>NC_135340.1:55625237-56250237 GCF_023851605.1 Tamandua tetradactyla
TTGTAACCAAAAACCCATTGCAGATACTTTACACCATCTCAGTCAGGTGCCCTGGGATATATTCTTATAGCACAAACGATTTTTCTGTCACAGCACTAGTAATCCATATGATATGTTTATTTAATGATTAGAAGACAGAAATTCTGTGAGGACAAGGACCATCTCACTCTGCCTGCTGCATACCTACTAGAATGCAGTAGGTATCCAGTAAATTTGGTTTAATGAAGTGAAATGACTTGAAGAAGAGTAACTGATTTCTAGCAAGTTAGAAGGCTTAGTTCCTTAAATAGTGGCATGAGTTCCCCCCTCCAAAAAAAAGGGTTTTTACTAATGATAAGGAAGTATAAATCATCTCAAAATAAACAATATCTGGGACCACTTGGGCATTATATATATTTTCAAAAATAGTCACCACTTCAGTTAACAATAGCAGCCACTTTAGTTAAACATGTGCAAGGACTCCTTGCATTGTTACCAGGGTGAATTTACTTTATAACTGGAAAAGGCTGTTTCTGAAATTTTTATTGGAGTTGGATACAGAATAATGGCTAAAAGTAAGTAAGTATAGCAAATATTTACTGAGTTCTTACTTCATTCCTACACTGTGCCAAGAGCTTTTCATCGAAATCTTACTTAATCCTTGCAACAACTTCATGAGGCAGGTGCTATTACTATCCCCATTTTATAGTGAGGAACCTGAAGGTCAGGGAGGTTAAGTAAGTTGCCCAAGGTCACAGAGCTATTTTCCCAGGGACTTGGGATTCAAACCCAGTGACTCCGATTCCAGAGCCTGGGCTCTTACCCACCATGCTACACCCTGTGTATCTCAGTATAGTAGGATTAGAGGTGATTTTTATTTTATTCTTTTTGATGATTTGTCATTTCCTAAGTGTTCAACAATGAATATATATTAATTTTGTAATAAGATAAAGAACAAAATATATCATAAAACTTCTTGTCCATAAGCTACAGGGCTAACACTGTAATTGAGGAAAATGTTCCTTGTCACCTCTAATGATTACAGTGAGGGTCTGAATTTCCAGGACTTTCTCGCCAGAGGCAAAATCCTGATGGGAAAGCAGGGTCTTTGCAACTATGCAACCCCCTAGGGAAGGGGTAGCCCCCATCAGTTGTACTTTGCAGGGCAATAGAACAAGCCAGTGAGAAAATCAATCAGACACTTGGCTCCTACTGCCCACCACCCCCCTCCAGCTTTTCTCTCTCCTCTAATCTTCCTTCTCCCCAGCTGAGCAGGTGCACAGTCAGGCGTTGAGGGGTAAGGGTGGGGAGAGGGGGCGCTCCAGGCTCTGGCTGGGTGTGGGGTGGCCTGGAGATGCAACAGAAGTTGAGCAAGGACTTCCCATAGAGAACAAATGTTGCTCAGGTTTTCCGAAGTTCATCTCTTTTCGTAGAGATTCAACATTAAAGTTTTCAGCTGGTAATGATCATCTTGGGGATCATGACTCCTTACAATGAAACTCTCGGGGTTCCTAGAGCTCACTGTCTCACTGCTCTTGGTCTGAAGTGGGTTTGGCCACCGAGTGCAGTGAAATTTAAATAAAAACAAGGCACGAACTTGTCAGGGGAATGGGTTTTGTGTTGTTCTCCTTCTGGGATTAAGTCCAAGATCTCGTACATTAATTTTTCTGTGTCTGTTTCCTCGTAAAATAAACAAGCTAATCTCACAGCTGCCCTCCTACCTCTTGGGGATGTTGTGAAGATAAAGATCTAGCAGATGGGGGCTACACAACCTGGGCGGTGGAAATGTGGGGGAATGTCACGCCACGCTGCAGACATGGGAACAGAGGACTCCTTGTGGGTGTCTGGCCCAGCGAATGGCTGCTCTGGTCATGTGAACAAAGAAAAGGAAAAACTGGGTTTCCTATCTCCCTTTCCATCTCAGATTAAAAATTAGATTAAGCAGCAGGCCCATATAAAGGGGACTTTGCCCTGGAGAAGGCAGTAATACTAGGCTGTTTGCTAGAGAAGGAAATTGCTGAAAATCTACTAAGAAAACCCACAGGTCCTGATGCATGGCTCAGCCATTTTGCTTTGCTGGGCCTCAGTCTGTACATTTAGGGGACAGACCAGATGATCAATGAAGATTTTTACCAGGTCTTAAATTAAAACTCTGGGGTGGTTCTGAAAATGAAGCTTCCCTGAAATAAAAGTCAAATTCTCAGGAATATCAATTTAGTTCACAGTCTATGTGGTATCAACTAGTTATCATACCAGCATGAATTTAAAGCTGTTCGGGTGGCTATAGGAATACTGAATGACAAACTCTAAATGATGAAATAATTAAATAAGTTTCATCTTACTTTTCCTTCTACTGGACTTATGTGCAATGGCCATCTGGGCCAATCTGAGGGTCCTTGCCTGCTCCAAAGGGGTAACTGGTTGCCCTGAAAGTTCAATTTCCCCGTTATCCAACTTCAAACAACTCCATGCTAAAAAAAATCACCAGAGGAAAAGTCACAGAATTTCAGAATTTTAAGGATGCTTAAGAGGTCATCAAATTCAACCTTCTAATATTATAAATAATAAAATCAGGAATCAAGTGTCTCGCACATGGAAACTGTCTATTTCTCATTTTTGCAGTGGGCTTTGTGGACCACAAACACAAAATTCCTGTAAAACATGACTATAAATCAGACAGAGTCAGCTCAGCAAACATTACTTGCGTGGAATTTTCTTGAGGCAATATGCCAGCGATAAACAGGCTTCACCCAAGTGTGATGAGGCCAAACATTCATAAATAAGGCTTCAACCTTGACAATGCATCTTGTCAGTTTGTGGTTCAGAAGGGCAAAAGGACAACATTCCTTCCAGGCACAATTTTCTGAAGAGATATGTTAGGCCAAGAGCATGACAACTTTGTGATCAACAAAGGGCTTGAAAGCATCTTCTGGCCTCAACAGCCCTCCCTGCTCTGTTGCTCCTTTTAAGCGATCCTAGCGTGGCCGATGTGTCCTGTGAGTCTCTGGACCACAACTGTCATGAAGACCAGCTCCAGCTACTAAGGTATCAGCTATCCTACTCCTACAGCCTAACTCCTAACCATTACACGGCAATAGTGATTTCTGGGTCCATGTCACAGAGGAAAAGGCAGATTACGTCAGTGGAGACCATGTACGTTCCCAACTGGACTCCCGGTAAAAAAATGGCTCACTTATTTTATTACATTAAAAAGTCTATGGAGTTACAGTATTTCAAAATGGTCAAATATGCCCAGAAAAAAAAGAAATACAAAAGGTTTGTAAATTTGAAAAGATGCTCAAACACACTGATAGAAATGAAAATTAGAATTATAATGAGATGCCATTTTGAGCTGTCAGATTAGCGAAGATAAAGGGAAGAAATGTTGGCACTGCTCTGGAAACAGGCACACTCTATAGTGTTCACGGGAATGCAAATAGTACTCCTTTGACAGAGCATTTTGGCACCATCTAGCACAATAAAAAAGACTATGCTCCCTTCGATTCAGCAACCCCACTTCTAGAAATGCATCTTAGAGCTATGTTTGCAGATAAGTGTGCAAACTGTATGCTTGCACTGTACATGCAAAACTGTCTGTGTTCACTGTGGCACTATTTTATAATAATAAAAGATTAGAAACAACCCCCATGTCAGTAATCAAAAGGATACCAGTTATAAATTTTGGCAAAATTCAGATGACGCCACAACAAAACTACTAGAGCTAATAAATGAGTACAGCAAAGTAGCAGGTTACAAGATCAACATTCAAAAATCTGTAGCATTTCTATACACTAGTAATGAACAAGCTGAGGGGGAAATCAAGAAATGAATCCCATTTACAATTGCAACTAAAAGAATAAAATACCTAGGAATAAATTTAACTAAAGAGACAAAAAACCTATACAAAGAAAACTATAAAAAACTGTTAAAAGAAATCACAGAAGACCTAAATAGATGGAAGGGCATACTGTGTTCATGGACTGGAAGACTAAATATAGTTAAGATGTCAATCCTACCTAAATTGATTTACAGATTCAATGCAATACCAATCAAAATCCCAACAACTTATTTTTCAGAAATAGAAAAACCAATAATCAAATTTATCTGGAAGGGCAGGGTGCCCCGAATTGCTAAAAGTATCTTGAGGAAAAAAAACGAAGCTGGAGGTCTCACGCTGCCAGACTTTAAGGCATATTATGAAGCCACAGTGGTCAAAACAGCATGGTATTGGCATAAAGATAGATATATAGACCAATGGAATCGAATAGAGTGCTCAGATATAGACCCTCTCATCTATGGACATTTGATCTTTGATAAGGCAGTCAAGCCAACTCACCTGGGACAGAACAGTCTCTTCAATAAATGGTGCCTAGAGAACTGGATATCCATATGCAAAAGAATGAAAGAAGACCCGTATCTCACACCCTAAACAAAAGTTAACTCAAAATGGATCAAAGATCTAAACATTGGGTCAAAGACCATAAAACAGTTAGAGGAAAATGTAGGGAGATATCTTATGAAACTTACAATTGGAGGCGGTTTTATGGACCTTAAACCTAAAGCAAGAGCACTGAAGAAAGAAATAAATAAATGGGAGCTCCTCAAAATTAAATACTTTTGTGCATCAAAGAACTTCATCAAGAGAGTAGAAAGACAGCCTACACAATGGGAGACAATATTTGGAAACGACATATCAGATAAAGGTCTATAGTATCCAGAATTTATAAAGAGATTGTCCAACTCAACAACAAAAAGACAGCCAACCCAATTACAAAATGGGAAAAAGACTTGAACAGACACCTCTCAGAAGAGGAAATACAAATGGCCAAAAGGCACATGAAGAGATGCTCAATGTCCCTGGCCATTAGAGAAATGCAAATCAAAACCACAATGAGATATCATCTCACACTCACCAGAATGGCCATTATCAACAAAACAGAAAATGGCAAGTGCTGGAGAGGATGCGGAGAAAGAGGCACACTTATCCACTGTTGGTGGGAATGTCAAATGGTGCAACCACTGTGGAAGGCAGTTTGGCAGTTCATCAAAAAACTGAATATAGAATTGCCATACGACCCAGCAATACCATTGCTAGGTATCTACTCAAAGGACTTAAGGGCAAAGACACAAACGGACATTTGCACACCAATGTTTATAGCAGTGTTATTTACAATTGCAAAGAGATGGAAACAGCCAAAATGTCCATCAATAGACGAGTGGCTAAACAACCTGTGGTGTATACATACGATGGAATATTATGCAGCTTTAAGACAGAATAAACTTATGAAGCATGTAATACCATGGATGGACCTGGAGAACATTATGCTGAGTGAGTCTAGCCAAAAACTAAAGGACAAATACTGTATGGTCCCACTGATGTGAACCGACATTCGAGAATAAACTTGGAATATGTCATTGGTAACAGAGACCATCAGGAGTTAGAAACAGGGTAAGATAATGGGTAATTGGAGCTGAAGGGATACAGACTGCGTAACAGGACTAGATACAAAAACTCAAAAATGGACAGCACAATAATACCTAATTGTAAAGTAATCATGTTAAAACACTGAATGAAGCTGCATCTGAGCTACAGGTTTTTTTTTTGTTTGTCTGTTTGTTTGTTTGTGTCTTTTTTTTTTACTATTATTATTATTATTTTTTTCTCTATATTAACATTCTATATCTTTTTCTGTTGTTTTGCTAGTTCTTTTCCTAAATCGATGCAAATGTACTAAGAAATGATGATCATGCATCTATGTGATGATGTTAAAAATTACTGATTGCATATGTAGAATGGAATGATTTCTAAATGTTGTGTTAATTTCTTTTTTTTCTGTAATTAATAAAAAAAATAATAAACCACCAAAAAAAAAAAATTTAGATGATGGAATAAGACAGAGGTAGCTCTAAAGTATCCACATGGACGAGATCCAAGATTTACTGCAAAATGGAAAAGACACAGTACAGAGTGGTCTGCAGAGAAGCCGCTCATGGCTGCACATGTATGCACGGACCACCTGCAGGGGGAACCCCGAGAAACTGCAGGCAGGGCTGGCACTGGCAGAGGGACAGGGGGACGTGGGTGGGAGAGACATCCTCACTGTCTGACTTTTTCTAATCTGAATTTCTTTTTTTGTCCCAAGCATGTACACACATCCACACAAACAGCTGCCTGTGATTTGGATCATGATTTGGACTCAAACAGAAGTAGTTTTGAGAATCTAGGTGAGTTGGAAGCTTCTTGAAGAAACTGCATCATGGCACATGTGAGAAATATCCCAGGATACAAGCAAGAGGACAATGGACGAAGGGGCATAGGAGAGTGCTGTCTCCTGGTTTTCCTTAGCAGGTCCCCCTGCCCCTCCAGACCTTGCCTGCATTGTCCTGGCTTTCCACAGCTCTACTGTCAGGTTCAAACACTTTCTGTATCCTTTCCCCACTTCCTTTAGGGTTCCCAGAAGCACAGTTCCTTTTCTGTCCAAGTTCCCAGACTCGACCACCATCTGCTCTTCCGAGGAAATGCCAGAGCTCTTGGCTGAGCTAACCCTGCCATCCTGGTCAGTCTGTTTTGGGACCACCTGATTTTATGAAATGAACAATAACCACCACCACCACCAGTTATCAAACATGGTCTCTATGCTACATTGTTTTCACATGGTATCTTACTTTTTCTTCCAAACTACCCTGGGAGGGAAATTCCCCTCACTTTATAAAAGTGTAAACGAAGGCTCACAGGGTCCCATGGTGAAGTAGAGGCCCTGGGATTTGAGTTCAGTTCACAGCAAGCTTGCCTGCACCTCACCACCTCGTTCCATGCTCTAAAAGCACAACCTGTTCCTTCCACAGCGTGTTTCCACATCCAACAGCTGGCTTGGATGGCTAAAAGCCCATCGGTAAGGCACAGCTACATGAAGCCTGAATTCAGTCCTAGGAGAGGAGCCAGCTTTGGTCTTCCCTCTCACCTCTCTGCTTTACAGCTCATGAGAAGAGCTGACATTGATGGAGCACTTACGCATTTCCGCAGATTATTCAGATCCTCACAAGAACCAACCCTATGAAGTAAAGTACCATTCTTCCCATTTTATGGAGGAAGAAACTGAGGTTCAAAGAGGTGAGGACACTTTCCCAGGTCAAACAGGTGGTAAACAGAAAAGCCAGGATTCCTACCCTGCCTGCTTCCACCTAGAATCCTCCATTTATATTTTATCACTCCCACCCTCCAGTCTGGGGGTCCCTCCATTAGTGCACAGTGATGGGAGAGGGGTTTTGCCATATTTATCAACAGGAATTGAGGTCACTTAACAGCAATGCCCCATTTCAGCAGTGAAGGTTATTAAGCGTTTGAAAGTGTAAATGAGTAACCTTTCAAAAATCCCTTCTTTATTTTTCTTTAGGGGTTCAGACACATCCTATCTTTCAAAGAGGTCTGGAATGGTTTGGGGGTGCTCCCAAATGAAGTGAGGACAGGTGGAGTTCAGCAGCCTCAGGTCACGACTCCTTTCCCTTCAGATGCCCACAAAGCTAATGTAGTAACCGCAGCCTGGACTAATTGGGGTAAAGTCACTTCGCTGCTTTCAAAGTCCTCACCTAGAGGATATGGTTAGTCACAGCGCCCAGCCAGTGCCTCCGGCTGAGACCCTGCCCCATGCCCATCCTCCAAGAGGGCAGCATTCAGCTGGGTGAAATGGAGATACAGGATGCAGCTCAAGTCTTTGTTGCCATCATTTCTTCTTTCACTTTGTCTTGGGGTAACAGTTGCATAGGAGAAGGTGGGCTCAGGAGGAACTCTACCCCAGGTTCCTCAAGGTGAGGTCCCTCTGCGTCAGAACCACTAGCCAGGCAGCGCTGTGGGCACAACCCCAGATACACCGACTCCTCTGTGCCGAAGGCCAGGAAGCAGCAAGTTCCCCAGGTGATTACAGGGAGAACTGCAGCCTGAGAACCACTGCTCTAGCCTTCAGGGCACTGGTCACAGCCTTACCTACTCCAGAGCAGAAGGGGAGTGGGTGATCGAAAGACAGGGACAACAGAATGAGAAATGATAGTGACAGCCTGATGTCAAGGGAAGACAATCAACCCAGCAAATGAACCCCCAGAGAGCAAGTGGCAGGCCCTGGCTGCATCCTGTTACTGTCCAGTACCAGGACAACTGTGATAACTCTGGGTAATCAAGAGAAGGTTACGAAAGATAACCCTTCAATGGCTTCCTTTTCCTCTCAGAATAAAACCTGTGTATTTCACCAAGGCCTGCAGGCTTGCACCAGCATGCCCTCCCAACCTTATTGCCTGCTGCCTTCAGGATACTCACCAGTCTCAAGCTTTCCCTGGTCCTACCACGGATTGACCTACCCCGGTCCTTGCCAACGCTGTTCCTTCTGCCTAGAATGCACTTCCCTCAGCTCTGCAAGACTGATGGCTTTATTCTCCTCTATAAAATGGGATAACAGGTCCCACCTCACGGGGGCTTCCTGAGGAGCAAATGAGCTAATCATATATTACAAGCACTGAACAAAGCGCCACGTAGGTATTAGCTATTATTACCCAAAAGCATAAGGAGCAGACCTTGTCGCTGATTAATCTCTGTGTCCCAACGACTGTGATGTGTCCTCTGAACTGCTGCTTTACAATCATGAGCTGCTCAATATGGAAAGTAAGAGAATTCTTTCCTTTTCTCCATTGAAAAAGATTTTGTTTTTCATTTAAAAGTCTAGGGAGGTTTCAAGTTTGGGTAAAAAGCAGTTCTTTCTCATGATCAATCATGCATTTAAAATATTAGAAACTAAAAATAGCTGCGAGGGCCTGGAGTCTGCTGCTCTGAGTCATGGTAATGACGCGCTTTCATTAGGGCCAGCAGCAGCAACACTTGCAGTGTGGAATTTCCCGCGGCACCGGAGGAAAAGGAGCTATGAATGTGTTTGCCAGTAAACTTCCCCGAAACAAAAAGAATCCAGGATTTCCTGTAGAGGCCCAAGAAGCGGGAGACGTCTAGGACCTCACAACTCAACTTCAGATCAGCCTCAGCACTGCCCAGAAACAGGATCTGCCAACAAATCATCAGGGGTCGGCCCCAGCCCTTGGGGATGGACACTTTCCAGTGGCTGCCAAATTCAAACAAAGCCCAGAGGCAGGACATTAGGCTCAAACTATTAATATAAAAATGGCTTCATTATCTGGGCCTGCAGACACACGCTCTGTTCTACAGAGTTCTCTAACGCTGTCCTCCCCTGTGTCAGACCCTTTGGAACTTCGTGCTGCCTCCAGAACTAAACCCAGTGTCCAGCCGTGTGCTCACCCCCAGGCACCCACCTTCTGGCCACCTGCACAGCTCGGGGCTCTCCAGAGGGGCCAGAGCTCGCACTCTTTTCTCTGCCTTTGCACACACCTTTTCTGCTGTCTTGGGTAGACTAATGGTTAAAGAAGCAGGTACGGTTATCTCCCCTTTGACAATGTGACTGGCAGCCACTGTGGTAGGAACTTCACATCATCATCTTAATCCTTGACCCCTCCAATGAAGCCCTGACCTTGCAGGCCGGTGAGCTGGACAATTTATTCTGAGAGGCGCTGATGAAGAAGAGCCCCTTCAGAAGGACAGACATATACAGATCAATGAAATAGAATTCAGAGTTCAGAAATAAGCCCTTACAGTTACAGTCAACTGATTTTTGACAAGGGTGTCAAGACAATCCAATGGGGAAAGAGCTGTCTTCTTAATAAATGCTGCAGGGACAACTGGATATCCACATACAAAAAGAATGAAATTGGATCCCTACCTCACACTATACACAAAAATTAACTCTAAATGGATCATAGACCTCAATGTAAGAGCTAAAACTATAAAACTCTTACATGAAAATATAAGAGTAAAGCTTCATGACCTTGGATTAGGCAAAGCCTTCTCAGATATGACATCAAAACACAAGTGACAAAATAAAATAAAAATAGATAAATCTGGATATCATCAAAATAAAAAACTTCTGTCTTTCAAAGGGTACCACCAAAAAGTGAAAAGATAACGCATAATGAAAAAAATTTTGCACAACATATCTGTAAGGTACTTGTAGCTAATATAAAGAACTGTTTCAACTCAAAAGAAAAGACAACCCAATTAAAAATGAGCAAACAAACAAACAAAATGAGCAAAGACCTGAATAGACATTTCTTCCAAGGAGATAAACAAATGGTTAATAAGCACATGAAAAGAAGCTTATATCATTAGCCATCAGGGGAATGCAAATTGAAAATTACAATGAAGTACCACTTCACACTCATTTGGAAGGTTATAATAAAAAAGACAGATAATAACAAGTAATGTCAAGGATATGGAAAAATTGGAACCTTTGTACACTGCTGGTGGGAATGCAAAATGGTGCAGTCACTTTGGAAAATAACTGGCAGTTCTTCAAAAGGATAAACACAGAGTTAACATACGACACAACAATTCCTCTCCTAGGTATACACTCAAGAGAAATGAAAACATATGTTCACAAAAACCTGTACCAGAAGATTCACAGCAGCATTATTCAAAACAGCCAAAAAATGGAAGCAACCCGAATGACAATCAACTGATAGATAAATAAAATGTGGGATAACCACACAATGGAATGTTGTTTGGCCATATAAAGGAACGAAGTAATGATTCATGCTACAATATGGATGAAACTTGAAAACATTACACTAGGTGACAGAAGCCAGTCATGAAGGACCCCATATTATATGATTCTATTTATATGAAATACCTGGAACAGGCAAATCCTTAGAGGCAAAAAAACATTAGTAGGTTGCCTAAGGCTGAGGGGAGGAGGGGGAATGGATGGTGATTGCTAATGGCTAGGGGGTTTCTTTTTGAGGTGATGAAGTGTTTTTAAATTGATTGTGGGGATGGTTGCACAGCTCTCTAAATATATGGAACCCCACCAAACTGTACACTTAAAAAAAGAGAATGCAAAAAAAATTTACATATATAAAAAAAGCCCTTTCTCTCAGCAGCATCACCAACTGCATCCCCTCCCGTGGGGGCTGGTGAGCTTCCCTGCCTGCTGCCATAGTGCACAGGGTCTGGGAGGGGCTTCTTCGCATGTCTGTCCATCCACCCCAAGGAGTGTTGGAGCCCCAAGCGAGGACTGAGCATCACTTGTTTTGACTTTTGGGATCCAGGATGGTGCTTTGTACATGGCAGATGCTCAATGTAAACGTGTGTTGAACGAATAATCTCTAGCATGCCCCTAATAGTGCCCATTTCTTTTTCATACCATTACTTCTAAAATGATGTAAAAAGTTAAAACACGTACACATACACAATATCTGCATGTTATTTTAAAATTATTTTCCCATCAAATATTTTAAAAATTGGAACCACCCTGGTAAGTGGTGATAAAACTGGAACCACCCTGATAAACATGACTTATCTGAATTTGGTATCTTTTCTACTTCCAGAGAGACCTAGTAGTTCAAAATTTAAAAGCTTATCATCAATAAAAAAACCAGGATATGTGGGAAAAAGGTATAAACACTTGTCCAAAAGAGTGTATTCGGCCTCTGGCACACTCCGTATCTCAAGTAACTTGACAAAATTTTCTCCTACTCTGTGAGGCAAAAGACTTTTAATTAGCAAGAAGCCAATGTAATCAGAAAATGAAACTCAGTCTTTGAAAACTCTTTGGCCGCCAACACCCTGCCCCCACGGCCCCCCGCCACTTCCACACAATGATGTTAAAAGGAATAATAACAACTAGTGTGTTAGGCTGGGAACTAGTCTCTCCTTCAATGTTTTAACTCATTTACAACAACCTTGTGTGATAGGTACTATCACTGCCTTCATTTAAATGTGAAATGAGCAAATTTTCCAAGGTCACATGGCTGGTAATGGCTGAGCTGAATCTGAACCCAGGCAGTGTGATTCCACTGCCCGCGCCCTTCCCCCACCCTATATAGGATGGCCCTTAGGGGCCTCAATCCCCTGATGGGACCAAGCAAAGTACATGGTTTAATTCTTGGTTTATAGACTGGTCAGTGTTGGTCACAGAAATGATCTCTGAGAACCACGAATATGCAGGAATCTAAAGCTATGTGTGAATATCTACTACTTGAATGTCTCATATTTCCAAAATCCTTTAAATATCGAGTAGGAAATATCTGAGTTCAGATTTACAATACCTTGACCTGCCCTCAGTCTCTGCAGAGCTGGTTCCTCCTGGGTATTTAGGTCTTGCAATGTTACTCCACAAGCTTCATCAGCTCCCTCTTGGAATGTGGCCCCAAATCCCACTCTGTCATTGAGCTCAACGCCTTATCTGTTTCTTTCTTAGTACTCGCCACAATTTACAATGTCTTTATCTGCTTTTTTTTAACCCGACTCTCACATCAGAGTCTAAGTTCCATAAGGCAGCAAACTTGCCCAACTTGTTTGCCTACCAAATATTTGTTGAACGAGTAATGACTCTCAATTTAGGTAATATCTTTCAGAACAATCTGGTGGATTAGTGACAGGCTGAATGGCCACATCAGGCTGTAGCGACTCCAGGACAGGCACATGGCCTTGTTCATCTTTATTCTCCCAGTTCCTGGCTTAGTACCTGGCACATAGGAGCTCTACTAATCTTTGTGTGTGTGTGTGTGTGTGTGTGTGTGTGTGACTTTTTCTCCCCATTGTTTTTTTAATTAGAGAAGCTGTAGGTTTATAGAAAAATCATACATGGAATATAAAATTCCTATATACCACCCATTGTCAACATTTGCATTCGCGCGGTACTTTTGTTACAATCCACAAAAGAATACTTTCATAACTGTATGATTAGCTACTGTCCTTTGTTTACATCAGGGTTCACTGTGTTGTGCCGTCCTATGTATTTTCTTCTAATCATTATTCTGTAACATATACAAGCTAAACTCTTCCCTTTTAACAGCTCTACTAATCTTGACTGAACTTGTTCATTAATGAACTGCCGTCAACCTGGAGGGCAGCCTCCACTGGTGGCCCTCAGGACTCTGTCCATGCAACTCCTGGATCCAAGAGTGAAGGCACAGGGCTGCTGATCAGGGCTGGGAGGAACCGAAGGCGACAGGGACAGGAGCTTGAATTGTTGCCAGGTTATATATCCAAGAAACAACAAAACAAAACAAAACCCAAAAGTCCCGGCACCAGCCACAGGACGGGGAGTAGGAGGGAACGGGAGCAGTACCTATAATAAGGGCTGCGTTTCCAGTGAGCTCAGGTGTCTGCCAGGTGCGGTGCTGCCTGGAAGCCAGGACGGTCCTGGGCTGTACTGGATTGTATGGTGACCAGAGGGAGGGAGCCGATCACGGTGCTTCACATCCCCCTGTGCTGGTTTGAAAGGATTACGTACCCTAGAAAAGCCATGTTTTAATCCTGATCCAATCTTGTGGGAGTAACTGTTCTTTTTAAATCCCTATTCAATAATGTAAGTTGGAATCTTTTGATTAGATTATCTCCATGGGGATGTGACACGTCCAATTGTGGGTATTAACTTTTTGATTAAATGGAGATGTGACGCCATCCATTCCAGGTGGGTCTTGATTTGTTTACTAGAATCCTTTAAAAGAGGTAGCATTTTGGAGAGAGTCACCAACAGAGCCACGAGAACCACTAGAGTCCACGCAGCCAGAGACCTTTGGAGATGGAGAAGGAATACACCCCCAGGGGTGCTTCATGAAACAAGAAGCCTGGAGAGAAAGCTAGCAGACGTCCCCATGTTCACCATGTGCCTTTCCATCTGATAGAGAAACCCTGGACTTCATCGGCCTTTCTTGAGTGAAGGTAGCCTATTATTGGTGTCTTAATTTGGACATTTCTATACTCTTGTTTTAATTTAGACATTTTTACAGTCTTAAACTGTAAACTAGCAACTTAATAAATTCCCCTTTTAAAGCCATTCAGTTTCTGGTATACTGCATTCCGGCAGCTTTCAAACTAGAACACCCCCTATTATTTTTTATTTCCTTCTTTTAATCCTAACAGTATCAAAGTAAGTCCTGAGGTTCCTAACAGGGGTACTTGACAGGCATCAACACAAACTCAGAGACTCGTAATGAATGCCAGTGCTTGTACACCTATTGTCCTTGGCGGATGTGTCCAACATGACTGGCATGGCCCCCATCACTGGCTTTGCCCTGGGATGTACCTGCTTCTGATGTGTTGTGAGCTCTCAGGTCTCCTGGTGCTTTTGAGAGGGATCTTTGCTGCCGCTGAGCCTGGCTAACATTTTGTTCACTTCTTCCTAGACCTTCAGGAGAAAAGACTCATTCCTCTTAGTGTGTGCTTTCCTCTCAAGCCCTTCTCATCACAAAAACCTGAGAGGAGAAGCCATTCTTACCTGGTCATCTCTAAATGTTCTCTCTCATTTACTGGGCAGCTTTCAAAATCTGGCCTGTTGTTTTTAAGTTCAAAAAACTTGTCAAGAAGGTGTGTTTGTACTTCTGAGATTATGGTTTGTTTTAGCCTGCTCTACTTCTTTGGGAGGTTTGTTTCAGCTTCTTATATTTCTTTTGGCACCTTTATTAATTATAGATTGGATCTCCATGCCCTGTTTCCTAGATCTTTCAATTTTTTTGTGACACCATGTTTGTACACGGTTGGTGGAACCTGGAAACAGCTCATACATGTTTACCTGTCAGTTTTCAGATGTCTTTTTTTTTATTCTTGAGGGCTTTTCCTCCATATTCCTTAGTGTTAGAAGGACCTAAGTAATGCTTATATGTAAATGCTAAAACGTTAATCAATGGTTTTGAAGCTTATGTTACCAGCAGTACAGGTAGGTCCACCAGTTTCACACCTTACTACTGTTTATTGCTTTTACTAGGAAGACATTTTCTGCCCTTTTATTTTTCACCATCTTCTCAGTTATAATCATTGACTTATAATGAAGAGGCAAGCATTAATAGAGAGAAGGCTTAAACATCAGAAGAAGAAACTAAAATTTTCATTTGACAAGCTTTTGGTCCTGAAAGAACAGATAATCTGTTAGAATGTTTTTTTTCTTCTAGAGTTACTTACACTTTAAATGGAAAAAATGGTATGATTTTTTGTTATCAAAGTCAAGTCTACTGAAGACTACACAAAACCTTATGTTCTAGGAGCCTGAAGGAATAATTATTTACTGCTAAAACAACACCTCAAGTGCTTATGAGCTAAACATATGGAATGGACAAGCAGACCAGGTGCCACATTAGAATTTTTCAAAGTGTTCCCCTTTTCAGACAGGGACCCTATGACTGCAACCAGAACCCAGATGTGTGTGCGGAGCGGTTGGAAACACACCCACAATCACGCTGAGTGCAGGAATAAATCCTAGATTATATTTAGGCTCAGTAAGGAATAAACAGCATTTCAGGAAGAAAACAGCCCAGGAGCCAGACTGATAAGAGATTGGGAATGAAAATAAGGATATGCAGGCAAATGTGCTCGCCTTCCCCATCACAGAGTGTCAAAAATCTGGATGTTGCCAGAGGTTGAAGAATGTTCTGAAGAGTGAACCAACTCAGA
The DNA here is from genome assembly GCF_023851605.1 of Tamandua tetradactyla. Taxonomy (NCBI): domain Eukaryota; kingdom Metazoa; phylum Chordata; class Mammalia; order Pilosa; family Myrmecophagidae; genus Tamandua; species Tamandua tetradactyla. The sequence continues at coordinate 55,640,716 of NC_135340.1, forward strand.
TTTCACCTACCTACTTCAAGAAAATAATTTAGAAAATCTTAAAAATCTGAACATTAATTTATTGACTACTAAAAAGAAAAAAATGAGGAAAAGTTTGTAGGATTTTCAGGTAGCTATTACTTGATCATAATAAAATTATTATAAACCTATCAAAACATTTTTATTTCTGCTTGGTAGGAATTCAGCCCTTTATGTCAGCCAAGTAAGCTATGGTTTTCATTCCTGTCAACGCTAAAGAACACCTAGGGCTTTAGCTGAGATTCTACAAAGATTTCATGCACTATATGATTACTTTCCAGAAACCTACAACTTCCAGATGGGTTCCTAGGCCAGATAAGTCCTGAAATCTAGAGGGGTTGGCCTCTCCAGAACATCAACTATCCCATAGTATTGACAGCCCTTTCCAACATGAGAAAATTAGAACAGGCATAGCCCAAATGCCCCTAAAGACTGGCAGAAAGATCAAAGAAGAAGGTAGAGTTACAACAGAGAAGACAGATTTAACAAACGAAGATGATGCTGATTTTATATTGATATTTTTTTAGTCTCCAATGCCCAGGAGCAGCTGGAAGTAAAAATCTAAAATTGTGAAATTGTAACCCATACCAAACTCTGAAATCTGTTCTACAACTAATTTTTGTGGTGTGCTTTGAAATTTATTGCTTCTTTCTATATATGTTTTCACACACACACACACACACACACACACACAAAGAAAGCTATGATTTAGTAACTACACATAATCTTTTGTTCCTAAAGATTTCCTTCTAAATAAATTAAACTAGAAGCATGTAAAGGGTGACAAGTTTCCATAATAAAGCAGTGTATTAAAAATTGCTCCAGAATCAATCGTTCTAGTGGATTTCATTTATATAGTTCCTAATACAGAGGTTAATACTTATTATTATAATATAATTATAAGCATTATAATAAGATAATGCTTATTCCCCCAAAATGCTGAAAATGCATTCTTGTCAAACCTAACACCACCACAACCATTATGCTGTGTTTTTTTCTAGTCGCCTAGTGACTATTTGGCCTAGAGACTGAGAAATGCCTACGTCCTCCTTATAATCACACTTGTCTCCCCCTCCCCCTCCGCATGGGCTAGAAGGGAGTCAGGTTTATGAGGTAACAAGAGAGAGAGCAATTAACGAGGAAGAATGGAACTCCCAGGTGAGGTAGCGACTAAACCCCAGGTTCACAGTCCTCACCTTTGCTTTCACCATCCAGGAATTAGGATTTCTTACTGCGGATATACACTCAGTAAGGCGAACCGGCCCCAGAGTTCTGGTACCCTCGGTAGTGCCCTGGAGGTGTCCGAGGGCTGCGAGTGACAATGTGAGGCCAGCCCCCAAGTCAGGTACCCGCCTGTCCCGCCTGACCTCACCTTCCCCCCAGCAAAGCAACACAATGCACCATCACCTATCTCGTCCCAAGTTGGGATGAGCGCTGGGCTTGATGGAGTCAGAGGGTCTACCTAGGGGTGCTTAGCGGGCCTCACATGCTCACCCGCTTCATTCCGCAGCTACGCCTCCTGCCCAGCAGGCTCTCATGCCCGGGTGTGCCCGGACCCGCTGCAGGCCGGCGGGCACACTGGGTCTCACACAGAAGCCTCCAGCTACTGCCTGAAGCAGTCACTCCTCCAAGCACATTCTCCAAAAGTGGCACCTTTTCAACAGTATTTTCTCTGTCCATTCTCTAGCCACAGAGCTTGTCACCCTCGGCTTAGGTGCTGGGGGAATAATCTCATTGTTGCTAGAAAGCTCTGCTCTTCTGGTGGAGTGACGGTGGGTGGGAGTTTCCTCGGCCATGATTGAGCTTTGTTCCCCCCGACTGCTTTCAGGTTTAAGTTAGAATATGAACACTAAATGATTAGCTCAGGGTAGACACCTAGCAAGGGCTCAGCTCGCTATATAGTGGCTGTTATCATATTGCCATTATTAACATACACTTCAGGTAAACACTTTAAGAGTATAAGAGGGACCAATTTGATGAGAATCAGTTGCTCAGCTTGTTGAGGGTCAATACACCCAGTGCAGGAAGGAAAAAGGACAAGGCGGTGGAGGTGGTGGCTCATCAGCTGCTACCTTTCCTCTCTTGCAGGCTAAATACCTGCAAGAGAGGCAAAGACCTGACTAGTAAAGAACCTGGGGGGATGTTTTAAACGTTTTATGGGATCACAATATGTACTCACTACATTACCTAATCCTGAAACACATTCCTGGTGAACAAGATGCTGTGATCTGACTTAGCTGGAGGAATGGAAGCAGATAAGAGCACATGTGAGAGAAGCGGTACTGTTTGCAACAGTTTAAGCTGAAGTAGCTTTAAAATACTATTCTTTGGAGTTGATGTGTTGAAAATGTCAGCTGAGTGACTCCAACCTACAGCTGAGTGTGCTCCAAGGACCCTACAGCAGCTGAGCCTGAGAACCCGGCCACAGTGGGAAGTGCTGTCACTGGAGCTCGCTGTCCTTCTGCCCCAGCTGCCATGTCCATCAGGGTGGCAGCACCATGTGCTATTTCTGTGCATAGGATGTGAGTAAGAACATGCCAAGGCAAGTTAGACTAGGATATGAGTCATATTTTTATAAAGCATTAAAAAGAACTGATCTTCAAAGCATACTGACAGCACAACGCAATTGTAAAGGAGATGCAGTTTGAAAGACACTTACACTTACTAAGCAAAGGCGAAATTCTGAAAAAGATAAATCAGACATTGGCCAAAGACCTACTGCTGAAGATAAATGGATGGGGATGAAACAGTTAGGTCTTAATATTTAGAGGTAAAAAGGAAGATTTGTTACTAGCATACTTTGACCAGACATGAGGATGGAGTGAGACATGGGCACCTTGGGAAAACAATAGAACATGGGTTTGCTTTATTTTATCTGCAAAGCAATCCTTCTGGGGCATAATCAATGTTCCTAAAAAGGTTCTTTAAAAAAAAAATCTGTTGGCAATGAGGTATAAAGATTAACAAAAAGATAACCAGCACTGTTTGCAAAGTGAAAAAATATCAATAATCACAATATCTACAAATCAGTTAAACTACGCTGTGTCCCTATGATGCAACACAAGAGCTCCTAAAAGGAATGATGTGTTGGCTGGATTGTCACATGGAAAAAATCATGTCTCAGGGGGCATGCATGGTAAATGCCTTCCTGTTAAAAATAATGTGCTTGTATGTGTACAGGCCAGTCTCTAAAGAGCCAGAGAAAACCATTCATAATTATTATCTGGGACAGAGAGTGATTTATTTTATGTCCTTATTCATTGTTTGACTCCTTTACATTAAATATTTATTATTTCTATAACTGAAAATAAAACTAACAAAGGTGCCCATAGCAGAGAAGAACAGCAGCTCTTTTTCTGTGACTGCAAAGTGGCTGGTGGCCTCAGGGCGGCCAGCTGCAATGTAAGCCCTCTGCGGCCCGCTGAGTCCCTGGCTAGACTGCCCAGCCTGCTTAATAGTGAAACACAGAAGGGCAAGCGCTGGGAAGAGCAGCACACAGTGACCTCATCGCAGGGCAGTACTGAGCTCTCTGCGAGGCCAAGGAAACAGTAGAGTTGGCATTTCTGAAATGCCAAATGCCATGAGAAAGGAGGGCAAGGCGTTTCTTTACCTTACCACGGAACCCTGGCTTTCTACCATGGTAGGTGTCCCCATGGCCTGTGCAATTGTACTTCTGCTTCATGAGAGGTGGTGGCACACCACACCCTGGCACACCAGCATTTCTTTCATAGTTTGACAGGTAAGGGGTTGCAGAGTTATCAGGGAGAGGTGACAGTGGCAATTCATCTGCTCCATCTCCTCCCTCTCAACAAAGCTTCTCTAGGAAGCTTTCCTGCGTGTCAAGGGCCAGGGGAATTACTTGACCTGCCTCTGTGACCACAGGAATCCATCCTGATGCCCATATAGTCAGGCATTTCCTCTGTACAAGTAAACCGTGTCCTCTGGCCGGCCCCTTTCCCTGATGGCCCTTTTCTCTGAAGGGCGGTGGGATGGAAGAAGAGAACAGCAGTTCCATCTGTTTAACCACAGTGCCTGGGTCTGGAAATAGTCATCGCCTCATTGTTGTCTTCTGCAGGCTAAAGAAGCCCAAATGTCACTGTTCTTTACCAAGTATTTATTATTCCTTGTAGAGCTCCTCTGAACTGATGGCCTGCACTTTCCCCACCCCAGAGCTTCCCTTAAGTAATGCCTCTACAGCACCCAGTTCAAATGTCACTTCCCCTAGGGAGCCTTTCCCATAACCCCAAGGCCAGGCCAGAGCCCCCCTTCTATTACACCCTGTCACCCAGGCCCATATCTCATAGTGCTTATCCCATTCCATTTACTTATATGCTAACTTGATTAATATCTGTCTTCCTCATTAGACTTTAAGCCCCTCGAAGGCAGAAACTGCACCTGTTTTTCTGCATCCCCGGAACATGGCACAGTGTCTGGTGCAAAACAGATACCCGAAAAGGGTAGCTCAGTGAAAGAATGATGCAAGGGTTACTAGAGTGGAATGTATACCAACCAGGTAGGGAAGCGGCTGGGAGGGGCTTTTCTCCCTTGCTGTGACTAGTTTGATTTTGATTTTTTTTTTTTTTTTTGCTATGCGTTCAACTGAATAGTTAGCAATGAGTATCCTGTCTTAAACTCTGACAAGTTATCTGATGTGGGTATTAGTAATAGATGACAGGGTTTAAAGGAATTAAGAGGTGACGGCTAAGATTCCACGGAGTTTCTCATTTGAAAGGGCAAAACCTTGGCTGTTTCTTAGGGCCTCTCCAGCTCTGAATCCCAGGGCTGCCCAGGGGTGCTGTGGGGTGCCCTGGCCGTGGCTGTCCTGGAGGACAGCCTGACTGTGACAGCAGACAGAGACCCTCTGCTGACCCCACCGAGACCCCCAGGCAGTGCTGGGGGGCGGGGGGCAGGCAGCACTGACCTCGGCTGATGCGCTGCTTCTCCCCAGACAGGATGCCGGGGCTGTCGATGATGCTGATACTCTGCAGGACCTGATTGGGCAGCTGGGAGCACATGAATCTGAAAAAAGAGATCAAAGGTAGGATCAGGAAGTGCACACTGCAGAGAGCTCCAACGGTACAGCTCTTTGGCCACTCCGGGCTTACTGCTGTCATTGGAAAATCGGAGGTGACTAGAGGGGCTTCAAAGTGCCACAGAGCAGAGATGCTGGTCCATGGGGCTGTGTGGGTAGATACATGGGACCACTAACCTCATGAGGAAGAAATGACCACTAACGTCAAAACAAGTGGATGCTCAGAAAGGTTAAGTAACTTGTTTGGAGTCACTCAGAGGAGGGCCTTAAACCCAGGTCAGCTTGACTCCAAAGCCCTTGAGATTTGCCAGCCCCTCTTCTGTGCTGCTCCTTACCCAAGCATCCATCCTGGGCTTCTCCTCTCAGCACTCCCATGCCTCCCTTAGGGCACAATGCCCCCCGGGGCTGCAGTTTCCTCCACACTGCCTACTCCGGAGTGGGAGAGCTGGAGGGACAGGGGCTGGTTCTCATTGTCTAATGCCCCAGGCACTCAGCACCTAGCCTGGCATCCTGTTATAGCTTCAGGCCCAGGGTGGGGCAGGTACCTGTGGGCCACACCCTAAGTTCTCCAGGTACTTAAAAGCCCTAGGGGTACATTAAGAGCAGGTGAAGCAGCTAGAGTTGGGGAAGGCTCTGGCTGAGCAACTTCAAGCCTCTTCCCTTGTCCACCACTTGCTGAGACCATCTCCTTCGATGTGACCTTTCCTGCTGAGGTTCAAGCCAGCTGTCCCAAGGTCCACCTCACAAGGAGCATGGCGATGCGGGAAGAAAATGCTGGCCTAGGGGTTAGCAAAACTGCATTCAGGTTCAAGTCAGTCCTTACCATAAAGGGCAATAAGTGGATAAGGGCTTCCCCCCACTGGGCCTCAGTTTCCTCACATGTAAAGAGAAAGTTCTGGACCAGAGGTAGGTGATGAGTCACAGAGGGAAATGTTTGTTGGTTCCACTCCGGGCAAAAGAGCCTGACTTGGATCTCTGTTAGGCTTTGTTAGTTTTAAGACAGAAACTGTTGAGTGCCTCTCCTTTCCCAGTACTGTAAATGGCTAACTTCTGTATCTGTATGAGCAGAATCTTAAAAATGCTCAGCAAAAGCTCAATTCTACCATTCAGTGGAATTGGCAGGGATTACTCATAAAGTAAATACGTGGGGAATGCAGGACAGGGTGGCCAGCCCAGCCTCCACAGTGCATGTGCTAACGGCAGGCCCTACGGGTAGGGGTGGACAAGACATGTAATTACTAACATTGCAAAATAACTTTCTTTGAAGGTGCTCAGGACAAGTTTCTCACACACTGTCACCTGTATTTTCAAATCAGCCCAGGAAGATACTATGATCATTTTGCCCCTGGAAAGACTGAAGCACAAAGCAGTTATGACATCCTGAGGTCACACTGTTGGTGCATGTCTGGAGGCTGTAACCTAATACTCCTGGGGTCAGTTAAGTAGAACTCAGGCCACAATTTTAAAAACCTCAAATGTTAAAAATAAGGGGTCATGCTAATTCAAGAGAAGCCCCTTATTTCTGGTTTTCTCTTTTTTTTCCTGCACCCCAATCTTTGAACAAACCCACTTCCTAATATTTGGAGAGCAAATTTGTGAGAATAAAGTTTACCTAGACCATTAAGCACCTTGTAAGTTCACAGGGAAAAACCAGCACTATCTAACCCTCTAGAATTGGGGTAGAAAGAGAGATTTCTGAACACATCTGCAGTGGATGACAGCTCTGGTCAGTGATGATTTAGCCTCTTATCACAGTCTGTTTATCAGACAGTCTGAGACATTTGGCAGTGCTGAAAACATTGCACATACGTGAAACTATTTTACACAACTATAATTGTGGCGAGACTGACCTAAAATCATGAGCTCACACTCGGTATCAATTTTTCCAAAACACAAAATCCCTGGATTGTAGTGTGAGGTTAACAGAGGGATTCAAAAATTTTTAAACTGTTCACTAGCTCTGTGCAAAGCAACATTTTGACATTCCTCAGGCCAGGTGACAAGACAGTAGAGGCGAGATGCATGAGCCATGAAACAGGAGCCTGTCAGACGTCTCTGCAGAATGCACAGGGCTGCATGACGAGTACCCAAATGGACAACCGCAAAAGGAGGCGAGAGCAGTGCTCCGGGGGTACCAGGAAGGGGGTGGTTGGTTTGTATGTGCAAAGCTGAGAGCCCTCTGTGAGAAAAAGCCAATAGGGGCGAGGGGGCACCGGGAGATCTGCACCCCCAAGTAGTGGCACAGCTCACACTCTATGGGTTAGAGCCACAGACAAATATTTTCTTTAAAATAGTTATACTATAATCAGGTAAAACAAAACAACAAAAAAGGCCCCTAATCCTATTATAGCAGTCATGTCTTTTATGCTTTAAGAAAGTAGCGTAGAAAGCAGGGTGATTTCTCTTGTACTTCACAATTGGCCTCAGGACAGGCCTTCCCTGTTGCTGAAATGTTTCCAAGCACAGATTTGCTGTCCCAGGATGAATTTCCTACTCCTTCCCTGGAGAGGCTAACACAAAGGGTATTTGTGCCTTGCCTTCTACATTTCACATTAAATATGCTGGCATGTGCTGGTTAAACCCCGGAGCCTCATCATAAGCTTCTATGAAGCATTTCCCTCATCCAAGGCCAACCTGATACATTTTGTTTTCTGAAGCAAAAGGACTAGGGGGAGGAGATGAAGGGATACAGACTGTACAACGGGACTGGATATAAAAACTCAGAAATGGACAGCACAATACTACCCAATTGTAATGCAATTATGTTAAAACACTGAATGAAGCTGCATGTGAGGTATAGGTTTTTTGTTTTTGTTTTTTTTGTTTTTTTTTTCTTTCTATTATTGTTTTAATTCTTATTCTGTTGTCTTTTTATTTCTTTTTCTAAATCGATGCAAATGTACTAAGAAATGATGAATATGCAACTATGTGATGTTATTAAGAATTACTGATTGTACATGTACATTGAAATGATTTCTAATTGTTTTGTTAATTCTTTTTTTAATTAATAAAAAAAAAAAAAAAAAAAAGGACTAGGGGGAGCCAAGATCCCACATGAACCCCACCTGTGTCATCTGCACATCCAAGGAAAGCTCAGGTGTAGAATCGAGGGGATAAAAAATGGTAACATTGTAAGAGTAGGTGGTAAGGTCTCAGCTGCATTGCTAGTTCTGCTTCAGAGTAAAACAAGGGGGTGAAACGATTAAATTTTTAAAATTGCTTCCAATATTAAAATTATAACTCAATGATCAAAATATTAAAATGAAGACACAAGGGTTTGAAGAGAATAAAAAACAAAATAAAACAAAAATGCTAAAATCTAGACTTTTTTTTTAGATACAGAACAGATTTCAGAGTTTATTATGGGTTACCATTCCACTATTTCAGATTTTTCCTTCTAGCTGCTCCAAAACACTGGAGGCTAGGATAAATATATTTTTTCTTTTTTGTGAAAAATAACATATATACTAAAAAGCAATACATTTCAAAGCACATAGCAACAATTAGTTGTAGAACAGATTTCATGGTTTGGTTTGGGTTATAATTACACCATTTTAGGTTTTTACTTCTAGCTACTCTAAAATACTGGAGACTAAAAGAAATACCAATATAATGATTTAGCAATCATATTCATTTGTTAAACCCTACCTTCTCTGTATAACTCCATCACCTTTGATCTTTCTCCCACTCTTTAGGGGTATTTGGGCTATGCCCATTCTAACTTTTTCCTGTTGAAGGGACTGTCGATAACATGGGGTAGTGAGATGGAAGTAGCTGATGTAAAACCTAGACTTTTAAAAGAACCAGGCAGTACCTTAATACTGAATTGATTTCTAGCCAATGTAGTGATATCTGTAGGCCAGTGATGATAAAGTAGCACAAACATTTGTGGAGCACTTACTATGTGCAGCACTTACCCTTCTATGAATAGAAGCACTTACCTAAGCCTCACCACAGCCTCAGACATAAGGGCTATGAGTTACCACTTTACACAGGTGACAGGGCCTGCAGGTCACCTGCCTGAACACGCCAAGTCACATGGCTGAGAAGCCACAGAGCAGGGTCCTAACTGGTTGTTCGGACTCCAGAGTCGAGGTTCTTTACCTGCCAGGCTACTGCTATTATTTCATGCATCTGAACTGCCAGCATGTCCCTGCAGGTTATAAAGAGGGCAACATCTAAAACCAAACAAAGGAGTGCCGTGCCATAGCCTGAGAACCCACCTGCAGAGCAGGGTTCCGTGGGCAGCTCTGGGCCTCCTGGGGGTGGAGGGTTGCAGCAGTGAGCAGAGGTGGGACCTGCCTAAGTTACTGAACCACTCTGAATCTACCAGCCCTGAAGACTCCCAGGTTCAAAAAAGTCTGAGCTCACAATGGAGAGAGCGTGAAGCTGTCCCAAAACCCATCCTTCTATCCCAGCTCATAAAGTTGATGAGGCAAGACCAGAGATCACACAACTTCCTAAATTTGCATGATGTGCTGGTTTGAAAGGATTATGTACCCTAGAAAAGCCATGGTTTAAACTTAACCCAATCTTGTGGAGGCAGCCATTTCTTTAATCCTGATTCAATAATATAGGTTGGAAACTTTTAACTTATCTCCATGGAGATGTAACACACCCAATTGTAGGTATTAACTTTTTTTTTCTATAAAGACTTTCTTATTTTATTTTTTTATACAGGGGCAGGCACCAGGAATTGAACCCAGGTCTGCAGCATGGCAGGCGAGAACTGTGCCACTGACCCACCATGGCCTGGGTATTAACTTTCGATTAGATGGAGATGTGACTCTACCCATTCCAGCTGGGTCTTAATTAGCTTACTGGAATCCTTTAAAAGAGGAAACATTTCAGAAAAAAAAAAAACATGAGAACCACAAAGACCACACAGCCAGAGACCTTTGGAATCAAGAAGGAAGACGCCCCTAGGGGAGCTTCCTGAAACAAGAAGCCTGGAGAGAAAGCTAGCAGACTTTGCCATGTTCATCATGTGCTTTTCCGGTTGAGAGAGAAACACTGAACTTCATCGGCTTTTTTGGACCAAAGTTATCTTTCCCTGATGCCTTAGATTGGACATTTCTATAGCTTTGCTTTAATTTGGACATTTTCACAGGCTTAGAACTATAACTTATTAAATTCCCCCTTTAAAAAGCCATTCCATGGGCCACGGTGGCTCAGCAGGTAAGAGTGCTTGCCTGCCATGCCTGAGGACCCGGGTTCGATTCCCGGTGCCTGCCCATGTAAAAAAAGCCATTCCATTTCTGGAATACTGCATTCCGGCAGCTAGCAAAATAGAACACACAGTAAATACCATGTAATACACAAAAAGGCTATGATGGCTAAACTGTAGAACAAATCAAAGAGAGGATAATTATCATATGATCTGCCAGAAATGGCTAATCTAACCCCCTTCTGCCCAGGAGGCACTGAAATTCACATCCAGACTAGATAAATGGTTACCCCTTAGATTGAATCCGTGAAATTATTATGTTTATAGGTAACAAATGGTTGAATATGGGTAATTTCCTATGGCTCAACCTAAATATATACTTTTATAAATCAGGTCTCTCCCGACAACCACAGGGGAAAGCCGGGGCAGTGCAGCCAATCCCAATCCCGGAGGGCTGCCTGAGCCCAGGGAGGAAAGCTGGTTTTCTGGAATGTAGAAACAGCTGCAGATAAAGAACAATGGTTTAACGACCTGTGGCCACCATGAATCCTGGGGTTAAAGATTAATGGGAAAAGCAAGTTTATGAGTTTATTATGGACAAATACACCATTAGAAAAAAACTAATTATCTTCTCAGTTAAAAAAAGAAATTTGCGGTTGATCAAGAGTGATTCTTGGCAAGAGCTTGTTTTCCTTCATTTCTAGCTAATTTTGCTGGTGGAGCCAACATGTGTCTGGCGCTGATGCTGTGTACTTGTAATAAGTCAGTTTCGGTTTTTAAAAATTCCCAATGGAAATTTTTAAGCTGTGTAACATTCAAACCTCAGAAAAAGCATATTTAATAAAAACTAGTTTAATCACAAAAACCCAACTAACATGTAGAGTGTAAGTCCAAAAACACATATATGTATTCTATTACTTCTCAGTCATTATTGACACAAGACAGCGTTTCATTTTGTTTTGTTTTTTATCTTCACCATTATCAGAAGGAAGTTTCTCTTGGCCGAAATGACACAAATTTCAAAATTTCAATTGAATAGCCAGGGATAAGTTATTAAGAAATAGAGGCAGTGAAGGAAGTAAATGAGATTAAGAATTCCTTCCGTGGAAGACTATCATTTAAAATTGTACTAGACTCTAACCTAAAAGAATAATGTCTGTAGCTATCTGGAGTTCTTAAAAAAAATACTATCATTTTTTTAGACAAGAAGATCGAGGGGAAAAACATAACATCCAATTCAAAAGCAGACTCTAGGAGGAAAACCGTCAGACCCCAATCCGTGACACTTCTCAAATTGACCAAAATACACTGGACCTGTGCCCTCCGACTGCTGCTGGCCCAGTGCCCTGGTCTCCTCCACCGGAGGACCTGCCCCCTGATAACACACTGGGAGGTCAACAGCCCCATGGAGGCTCCCAGGGAGGCCTGCCTCTCCGGTGGGATGCCTCCCTGGGACGCAGCACCGATGAGCTGCGGTATGCCATACTAACACAGCGTTCTTTTCATTCTAAACTCAACACCTCCTCTTACTGCTCAAGTATGAGATATCTGTTGTCTGAAGCTGCCTTTTGGGGGGAATTTACCCTCATTTCTTAGGAATGCACTGTAGATAACTATTACTGCAGTAGAAACCAGCCTTGGAGATTGAGACTGAGGCTCCATGGCTTAATGTTTGGAGGATGCTATCACATAAGCCCCCAAGCTGGTGAAGTAATTGACTCTTTTAAAGATGCCTCTGGGATTGCTTGGAAGGAGAAAGTTCCTCACAGCAAACAACCAGTTCTCTTCTTAACTAAATATTGTATTTTGACCTAGTTCCCGGAAAAGTATAAACATAAAAGAAGAGGGTCGCCTTTAGCACTAACCCTGCTGATGCTCCCAGAGGGATGCGATAATCATGGACACACATTTGAGTGCCCTCTGCTAACTGACCATCTTTCTTAAATAAGTGCTGTGTGAAACAGCAGCGCTGTCGTGTGGATCTTACTTAATCTGGCTGTTTATTCTTAACTAGGCTTTTAGGTACATCCCTTAGGCAGGAGCCTTACATATGCAGGATTGCTGGAAGGACAGAAACTCCTGTCCTCCTAGCTGGGTGTGGTGGTCACTAAGCAAGGATATGGCCAGATGGCATGGGTTCCAGTCCCAGCACTGCCACTCAACAGCTGGGTGCCCCATGGAAGCTGGTAGCCTCTCTAGGCCCTGATTCCTCCTTTGTGCACCGGGAATAACAGTACCACTTGTGTAACAGGTTTTATGAGGATTTAGAATTAATGTACAGGTTTAGAATAGTATCTGATATGTAGTAAACTTCATATAATTATTCGCTTTTTTTTTTTATGTGTTATTCTGAATTTGGATAGACCCGATTATCCAATGCATGGATTATTTTCAGCAAGCTTTAAATTCTGATTTAATGAACCTTGTCATTTGAAATCTTTCCTGAACACATCTTTTCCACATGCATCTAAAATAATTGGGATTTGGGGAAAAAAAAAAAACTGTTAGAAAAGTAAATCATCAGCCAAAGCAAAACAATATTCCTGGATTTTTCTTTGTGGATATGGACTTCAAAATTGGGAATTGGAAAAATGTGGCAGCTTATTTTTTTTTCCTAAGCCTTTGTCAGGCAAAAAGGATGTAACACTGAGGGAGGTGGTGATGAAACCACGGAATTCCACAGCAGCCTACTATGGAGAAAGATCCTTTCCTGGGTCTCTAGAACCTTCCCAGGACAGGAAGTCTGATTGTTGCCGCTCTCTGACCACAGCTCCAGGGAGGTCCTGATGAAGGAGCCTCCAACCCCATTTCCCTTCCACTTCCGTTCCAGGGAGCTGACTTCTAGGTGCCTTCCTGCCTTGGGGTCAACCTCTGTTTCTCCTAAGGAGGCTTCTTGGTGCCAACCAAGGTTGCCCTGGAGTTAAGGAGCAAAACCTTCCTAGAGAAGAGAATCCTGAATGTTGGGAAAAATCATCTGGACAGTGTTCTATAAATCATCGCCAGGAATGAGACGGAACTTCTCTGTGACTCCACCTGCATCCTCTGCACATTTCTCTTTATCCTACTGTCAAGTTCCCTTTCTACAACTTGGAGGCTTAATTTGATTTGCAGTAAGAGCATAAAAAAGCCCATTAGGGTATGTCCAGATTCCTTGATAGTTAGTTTTTCAAAGAGGCATCTATGGAGGTGACCCCGGCCACCCTCAGCAGAGCCACAGCTAGCACCAGTCTCCAGGTATGTGCATGGCACCCCCTGCAGTTGTGCAGTGAGTCTCCTCAGCTTTCTAGGAGGACACGAGACTGCTGGGAGGGTCTGTTCATTTAAAGAAATATATCTAAAAAGGAGAAGTGCCTTTAAAGTCACCTGCTGTCTGTCAGCTCTAATCTCATTTCTCCTCCCTAAGGAGGCTCAGATTACTCCTTCCCAGCTCTGCACATCCCATAACCCACTCCCCTAAATGAAATGCTCTAGGACTCTAGGACTTCTATGAGCAGTGGACTCATAGAAGATGGAAAAGGAGGGGTAGGGAAATGACAGGAAAGAAGAGAACAGAGTTTAGGAAAAAAGGGAAGGAACGGTAAGGAGGGAAGAACAGCAGATGGGGTCCGAAAGGGCAGGTCTGTGTCAGCCACACTGCTCGCTGGCTTGTCCTCTCTCTCCCACTTGCCCCAGGGTTTCACTGGGAACTCTGGTGAAAGGTTATGAGGTTCATACAAATAAAACTCATCTCTAATTAAGAAAGGACCTCAGTTTTCTCACAGCACCACATCTATAAAAGAACAACCATTAACAAAATGACTTTTTGTTTATTTCCGTAGTTGGGCTCTAATATAATAGAGCAAGGTAGCAGCTCAAAGTGTGGGAGTGAGAGGTAAAAGGGTAGCAACAGAGGTTAGGTGACCCGTCCCGGAGTAATCAATGGACTTAACCTGGGCACCAGGTGAAACCTGGGGATCTTCTGGGCTAAGGACTCTAGGAGGTCCCAGCACTCCAGGCCTGAGAGGTGGCCACCCAGCCTCCACTTAGTATTGCTGGTGATAGGGAACTCACTACCTTATAAGGCAACCGGATCCATTCCTGCACTGCTCAAATGATTAGAAATTTGCTCTTTATATCATATGGCCTTAAAACATCCAATCTCGGGCCTTAGTTCTGCCCTCTTAAGCCACTCACAATAGTATAAATGATCATTTCCTATGAGAGTCTTTCAAATATTTGAATACAATAAGCATGTCCTCTATTACTTTTCTCTTTCCGAGAACAGATATAATTTGTTTTTCTATTTCTGGACTGTACCACGTAATTGGTAATAATTCAAAGAAAAGGTTTAAACAACCACAGACGGTGGTTTGCTGGTCCTTACCGATTAAGGAAAGCATTTCCAAAGCGACTAAGTTTTCGAAATGGCTTTTTGGGGTCCACAACCAAAGCGTTTCCTGGGGTGCTGCCCTCGGTGTCCCCATACATCACAGCAATGAAGGAATCGGTGGTAGGCTCTGGGCCAATCCTCATGCCTGGGAAATCTTGTTCCAATAAGTACCTAGTGGAGGGAAAAGGAAAGAAAGCTGAGCATGTCATCACAGAGTAAGAGGCCAGAAAACTTTCTGGGAGTACCAATTTTTAACATGATCGTTAAAACTCCAGAAATATTATCCCCAAGAAAGGGAGAATGACAGGTCTTTTACTCTTTTACAAATAAAGAATTATCAAAGCTTTGAATCTATGGATCTAGGATTTCCCCAGTATAACAAGCCTGAAGGAAGGGATTCCCTTCTACTTTCTGAACGGGATGCAGCCAGTTCATGAACTGCTCCATAAAGCTGTGAAATCCTACAAAAAAAAAGAAGAAGAAGAAGAAGCCTGGTGGAAGAGGTCAGATTTCTTACAGACTAACTGTATTCTGAGAGAAGATCTTTGCTTAGCATGGAGGTTCATGGTTTCAATTCCATTGGACCCAGAGGCACCACCTCAACAGAAGCTCATCTGTCACTGTACATCCTGGAGAACCCCACTCAGGCTCCTCTCCTTCAGGGAAGCTTTCCCTGACCTGTCCCTCCAGTGGGTTGGAGAATATGTCCTCTGTACTCCCAGGGCACCCTGCCTGTACATTAAGTTATATTTATCTGTTCTGTAGCCCTTGTAGGTAAGTGATATTGTCTTATGCCCAGCGCCATGCCTACCCTCAGAGGGCACTGTGTATAGTGGTCGAAACAATGAATCATTTTCCTTGTCACTGCCAATCAATTATGCCAACACATCCTCCCTCGATCATTTCACAGCTCCCTTGGGTCCCTGGAGGTCGTAACCATGGAAGATGATCTCCAAAGAACTTAGCAGCAGTGGAGGATGCTATGGGAGGTGGGGGTGAAGGAGGGCTCTGATTAGATAACACCCAGGCCACCGCTAGCCCATGCAGCACCTTTCTGCAAATCAGAAAAAGGTGCTTCTTTCTCTGGGCAGACACAGCCCTGCACCAGAGCTCACAGCCTGGGAAGCTCAACAATAGGTGGATTCACCTCTGTGCCCCTTCCCCAAATGCCCTGTTTGTGCATAACCTGCATGACTGTACACAGGGGCCCTGGCAAATGTTATTCAGGGGTTCAGGAGAGCCAATTGACATGCTGTGGAGCACAGGAGTGACTTAATAACATGGTTGGGATACAGCAAGGTAGTCAGAGGTAGAGCGAGGGGGAAAATCTGCTTTTGGTGGGAAATGAGTGAGTCTAACAAAGCTGCCTCCAGCGCTTCATTAAGTTGAAGCCAAGATTTCCTTTCCATGTTGTAAGAACACACATGTATTTATGCATAAATGAATTGAGGGGTAAGAAGGGGAGTGCAAAGGCTATTCACTTCTTCCTTTGCAACCAAGGGGAATATGAAGAAAGGAATACCAGGCAACAAGCAGAAAATCAACACCTTCACACTGACAGTGGCTGTAAGCAGGTACCGGTGCTTCTTCACAAAGAACAGAAGCCTTGTTTGAAGTGATGAGATAGTCCCAACTCTGCCAGGGAGATGAGCCTTCATCCTAGGGAAGGAGCTCAATGGAAGAAACCTGCACAGCTTTCTCCTGCTCTCTATTCCTGCAGCTAACAATCCATTTGATTGTAAACTATTTCTTTGTATCTAAAACATCCCAACTGATCGAATGTAAGCCCAGAACCTCCAACTCTATTTCCAGGGGTAGAGGTAAGGAACTGAACTATTAAATGTCAAACACAATGTTGCCATCTTTATAAGAATGAGAAAATAAACCACCCTTTGCACTTGTGTTTTCTCTGCAATAAAAAATAAAGGGGCACCATGCACCTCTTCCCAAGAAAAATAAAAATAAAAAGGGATTGTTTAGCAATCTTAGCATGCAGGCTATATTCTAATTCTTCAATTGATTTCATTGCTAGTTTAAATTTCATCCAGAGTTTCTACATTTTTTGTGCAGTAGTGGAGCCCCAGAATAGATACAGCATTTCAGTAAGTCCCTTAAATTTAGAGTAAACAGAAAAAAATTCTGATTATACCATATAGCATTTTTTGGGTGCTTATTATATGCCTGGCACGTCACAAAGCCTAAGGCAGGTGCTAACATTATTCCCATTTCATAGATGGGGAAACAGAGGCATCAGAGAGGCTAAACAACTTGCCTAAAGTCACACAGCAAGTATTAAGAGTGGAAACTGAAATGCAGGCAATTCGACTCCAGAACTTGCTCTGTCTCCAGGTTTGTTTAAACCTGGCCTGGACTAATGGTATGTTCAGAGATGAGTAACGTGAAGGTAGTTTAAAGCCCTCACCCCAGGGTGTGCCAAGGGCATAAAGCATTTTCTACAAAGTGAGGGGGCGGAGCTCTCCACTGTCATCCTACTCAGCTATCCCTAATGAGAAAGGCCAGCTCTCCCCTTCTCCCTGGAGGAAGGCTGGGGAGAGGAGGAGCTGTTGTTTCAAAATGTGTTCGACTTTCTTAAATTTTTCAGAACTTCTCCAATCCAAACTTTAGGCATCTACTAGCCTAATAAAAAAGTTTAGGAGCAGAAATGTTCATGTTTATAAATACTTATGAAATTCTATAGAAATCTTAGAAATAGTGATAAAAGCTATTGTGAGAACATCTTATAGTTTGCAAAACTCCTGCACTTGTAGAGTATGTAGATTTCACATACACATATGAATGCGGGTTTAGGTTTTACAGACACTCTGGGATTTCGAGTCTGAAGCCCTTCAGAAGCAAAGCCAGAATTCAAAGTTAGGTCGTACCCCCTCACGTCCAGCTTGATTTCCACTCTCAGTGGCCTGGATGAAGCTATGCCAGGAGGCCAGAGGGAGAGACAGAGGAAGGGAAGACAACTGGAGGAAAGAGGCTGGGGTTCGGGGGGAACAGTGTCACCGGGTTCCCCTCAGCACATGGTCCCCAATCACAAGAGTTAGGGCCAAGTGTTGGTTTGAGACTTGACACCTTCCCTGGGAACCAGTGTGAACAGCACTGCTAGCTTCCCCAAATGGCTTACAGAAGGCCACAGGAACCAGCAAAATAGATGAACCCGACCGGTACCAAACAACCACTTTTGGGGGACAGCTCAGTGTTGGGTTCTACCTTGGGTTCCTTCTCAGCACCCACCCCAGGCCTGGGCACAAGGAGGCCCCTGGGTTCCAGGCCATAGGGTGGAGAGCAAGGGATGGGGTTCCGGGGAGGGGGGTTAAGTGGCAAGTCCCAGCTGGGACAATAACCACATGCAACAGGCGTTTAAGCCGGACATCACTCGCAGGGACGGTGCCTACGTTACTTTCTAATTCATTTATGGACAAGCACAGCGAACTCCTACTAACCGTGGAAGAATAAGGGGTTTTAAGGAAAACCTAGATTATAAAGTTTTGTTTGAAGAGTAGGTGTTTCCTACTTCCAAGTTCAGACTGGAATGGGAGCTAGACTTCCCTAAGTAGAAACCCTGCCAGATAGAACTTAACAGATAACTGTTTTTACAGTGTGGTGCAAATGGGAAACGGTGTGAAGTCGAAGGCTCCCCCTAAACCGTGACCTTGGTAACTCATTCAGTCTTGGCGCCAGGCCCAGAGACTTAGCAATCAATCACTGGATTACGCATTTGTTTAACAACACTTCCTCCCACAGAGAATAAAAAGCCAAAATTCAGTGTTCAATTTCATCCTCAAAGTAAAATCATACCCAAGTGAAATAAATACGCTTATATATGTTGGTGAGAGAATAAATTGGTATAATTTCACTAAAAAGTGATT
The DNA here is from genome assembly GCF_023851605.1 of Tamandua tetradactyla. Lineage (NCBI taxonomy): Eukaryota > Metazoa > Chordata > Mammalia > Pilosa > Myrmecophagidae > Tamandua > Tamandua tetradactyla. The sequence continues at coordinate 55,659,180 of NC_135340.1, forward strand.
TGATGCTTTGTATTGAAAGAGTTTACAATGGGAGTAATTATATTTTTGGAAATCTACCCCTAGGAAAAATCCTAGGCACATGAAAAAGATTTATGCACAAATATGTCCATCGCAGCATTATCTCCAACAGAAAAAAAAAAAAAATTTAAGTTCCGTTTTTCACAGCTTTTATCCTTAGACCATAATATAACATTCACTTTTTAAAAATTATGATTTGCATCTTATCTTTCCCTGCTAGAGTGAGTGCAAGCCTCTTGAAGGCAGGGCTTTTTGTCCATTCTGGTAACTAAGGCTTCTTGAGTGCCTGGGACAATCTCTGGCACATGGTTGGTACTCAGTAAATATCTGTTGAAATACTGACTGCATAAGTAACAAATAACACAGGCCTTTGTACTGCCTTTAGATATGCCAGGGTCTTTTCCTTCTCAAGGCTGCTTGGAAGGCCATCTCCCCAGATCTCTTCAAGTTAAACAGTGCTCCCTTGGAGAGGCCTTCCCTTGAGCACCTTGACAGGCAGCCTCTCTCCAGTGTGTCTGTCTTCTCTCTCTCATTACTCAACTCATGGCACTTATCAATATCTGAAATTATCTCACGCTGCTATTTGCATGTTTACCGACCCAAGGTGTTAAACGCCTTTGAGAAAGGGGCCCTGGTCTGTTCACTTCGGCAGCCCCAGCACGGAAAGCAGCAGGTGCTGAACAAGTATCTGTGGACTGGCAGACTTTCTCCACCCCAACGCTCCCGTCCATGGGGGCATCAAGCTTCCCTCTCCTCCACCTTCTCTGCCTCCTCCTTACTGCCCTTGCTTGGTCCTGGTCACTCCATACTTCCCAGCCACCTCCCAGGTTCCCTCTCCCCCTGACCTGCCCCTTGCCCCGTCATCAGATTCTTCTCCTAAAGCACCAGTTTAATCAAGTCCTTTTCTTTCCCACAAACTGTCACTGACTCCCTAATCCTCCCCAAACAATTTCCATTCAGGGCCCTCAGCCAGCTGCCTCCTTCTACCTTGTAGTCTGGGCTCCTGCCCCTTCCCACCCCCAATCACGTAACTTCTTCTCTCCCTGGTTAGGCTCTTCCAGGCCAAAAGTGTTGCCTTGTCTGCCCTCACATCATTTCCTCTGGCTGGTGGGGGTCATGTCCCATGAGTTCGCTTATCCTATTCATTCTTTAAGTCACTTTAAAGGACTCCTCGTGGGAGTCATCCCTGAGCACACCCCATCCCACCCCTCTGCCACTCCCCATCTCTTATGGCGAGTCACGCAAGACATTAAACGGCTTTGAGAAAAGGGCCCTTGTCCGTTCACTTTGGCAGCCCCAGCACCGAAAGCAGCAGCGCTCAGCACATACACAGCAAGTGCTGAACAAGTATCTGTGGACTGGCAGACTTTCTCCACCCTAACGCTCCCGTCCATGGGGGCATCAAGCTTCCCTCTCCTCCACCTTCTCTGCCTCCTCCTTACTGCCCTTGCTCGGTCCTGGTCACTCCATACTTTCCAGCCACCTCCCAGGTTCCCTCTCCCCCTGACCTGCCCCTTGCACCATCATCAGATTCTCCTTCCAAAACACCAGTTTAATCAAGTCCTTTTCTTTCCCATAAGCTGTCACTGACTCCCGAAACCTCCCCAAACAATTTCCATTCAGGGCCCTCAGCCAGCTGCCTCCCTCTGCCTTGTAGTCTGGGCTCCTGCCCCTCCCCACCCCCAATCATGTATCTTCTTCTCTCCCTGGTTAATCTCTTCCAGGCCAAAAGTGCTGCCTTGTCTGCCCTCACATCATTTCCTCTGGCTGGTGGGGTCATGTCCCATGAGTTCGCCTATCCTATTCATTCTTTAAGTCACTTTAAAGGACTCCTCGTGGGAGTCATCCCTGAGCACACCCCATCCCACCCCTCCGCCACTGCCACTCCCCATCTCTTATGGTGAGTCGGGCTTAACATCTACCACTGACGGTGTTTGTGGGCTTGTTTCCGTCTTCCTGATGGGTTGTCATTTCCTGGAAGGTTTGGTCCACAGACTTAGAAACTTGAGCCCTAAAGTCTCTTAGGAATCATTTGATTCAACCCTTTATCACTACAGATGAGCAAACAGGCAAGTTACCAGTTACCTGTCCAACTCACGAGTGGCCGTGCTGGACTCGGAACCTGGAGCTCTCCCCACTGGCCCATGGCTTTTGGTCTCAGACCCAGGGGCCAGCCTGAGCCCGCCTCCACTTTGAGAGCAAGTCACACCGCCGCCAGCAGGAGGCAGACAAACGTCAAGGTCAAAGAATGTGAGCCCCTCCCCTCCCGAGAACCAAATCTCCCACGAGTCTGCTGAAACTCGGTCATAACCACCTCTGGCGAGACTGTTAAACTGTAGAAGGCTTTCTCCGGGCATGTTTCTTTCTCTTTCCAGCTCTTGGCATTGCGCTGAGTGCAGACTTTTCATCTCCCAAACCGCTGCCACTGAGGAACAGCTTCTTCATGTCCATAAGTCCCGAATTAACTCATGGGTAACTTTTTTTTGTCTGGTGGGGTCACAGTTCATTATTTTTCCATGTGAGTATCACATTAATCTAGCACCATTTGTTGAATCTTTGTTCGTTTTCCCTTTGTTTATTTGCTTGTCTCTTTGTTTGGGAAGTGCATGGACCGGGAATGGAACTCAGGTCTCCTGCTTGGTAACCTAGAATTCTACCCCTGAGCTACCCTTGCACCCTTTTGTCTAACGTGTTGTTTGGTCTTGGGGTTGTGCTTTGGGGGCCCACAGAGCTCCTAGCTCATCGTTCCTCTTGAGGGAGGATCTGTCAGATACATGAGTTACCACGTGACACACGCTTTGTGCTGACTGCCTAAAGAAAGAGTTTTCACCTTGGAGGGCTGCTGAAACTCAGATACCTTTCTGCTCCACTGCAGGCAGGTGCATTTCAAAGCTGCGAGGGAACTAAGAACAACCAAGAAACAGGTCTGGCATGAAAAAATGAAAACGGAGTGATGAGGTTAAAAATCAGCAACCTTGGAAGGAGGAGTCTGAGCAGATCCTGAAGAGTGATGGGGCTCATTAACCACATAGCCTCATGAACAAGAGGGATCGATTGTATTAAACTTTTTTTTTTTTACACCTCAGAGGCTTTGCCAAAGTTACAAGTTCCAGGGACTCTGTGGTGTTATCTGAAATAACAAGAATTCAAAGGAACAAGAGGCCACAGGAAGACTACAGAAAATAATCCATCATGATTCAGAGTTGATTAGCCCACTCCACAGCATCCTGTGCGTTAAAGATGTGATTTTTGTCCTTGGCTCCACCTTGCTCCCTCCTTCCTGTGTTCTCAGAGGGCTGCCTATTCTGGCAGTGAGTGCTCCGAGATTGTCAGGCCAAGCCACCAACATAAAAGGTGCAGACTCCTGGATTCCAAACAGCTGGGTGGAAGGGGCTTCCTGACATCTCAGATCCCAGTCCTGAGAGGCCCACAGTTCAGCTTCTAGGGTGGCTCCTGGGCACACTGGGACATGAGGCTCAGCGAGCTGCTGTGGGGCAAAGGTTTATGTGGACTATGGCTTTTTCCTTTCATTGCTTAGGCTAGAAAAATAAAATTTTTAACTTTATAGAAAAATGTCTTTTGTGACAATGGGAAGGAAAAATCTCAAGACAGTGAGAAGTCCCTCAACATACCCAAGGATTGTCTTCTCAAAAATGGGCTTATGGATGACTGAAAACCAACTACATAAGAGATATCATTCAATGTTAGTTATCCAACATTCCAGCTGCAATCTTTGAGTTCATTTCTGCATTCTATCCGGGGTTGAACTGTTATACTTGTGCTTTGAGTAATGGAAAAACACTTAAATTTTTAGTAACACACCTAACATATGAGGACTTGTTATGTGCTAACGTCTGCACATGAAATATGTCATTTCATTCTAAGTACCTTATGAAGTAGATACTATCTTTACACCCATTTTACAGATGAGGAAACTAAGGCTCAAATAGGTTAAATGGTTTATCTGTCATTACACAGGTAATAAATAGTGAAATTAGAATTTGAACCTAGGGTTTCTTACTAGACATCTGACAACACTTCCTGCCCTAAGTCAGAGCATGGGGGACAGAGCCAGGCTCCAGTGAGAGCAAGCACAGGGACACATTCTGTGAATTATAACAAAGATATAAATGTAAGGCTTTTTGGTAGTTATTCAACAATTAAATAAGCACTCTAAAAAACAATATGGTACATATATTTGGAGGTTTTATGAAAAAAATCTAGAAAAATGGCTTATGGTGACATATACAATTTAAAAAATAACGTGTGCATACGCTGCCATCTGTGCATGGCATTTGAGGGTTTAATTCATTGCTTTGACTTGAAACATCTGTTAAAGTGCTTGAAACTCTAACCTCAACAGTTATCCTTATTCCTCTGAGTATTACTCGTTTTACCATGTAGAATATGAAAGGAGTATAATGAACAACCTTTTGTATTCAGTGGAGAAGCTGTTTTCCTTATTTTTAAATCAGGTTTACGAGTTTAGACACATTTTAATGTATAATAAGTATTGGAAATTTTCACACAATATATTTTTATTGCTAATACTTGACCTACTATTTCACTAGGAGAAGAGCTAAAAACAAAGGGTTAGTCCTGATCTGCCTTGAATCACTATTTGAAAACACTATTTTCAAAGCAGTTTCCTTTGTTTAATCTAAACTCGTGTTTAATACCAAGAAATGGAAGTGGGAGAAGACGCTACCTTTTGTTATTGCAAAATTTTTATAAAATGGTCCAGGATACATAAATATTTCCTTCCATTACCATCACTGTTTCTAGATGCCACTCAACAAAAGATTATTCAGAAACCATGCTGACAGATTACAATGCATTTCACACAGCATTTTGTCACTTCACCTTCACTGTCATCAGAGCAGGTATAATTAGCCCTGTCTTTAGAGGAGAAAACTGTGTTTCCAACAAGTAGCTTGCACAAGACTGCATAAGTGCAGGGTAATATTTTGATATAGTTCCATCATTTTTGTGTGAATTTAACTTTTTAAATAAAATTGGCATCAAAGTGCTTAAACATTTTGCATCCAGATTATTTCACCATGAGTTTTTCCTCATGTCATTAAAAATTCATTGAAAACATTATTTTTTTAATGCCACACATCATTCTAAGGGAAACAGCTTCTCATTTCTTGCTATAGCAAATAATGCTGAGATAAACATCCCTGAACACATATCTCACCCACATTAAAAATTTAACTTTGAGTTACTGAGAAACTAAATCAGTCCTATCTTCATTTGTATCCTAAAACTTTGTCTTCCTTAGGTATGAAACCTCAATTTTGCTTTCATTTTAAATTTTCCCTTAGTTAATCACTTAGTATTCCCACAAGGACTGCTTGTTCAGACAGTGTCATCTTTGAAAATGTTCTGCCTAGTCAGGTCTCCAGTTGGACCAAGAAGCTAGGGTTTGCTGTGTGAAGTCTTTTTGCACCTCTGACTATTTTTGCAGTTATGAATGAAATGTAAACTACTCGGGGCTGAGATGTGCTTAAAGCATGCTGCTAACTGACCCTTCAGTACCTGTAGTTGCCCCATTCCACTTTCCATGCTGTTACAGGGGGGTGGGAGAAAGGGAAATGAAGAAAAAGGAAGAGGAAGTTTACTGGAATCACAGGCAACCTGTTTTCCAATTTCTTACAATCAGTGTGTTTGTTCAGTCTTTCATTCACTCATGTAATGAATATATTAAGTGCTTTCTATGTTATGACCTGCAATTTATGAATCTGACAACAGATTTCAGATTGTAAACTCTTTGAGCTGGGAGCGCTATAAATCTTCGTGTGGAGGCTGTAGGACACAGCATTTCCTGAAGTTATTTGGCCATGGAACTCTAGCAATTTCCAGCTTGAAAATATAAAGGGGAAAAAAAAACATGATTCATGAAAATAAGAGAGTATAAATTGCCTAAAAACACCAGGTCTATAGGACCTATGTAAGGAAATCACCCTCCTTTCTGAGATACATAAAAGAATGCCTGAGTAGAAAACTACACTGAGTTTCTGCTTGGGAAGAGCAAATACAAAGATATAATTTAGGGAAAATAATGCAGTTCCAATACAAATGGATGCCGAAGGCATTTTCTTTGAAGAATCTAACAAAGTAATTTTTTTTAATTAAAAAAAATTTTTTTAAATACCAAAAAACACCAAATAAACGCAAACATTCTTATTTTGATCATTCTGTTCTACATATACAATCAGTAATTCACAATATCATCACATAGTTGCATATTCATCATCATGATCATTTCTTGGAACATTTGCATCTATTCAGAAAAAGAAATAAAAAGAAAACAGATAAAAATTTATACATACCATACCCTTTACCCCTCCCTTTTATTGATCACTAGCATTTCAAACTAAATTTATTTTAGCATTTGTTCCCCCTATTATTTATTTTTATTTCATATGTTCTACTCGTCTGTTGACAAGGTAGATAAAAGGAGCATCAGACACAAGGTTTTCTCAATCACACATTCACATTAACAAAGTAATATTAAAGTTCCCTCTGAAAGAATAATAAGAAATGATAATCAGCAAATTTGGAAAATAAAAAGTAATGCTCTCAGAAGGGTCAGGCGCACCATTTTATTAAGAGTGTTTCAAGGTGACTATTTAAGACAGTGTGGTGCTGGTATAAGAATCTACAAACAGAATAATAGAGAAGGGCCCAAACAGATTCCAGTATTTAATAACTTAGCATAAGAGGTCTCACATGACAGCGGGAAAAGGCAGATAATTCAATAATTATAATAAAAAACCCCACAAAAACTAATACCTTCAAGACAGATTTTACTTTCAGATGGATTAAAGAGTTTTCTATATATAAAATTAATCCTATTCAAAGAAAATATGGATGGATATTTGCTGAATCTTATGATAAACAACGATTTTCAAAGCATGAAAGCAATAAGACAGAAAATTGTTAGATTTGTTTACAAATATTAAATACATCTCCATATCAAAAATTACCAAACAATATTTAAAAGGCAAACCTCAAACTGGAAAAACAGTTTTAATAGCTATGACAAAGGACTGATACCCTTTATTGAGAAAAATATTTAAACATTTTTAAGAAAAACTAATACTTCAAATGAAAGTTGTTCGAAGTTCACAGATTCACAAAGAAATACAGCTGATGGTTACTTGTTTTATAAGGTGAACCTCACTAGTAAAAAAATAAAATGTTTTTCTATCAGTTTAGTAAAACAGTAATCCTCATACTTCTGTAAACAGTCTAATTTGCAATAACTTTTCTAAAATGGAGTACGTGTGCGTGCACATGCGTGCGTGTGTATTCAAAAGCCTGAACGTCGATGGCAGTTCATGTGTCAGGCAGCTAGCCTAAGGGAAAAAACTAGAAATACAAAGATTTATGCCAAAAAATGTTTGCTGCAAAACAAAACAAAACAAAATGTTTGCTACACATTAAGCATCACAGTATAATATAAAATTAGAAACCACCTCCACGTCCCAGGCTATACAGTAGAATATGATGAAGTCATTGAAGTGATTTTCGAAGACGGTTTAATGGCATGAGAAAATCATCATAGCGTATCAAGTGAAAAGACAATCTACTAAATAAATATTAAATTTACTAAGTTAAAACCCCCAGCTTTATAAGCACCACGACTATGCCGTCCTCTAAGTCACGGAGAAAACCGTGGACCCTCGGAGCGTGACCACACCCTGCGGAAGCCCCACCGAAGCCAGGCCCCCTCTGGGGCGTCGGACCTCCTTCACGCTGGGTGGTTTCAAGGACCGTGATCCCAGTGCCTGAACCTTAATCTATCCGTGGTTCCCAAATAGTCCCTGAGGGGAGGCTGCGTAGGAATCCTTCTGAGAGACGGTTTATAGAACAGAAACCAGAATAGGTTTCTGAGCCTCCCCCGAAAGGTTCAGATTCAGGTCTGGGGCGGGGCCTGGAACGGAATCTGCTGCAAACCGTCTCCAGGTGCTTCTGATGCACAGCGGGACTCCGGAACCATGGCTTTCTAGTTCATCATTTCCCCAAGTTCTGAAAAGTATATCCAGTGCCTAGTCACGAACAGATGTGAGTTAAGGATGATATTTTTCTGAGTAAAAATACAGCTGTTTTTGCCATCCAATTCTACTAATCCTTGGGCACTAGCAGCTGTCAGGTAGATGATGGGATGAGCAGACAAGTGGCAGATCTGGGGACAGTGTCTCGCTGCACTGATTGCCAGCACTACACCCCAACCTGCCCTGGGGCAGTCCCCGATCCCTGCGCCATCTCCTGCCTCCTCTTAGTCTTCCCAGCCATCAACTGTTTCCTCTCTACTTGCCTCCTTTTCTTCAACTTTTAACTTTGCCGAGGTCATGCTCATCTTTAACAAAACTCCTCTGGTGCCAGTGCCGAGGGCTCCTCCCTTCAGTGCCCGGTTCCCGAGAGTTCTTCCTATCTCATGCTTCACCTCCCACTCACATTCCTTCATCCCCGCCACCAGGATTCCATCCCCGCCACTTACTGACGGGGCCCTGGCCAAGGTCACCCTGGCCTCCTGGTTGCTAATCCACAGGATCTATTTCAATCCTTTTTCCCAGAAGCACCTGCCACCCTGTCTCTTCCCCTGGATTCTTTGGGGGAGCATCTGTTGTACACCTGTCTAGATCCATTTCCTCTTTTTTTTGATGAGAGCACAATCCATGTGGTTTGGGGGGCTGACTGCCCCAATCCAGGTGTGGGCAGACCCAAGCCGAGATAATCACAGATTTCATTCCCCTGGCTGTAGGGCTTAATTCAGGGGTGAGCATATGACCAATCAGCAATCCTCCTATTTCTGGTGGGGGTCTGATTTGGAATAACTTTCCCGAAAGTTATGAAATCAAACTTGAGATGCTTGCTGACACTGTTAGGGAAGAGGCCCTCTTTTTTCTCACGGGGTTGCTGAACTGACAGAATGACCTGCACAGAGTGGTTCTAATAAGCATGAGAGGAACACCTCATTCAGGCTTGGAGGTCGAGAAAAATCCTGAGGATCTGACCCTGAGAACGGAGCCAGGATTAGCAGGCCACAGGGGACCGTGGCTACCACACACTGATACTCCCAAATCAATAAAACAGCCCAGAACTCCCACTGAATTCTAGACCCTTTTGTCCAAGCCCTTCATGGACATCTTCACGTGGGTGTCCACTTAAAAACAACAGGTTTATATTCAAACTCATTATTAGGGCCCTACTCTTCCCCTACTCATGTCCCCATCTCAGCAAAGGTTCTACCATCTACCCTGTTACCCAAGAAACCTGGGACTTATCCTTAATACTTCCTGCCCTCACTCCCCAGCCCCCTGTGGCCTGCTAATCCTGGCCCTGTTCTCAGGGTCAAATCCTCAGGATTTTTCTCAACCTCCAAGCCTGAATGAGGGGTTCCTCTCATGCTTATTAGAACCACTCTGGGCTTCTACTGCCATAGCCCTTGTCACCCGGAGCCTTAATGGCCTGTTGAATCTTTTCTAATTCCTCATGACATTTGTGATAGCAGCGCCCAGCCCTACAATAAATATTATTTGAACAAATGAACTCTAGGGCCTGTAGGTGTGATCTAATACCGTATACTATAAATAGAGCCTATTTCTCCTTGTAAAAATTAGATATGTCACTATTTCAGAGATCTGCCAAAGATATGGTGTTTGGCACAGAAGACTGATTTTCAGGGGCTCCACCGCTTGAATGAGTGTGAAAACCACCAAATTTGGCCCATGGCATTTCCCCAATGGTTTTTTTGTTTTGTTTTAAAGTAAAATATCACTTGAGTTTGGCAGAGCATGATATTGGTGAGCCAGGCAGCCTCCGGGTGAGTGCCTTTACTTCCCCTTCTCAGTGTCAGTGACAGAGACTCCAGGCTTATCAAGGGAATGAAGTAAGGCTCTGTTCCTATCTGGAATCCATTACTCCCTTTTTTTAAAAAAATTAGGACATTTGTTTAGTCCCATTTTCTGACTTTGATGTTCTTCAAAATTTCCTTAAAAATCACCAAAACACTGTTATTTGAATATAACTGCAAGTTCTTCCTATACCGTCCACCTGCCCTTCCATCTACCTACCTAGAGATTTACCGAGACTGTCCCTCTGCCAGCCCTCATCAGAGTTTCTCATCCTCTGGGTTTAATCCCCACTCAAACATGCCTGGGCTCCCTTCCACCATCTCTGGATCATTTCCTTTGGGAAAAAAAGGAGGAAGCAAAATAAGAGCTGGGTAGTTCTGCTTTCTGTTGATATTACAGCAAGAGCTCCAAGCAGTGGGCCTATCACTTCCGGATTCTTTGTTTTGCTCTAATCATACCTAAAAAGGCTTTCTTATTGTTGGAAGCATGTTTGCCCCCTCAGCCCACTCACTCCAGCCTCCTGACCCATCATATGGTCCTTTAACCAGCTTCCCACCCTTGCATGTGGACCCCCAACCTTTTTTTCTCATATTAAACACTATATTTAAATAATATTTATAGGTTTTAAAATGCAATGACTTTATCAAGCATTTTGTAAGAGAACATTGATCATACTTTTATCATATTAACACTCAATTAATTTGAATATTATTAAGAATAAGTGTATTTGACTGGAATACATAAGGGGTTAAAACACACAGGGATTGTACTCCTTTTTCCCTTAAGTTTACTCTTCAATTCTTTTTACCCCTGTATTCTTTGAGCTTATTTCTGCTTTTTTTTTCTTTCTCGCATCCATTTAAAAACAACAATATAATAGTTTATATATAATTATACATATAATATATAACATCCTCTGTGACATCCTTGAAATGACATTATACAGACTGAGAACAGATGAGTGGTTGCCAGAGTTGGGGAGGTATGTGCCAAGGAGGGAGCTGTGGCTCTAAGAGGGTAGCAGGAGGGACCCAGGTGACAGGGCTGTTCTGTACCGTGACTGCGGCACTGGTCATGCAAACCTACACATGACCACATTGCATGGAACTAAATGTACGTGCACACACGTATGCTTGCATTACTGGTGAAGTCTGAAGAAAAGATTGAAAGGTTTTATCAGTGTTGATTCCCTGCTTGCGATGTTGTAGTTATACAAGATGGGATTCTTGCAGGAAGGATATATAGGATCTCCGTATTGCTTCTTTTTTTTTTGAGTGTCACAACTTTAATACATATTCTGATATTAAGAATTTGATTATCCTGATAACATGATTACAGGTATTAAGATGCTGGCTTTCCCTGTTTCTTTTTAACTTTTTTATTGTGAAATATAACTTATATACAAAGAAAAGAAAGAAAAAGCAATAATTTTCAAAGTACACTTCAACAAGTAGTTACAGAACAGATTTCAGAGTTTGTTATGAGCTACCATTCCACTATTTCAGATTTTTCCTTCTAGCTGCTCCAAAACACTGGAGGCTAAAAGAAATATCAATATAGTGATTCAGCAGTCATACTCATTTGTTAAATCATTTTTATTTTCTCTGTTATAATTCCTCCTTCTCCTTTGATGCTTCTCCCAATCTTTAGGGATGTTTGGGCAATGTCCACTCTGACTTTTTCATGTTGAGAAGGGATGTCAACAAGAAAGGATAGGGGGATGTAATTAGTTGATAATCTCGGAGAGGCTAGTTTCTCTGGGTTTTAGGATTTATCTGGCCTAGGAACCCTCTGGAAGTTATAGGTTCCAGGAAAGTAAATTTAGTGCATGAAACTTTCATAGAGTCTCAGTTAGAGCCCTAGGTGTTCTTAAGAGTTAACAGGAATGATGTTGGTTAGGGTTTGGCAAACATGGCAATTAGCAATATCTAGCTGAAGCTTGCATGATAATAGCCTCCAGAGCAGCCTCCTGACTATTTGAACTCTCTTAGCCACTGATGCCTTATTTTATTACCCTTCTTTTCCTTCTTTTGGTTGGAAGGCATTGTCAATCCCACGGTGCCAGGGCCAGACTCATCCCTGGGAGTCATGTCTCATGTTGTCAGGGAGACTTTCACCCCTGAATGTCATGTAGGGGGGACGGTAATGATTCTCTTTGCAGTGTTCGGATTAGAGAGAGAGAGAGGCTACTAAAGAGGCTTCCTGGAAGCAACTCTTAGGCATAATTACAGGTAGTCTTAGCTTCTCAACTACGGAAATAAATTTCATAAGCGCAAGCCTCAAAATTAAGGGCTTGGATCCAGGAATGCCTAGAGTGTATAATGATAGTGACTAAATGTACAAACTTAAAAACATTTTTGTATGAGGAAGAACAAAGGAATGTCAATACTGCAGGGTGTTGAAAATAGATGGCAATTAATATTTTAAAATTTTAACTTATGAAACTAAAGCAAAAAATGTTTATTTGGTACCAAAAAAAAAAAAATCAAGGGCTTGGCCTTCCCCCTACGTGGTACATGACATCCAGGGGTGAAAGTCTCCTTGGTGACATGGGAGATGACTCCAGGGATGAGCCTGGTCCTGGAACTGTGGGATCAACATTGCCATCCTGACCAAAAGGGGGAAAAGAAGTGCAACAAATAAGGTACCAGTGGCTGAGAGAGTTCAAATAGAGTCAAGAGGCTGCTCTGGCGGTCACTCTCACACAAGCTGCAGCTAGACATTGCTACCTACCATAACTTGCCAAACCCCAACAAAAACCATTTCTGCCAATCCTAAAGAACACACAGGGTGTTATTTAAGATTCTACAAAGGTCCCATGCACTAGGGTAACATTCCAGAAACCTACAACCTCAGATAGGTCCCTGGACCAGATAAGTTCTGAAATGCAGAGAGGCCAACCTCTCTGGAACATCAACTAGTTCTATCCCTTTACCTCATATTATCGACAGCTCCTTCCTTCCAACAGGAAAAAGTTAGAATGGGCATAGCCCAAATACCCCTAAAGAGTGGGAGAAAGATCAAAGCTGATGGTGGAGCTATATACAGAAGGCTGAGTTTAACAAATGAGTATGACTGCTGAATCATTATATTGATATTTCTTTTATTCTTTAGTATCTTAGAGCAGCTAGAAGTAAAACCCTAAAATTGTAGAATTGTAAGCCATACCAATGTGATTTATCATCACCAATTGTAATGATAAATGCACTGCTATATGATGATATTGTGAACCACTGATTGTACATGTTGGATGATTACATGATAAGTGACTATATGATAAATACCAATAAAAAATAAATAATTAAAAAAAAAAATCAAGGCTTGGCCTATTTTCTTGGGAGGCCCCAATGTTTGAGAAGGGTACCCAGGGTTTCCTGGTTGGGAAAGTTTAATAGTTCCATATTTTTTCCCCAGTTCCTCAAGGGTCTTTGCCAATACTTTGTAATTATCCTTCCTCCATAGTCTAGGACATATCTGGGTATTAAATTAAGCTATACAGAATTACAAGGCCTTGTTCCTGTTCTGGGCTCCATGAGTTTGGTTTGTTTAAATGAGCTACCCAGACACGTTGATTAGATTGTGTTTTACAGAAAATTTAGGTTCTAGACACAATAAACCTCTCTGCCTTTGGTTTCATATAGTAGGTGAAGCTCTAGAGTACGTACAGTATCATCTTTTACCCCGTATTCTGATTCACCTTAGTCCCAGCCAGATTGGCTTTTTTTTTCCCATATTTTATTCAATTTTAATATGGTTTCCATTATTAACTTTTAAAACAAAATGATTTCCAGTTTAGAAAACAATGCACTGACCACATAATTTCCTTTTTCATTTTATACAGTTATACAAATATTCTAAATACACATTTTGTGATCAAGATGATGGCAAATAAGATTAACTGTACAGTTACATACAGTACATAAGGAAAGAAAATATTTTAAGCATATTTAGAAGCAATAGAAGATTGGCTTGTTTTTATCTCTAATTGAAGACTGATCTCTTTTTGGGTTATTTTAACTGTTATTGTATATAACTATGCTAACTTTCAGGGCTACAGAACTCCATTTCTGAGTTTTAGGAGTCAAAGAGGTTCTCAAAGTTCCAGGGAAATATGAGCTTATACACATATAGTTCGGTGTCTCAGAATCTAGAAATAAACTCACAACTTCAGGCTAAGTGTGGCTTCTATAAGAGCTTACAATCTAGGCTCCAATTTTCTTACAAGTATTTTCTGAAAGAGACCATAGCATATTTTTCTAGCTTATTTTGCACAACACATTGTCTCCCATGGTTCATTCAGTTCAGCGCATGCCTCATGATGCCATTCCTTTTTGTAGCCACACAATATTTCATCGTATATATGTACATCACAGTTCACCTTTCTGCTTCGATCACTGTATCCTTTGCCCCCTCCATCCACTGGGCATCATGGATAATGTCCAAAATAAACAAACCATGACTTACAGTGCCCTCACTTGGCTGTACAATCAGCAGCACTCTCAACTTTCGACAATTTCCATTGGTCCATAGAGACAAAGAACTAATAAACACAGCCTCACCAAATATCAAAACTTCCCCTTATCTCTTATCCACCCCCCCCCCGCGCCCCTATTATTTACCCCTGGTAGTGCTGTGGTACTATTGCTATCTTCCTGTCATAACTATTTGCTATAGCATGGCATAGTTTTTATTTCATAGTCATCAACTTAGCTCTGCAATTGAGCTAGACTTGGAAGGGGAGGATAATGTAGAACCCAAAGAACTGCTGAGAGCACAATGATAGGATACTTAGGCAGACCAGGGGAGGTAGGACGCTCTCCTGAGCTGCAGAAGGAACAGTCTTGTGGTTAAGAAAAAACACAAATCAAATTGATTAGATTTGTCCCTAGTTGGCAAAGGTGAGCTTCTTGCTGGTCTTGCCATTCTTAGACCCAAAGTGCTCCATGGCTTCCACAGTATCTATGCCCTTTCACCCTGCCAAAGAGCACAGGCTTGCCACCCAACCATTCGGCCTTACAGTGCAGATGAAAACCTGGGAACCGTTTGTGTTGGGTCCAGCACTGGCCATGGACAAGATGCCAGGACCTGTATGCTTCAGGATGAAATGCTCATCATCAAACTTCTCCCTGTAGGTGGACGTGCCACCAGTGGCACTATGGCATGTGAAGTCACCATCTTGGCATATAAACCCAGGAATAATTCCATGAAAGCAGGAACCCTATAACCAAATCCTTTTTTCCCAGTGCTCAGAGCATGAAAATGCTCTGCTATAACTTTGTCTGTAAACAGCTTGTAGGAGACATGGCCCAAGGGCTCACTGTCGATGGAGATGTCGAGGAACATGGTGGAGTTGACCATGGCTGTGGGTGGGGGATGCAGCAGTGGGCGGTGGTGTCTGCCATGGCAACCATTTTTATTTTAAATTATTGCACACAGATGCAGGACTTCCTTAATAGGCATCAATTCAGAATTATGGAAACTAAATAAATCCTAAGATGTTTAGTGTTGGAAGACTGAATTGTTTTATTTTCATTGAGATATGATTCATAAATCAGGTAATTCACCCTTTTACAGTGTACAATTCGGTGGTTTCTAATATATTCACAAAGTTGTGGAACTAACACCACACCACCTGATTTTTCTTTTTAATTTTTTATTAATTAAAAAAAATTACAAGAAACAAACATTCCCAACACATACACTCAGCAATTCACAATATCATCACATAGTCGCATATTCATCATCATGATCATTTCCCAGAACATTAGCATCAATTCAGAAAAAGAAATAAAAAGACAACAGGAAAATATAACAAACAGAAAAAAAAAATTTTACAGGCCATACCCCTTACTGATCCCTTTCATTGATCACTAGCATTTCAAACTAAATCTATTTTTTTTAATTTTTTTTATTAATTTTAAATTAAAAACTATGACAACAAAGAAACACAAACATTCTTAATATATAATCATTCCGTTCTACATATATAATCAGTAATTCACAATATCATCACACCACCTGATTTTAGAACATTTTCATCATGACGAAAAGAAACCTTGGACCCACTAGCAGTCACTCTCCATCCCTTTTTGTTTCCTCGCATGGGCAGGCACCGGAAATGAACCCGGGTCTCTGACACTGAGCCACTGTGGCCCGCCCTCTCCATCCCTTTTGTATGTGGATATCCAATTGTTGAACCCCGTTGAATTGTCTTGGCACCTTTGTCAAAAATCAACTGACCAAAAAAAGAAAGAAAAGGAAAAAAAAAATCAATTCACCATAAATGTAGTTTTTTGTGTGTCGCTCAAGTCTACTCCATTCATCAATATGCTTATCCTTAAGCGAGTGACACGCTGACTTATTTACCATAGCTGTAACTGAGAAATTAGGATTTAAGGGGTGACTTTGATGACTGAATGAAAATACAGATATTCCTTTTTGCTTTCTGGTGTATTGGAGAAGACAGAGGGAAATACCTGAAATCTCTAAATTGTAATCCAGCTGCCTTGATCTCTGATAATTGTATAACTTTTATCTTCTGCCCCTGTGACTGTACAAACCTTGTGACTAACCTTCATTTGTACCCATTCATCCAGTTTTTCAACATTAAAGTCCTGTAACCACTAAAGACAGCCCTTAATGTTTTATTAATGAAAGGTCTGAGGTCAGCCCCAAGTCCAAAGTTATCTTGATAACCAAGACTGGATCTAACCAAAATAAGCTCTCCTGACATGCAAGTAGCTTAGACTTGAACCTACAAGTTCCGTATACCTCATTATAATGCTAAAAATCATGCACATCATCATATTAAGGCTGCCATTTTTTTTACATATGTTCTGTGACTAAGCATGTAATCAATCTGCACATACTCAATAATTAGAACCCCTCTAATTACACCATCTGGGGCCACTGTGCTCATTATCGTAAACCCTATCATCTTTTTTTTTCTAATAAAACTATCAGAATTGCTATAGTTCAGGGACACAGATTTTGGGACAACAGGCTACCTGCTCTCCTGCTACACGCCTAGCAATACACTTTTTCTCTCTTTGAACCTCGGTTCTCAAGAATTGGTCATTTGAGCACATTGGGCAAAGGAATCCATTGGCTTTGTCAGGTAACATAGCTTTGTAGAAAGTTTTGAATTAGGAAGCAAAACTAGAAAGTTTTGGACTAGGAGTCTTTCAACTTTGGTCTTTTTCAAGATTGTTTTGGCTGTTCTGGACCTCTGTATTTCCATACTAATTTTAGGATTAGCTTGTCAATTTCTGCAAAAAGGTTGGCTGATCAAAAAATGTTTATTTGGTACAAAATTTATATTTTGACTAGTGCATTTCCTAACATAACTTATATAGATAGCTTGACTGAACACCATAAGTACCTGAAATCTCAGGTAGGACATGAGATTTTTGTTGGTTTGTTCACAGTGATGCCCCAGTGAATCCCAGAGTGATTCGATCAGTGAGTGGAAAAGTATTCGCAAAGTCCCCTTTGGGGAATGGTGAGAACAGGGAGAAATTCAACTTCCCCAAATTGAATTCCTGATATTCTCACAATCAGTGTGGACAACCAAAGCTATAGGCTGAGCCCCCAGTCTTGGGGGTTGTTCATATGAAACTTAACTCCACAAAGGATAGGTCAACTCTACTTAAAATTTAGGCCTAAGAGTCACTCCCAAGAGAACCTCTTTTGTTGCTCAGATGTGGCCTCTTTCTCCAGCCAACACAACAAGCAAACTCATCACCACCCCCCTGTCTACATGGGACATGACTCCCAGGGGTGTGGACATTCCTGGCAAAGTGGGACAGAAATCCTAGAATGAGCTGAGACTCAGCATCAAGGGATTGAGAAAACCTTCTCAACCAAAAGGGGGAAGAGTGAAATGAGACAAAATGTCAAAGGCTGAGAGATTCCAAACAGAGTCTGGAGGTTATTCTTATGCATTAAGTAGATATCACCTTGTTATCCAAGATGTAATGGAGAGGCTGGAGGGAACTGCCTGAAAATGTAGAGCTGTGTTCCAGTAGCCATGTTTCTTGAGGATGATTGAATAATGATATAGCTTTCACAATGTGACTGTGTGATTGTGAAAACCTTGTGTCTGATGTTCCTTTTATCTACCTTGTCAACAAATGAGTAGAAATATGGAATAAAAATAAATAATAGGGGGAGTAAATGTTAAAATAAATTCAGTTTGAAATGCTAGTGATCAATGAAAGCGAGGGGTAAGGGGTATGGTATGTATAATCTTTTTTTTTTTTCTGTTTTCGTTTTATTTCTTTTTTTGTTGTCTTTTTATTTTTTTCTGAATTGATGCAAATGTTCTAAGAAATGATGAGTATGCAACTAAGTGATGATATTGTGAATTACTGATTATATATGTAGTAATCAGTAATTACTATTACTGATTAATAGTAATTAGTAGATTTAATTACTACTAATTAGTAGAACGGAATGATCACATGCTAATGTTTTAGTATGTTTGTTAAATTTTTTTAAATTAATAAATAAATAAATTAAAAAAAAAAAGGTCGGCTGATGGATTTTGATAGGAATTGTGTTGAACATGTAGATTAGTTTTGGGAGTATTGCTCTCTTAATATTAAGTCTCCTGATCCATTAACACATATATTTTTCCATTTATAGTGGCTTGGAGCTATGTACCCCAGAAAAACATGTTCTTAAACTTAATCCACCTTCTAGGTGTGAACCCTTGTAAATGCAGTTATTTTGATGAGGTTATTTCCGGTAAGGAGTGGCCCAGCTGAATTAAGATAAGTCTTAATTCTATTATTGAAGGCCTTATAGGAAAGGTCACAGAGAAAGAAAAGCTAGAGGGCAGAACCTGAGGCTGAATGTCAATGGAACCTGGAAGAGAAGGGAGAGTCCAGGAGAAGTTGTCATTTGCATTGTCAGGTGACAGAAAAGCCAAGGACTTGGGGTCACCAGCAGCCAGCCCCAGCATACAACAGTCTTCTGGGAGAAAGCAGTGCTTTGATGATGCCTTGATTAAGGACTTCTCCTAGCTTCAGAACCATGAGCCAAGAAATTCCTCTTGTTTAAGCCAACTCATCGCAGGGTATTTGTTTTGGCAACTAGGAAACTAAAGCACCATTTATTTAAGTCTTCTTTAATTTCTTCCAACAATGTTTTATAGTTTTCAATGTATAAGTCTTGTACTTTGTTAACTTAATTCCTAGGTATTTTATTAGGTTTTTACTCTTTTGTAACGGAATTATTTTCCTAATTTCATTTTTGGGTTGTTCATTGCTAGTATATAGAAACACAACTGATTTTTTGGATATTGATCTT
The DNA here is from genome assembly GCF_023851605.1 of Tamandua tetradactyla. Lineage (NCBI taxonomy): Eukaryota > Metazoa > Chordata > Mammalia > Pilosa > Myrmecophagidae > Tamandua > Tamandua tetradactyla. Next base: position 55,678,376 of record NC_135340.1, read on the forward strand.
ATATCCCGCAATCTTGTTAAATTTGAGATTAGCTCTCATAGTTTTGTTGTGTGTGGATTCCTTCGAATTTTCTCTATGTAAGATCTATGAATAGAGATAGTTTTCTTTCTTTTCAATTTGGATGCATTTTATTTCTCTTTCTTGTATAACAGCATTGGTTCCTGCCCTTTTAAAATCTACATGATTTCTTGAGTGCCTTCCCTCTTTTTTCCTCATTAGAATAAAATTTTCTGGGGGAAGGGAACAGAGCACTGGTGAAAGTGCAGTTCTTAAAATTCAGAAGTTACAATCATGTGGTTTGACTTGATTTTAGGTAAGTCTCAGATAACTCCCAGTGGAAACAGTTTTCTTCATAGCACGTGAGCCAAGGGATTTTCTGGGGGAATCCCTGATATCTGTTGTCTTTAAGTTTTGGACACAAGCCTTACCAAGCCCAGCATTCCCCCTTCTTTGGCTGTTATAGTCTAGGACAACATAACACTTATCCCCAGTGTCCATCTCTTCCTATTCTCTGGCCAATTCTTTCCTGGTGGTCAGCTGAAGAGCAGTCCATAGTTCTTCCCAACAAAATTTTTGTTTTCTAAGAAATAAAACTGCCATTGAAACAATCAGCTTACCAATTGTATTTTGCTTGTACCCAAAAGAGACTTTGACAAATAACTCCATTATATCTGAAGTCTCCTGAGTCAGTTTTACGGTTTGTGTGAGGAAAGAGTCAACCAACATACACTTCCTTCTACTCCTCCTCTTCCTTGCTCTTGGGCCCTGAGAGTGCTCTTACATGCAGGAAGATTTTCTTCACATCAGGTTCTTCATCCATGCTATCTAGATCTTTTTGTTAGAGCAAGGCACAAATCTAATTGTCTCACTCCTGATGAGACATATGAGCCCCTGGCCTGCATATGAGTGGGGCTCTTCAGATCAGCCTGATTCCTCCCTGCCGTGGGACAAAATACAGGAAGAGTTAGCCTTCAGCAAAGATGTGGAATGGACACCAAAGGCTTTGCTGAGTGGCTTCAGGATGAAGAAAGACATTTCTCTCTACATCAGCTCAGGTACCTCTTGGTAAGTGGCAGGGAGCCACGTGGATAAGAGGCCATGACTCTTAGGTGTGCCCCACACCCAAGTATTTTAGTGCTCAACTGCTAGAAGCAAACAACCTCTGGCCTCTGACCAGCCATGGGTCCAAAATAGCCATGAATACAGGCAGGATCCAGGATGGTTAGTGCCAGTCCCGCACAGGAGTCTCCAAGATGCCTGTCCTTTTATTTGGGGCTCTCCTTTCAGGAGGTAAATCTCTTCCTTCTGGTTACACTCTGAAACCAATCTCAGGTCTCCTGTGGCCTAACCAAACTTCCTGTCTACCTGATTTTCCTCTAATTTCACAGGTCCACCTTGGGGACACTGCCTAATAACAAGGCCATTCAGGCCAGAAAAGGGTTTAAGGACAAATGGCTTCCTGATAGGATGACTCCTCCTCCTCAACCTGGGACTGCACATGGCTCCAGTGCCTGCTGAGTCGGTGGTTTAGATAGAGTCACCAGGAGTCAAATTTTAGATCCTTTCTTAGAATTATGCTTAGCTATTCATGAAGCTTCCCCCAAACAACGAAACAGAAAGAAGAGTGAGAAATAATATGATGAAATAGTGAACTGGAAAGAAAAAAAAAGGTCAATTCATGTGCCTGTGAAATGGGTTCTCCTGCTGCAGGCTTGCTTATTAGGCAGGTTATGGGAGCTGAGAGATGGCTCCATCATCTCAGGTTGGCACAGCATCAAGCAGGGGCTCCCTAATTACACATGGGCACAGTAAGGCCCTAGTGGCAAAGACAAACAGGAGAAACTACCTGGGGCACTCTGAACATGCCACCATTAATGTCTGCGATACTACCATTATAACAACACTACACTTAATAGCTGTATATTGAAGAAAAAAAATCCACTGAATAGCTGTATATTGAAGAAAAAAATAATCCACTGCCTACTCTTGTACCACTTGGTCATGATACCTTATCATCCCAGGTACTTAAAAACTGGTGAGTATACTGAGACCTTAAACGTACCGTTTGTCATCTTTCAAGGTGCTGCATACTGTAATATTTTTATGGTTCATTCTGAGTGTCTGTGGTGACACATTTTTCAGTTTATCAATAAGCAGCAAATAAAGCAATTTTTAAATTATTTTCTTCAGTCTTCTCTTCCTTCATATTCAATTTGTATTTCAGTACAGTATATTTGCTTTGCTGCATTCATTCATAGTTCATTGCAGGACTAGATTTAACATATTTCCTGTAATGACAACTACTCTATTTGTAGGAGCTATTTAGGTCACTGGAATGGTGAAAAAGAGGTCGCTACTTAATAGAAATGGCATGTATCCAAATATAGATGTTTTCTCAAACACCTGTTGAACACCAATGATGGAAAAGATCATTACAATTTGCAAAACCCTGAACTAAAACCTTAATCAGTAACTTGGTTTCAACTGACACGGAGTATAATCCAGGAAAACAAGTCTTCTGACTAAAGAGAGTGAGTCTCAATAGGCTGGCAGCTTTGGAAACATAAAAGCTACTTCAAAAGGCAATCTGCATCCACGTAACTTATTTCCCATTAAAAGTCACTTTGGAGGAAGGTATTTGATTTGAACCATAACGCATACACGTTGTTTGCTTTCAGAGACACAGCAAACATGACAAATACCTGTCGTTCGTCAATAGTGAGTGAAGAAGTAAGAAATGGAAACTAATGAATAGTAACATGACACTCCCCCTAGGTCCCCGCCGGGCGCGGGCTGGTCCCTACACAGCTAACTTCCTACGGCCATTACCCGGCGAGGCTGTGTAAAAGCAGAAAGAGCGGCCTCTCGATCCCCTCCCCCGCAGGGTGGTGGAGGGTGCCATGCAAGAACGTAAGGGGAGGGGCGGGTATGGGTAATACTCTCTACTGTTGCCATTCATTCATCCATTCGTTCATTCATTCATTCATTTGATATTTCCTGCCCGGGCGCTCGCCTAGGGATTCAAACTCTCCAATGACAGCCCATTCTGATAACGCATTTCCAGCCACAGGCCTCACTCCCTAATCAGGAAGATGTTTATTACAGCCTCGCTCTGCCTTGCTTCCCCGGACCCCCAGGCCAGGGTGACAAGATAAAGCCAGTCAGAGGAGCGCCTTTCCGACAGCAGGAAGAAGGGCTCCGAAGACGCAGTTGAGGGGTCCCCGGGACCCTCCTGCCCACGTGGGGAGAATAGTCCCGACAGGGGCGCCGCGCTGGGCTCTGCGCTCGGAGGAGGAACCTGAGGTCGCGCAGATGCTGGAGGGGGAAGGAGCGGCGAGAGGGTGTCGCGGAGGGGGAGAGGCGGGCAAAGGGGGCCGCAGGAAGCCCTAGGGCGGCGGGAGGCTGGGGACTACACGCGCACACGTGGGGAGGACCCGCCCCGGGCGGTGGGGGGCAGGGGGCCCGGCCAGGGGGGAGGAGCCGGCGGGGCCGCTCACCTGATGAAGGTGGTCTTGCCCGTGCTGTACTGGCCCACCAGCAGAATCATAGGCTTGTTGTCGAAGTCGGCGTCCTCCAGCGCGGGCGAGTGGAACTCGTGGAAGCGGTACGCCTCCTCCAGCGGCAGCACCTTGCGCAGGTAGAGCGAGCGCAGGCCGCCCGTCACCGTCTGCACCGCGTCCGCGCCGCCCGCGCGTTCGCGCCCGCCCGCCTGCCGCCCCATCCAGCTGAACATCCTGCCGCCCGCCGGTCAGTCCGTCCGTCCGTCCGTGCCCACCCTCCGCTGTGTCGGCCGCGAGCTCAGACCCCGCGTCCGGCTCGACCCACCACCGCTGGCACTGAGCAGTCCCAGCCGCGCTCGCCGCCGCCCGGGCCCGGCCCCGCCTCGCGCCGCCGCAGCCAATCTCAGCCCGCTACGTCACGGGCGCGCATTCACTATTCAGAAGAGCTCTCTCTGAGCCTTCCTCATTGGGCCTCTGCCAGCAGCGGGTGGAGGCATCAGCCAATGGGGAGGAGGCTCTTAATGAATTATTGATGATGGAGTGCGCCTAGAGAACAGGGTGGGGACAGGGTGTCTCACAGACCCGGTGGCGTAGATCCTACACCCCCGGGGCGGGGGCGAGTGGAGAGGGGGAGGGAGCCCCCCTCTGCTCCCCGAAGCCCCACCTCCAGCCAGGTGGCGTCGGCTTCCGGGCAAATCTGAGCTGGCAATCCTGAGCCTCCGGAGGCTGCTCCTGGTTCTTCGCTCATCCCAAATCTTGGACGAACTCGGGGCGAAGAGTTCAGAAAATTGACAGGCAGATTCTTCCTTCCCACAGTCGCGTTAGTGTTATCCGCCTTTTACTGGTGAGGGGAACTAGACTCACGGACATCGTTGATAAAATTAGAAGGGAGATACGTGGGCCATGACTCCTAGGAGTGCAAATCTCCCTGGCGACGTGGGACAGAAATCCCATAATAAGCCAGTAGCCGGCATCAAGGGATTGAGAAAGGTTTCTTGACCAAAAGGGGGAAGAGAGAAATAAGACAAAGTGAAGTCTCAGTGGCTGAGCGATTTCGAACAGAATGGAGAGTTTATCCTGGAGGTTATTCTTACGCATTATATAGATATCCCCTTTTTAGTTTATGATGTGTTAGAGTGGCTGCAGGCAAGTAGCTGAAACTCGTTGAACTGTATTCCAGGAGCCTTGATTCCTGAAGATATCTGTATAACTACATAGTTTTTACAGCGTGACTGTGTGGTTGTGAAAACCTTGTGTCTGGTGCTCCTTTTATCCAGTGTATGGACCGATGAGTAAAAAAAAAAGTATAAAAAATAAATAATGGGGGGAGATAAAGGGTGAAAATTGGGTAGATTGAAATAGTATGCGTCGATGAGAGGGAGGAGTAAGGGGTATACGATGTGTGAGTTTTTTTCCTTATTTTTCTGGAGTGGTGCAAATATAAAAATGATCACGGTGAAGCATCACAACTATGTGATGATATTGTGGGCCATTGATTGTATAATATTGTTGGACTGTTATGTATGTGGATATTTCTCAATTTTAAAAAAATTAGAAAGAGGAGAAGGAAGTAGACTCCAATCTACTTGGGTAGATGTTTCTTAAAATTCTCTGTGCAGCCTCCACTAAATTCTAGATCAATTCATATCCTTTTCCTCTTAGTTTTCTCTATTTGATTTTCTGTGAAATTGAAGTTTTGGTCTTTATTACATTATCCTCATTATTTCAATCCAATTTCCACATATTGGCATTATGTGGAAATAAGAAAATTATTTTCACCTCGTAACATGCTCTTTTCCAAGTTAAAAGGGCACTTACCTAAACTGAGATTGGGAGAAGTAATCAGCCATCACCTTTAATGTCCTGGGATAGTTTTTGACTATTTCTCAATTATTTTAGAACATTTTGTGAAGTGTGATCCACGGGGCCACGGGCATAAGAGTAATGCTAGATGCTTGCTGAAATGCAGATTCTTGGTCCTCAACCCAGACCTATTGTGTTAAAATATTGAGGCAGAGTAGAGCTCAAGTGCCCCAGGTAATTCTGATGTACCCTAAGTTTGGGAAGTATGATATACTGCGGTACTTCTGAAACTTGATAAAAATATAGATCTGAGTCAGTAGGTTTCCGGAGCCTAAGACTCTACATTTCTAACAAGCTCCCAGGTTTGCAGGTGCAGCTCCTCTGTGGGTCACACATTGAGTAACAAGGTTGTGGTGGAAAGAGACCAGGACTTGGCATCAAAAAGATATGTGTTGGAATCCTGCTATATAAATTAATGTCTGTGTCACCTTAAATGTCAATTATCTGTCTGCCTCATTTTCCTCGTTTGCAAAATAGGAGTTGTAGATTATTTAGAGGTAAATATATGTAACTAGGGAAATGAAAATAAATATAAGGGAAGGTGAAGTTATTCATTTGCCTCATATCAAAGTAAAATGAAGATTGAAATATAAAAAAAAATATGAAGCAAAAATTACTAAAAGAAGGTACAGGTGAAATTTTATAAAATTTTGGGTGGGGAAAGCCTTTCTAATCCACACCAAAGAGAGAAATTATGACAAAAGATTGATAGATCTGGCAACAAAAAAGTAAAAGCTTCTTGTTAAAAAAAAAAGTCATAAAAAGCAAACCCATCAAAGAAAATAATAGGAAAAAAACAAATTGTGAAAAATATTGACTGACACATATGATAGATATATATCAAGGTTATCAGACTTTTAAGAAACTATTATAAAATTGTTTAGATAGAAGTGAATACTCTATTAGAAAAAAGGGAGCAGACATGAATAGACAAAGTAATAAAGAAATACAATTGGCCAATAAACATTAAACAATGCTTATATCAATTAATAATCAAACAAATTGAAAATAAATAACTAACATTAAGAATGGCAGAATTTTATTTTTCTAAGATAATGCCTAATGTGGCAAGAGTGTAGGAAAGTGTACCTTTTTAGACATTGCTGGAACCCATACTTATCAAAAGTCTTGAAAATGCATACGTAAGACTTCTGCTTCTTTAACATCATACTTAATAGAAATGACTGAGTGTTTCCCCTCTAAGATCAGCTGCCTGCTCTTACCACTTCTATTTAACATCATACTAGAAGTTCTAGCCAATACAATAAGATATAAAAAAGAAAATGTTTCCAGAGTGGATAGAAAGAAGTAAAACTGCTTCTTTTCAGAATACATGACCATATAAATGGAAAATTCTATGGAATCTGCAAAAAAATCTACTAGAACTAATAAATGAATTTACAAGGTTGTTGGATACAAGAGCTTGTATATTATATATAGAAAAACAACTGTGTTCTATGTATTACAATCAGACATTGAAATAAAAAATCAATACCATTTTCCCATAGCATCAAAACTATGAAATACCTAGGGATAAACCTCACAAAAATTGTACAGTATCTTTACACTGAGAACCACAAACATTTTCTGAGATAAAGTCCTAAATAAATGGAAAGTTATACTGTGTATTAGTCCAAGTTCTCTAGGGAAAAAGGAGATACCTATAAATAGTATGAGATTTTTAGCAATTTTTTTTCTTTTCTTTTCTTTTTTTTGACATGGGCAGGCGCCGGGAATCGAATCCGAGTCTCACCGGCATGGCGGGTGAGAATTCTGCCACTGAGCCGTGGTCACACTGCCCTAATATGAGATTTTCTAAAAGTGTCTCATGCAGCTGTGGGGATGCATGAGTCCAAATTCTGTAGGGCAGCCCACAAGCTCGCACTGCAGTGAAGGTCTTCGATAAATTTCCCAAGAAAGGCTGGCTGGCTGAAGTTGAAACCAAAATTTTCTCTTCTAACTGCTGAAGTGTCACCCTTAAAAGGCTTCAACTGATTGGAATAATGTCTCTCCTTCCAGATGACACTCCCCTTAGTTGATCGTATATGTAATCAGCCATAGATACAATCAACTGACTGATGATTTAAGTCCACAAAATGTCCTTGCAGTAATGGTTTTTAGGCCAATGCTTGCTTGACCAGACCATTGGGCACCACCACCTGGCCAAGTTGACACATGAGCCTAACCATCATGTACTGTGTTCATGGAACAGTTACTCAGTGTTGTTAAGATGTCACTTTTCTTCAAATATGGATTCAACATAGCCCTATTAAAAATCCCAGCAGACTCTTATTTTTGTAGAAATTGACAAGCTGATTCTAAAATCCAAATATAAGTGTAAAGGATGTGAAGTAGCCAAAACAGCTTTGAAAAATAACAAAGTAGAATGACTTATGCTCCTAATTTCAAATCTTAGTATAAAGCTACAGAAATCAAGAGAGTGTGGTTTTGGTGTAAAAATGAACAAATCTATCGATGGAGCAAATAAGAATCCAGAAATAGACTAGCGTGTATACGGTCAATTGATTTTTGATAAAGTCCAAAGGCAATTCAGTGGATAAAGGATGTCTTTTAAAAAAAATTTTTTTATTGTAAAATATAACACATATACAAAAAAAGCAATACATTTCCAAGTACATTTTAACAGTTATAGAACCGATCTTAAAGGTTGATGTGGGTTATAGTTCCATGATTTTTTTTTTCTTTTAGCTGCTCCAAGACACTGGAGACAAACAGAAATATCAATATAATTATTCGGCAGTCATACTCATTTGTTAAATTCTATCTTCTCTGTTACACTTCTCCTTCTCTTTAAATAACATATATACATAAAAGCAATACATTTCAAAGTGTATACGAACAATTAGTTGTAGAATAGATTTCAGAGTTTGAGATGGGTTACAATTCCACAATTTTAGGTTTTTATTTCTAACTGCTCTAAGGTATTGGAGGCTAAAGGAAATAGCAATATAATGATTCAGCACTCATATTCATTTGTTAAACACTATCTTCTTGGTGTAACTCCACCACCACTTTTGATCTTTCTCCCACACTTTAGGAGTATTTGAGATATGCCCATTCTAACTTTTTCATGTTGGGAGGTTCTTTTTTTTGTATGGGCAGGTACTGGGAAACACACCTGGGTCTCTGGCGTGGCAGGTGAAAACTCTGCCTGCTGAGCCACTGTGGCCCTGGAAGGGGCTTTTGATAATATGGGATAGGGGGATGGAACTAGTGAGTGTTCTGGAAGGGTTGGCCCCTTTGCATTTCAGGACTTACCTGGTCCAGGGACCCATCTGGAGGTTGCAGGTTTTGGGGAATTACCCTAGTGCATGGAACCTTTGTAGAATCTTATATAATGCCCTAGGTATTCTTTAGGATTGGCAGGAATGGTTTTGGTTGGAGTTTGGCAAGTTATGATAGGTAGCAACGTCTAACTGAAGCTTGCATAAGGGTGACCTCCAGTGTAGCCTCTTGACTCTATTTGGATTCTCAGTCACTGATTCCTTATTTGTTATATTTCCTTTCCCCCTTTTTTGTCAGGAAGGCATTGTTGATCCCATTGTTGATGCCAGGGCCAGGCTCATCCCTGGGGGTCATCTCCTACCTCACCAGGGAGACTTTCATCCCTGGATGTCATGTCCCTTACAGGAGGGAGGTCAAGAGTTTCATTTACAGAGTTGCACTTAGAAGAGAAGGGCTACATCTGAACAACATAAGACGTCCTCTGGAAGTGACTCTTAGGCATACCTGTAGGTAGGCTAAGCCTCTTCACTATGTACGTAAGCTTCACAAGAGCAAGCCTCAAGATCAAGGGCTTGGTCTATTGACTTGGGTGTCCCTAATGTTTGGCACAGTATCCTGGGTTTCCCCAGTAGTAAAGTTTAATAGTTCCATAAATTTTCTCCCATTCCTCAGGGACTTTGCCAATACTTTTTGATTATCTGCTTAATATACTCGGGGATGTAACCAGACATTACATTAAGCTATTCAGGATTAAAGATTCTCATTCTTATTCTGGGCTCCCTGTATATTTGGATTGTTTAAATGATCTGTCCAGACAGGTTGATTTAGATTATGTACTACAGAAAACCTAGGTTCTGGACATAATAAAACATTCTTCCTTTGGTCTCAAAGAGAGGGGGGGTTCTAAAATATAGGTAATGTCTTCCTTACCCTGTATTCTGAATTATCTTAATAACAACCCAATTGACTTCATTCTTATCTCTAAATACCAGGTTATACATATATAAAACAGCACCTCAAAATCCAGAAATGGCAATTTCCGCTCCAGACTAAATGTCACTGCTATGAGAGCTTACAATCCAGGCCCCAGTTTTCTTATAAGTATTTTCTAAGTGAGATCATACAATATTGCTCTCTTGTTTCTGGCTTATTTTGCCTCCCCGAATGTAATGGATGCCCTTTTTTCTCTCCTTTCTCTTTTTTTGCCAACTTAGCTATGGGTCCATTGATTTAAAAAAAAAATTTTTTTTATTAATAAAGCCAATCAAATATACAACATGAACATTTTTAATGTATGAACATTCCATCCTTGGTGTGCAAGAATGGCTCACAATATCATCACATAGTTGTATATTCATCACCATGATCATTTCTCAGAACATTTACAGCAAATGTCTTTTTAACAAATCATGCTAGAAAAACTGAATATCTATGTGCACAAATATGAACTTTGCAAAATTTCATCGTTGCAAAAATTTACTCAAAATGGATTATACACCTAAATGTGAAATGTAATACTATTAAGCTTCTAGAAGAAAACGTAGGAGAAAATTTTTGTACACTCGAGAAGGAAGAAATTTCTTAGATGACATCAAAAGCATGATGCATAAAAGAAAGGATATGGAGCAAACAGAATTCTCATGTATTGCTGGTGGGAATTTAAATGGTACAACCACATGACCCAGCAGGAGTGGCTCAGAGAGAAGGATTAGAAAGGGCATGAGAAAACTTTTGGGAGCCCAGCATTTGTTCATTACCTCAATTGTGGTGATGCCTTCGTGGTTGTGTACCTATGTAGAAACTTACCAAATGGTATACTTTAAATATGTGCAGTCTATTGATTGTTAATTACACCTTAAATAGTGGTTAAAATTGCTCATACTTTTTGACCCAGAAAATCTTTTAGGAATTTATCCTGAGGAAGTAATGAATTTAAAACTTTATCTAAAAGGATGTTTCTTAGAGTATTAGTTATAAAAATGAAAAGCTGTAACTAGAGGTCTCCCCTGGAGGATTACTTAAATAGATGTTAGATTCTCATGCAGCCACTGAACATTGTGTCATATGAGAAGGGTATTGGTGATCTGGAAAAATGCTCAGAATATATCGTTAAGTGGGGGGGAAAGCAGATTACACAATGAATGCACAGGATGAAGGCACTTTTGTAAAAAAAAAAATATATATTAAATTATCCAAGGGAAAGATGGAATGGATCAATTCCCAAATAGTAATGATTTCTGAGTTTTGGAATGAAAAATTAATTTAGATTTCTACTTTATGCGCTTCAGTATTTTTCAAAATTTATCCAATAATCATACTTATTTTATAATCAGAAAAAAATTTAATACTCCCTCCTAAAAATATATTCTCTTTAATCCTAGAAAGAAAGAGAGAGAGAGAGAGAGAGAGAAAGAAGAGAGAAAGTAAGAGAAAGAAAAGAAAGAAAGAAAGAGAGAGAGAGAGAGAGAGAGAGAGAAAGAAGGAAAGAAGGAAGGTAGGAAAGAAACAAAGAAAGAAAGAGAAAAGTCTGAAAGAGACTGGCCTAGAGGAGGCTCTCATAACGTTCCTTCTCTGTCCTCATAAGGTTGCAGCATCAGTTTTCCTGTTCTTACTTCTGTAGAGCAGACTAATCCTCTCCAGCCGTTTGCAGATTGGAATGCTTTTTAGGTTTTCTTTCTTCAGACCAAACAATCTACAATTCTGGTCACCTTGGAATCTGATTGTTTTTACATTTGAATCCTATCCCAGGCAGTTCTAAAGGGTTGTCCTATTAGTTGTTGAATTGACTACTTCTTGAAATAAGTATCCTGGTAATAAGACTTGTGGCTTTTTTTTTGTTATGCGGAGATTTTTATTGTAATTCTTGTGGCAGGTCACTCAGGGGCCCCTGCCCCCCACGCCATGGTAATTTGCTGGTCATGTTGGTCCCACATCATGTTCAGTGCCCTGCTCTAGACGCCTGCTGAGTTCATCCCCTCACTCTGAAAACTTTAAATTCCACAGTGGTTAAAGGCCTGGCAGACATGCTGAGGAGGTTAGAGGACAGGAGGGACTCTGACCTGGGAAGAGCCCCCTTTACTCTCAGATACTTCTCCCCTTTCTGTGTGGCCATTCACCCAAATCACCACTCCCACTCTGAGGCATGTCTTTTGGAACATACAGGTGAAATGCCTGGTAGGTACTTGCACCAAGATGGTTAGTTGCCCATAAATTGTCCTTCTTCAGTAACGGAACCCTGATTTTTGGCTAGGCTCATTGGCACCCAGGTTAAAAAACAACAACAAGAACCAAATTTTCCCCGCCTCTCTGAAGTTAAATGTGATCATGAGACCAAGTTCTGTATGGGACTTCCAGGAAATCTCCTTAAAATAAGGAAGTTCAGTCTTTTTTCCCTCCTGTGGCCTGGAATATGGATGTGATGGTTGGCGCCCCAGGGCACATTTTGGAGCGTGAGGCCAAGGACCACACAAGGTATGGTAAGACAGAGACGTGGAAGGAGTGGATTTCCTAATAATTATGCAACTGCTATGCCAGCCTTAGACTGCCTCCCTATGGACTTCTTTTACAATAGTGTACTTAATCCACAAATTTTCAGGTCTCTGTTAGAGATCTAGCCCTGAATTTGTTGCAGTCACAGAACCTAGAATGTGGCATTCACGTAATGGAAAGGGGTAGGGATGGGGAGTCAGTATTAAACCATTCTAGTATTACAGGCTGGAATTTAACACATAGCACCAAATTTCTTCACTTGCCTGCCATCCAGAGGCGGGGTCTTTGTCCTCTCCTCTTGGATCTGAACTGACTGTGACTGCCTTAGGTGATCGAATACTGTGGAAGTGATGCTATGTGATTCTGAGGCTGGGTCTTAAAAGTCGTGGTGCTTTCTCTGTGTAGGCTGGGAGCATGCGCTCTTGGAGCCCTGTTACCATTTAAGAACGGTCCTGAGACTGCCATGCTGGAGAAGCCACATGGAGACCCTCCTATTGACAGTCCCAGCTGAACCTATCTGTTCTAGTTTGCTAGCTGCCAGAATGCAACATACCAGAAATGGGATGGCTTTTAAAAGGGGAATTTAATAAGTTGCTAAGATCTAAGGTGGAGAAATTGTCCCAATTAAAACAAGTCTATAGAAATGTCCAATCTAAGGCATCCAGGAAAAGATACCTTGGTTCAAGAAGGCCTATGAAGTGCAGGGTTTTTCTCTCAAGTGGAAGGGCACGTGGCAAACACAGTCACAGTTTCTCTCTCGGCTGGAAGGGCACATGGCGAGCACGGTGTCATCTGCTAGCTTCTTCTCCTGGCTTCCTGTTTCATGAAGCTCTCTGGGAGGCATTTTCCTTCTTCATCTCCAAAGGTCGCTGGTTGGTGGACTCTGCTTCTCATGGCTATGTCATTCTGCTCTGTTCTCTCTGAATCGCTCATTCTCCAAAATGTTTCCTCTTTTATAGCACTTCAGAAACTAATCAAGACCCACCCAAATGGGTAGAGACACGCCTCCAGCTAATCCAGTTTAACAACCACTCTTGAATAAATCACATCTCCAGGGAGATGATCTAATTACAGTTTCAAACATACAATACTGAATAGGGATTAGAAGAGACACTGCCTTTACAAAATGGGATTAGGATTAAAACATGGCTTTTCTATCTCACCACCCTCCCCCTGTCTACGTGGGACATGACTCCCAGGGGTGTGGACCTTCCTGGCAACGTGGGACAGAAGTCCTAGAATGAGCTGAGACTCAGCATCAAGGGATTGAGAAAACCCCTAGAATGAGCTGAGACTCAGCATCAGGGGATTGAGAAAACCTTCTGGACCAAAAGGGGGAAGAGTGAAATGAGACAAAGTGTCAATGACTGAGAAATTCCAAACAGAGTCGAGAGGTTATCCTGGAGTTTATTCTTATGCATTAAGTAGATATCATCTTGTTATTCAAGATGTAATGGAGAGGCTGGAGGGAACTGCCTGAAAATGTAGAGCTGTGTTCCAGTAGCCATGTTTCTCGAGGATGATTGAATAATGATATAGCTGTCACAATGTGCCTGTGTGATTGTGAAAACCTTGTGTCTGATGCTCCTTTTATCTACCTTGTCAAGAAACAAGTAGAATATACGGAATAAAAATAAATAATAGGGGGAACAAATGTTAAAATAAATTTAGTTTGAAATGCTAGAGATAAATGAAAGTGACGAGTAAGGGGTATGGTATGTATAATCTTTTTTTTCTGTTATTGTTTTATTTCTTTTTCTGAACTGATGCAAATGTTCTAAGAAATGATGAATATGCAACTATGTGATGATATTGAGAATTACTGAATATATATATGCAGAACAGAATTATATGTTAATGTTTTTGTTTATTTGTTATTAATTTTTTAAATTAATAAATAAATTTTTAAAAAACACATGGCTTTTCTAGGGTACAATCATTTCAAACCAGCACACTATACTTTAGCCTTCCCAGCTCAGGCACCCAGACATGTGAGCCAAGAAGCCATCTTGGAAGAGGGTCCTGCAACCCCAGCTGTTTCAGATCGCAGCCACTGGAATCCTCTCCAGCAGCTCAAGCCATTCAAGTCGAGGCTGTGTCTTTTACAAAATTCCTGACCTACAGAAGCATAGTAAAATAATGGTTATTTTATGTCACTAAATTTTGGGGGGTTAATGCTCAGTGATAGATAACCAGAACAGCTGGTAATTCTTATTATCTTAAGATGAAAGTTTAGTACTCTTTCACAGAAGGGAAGTCAGGTGGTTGGGAGTCGGGGGCTGGTCTGATGACTTCACAGTCAGCAAGAAACCAGACCCCTTTCTCCTTTCTGCTGTCTGGAATGTGACACGATGGGTGGAGCTCCAGCAGCTATCTTGGGTCAGAAACAAACTTGAGGATGAGAAATAGAGAAATAAATTTCTATTTTTTTTTTTAAGCCACTGTAGTTTTAGGTCTTTTTGGTAATATAGTCAAAATAATGCTCACAGGTTCCAGAACTTGAATACATGAGTTTAAAACTCAGGAGATCAGCTATGCTAGATCTAAAGGTTTGAGAGTTTTCAAAATAAAAGCAGAAGCTGAGTATAGATGAGATGGCCTTAAAAGAGGGCACAGTGGGGGTGCAGGGGTAGTTCAGTGGTAGAATTCTCACTGCCCTGTGGGAGACCCAGGTTTGACTCCCGGTCCATGCACTTCCCCAAAACAAACAAACAAAATACAGCAAACCAACAAAAACTCAGCAAATGGTGCTGCAATAACGGGATACTCACATGGGAAAATAATGAAACGGGATCCCGCCATTCAGCATACAAGAAAAAAGAGAGAGAGAGAGCTAAGGAAAGAATCTCGAGAAATACTAGCAATTAAAGGAGAAGGAAGAGAAGCCAGAGGAGGGAACTGTGTAGGAGAAACTAGAAAGGCAGGGAGAAATCCTGGACAGAAGCTGGTTAGCGAACCTGACCCCTTCCCACCTATGGTTAAGTCGGGAGCCCCTCTTGGTGCCCCTTTTCATTTGGCTCAGTGTATCTGGCAATTAGGAGGACATCACTGACCTTGGGAAATACTGTAAGGCACTGCTTCCATGTGGGCCTCAGAAGGAAGCTGCTTGAAGTTTGGGGTCAATTGTTATTCCTCTTTGTTGGCCCAGCGCCCACGACTGTGACTGGCATGTAGTGGGCAGGCAATAAATATTTTGCAAGTTGAACTGAACTGCTGTTGTCAAGGAAGTCAGGGGAAGGGAGGGTTCCAGGAAGGAGGGAGTGGTCTGCAGTGCCAAATGCCCAGAACAATTGAGTAAGATAAGGCCTGTACAGGGCCAGTTTCATTTGGCTCAGTGCATCTGGCAATTAGGAGGACATCGGTGACCTTGGGAGAAGTGTTTTCATGGAGAGGTAGGAGCAAAAAGCATCTGCTATGGGACTGGGGGACTGGGCTGGGTGGCTCTCTGGGGAAGGAAAGGTGGTAGATGGGGAGGGTAGGATTTAATTTACATTTGCTATAAAATCACGTTTATAGGTCATAGAGCAGGGTACCTGAGGAGGGAGCATCCCCCTGACCGCTCTGGGAAACTGTGCATCCCCTTCTCAGAGCCGATGACACTTCTGTCCTTTTGCCCTTTACTCGTCTCCTGCTTTATGACATCTCCAGCACTGTTTTAGTAGCTAATTCACTACTTAACTTTTCGTGTATGTTTTTTGCTGCCAACTAAAATCAAAGTTTCTGGAGACCACACAGACTGCTGTGCACAAAGTAGGAGCTCAGAAGGTGCTTGCTGCCTTTCCTTCCTTTCACTCAATGCTTCCTGAAAAACGTCTGAGCTGGAGACAGCGTGGGTTAGCACGAGGAGATGCTCCACTGCTTAGTGATGGCTTTCAGAAAAACAGAGGAGCTCTCACCTCCAGAAAGTGGCACCCCTGCCATGGGAAAGGAAGACTTTTGAGGAGAGAAGGGGTGAGGTGAATGTGGCCTCTTGGGAATGACACTCTGGCAACGGTGAGCAGGAAGTCTGGGAGAAGAGGAATTAGGAAGCTGGGGCTTGGGTGAGGGCAGGAGTTTTGTATGTTTTGCTGCATCAGATAATGAAAGCAGATGAGTCAAGAGCATTTGCCCATGTGATCATTTTATTCCATGTTCATATAATACAGTGATCTTATAAACCTCTTATTACATAGTCTGATGAATTCAAGGTGTGGCTGTCTTCCCCCTTACAGCAAACATCCTCTGGCTGGGCTCACTCTTAGAAAATTTAAGGAGGGCTCATTTTTTAGTTTTTTTTTTCAGTCAGAAAGAAGAGGAGCCAAAGTGTGGACGCTCTGTGAGCTGGCAGCTTTGGTGGTGGGGGTGGGGGTGACGTCCCAGGTTGGCATTGGCATTACTGATAGGGGACCAATTTTTTAGATCCAGAAGCTCAGTTCATCAGTGGCTCGAGGGAGTTGATTGCTTCATGCTAACTGAGCTTCTGTGAGGAAGTGGCATAAACCGGAGCTTCTCCAACCTTAACGTGCATAGGCACCACCCAGGGGAGGGGGGGAGCTCTTTAAAATTCAGATTTTGCTTCTGCAGGACTGGGGTGGGGCCTGAGATTTTGTATTTCTAACCAGCTCCGAACCACACTTTGAGGAACAAGAATGTAAATCAGAGACTGACTTTTAAAAACTTTTGGCACCTGTCAATAGTGTCTCTTAACAACAAAAGGACTGCTTGAGGAGCTCCATGGCCCACAAAGGGCACCAGGATTTCCAGGTTTACTGGGTTTTAGGTTGGTCACCTGCCTTCTGGTTGCACCTTTCATCAGCTTGGTTACCTCGAGGGCTCAGGGTGCACATTTCTTTAGTTAAGTTCCCAGCCTGATGGGAGCCCTGGTGACCTTGACTGACCTTCTCTGTGTCCCAGGACTTCCCCAGAGATTCACCGGGAACCCATCTGCAAGGATGGGCCTCTTCCTCAGGGGGTTAAGCTAGTCCTTTCTGGGTTAATCCTTTCTAGTTTCTTCTTGTCTGGGTGATTCCCCAAGAATTGGAATGTACCAGTCACAGTGTTTATATGATAAATAAAAGGAATCACATTTAAAAATAAATAATCCCATCTTGGAACCAGAGATGTAGGGTAGGTAGTAAGAGAGCTGAGAAACGAGTGCTTCTGGAGCAGTTTCTTTGTGAGCCTCGTGGGGGCAGCACTGGGCAGCATCGCCCACCAAGCCCTGGCTTCTGACTCCCTTGACCTTCATGTGCCCAAAGCTCTCTGCTGAGCGGCAAGGTTTGGGCTTCGCCTGGCCTGCTATTGCTTTTGGCTGCCCAGGATCACGTGGATTACCAGGCCCTGGGTGCTGAGAGGCGCCACTGAAACTCAGCCCCTGTTGGGCTTTGAGGTTGAAGAGACCAGAAGGTTTCCAGAACTCCATCTAGATTTTCTATCAGGCTTCCTATTGTTATCCTGATGCATAAAAATAAAAATCACAAAATATAATTGCTTATAAAAATCACAAGAATACAATTGCCTTAAATTAAAAAAAGTTTTCCCAGAGTGCTTTGCGAGTGTTCTAGGCCCACCAGGGGAGAAAGCAGAGAAGATGGAGAGAGAGGAGGGCTGCTGGACCTTTGAGCTCCCGCTCTGGGTCCAAGGTTTCTGAGAAACCAGCCTCATGCTCAGACCATGATTTTACCTTCCCATGGGAGGCGCTGGTGGGAGTCTGTGGCTATCCGATTGCCCTTCCTGCAGGGAAGGGTTTTTAAAAATTCCAATGAATGTAAAATCCCAGTGCATCCCTTTGTTTTTTCCTTTGTCTCTCTGTCTCCCTCAACATCTTAAATATTTTAATTTTCTGATAGGAAGCCCAGGCCATCAGGCACCACCTGCCAGAAAGCCAAGCCAGATACGCGTGGGCCGGTCAGGGCTGTGGGCTCCGTTCCCACAGCAGATGCAGACACGGGGGCTGTCGGGCTCCCTAGGGCTTAGGAGGGACACTGGCTCTTGAGTCGCTTCCTCTTCTCCACTGCCAGGCGCAAGGCCTGCAGGAGCTTGTCCTTGTTGTTGAGGATGTTGTACTCCGTGAGTTTCACCAGCTTGTTGAAGGCCGCCTCTGTGTACGTCAGCTCCTTGGTGGCGTAGGGCGTTTTGGGGCCATAAATGTCAACCTGACCCTGCTCCAGCTCCTCGGGGCTCCTCTCCACACCTGGGAGGGAGCAGACGGACTCACTGCAGACCCTTGTGAGGTTAGGCTGTAATGCCTTGCGTCTGAATGTCTCCCTGTGGCCTACCCCTGCACATGCAGACACACACACATGCAAACGTACACACACATGCAAACGTGCACACACACACACACACTCATGCATGCAGTCACCTATGCAGTTATGCGTGCACACTCATGGACACACCCACACTCACCTATGCACACTCACACATGCACATATGCACACACACCTAGGACCGGGATGCACCTTATCCATCTTAGAATTGCCCCCGGACCAAGCACGGTGCCTGACACACAGTTGGATTACAATAAATGTTGCATGAATAAATGAGCCGGGGGTGAGTTTGGAGGTAGTCTTTTCTGCCTTGCCAAAGCCGAAGTTGGCTCACGCTGGAGCTAAGCCAGGCTTCCTCATCAGCACTATCAGAAGAGACTTTACAAGTCTCAAAACAGGCACTGTCATTGGGGCCTGGGAACCACAAGCTTACCTGGGGCCTTGTACTTCTGGAAGGTGTCATTGATGAGCGGCAGGAAGACCACAATGGGGGCATCGGGCTCCTGGGGGTTCTCCATCAGGTAGCATTCCTTGAGATTCTCATCATCGTCTTGCAGCTCGTATTTGGGGAAGGGGATGTTCTGCGCGGTGCAGTACTCACAGGTTTGTTTCATGGGCTAGAATATCACAGGAGGACATGCATAAGTGTGGGGGAACAGGAAACACAGAGCTGTTAGGTCTAGCTTCCTGATTTCTGTAGCTGATAACTTAAGTCCCCAACTACTTTGCTTATTTGTGTTACTTTTAGAATAAAGCCGGTCAGGATGAAGAGCCTGGGGCAGCGAATGGGTTGGTGCATGTCCATCTGCAAGCTTTATGCAGAAGTAAAATGGACAGAGCCCTTTCAGTGATGGTTCACCGAGACACAGACCTGGGTAGATGCAACAGCAGCCCAGGAGCCGTGGGTGGACCAGGCCCCTGTGAGACGTGCATGGGCTTTGGACACTCCCAGGCTGGAAGGGATGTTGAAAGAGTGTCTTTAGAAAACTGATGGAACAGAAAGAGCACTGGACTCAGAGGGTCAGAATCCTCTTGGTTCTGCCCTTGTTCCCTGCTCTCTGGCTGTGTGACCTTAAGCAAATCATGTAACCTCTCTGGGCATCAGTTTCCTCACCTATAACATGGGGAAATAGCAGCTGTGGTGTTTATCTCAAGGAGTTGGTATAAAGAGCAGATGAGAGAACGTGTGGGAAAGGGCACTGCCATGTCTCCTACCAACTTACGTCACGTTGTTGTCATCCTTAGAGTTGAGCTACACTCCCCTTTCCCGGCTTTAGGATATGCCAGGATAAACTAGAACGCCCCCATCCCCTCAGCTAGCCTCTTTCCCTTAAAAAGGACCAGAACTTTCCAAAAGTAAATAAAAATAAATAAAAACCTCTGGCCCAGGATCTTCAGTGTAATTATGTGGCGTAATGGATACCCTCATAGAGGGAGAGGTGTGTGATTATTTTAAAAATAGGTATTCCAAACTCTTGAAATGTGGTACAAAGCTTTAGAATGGACTGGGTTCTCTGAAGGTTATTTTTAAAAACTCCTTCCACCCCCCCATGTTTGCTGAATAATAGCCAAATATGGTAAACGCTTAATCTAAGTATAAAATAGGAATTTGCTTAGTGCGTCTTTTTAAAGCCCCACCCTGTAGTGAGGGCCAGCTGGCCACCTCCCCTGAAGTTTGGAAGTCAAATCTCGCATCCCGCATGGCAGCCCTGCTGCTGGAGTTTCTCTGTCGCCAAGTGTGGAGCCCTTTGGGGGTGCACGTGGTTCGCCTGGCACAGCCAGTGGAAGTGCCTGAGTTCTCCGGTCCCGATGCACAAGCCGGCCTTGGAAGAGGCTGCCAGCGCCCCTGCCCAGGTGGGGCCTCTCTCTGCCGCACTTGCCTTTGTCTGGGACCCTGCACAGTAATTGAGGTGGATGATGACGTCGGTTCTTCTCTCTGGCCTCAGGAGGGGTGGGTAACTGGAGTTGACAAAGAACGCAGTGTCCAGAAGGCACAAGTGCTTTGCAGACTGGGTCAGCTGGTTTGGGAAACCGTCGAGCACTGTGTCTGAAAGTCAGGGCTTCTGGTGACCCACACGCCAGAGCACCCTGGTCTCAGCGATGGTCGGGGTCCCTGGTGGGGATGGAGGCCCCTGCCCCCCTCGACCTGGGCCAGGCTGTTCTGGCCAGGGCTCTCCCGGTGAGTCCCAGCGCCCCTCTAGGGGTGCAGAGGGGAGGGGCTGAAGCATTATCTCAGGGTTTTAGCAACTACAACCCAGTCACAGAGCTTGCGGGGGTAGCAGGGGCTTAAAACTGTCCTATAAATTAGGGCAAACCCTGGGCTCAGAGCCAGCTGCCTTTGCCCCAGCTGGCGAGGATCATTAGGCCAGGCTCAAGCAACCATTTTGCAGGCTGTGGCCAAATAAAATGCCAAAGAAGGTGGGAAGCCAACCTCAGAGTCTTAGAGGGATGGAGAGAGGGGAAGAAGTAACATGGTTTAGGCTGGTTCTGCTACTTAGCACGTGGAGGGGGCTTGAGCTGCGCCATCCCTGCCCAACTCCAGGGGGCACCATTCACACGGAGTCTCTGTAAAAGGCGCCCCCGCAGCCCTGCTGCAGAGAGTCCCCCCACCGGTTGTGCAGATTCATTTCATTAAATACCCACACTGCTCCCCGTTAGGACACCACCAAACTGGAATACACTGTAGGGGTGTCTGCCACCTGACCCAGCTAACACGGTCAGAGGAGGTCCCATCCCTTCTCGGTGGCAGCCTGGGTTTTTCACTTCTCCCCGCTCCGAGCAGAGGCAGCCATGGGAGCAGCCCAGGCCGGGTACCTTTCCACTTGCAGAACTGGCCGTTCTGGAGGTAGTCGGTGTGCGGCTGCAGCCCCCGCAGGAAGTTGTGGAACTGAGACGCGAAGGACCGGTAGGTGAGGATCTCCCGGAAAGTATTGGACAGCCACGACCCTGGAGTCACCACTGCGGTCTCCAGGACGTTGGCCTCACATTTGGGGATTTCGGGCAGGAGCTGGTCATCTTCTGCAGGGGAAAGGGGGAGGGGGAAGCAGGTCCTAAGAGGGCGGGTGCCCCAGACTGCCCGGTGAAGCACTGCATGGCTGCCTGGCCTCCGGGGCCAGCTACTGTAAGTGGAGTTCACGCCTCCCTTGCCTGGTCCGGTCCTGCCCTTGGAGGCTGCGGGACCCAGGTGAGGCAGCGAGCAGGAAGGGGGTAGTAGAGACGGAGAGGGAGGCATGGCAGGCAAGGAGGAGTCCCAGGCAGGACAGGGAGTCAAGAAGAAGGACCTTCGACTGTGCTTACAGACCCTGCCCTCATTGACTCCCTTGGGCACCGTGCCAGCTCTGTCGCATCCCCTTCACACTGGCTCCACACTTCCCCCCAACCAGGCCAGAGCTGCCCTCTAGGCTCACGGCTGGGCCTTAGCACGGGCGTCTCCTCCTGCATTCACCCTCCTCTCCACGCAGCTAAGATTCTATCGCCCCTTCCCATCTCTGTGGGCCTGAGGGACAACGCTGAGCCGTGTGGCAGGTCAGACTGGCCCTCAGCTCATGACCCTTCCCGACGACCCAACCATGAGGGGCAGCCACAGGGTCACCCACCTATGTCGTCCACTTTCTCTCGGGTCCACCTGTGGAAAAACTCCTCCGAGGTGTGGGACAGATTCCAGGCATCCAGCAGGTTCAGGGAGAAGATGCTGCTCCACAAACCTAGGGAGCGGGGGTGGGGGGGGTGGGAAGGGTGACGTCTTAGAGACAGGGGCTGGCCCAAGAGCCCGGGGCCCACCCCAACGCTGTCTGGTTCTGCCTTGGCCCTGGTCCCCCTCCAAGTCAGGCTGCCCAGAGGCTGGGACAGACCTCGGTTTCCCTCTCCCCACTGTGCAGCTGGTGTCTGCTGGACACACACATCTGCTCACTCCTGGGCCTCAGCTCTTCCCTCTCCCTCAATGCTGGAAGAGCATGTGCAGGACACAGCCCCAACAGGGACTCATGTGGAAGGTGTCAGTTTCAAGTTCAAGTCCAGGCTTCACCACTAACATAAGGCAATGCACCTAAAGGATTTAGGAGAGTGCCTGGCATGTGGCGAGCACTCAGTAAATGTAATGCTATCTCTTACAATGATTTTTCTAATGTCATACATTAATAAGAACACTCCTATGAGATCTTTCACATACATTAACCCATTTGATCCTCTATAAAGTAGGTTTTACTTGGAAGCCCAATTTACAGATGAGAAAACTGAGGCTTAGAGAGGTTAAGTAATTTGACCTACTTTGCAAAGCTAATAAACGAGAAGCCAGGGTTCAAACCCATGTGTCTTAACTGCAGCTCTCTGCACCACCTGTCAAAAGATTGGAGGGGACCAACAGCATATGTGCTCAGAGGAAGGGGAGGCCACAGTGGGCTGGGGGCTTAAAGGCAGGCTCCACAGAGGAAATGGGGCTTGAAATGAGTCTTCCGGGATGGGCTGGAGTGAGATAAAAGGAGGGGTGGTGGGTGCTGAATACTTAGTTTAAATACAGCATAATTGCTGTTGAGGCTAAAAAGATGGGTCTGTTTTTTGAGGTTGTCCCTCTGATAGATATAATTCCGACCCTGGAGGGGAGAACCATAACAGGGGACACTGCCGGGACAGGCCCCTGCCCTCAGTGGACCTGGCTTCTGAAGGATCAGGGAGGGAAGGGCAGGGAGCTGGGCTAGGCTTCCCCAGGGACCCTGCCCTTCACCCCGTGGTCCCCTCTGACCCCTGGAATCCCAGGGCCTGGGGCAGGTCCCTGGAAGCAGCCACTTGGCTGCCCGCCTCGTGCTGGAGCGAGGGAGTTACAGAAGCTGTGATCTCAGCCTGCCACTCCCAGGCCAGTTCTGAGCTGACCCAGAGAGGCCCCTGGAGGCCAGGCTATTGGAAGAGCCCTCTTTGGTCCCTAGCGGCTGAGGTCCCCTGGGCCCAAGGGACCACAGGGAGATTGGAGCCGTCCTTGAGCCCTGTCTGAGGTTGGATTCAGGAGAGTCTCCAGGGATGCAGTGATGCCGGCAAATGCTAGATGGGTCCCATGTTCAAGGGGTGGCCCCAGACCAGCCCTGGTACCTGGGACAAGATCCTGCGGGAATCTGGTCTGCCTTCCTGCAAGTCCTCTAACCCCAAGGCGGCACCTGCCCAGCACGGGGCACGACGCCCAGGACAGCCCCCCAGCCAGGAGGCACCTAGCATGTAGCACATCTGGGACTCGGGAATCCTCTTCATCAGCCGCCCCATGAAGAACTCGGAGCCAAAGAGCTCGGCGGGGATGAAGGCTCCGTACTTCTGCAGTCCCACCTCGTAGGGGGAGAATTCGCACCACTCTGCGCAGGAGGAAGCAGGGCTGAGGGTCAGTCCCGGACCGGGGAGAGCCGTCCCTCCTCGTCTGCGCGCTGGATTGGCCCTGGCCCCTGAGCGCCGGGGAGCCTGGACCCCCACCCTCGGCCACACGGGGGCGCTGTCGGCTCGGGACGCGCTCTTTCTGCGGGCCAGGGAAGGCTGAAGCTTTGCAGCCTGCACGACTCCTTTACTCTTCAAAGTCTGATAAATGGGGCTCAAAACTATCCCCAAAGCAAGCAGGTATCGGGAGTCCCTTTCTGTGGGTCGCTTCAGAAATTCCCTGGATTGCTTCCCTGACCTTTATTTTCCCCTGTCCCATCAAATACACACCCAAGAAGCCCCGCGACCTGCCTGCCCCCCCCACCTCCCAGCCCCCACCCCCCACTCCCCACGTGAAGCAGGGCGGATCCCTTCCGCTGTCTGCACAGTCTTTGGATGCGGCTGGGGGGCAGAAGAGGGGTGGGGTGGGGTGGTCTGGGGGTGCTGGATGTCTTTGCCCACCGAGAAGGGCCCCTGGGTGAATCACCAGCACCAGTGTTACCTCTGAAATCCTGGTTGCTTACATCGTCCTTGACATTGATGGTGAGGTAGATGGGCAGCGGGTTCTGGCCCCGGCACAGAGCAGCTCGCTGCTCTGACAGTTTGCATTTGTTTTTCTGCAGGAAAAAGAAACGGTTAAAGAGAAGAGACAGGCAAGCAAGCCGGAGGGCAGCACAGAACGAGGTCAACATCTGGGCCCCAGGAGGCTAGTTTCTGGCCCCTCAATGCCCCAGGGCACCGTGCAAGGCCTGGCTGCCCTGCATGTTTGATACCAGTCAACCTCACTCTTAAGTGTAACCACAGAAAGCGCCACGCACCCCTGGGCTATCTGCCATCCCAGGCGGCCAGCTTTGGCCCCTTCTCTATAGACGAGGGCGGTGGGACTGCATCTGTGGCTTAGGGGTATCCCTCAGAGTCCCAGGGTCCCTTGGAGTTTTGAGGCGGAGGATGAGGGTCAGGGGTTGGAGAGGCCAGCCATGTCCTTCTCTGTTCCCATCATCTTCCCTCCATGCAAACAAGAGCAGCTTTACTTTCTTCTGCTTGACCTGTTGGGCTCCCTTGTACAATTATGTTTGGGGATGGGGGTGGGTTCCTCCCTCCCTTCCTTCTTAGAAACCAGGGCACTAGATGGCAGCCGAGGGCTCCCTGAGTGCGTGCTCTTACAGTGCTTGTACTGTGTCATCAGGCTGTCCAGCCCTGCAGACCAGCCTGGGTCACAGGCCACCTTCCAGACGTAGAATGGAGGTCTAGTGGTCTGGGCTCTGGCCTGCAGGTGACAGTCCATGGAACTTGTGTGGGACGATAAACATGTGGGCTGAGCAACTCTGAGGCCTCCCTTGAAAGGTATACCTGGGTCCAGAGATCTGGGCACCCTGGAACTGACTGTCCTGAAAGTGGAGCACCCACAAACTTGGGGAAGACCCCCGTGCACCCTCATTGTGCAGGGGCCTGAGGGAAAGAGGCTCCTGCCCTGTCTAGAGTGGAAGAGCAGAGACCTCCCAACATCGGCTCTGGGCTGGATCAGAGCTTCACTGGCAACCGGCTCCTCCCCACACCAGACCTCAGGTAATGCCAGACTTCTCATAGAGAAGCGATGGGCCTTTCTGCTTCATCCCATGGGCCCTACTATTTTTAAAAATATTAACTGCCACTCATTCATGTAATCCCCATTAAACAGATAGTAAGGAACAGGGCCAGACTTTAAATCCCATTCTAAAAACACCCTCAGCTTCTGCTTCACCGTGAGGACAGATTAGATAGTGAATTATCGAAGGGGGCGGCAGAATAGGGTTGGATCCATCAGAAACTGTGAGCACCTCGAGCTGGAAATCATGCCCAATTCATGTCTGAATCCCCTTGTCCAGCACAGTTCCTGGCATGTAAGATGTACTTAATTTTGCTGAAAGAATGATCAGGGGGAATTGAATGAATATTGAAGATGGTGTTCAGGTCATCTCTGGTTGCTTAAATTGTCTGGGTTTGGGGTTTCCTGAAAGAGGGGACATACTAGAAAATAATTTGCTGCCCCTCCTCGTTCTGGCATTAAGAGCTCTGCAGGGGCCTTTGAGAATGGGGCAGACAACCACGGGCTGTTAGAAGTTAGGTGGGAAGTTCTGATAAGCAAGGGACAACGTTGGTTTCTCTCTGGGACCCGTGCATCCTAAAGGGTCCAGGTGTTGGCTGAGCTCACTCTGATGTCCAGGATCATAATATCCTGTGGGGATCCCACTGCTTTACCATATCCTACATGGGTCTCACGGCAGCTGGGTCCCAACACAGGCTGGTCCTCTTGTTGCGCACGTGTTGCTCACTGGATCTCAGAGCAGGAAGGAACCTCATCGGCCCCATGCCCTCTGTGGTGGCCACGAGCAAGAGCCCTGCAGACTCCCAGCTACGGCAGCTGAACAAGGGCCCCCAGCCACTGCACTCTGCAGTCCATCGCTGAGCTTGTGCTGAAGCTATGCTTCCCGTGGTCTGCTCCCAGTCCGTGACTGAGTGCGGCAGGGGTAGCGAGGCAGGCCCATTTTGGGAGATCTGGGACTACTCTGATGGCCAGCTCTGGCTAGAGGACTCTCCCAGGACTTTGCCAAACCTCCCTTAGACCACACAACAGTCTAGGAAGCTTCCACCCAACGTTTATTTCCTCTCTCCCCCGCTGGGAGTCAGACTCGTCTCACAGACGGATGTCTCTCCCACATTCCCAGCATCTTCCTCATTTTTCTCACAGGCATTTCCTCTAATAGAATTTTTCCATGCTTAAAATCATCTTGGCATCTGTGTCCCAGAGGACATGCTGTGCCTCCGCAGGGTTGTACCTAAGCCACCCCCAACATGAGGGTCTTGGCCATCCTCTAAAGGATTTGTGTGGAGACAGTCCCACCATCTTCACCCACCGCGCATTTGAGCCCCTCATGGTTCTTACAGCCTGAAGATACGTCTGCAGGTCTAACGGGGCTCCCTTCTGTGGCAGTGTCGGTCCAGGAGCAGCTGACTTGCCTGGATATCGGCTGGGGCAAGGTGGGGCCCAGGAGGACCTGAGCACTTACCGCGTCCCCCAGACACGCCTCGATCAGCAGGCCCCAGAAGTCTGTTAAGGTGACCTTGTAGCCTTCCTGGCTGCGTTGCCGGAGCTCCTCCTTGGCTTTGAGGAGCTGGTCTGGGAACAGGGAGGGCATCTTGTCCTTGACCACGTGCCTCCGGGCCTCGAAGATGGCAGGCTCCAGGTTTTTGGAGGACCAGTCAGGGTCTTGGTACAAGGTGGCCATGGTCCTGCAAAGAGACAGGCATGGCTGATGTGAGCTGACCCAGCCCTGATCCAGTCCAGCCTGGAGCCTGGTGGGAGAGAAGGCGGGCTCGTCAGCAGCCCTAAGCTGCCAGGAGAAGAGCTAGAAGGAGAGAGGCTTTCAGTGGGGAGCATTGAACATTATCACACATAATCAAAGTTGCTACTATTCCTTGAGTGCCTATCCTGTGCCAGGCATGACATATTGGTTAAGAATGAGAATTCCGGAGCACATCTTCCTGGGTTCAAAACCAGGCTCCACCAATACTAGCTCTGGGATCTTGGGCAAGTTACTTACCCTCTCTACCCCTCAATTTCCATATCTGTGGAATGGGGAGAATTATGATAGTAGCTACCTCATAGAGTCCTTGTGAAGGATGTAAAGTGGATAGAACAACACCTGGCATGGTTAGTGAAAGTAGGGGTTTCACAGCTTCTAATGGATCCAAGCCTATTCTGCTGCCCCCTTCGATAATTCACTATCTAATCTGTCCTCACAATGAAGCAGAAGCTGAGGGTGTTTTTAAGAAATGGTCAGATTTCTTAAAGGCAAAAGCTCTCTGCTTTCCATAATGTTTTCTGTTGCTTTTATCCTTATAAAAACCTTTAAAAAAACATTAAAAATGGTTGTTTTTATAAGAATAATTCCCAGTGCTTTCCCCAGGACAGGGGACCCTCCACCCTCCCGCCCTTGCCCTGGCTGAGTCCGAAGTCTCCCAGGCCCCTGCCTGGTCCAGCTGTGGGCCGGGAAGTTGTGGGTGCCCCTAGACTCTGATGGAAACAAGTCCTCCCCCTCATCTACTATGTGGAGGGTGAGGACGTGGACCTTAGCGTCGGAGGGATTGGGTTCAAATCCCAGTTCTACCACTTATTAGCTGAATGAGCCTGGGTGAATTGATTTGCCTCTCTGTGCCTTTGCTTCCCCAGCTATAAAACGAGCATGATGACAGCCTTGTCATGTGGCCCACAGAAAGCGGAAAGCAGTCACCACGTTGCTTGGCGCACCATCGGTGCTTTGATACCTGCCAGCTCTTCCTTCTACCCTGCCTGGGCTGAAGCCTCCCGGCCCCTGATGAGGGAGGAACGGCACTGGGAGCCCTGGGGCTTTCCTCGGGTGAGTCCACATCCACTCACTCAAATGAGAGTCACACGGAGCCGGGATGAGAGGCACAGAGTGGACCCTCGAGGGCTCAAAGGCCCCTAGGCATGGACAGAAGAAGACACAACCCAGGCTGGAGGGCCTTGGAGGTCCCAG
Organism: Tamandua tetradactyla; assembly: GCF_023851605.1. Taxonomy (NCBI): domain Eukaryota; kingdom Metazoa; phylum Chordata; class Mammalia; order Pilosa; family Myrmecophagidae; genus Tamandua; species Tamandua tetradactyla. Next base: position 55,706,648 of record NC_135340.1, read on the forward strand.
GGGCCCTGCCACCCCAGGCCAGGGTGCATTATGACTTTTGTGGACCCCTTCCTCCATTAAAAAAATATTAAAATTGAATTTTGTGACTGCATTGTATAAAAACAAATACAAAACTTTCTTCAACCTCGAAGTTCTTTTTTTTCTTCTTCCAATTTTAAAAGGAATTAAAACATTTTCATGGGCTCTAGACACTGTGCCTCCCGGGATAAGTCAGCCTTCCTGTGGTCTCACAGCAGGGATGGCAGTGGGGAGGAGGGAGATGGGGCCCCCAGCAGCTTGGAGGGCAGAGGCGATGCATGGTGGGCCTGAGGTCTGGTCAGTCACAGCAGTCCTGAGAGTGGGTGGCTGCATCCCCCTAGCAGGATGGGGTCAGTGGCACCAGCAGTTTGCCCGTCATTGGCTACCACGCTCTTGGGTCCTTGCCACAGCCCCAGGAAATGGTAACGTCAGGAATGGCCACCACGTATAATAGCTCTCTGTACCTAGTACCGGGAGAGTCCTTTACAATAGCCCCGTGAAGTAAGTGCTCTTCTTATCCCCACTTTACAGACGCAGAAACTGAGTCTCAGAGAAGTTAAGCTGAATGCCTGAGGTCACACAACTACAAAGGGCTGAGCTGCCCCAAATCACTCTCACTTGGAAGGGCGGAGGGGCTTCTGCTAGAGCCCCCAGGCCAGCCTTTGCTACTTGCTCTGACCTCCACCAGACAGCGGCTCTTGGCTCCTTACCAGGTGGCCCCTGAGAGCCCGGTGATGTAGCTGGCACAGTTCAAGATGTTCAGCTTCTGCAGCCCCAGTAGGTGGCCGTACATGGAGGTCATGGATCTCGTTCCACCGCCCGTGGCCATGATGGCTATCAGCGGCACCTGGGGGCACACAGAGGCGGTCTGTTGGGGAGGGCTCCAGAGACAAGGCTGGGAGGAAGAAGCCTTGGAATGACAGACAGCAGCTTGGAAAGACTGATGGAGGAGGGGGAGCTGGCCACGGAGAGAGAGAGTGAGAGAGAATCAGGGGATCATTAAGAGACCTAAACACACTTTCCAACAGAGCTGGTGGGTCTAGAATTAGACCTTAGCTCCAAACACAGTGGTTGGTGTCTGGTGTCTGTAAAGGGCTCTGAAGCCCAACATGGGGCTTGGCACGTCATAGAATGGCTGGAAGAGTTCTTAGCACTGTGACTCCAACCTGCTCGGTTAGCAGATGATGACACTGCGGTCCAGAGGGGTGGTGGCTTGCTCAAGAACCTAGCTGGTATGAGATCCGTCAGTGGTGGCAAACTGGCATCCTTTGTAGATGGATTTGATGTTAGGGTGCCAGGCCCAGGCCTGGTAGGTGCTTGTGCTGGTTTGAAAGGATGTATGTCCCCTAGAAAAGTCATGTTTTATCTAAATCCCATTTCATAAAGGCAGAATAATCCCTATTCAATACTGTATGCTTGAAACTGTAATCAGATCATCTCCCTGGAGATGTGATTTAGTCAAGAGTGGTTGTTAAACTGGATTAGGTGACATGTCTCCACCCATTTGGGTGGGTCTTGACTAGTTTCTGAAGTCCTATAAAAGAGGAAACATTTTGGAGATTGGAGATTTGGAGAGAGCAGAGAATGCTGCAGCACCATGAAGCAGAGAGTCCACGAGTCAGCAACCTTTAGAGATGAAGGAAAACACCTCCCGGGGAGCTTCATGAAACTGGAAGCCAGGAGAGAAAGCTAACAGATGACGCCATGTTTGCCATGTGCCCTTCCAGCTGAGACAGAAGCCCTGACTGTGTTCGCCAGGTGCCATCTCACTTGAGAGAGAAACCCTGAACTTCATTGGCCTTCTTGAACCAAGGTATCTTTTCCCAGATGCCTTTGAGTGGACATTTCTATAGACTTGTTTCAATTGGGACATTTTCTCGGCCTTAGAACTGTAAACTAGCAACTCATTAAATTACTGATTTTAAAAGCCATTCCCTTCCTGGTATATCGCATTCCAGCAGCTAACAAACTAGAACAGTGCTCAGTGTATACCAAATTTGTTAAGGCAGGAAGAAATGAATTTTGAAGAATTTTGAAGGAGCAGGGTTGTCAGCTCTGGATTGATAGAAGATTCAAGATGCCCACGATATGTTTCCCCAAAATTAGGGGAGGGAGGAGGGGGGCCCTTTGCAAAGACTTACTCTGTTTTCATTTGAATGGGGACTGTAAGACACTTGTGTCAGCAGAAGCCTAATCGCAAGCCCTCTGGTGACGTGAGGTCTCTGCTGTGGCTGTGGTCAGCCTCAGAAGGTGACCACTATGGGGGCTGACCAGCTGCCCGGGGGAGTGTGGGCCTCGTCCATGCCAGGGAAGTGACAGAGGCTATAACAAAGCCCCTTTTGTCTGCTTATGTAGGTGGAAGGGACCAACCCTGGGAGTGGAGTTCCTTCCTTCCAGATCCCTACAGCTGTTATGTCTGGGGGTGTGTTGGTACATGTGTAGCTGGGGAAGTTGAGAATTGAGGAATGAAGGGCCAAAGGCTTTTGGGATATGGGAGGCAGTGGAGCTTAAAATGTTTTCTTGGATGGGGAGAGGAAGCTGCTTTGTCTCTGTAAATGAGACATAATTACCTCAGGGTCTGCCCAAGGATGGAGAGGAGCAGCTGGGGTCCCTTCTTTTCTCTCTTTTCTTCTATCTCTTCCCCTCCCCTTCTCTCTTCATACTAAAATATTGGAAATAACCGGGGACCTGGTTAAATAAATATGGCTCATCTCTACTATTAGGAGGTACAAGGCAACCATTGAAGATGATGCTATGGGTTCAGTTATTGAATTCTACTGCTAAACCAAACACTAGTTGACGCAATGGAATGTACAGTGAGTATCATTCTTATCTACATATATAAAACACTGTAGACAAATTCAAGAATATTCACTAAATGCTCACAATGGTTATCTCTTGGGAGCAATTCTTATTTTCTTCTTTATGCTTTCTGTATTTTTTTCTGAAAAATTTTCAATGAACCAGACAACAAAGAAGTTATGTGAAAATTCTGTGTTTGTATGTTGCTTGAGCACTTAGCATGGGATAGGAACCATGAATATACAATTGAATTCCATCCAGCATGGTTTTCGCCCAGGCATCTAGAACCTCAGCAGTGAGAACAAACCAGAAAGGCAGTACTGTGGTCTTCCTGGGGCAGGGAAGGACTTGGGGGCAGCTAGCAGGGCATGGTGTTGGAAGGACAAACTCGGCTCAGAAGTGGGCACTGACCCCAGGTTGGCTCTCGGCTGGCAGAGTTCAGCCTACCCACCTCATCCATCTGTAGGTCCTCCTCCAGTTGCAGCACCTGCTTGAGTGCCTCAGCTACCACCACCTTCCGCTTCTGCAGGAACTCCAGCTCTGCCTGGCATAGGCTGTAGCCCAGCCGCACATCCAGCATGTCGGGGCTGTGGGGAGAGAAGACCCTGGCTGACCAGGCCCGTAGACTCCATCTCCATGGAGAAGATGTGCCTTCAGGGTCACTTGGACCTTAGGCTTGAATCTTGGTTCTACCATGTGCCACGTGTGTGACCTGGGACCTCGGCTTCCTCATCTGTAAAATGGGGCTAATCACATCTAACTCTCAGCAAGGTCTTCTTCACCAAATGAGATAACAGTAAAGCCCTCAAAGCCTTGGGCAGTACAGTAAACGAGAGACAACTGTTGGTACTTGTATTAGAGGCCCATTGAGCCCTCTGCTTCCTCAACAAGATCTGAAACCCAGAAAGTCTTCTCCAGGTGCTTTCAATAGCTGAAGGCCAGGCATGGGTGACAAAGGGCCCTGGGACCACTTTGACATGTCCCTCCGGACAAGGAGGCTCTTCTGAGCTAGACGACAAGGTCCTTAGTCCTGCAGAGCTCACGCTCTTCTTCTATAAGTACCACCTGCTCCCAGGATAATACTTTTCCTGTGTGTCTGTGTAGTTGTCAAAAACCCTACACACTATGGATTTCACTGTGTCATTCCTCCAGACCTGTGAGGCAGGCGGGCGGGAGCTGTTATGTCATGCCTGACATTGGCCAACTTTTTTATCTGTCCCTGCCCTGAACAAGTCCAGGGTCCTGGCCCAGCATTCGGGACCCTACCTGACCTCTTCAACCTCCTATCCCGCTACCTCTTGGAAGGGTCCTGTCAGGTGCTCAGAGCCCTCAGAAGCAGCCCCTACTTTGAACCTTTGTGCTTGCCTTTGCCTTCACTGAAAGCACTCTCCTCCTGCCCACATACATCCTCACGTGTTCTGTGACCCAGCGTCCCAATGGCTCCAGGCCCACGGACATTGAGAATTTCCGAACTGAGTCTTGGGTCACTAACAAGGTCATGTCTCCTTGGAACAGGGCCTGGGAGGTCCTTCCACCATGTCTCCTCCGTATCTGCCACAGGACCACAGACACTGCTGAGAGGCCTCAGCAAGGAATGAAAGATACAATACAGTAATAGTAATAATATTAAATTAACATTTGACAATTGTTTCACTTGCCAGACATCATTGAGTACTTTACATGTGTTATCTCACTGGATCCTCCAAGCAACCCAATGATGTACAGCATTCTTGCTATTGCTCCCAGTTTACAAATGAGAAAAACTGAGACAGAGAAGTTAAGTAATTTGTCCAAGGACAAAGAGTTCATCAAATTGTAAGTGGTGGTTATGGTCAACTGATTTTTTTTTTTTGGTATGCTGTATGGTGGGGATCACATTTCATTTTTTTCCATGTTAGTATCTCATTATTGCAGCACCATTTGTTGAACGTTTGTTTGCTTTGTTTTTGGGCAGCGCACAGGCTAGGAATCACACCTGGTCTCCCGACATCGTAGGTGAGAAGTCTACCACTGAACTACCTCTGCACCCCAGGTCAATTGATTTTTGACATGGGTGTCAAGACAATTCAAAGGGAAAAGAATTGTCTTTTCAACAAATGGTACAGGGACAACTAGAGGTCTACATGCAAAACAATGAAATTGGACTCCTACCTCACATCATATACAAAAATTAACTCAAATTGAATCATAGACTTAAACATAAGAGCTAAAACTACAAAACTCTTAGACAATAACATAACATAAATTTTGTGGCCTTGGGTTAGGCAATGATTTCTTAGATATGACATCAAAAGCACAGCAAAAGGGTGGGCCACGGTTGCTCAGTGGCAGAGTTCTCCCCTGCCGTGCAGGAGACCCGGGTTCGGTTCCCGGTGCCTGCCCATGCAAAAAAAAAGAGAGAGAAAAGAATGAAGTTCTGATACTTGTTACAATATAAATGAACTTTTTGAAAATATTCTAAGTGAAAAGGGCCAGGCACAAAAGGCCATATGCTGTATGATTCTGTTTATATGAAATGTCCAGAATACGTAAATCCATGGAGACAAAAAGGAGATTAGTGGTTGCCTAGGTCTGAGGGAGGAAATGGGGAGGAAATGGGGAATGACTGCTAATGAGTATGGGTGTTTTGAGGGGGTTGACAAAATGTTCTGAAATTAAAAAATAGTGATGGCTGAACAACTCTGTGAATATAGTGAAAACCACTGAGTTGTGCACATTACAAGGGTAAATTTTACAGCATGTGGAATATATCTCAATACAGTTATTATTACAAATAAATTTTGTTAAATGGCAGATCTCGAACCCAGGTCAGATACTGAAGTCCGTGCTATCAGTTTCTCAAGTCCCACACCTGGAATGCAGTAGAGGCAAAAATGATGGGTAAGGAGGAGGCCCAATGTGAGGCCATCCCTGTTTGTTGGTATGGGCAGAGAAACACGGAGGAAAAAATGTATGTCGGTTAATGCCACCTCTTCACCAGAAACCCTATTCCCTAGCCTTTCTCTGGAAGGGGAGGGAAGTAGAAGCAGCACCAGAAGGAGTTGCTGCTTGTGGGCCAAGGGTGGAGGTACCAGGCGTGGGAAGGAAAGAAGGATGCAGGGGTCATTTGGCCTGGCAGGGAAAGGGTGGGTGCTGGTGGGGTCCCCACTGGTCCCCACCTCTGCTGCCCAGCTGCCCACCTCCCTTCTCCTGGGCCCTGCCGCCCGACGTGGTCAGCTCAGGGACAAGGTAGAAAAGATTTGCTAAGTCTCCTATACCTTTCCATTTACAGTGATTGGGGAGGAAGTAGAGTCCCAGCTATGAGTTGGGGGTGGGGGGTTTGAGAGCTGGATAGGGGCATAGAGGGGAGGGGAGTTAGGGGCAAGTTATGTTCCATTTCCTAGCTCCTCTTCTGGCACCAGCAAGCTGCTCCTGGTCCCTGGACCTCTAGGCACCCCAGCTTTTCCTCTACCCTGGGCACACAGCATCCAATAAGTCACAGGAAGGACAGAAAGACGGTACTTACCAGTCTGTAGACTTCATGTATAAATCACAGTTCTTATTCTGGGGGAACCGAGAGATGAGAGGCTTGTCAGGGATGACAATTCCGAGCCAAGGGGTCCCCACCGAAGAAACGGAGACTCACCATGGAGCCTGTCCCCGATTTCACTCCTGCGCCCGGGCCTACTTGCCCCTCTCAGCCTCTGCACACTCCCTCTAGCTCTAGGCTGTAGCTGAACTGTCTCCTGCCCCATACCAGAGACTCCTCTATCCTGCCTGGGAGAGACCCCCCCGAGTCCCCACCCTCAGGAGCACCCCCCCCCCAGGCACTCCCCATCTCCCTGCCACTGGAGCTGCAGGCTAAGTGCCCACTCCCTGGCATCTGGGCCCTTACCACAGGCCGTGTGAGCACCTGGCCCTCGGGGAGGCAGTCGAGGGGCTGCCAGAAGGGGCTGGTTTCCTGCGGGCTGCAGCAGCAAAGCTGGAAGGATGGGCGGGTTCTGTGAGAGGGGTAGGGGGCTCCTTGGGCAGCCCCCGCCGACCCCCACCCCTCACCGCCACGTCTCATACCCTGCAGTCCCAGTTGCTTTTGGGCAGCTCCACATGCAAACTGGACTGAAAGTACTTGGGGTGGTGGAAGCAGGCTGGGCTTGGGCAGCAGGGTGAGAGGCGAAGCGTGTGCTCGAAGGACTCGGTCACTGTCACCAGCAGGTCCTTCTCTGGAGGAGAGGGCAGGAGGGCTGAAACCCCAGGTGTGGGTCCTGGGAAGCCTCTCACCAACGCCCCCGACTCGGTCCCACAAGAAGCCTGGCTGCAGGTGCCCAGGGATGGGGTTTGGAGTCACCTAGGGCCCTGCATAAAATGCTGAGGACCAGGCGCCCCCACAGAGATTCTCCTTCCGCAGCCCAGGGCAGGGCAGCGTCCAGGAATCAGTCCTTTAACAAGGGGTGTGAATGACAAGTATGCATGTCCCCAGAAAACGCTCTGAGATGCTGACAGCGTCCTCTGGACTTGTCGTCCTTGGTTCTGCTTTGGGAAGATGCCCCCACGTTACCCTTCCACTGCAGAGAAGCAGCCCTCATCACACTGTCAGTTCAAGGGGACAGGAGGCCTCGTCCTCCCTCCCCATCTCCGTGGGGCCGCGCTGCTCTCGCTGCTCTCCTCCCTTGACATAAGGCTGGGAAAAGCTTGCATGAGTGGGATGGGGTGGGGGTTGGGGGTGTCATATTTGTGGCACTCTCAGGTCCCTCCCAGCTGTAAAATGCTGTGACTCTCTCTGATTTATAATGTGGTTAGAAGCATGGGATACAGCTTGAGGCTTCCTCCCTCCCGGGTGGCTGATGCCTGCATCAGGCCCTGGGAGCCGCGCAGACCGGCATGGCTGAGTGAGCAGCGCTGTGCCATGCCACCCACCCAGGGCTCAGGGCCTGGTAAGCCTCGAGGGTCTTGTGAGTGTCCTTTAACGTGCAGCCTGGTTCAGGCCCCCAAGGGCCCAGGAGACTCTGAAGAGTCTCAGCCAAGTGTTTCGCTCCCCTGAGCCCACGGAAGCCCTGCGCCAACAGACCGATGTTGACAGGAGGCAGGAGCAGCTCCCTCCCCGCCAAGCAGACAGAGGAGGCAATCGGCTCACTTTTCCGCCTCTTGGATTCTGCATGCACCTCCAAGCAGGAGACTTGTCGTGACTGGAACAAAGAAACGGAGGGTTACTGAGACTCCGCACAAGCTGCCCCCTTGTTCTTCCAGGCCGATGAGAGGAGAGGAAGAAAGAGAAACAATGCAGCGTTGACTTCGGGCTCACTCCGGGGGTGCTGACCGCATTTTTGGAGCCTCATCAAGGCATGTCAGCTTGCTCAGAGATGGAATAGCTGAGAATGAAGCCGTCCTGTAAACTCTAGGACTGACGATCAACATTCACTAGGGGTCATGTTTTCAGCTGTGGGTCAGAGATTTAAACCTGAGTCTCACTGGTTTGGTATAAAATACACAGAGAGGATGTTCAGCTCTGGGCTTTGAAAGTGAGAACTCTCAAGGAAACAGCCTTCTCAGAGCAGACGCAGGTCAAATTCATTCACCACAAACTTCTAAACACTTTGATTTTGAAGAGAGGGGGTTCTCCTGAAGCCCGGGACATCGAAAGCACCTAATTGAAATAGTTGTACTAACAGCTGAATTATGACTATCTCTTTAATACCGAAATTGTGCTTATAGAGGGGTGGGGGTCCAGCCCTGGCTGGACCAAGGCTGAGTCTGCAAATGGGCTGCCCTTGATGGGCACTTTTCATTGGGAGCTTCCCAAAAAGAGGGGTCATCTTTGAGGGATATGGGGTAGCGGGCCAGGTGATGTCCCAGCTAACTCCTCTCCAGGTGCAAGAGCCCTGGCTTCTGCTCCCACCCTTGCCTGCATCCCACTGGGCTGGCCTCAGTTCATCTGCTCCCCGCTGGGCTCAGTTGGGAGCAAGGGTCCAAGCTGGGCCCTGTGCTTTCTCCCAGAAGCCTGTTTCCCCTGAGAGCAGCAGTCAGATGAGAAAGAAGCTGGAAGGACAGTTACCACCAGCACGCCATTGGTGATGAGGGTCTCAGGTGGAGAGGGACTGAAAGACAAAATGAGAACTACAATCAGTTACAGCCTTCTTGACTGATTTCTCATTAAGATGACAAAGAGTATAAATAAGGTCGAAAAGTGCAATAGCATAGCTTATGGGCTTCCTGCTCCTCATGCAATATGTTGGCTTAAAAACGTGAGTTTGTAAATTGTCAAAAAGGAAACTGGATACATTTTTTTTTAATGGGGAGAATAAAACTTTATTTGATGAAGTTTGATAAATTTAAGATTTTATCCCATTTTGTGGCCCAGAGCCATTTATCAGAATATTGGTCATTCTTGCTTCATGAGTTACTTATAAGAGCATATGGTAATAAGTATTCCAATGCAATGCATATCAACACTTGTTCCTTAGTCAAACATAAGAGAGAAAAGGGATTTTCTGACAATCCGCCCTCCCCCGACAAAAATAAAACCACCAAATGCCCTTTATGCCAAATATTCCATTAGCTTCTTTTGAGGGGGACATTCACAAAATGATTTAACAATAATAAAAAAATATTTCACCCCCACTTCCTTATTATCGAGTATTAGTTTGCTTATGCTTGGGCCCAAACCCTTTAACTGAATCACTTAAAACGCGATTCATTTTTACACGGGCTTTCTTTACCCTGTTAGCATTTTTCAAACATGAATTGTCTTCCATGTTTTCTTAAAGGCCACTTACGGGAAAGCCTATATGTTTTGTATGAAGCTTTAAGACAGTATTTACCAGGTCAAGCGCCAAGCCAGAGTTACCGATTATTTTTAGCCACTTTATTAACTGGGGTTAAATGGGAAACTGGATACATTTTTAAATAGGATGTCCAGGAAAAAAATTAGATTTATGAGTTAGGAGGAGTAGAGATTTCCATTTCTTTAAAAAAAGAAAAAAAAAGAGAAAGAAAGAAAGAATAACTTCCAACCCGTGCAATTGCGCAGAGTTACAAGGATAAACAGGTTGCACAAAATAGCTGAATCCCACCGATTAGATCAGGCTGTAAACAATTCTGGTTGCCAAAACGACCCATTCTGTGCTTTATTTAATTTATGCATTTAAAAAAGCTGTTCTGACCTAGCCAGACAGGTGCCTGGTGAATGTCCGAATTTTCCCAGTGTTAAAAAACCAACTGTATAAATCTCCAAGCTTACAATTAGCCTTAGGGAGTTCATAGTCTCGTTCACCAAAATTAAGCCCAAGGTGACTGGGTCCCCAGATTTATTACCAGTTCTGACCTATTTCATTTTGCAGGACACTTTCTAACTCAGCCAGGGAGTTTTTGTTTCCTGAAAGTCCCGTCAAATCAAGAACTAGAAGAAAGAGCTCCAGGTTTGCTTCAATGCTAAACAGATAAAGCTGGTTTTAATTTGTCCATGAGCTGTTGAGGGAAATGAGGCACCTCAAATAGAACATCAAGAGCCCGTGGGCAGCCGGTTCTCCTGACGGAATCTGACAACCTCCCTGTGCCCCAGACCAGTCATGAGCACAGGAGAGCTCAGCTCTGCCCGGTGAAGATAAAAGAGGAGGTGGCTGCCCAGTCTCAGGATTTACAAGACACCCTATCCCAGGAGGGGCCGATGACCTCTGGGTGGCCTCCTTCTCCTCTCCCTCACTGCCTCGTCCCTTCTTTCCTTCTCTCTTTGTCTTCTTTCCCTTCCGATCCTCTGAGACCCAATTCTGCTCGAGCTGCCAGCATAGTCATATTTCCAGGGTCATTTCCCTAATTAAAAATGATGGGCAATAATAACCTCTCAGAAGGGGCCCAAACCTCCCCTGGCCTGGTTTAGAGCAGGCTGAAGGGGGCTGGCAGCCTCGGCTTTAGGCCAGGGGTCAGAGGTATTTGTTCTGACCATTCTGGGTCAGGGTGGAGACCCCTTGGCCTTTTCTCAGCTCCACCTCAACAAGGCCCCCTTCACATGGCGGCAGGGAGTCTTCCCAGAGGCCACCCTCGGGTGTGCAGGGGAACCGAGGCAGGTTATTTGGCCGCAACTTGGACTCACTTGGGGATCAGTAGAACTGGTAACAAGGGTTGGGGCCCAGGTGCCTACAATATTTAGAAGCTCTAAAGTGACACAGACACACAGTAAGGAGTCCAGTGAGGTTAGTGCCAGGAGTGAGTGGAAGAGGGCAGGACTGCTAAAGGGCAGAACCAGCACCAAGATACCTGTTCCCAGAAGCTATTTGGGGTCAGAACCTCAGGGAAGTCCTGTGCGACTGGGGCCTACTCACCTCTCCTCCAGCAGGAACTCCACCTCCAGTTCTTCCATGCCCTGGTGGGGGTAGGAAGGGACAGCAGCTGTGAGGTCCGTCAGCACACCTCTGCAGACCAGGAGCCCCTGTAGACCTGTCCCTGTCCTTTCCATGAGGTTGCCCTGCTGCCATGGAGTAGGGGCATCTATTCTTAGCTCATTACCCCCTCTGCCTCTCTGTGGCTGGAAGCCTTTGACCCCACCAGGGGGGTGGTCAGGGTATAGAGTTGACCCCCAGCTCCAGCACATGGACCCCTCTGCTCCAGGACATTTCCTTTTCATCTTCTACCCCCAGCTTTCCAATGCTCTCCTGCCTGCCCAAGGGGCTCAGTGTCTGGGTCAAGGGAGAGCTGATATTGCCTCCAGAAAGCTCACCTTCTAGGAGTAGGAGCCCCTTAACTCACCTCTTGCTGTGTAACTTTGCGCAAGTTATGATCTCAATGGGCCTTGATTTCTCCACTGAAATGTAAGTTACGTGAGGGCAGGGCTGTTTGTTCTCTCATGGGTCGCTGGTGCTTAGAACAGTGCCTGGCCCATTTGTTGAATGAATGGATCTATAACACTGTCATCCTTTCAAGCCCTGATTTGCAAATTTGCCCTCTTTTACTCTCACCTGTCCTCTGTCCCTGAGGCAATACCAGTAGTAGGATTCAGGAAAGGAAAAGGGGAAAGGGAAGCAACCTCTCCATTTTGTGTGGTGGTTGGTGATAGGTGTCTTATTTATGTTTTCTCATTTAAGGTTTCATGACCCTGTTTGGTATGTATTACTACCCCCATTATACAGATGAGGAAACAAATGAAGATAAGTTGAGTCATTGTCACCAGGTCAACAGCTAATAAGCAATCGTGCTGATTTCAATCAGCAGTGCCATCTTTTCCTGATTCAGCTGCATACACGGAGGAGCCTGCCAAGTGGCTCTGCTGTTCCTCACAGTGCAGGAGGCCTTGGGGTCTGGGTATCTGCACCCACCTCCTGGTTGAGTGGGAACTTCACGTGGGTTTTCTTTCGGAAGCAGAGCTTGGTAAGGTCATAGAGAACCGTCAAGAGATGATCATCTGGTGTCACCGTGTCTTCATCACAGACGCTCAGCTCTAGCACATTCTAGACGGGAAGGGAGGATGCAAGTCTGGTTACCATGATTGCACTATCTCATTCCTGGACCAGGAGCCAAACTCAGCCTCAGCAAGGAGGTAGGTCAGGGCTGGGGTCAAGCACAGAGGCTCTTGCTCAGGTGTGAGAGACATTTATAGGGACATTAATTAAGGGAGGAAAGTATCTGTTCCCACCTTCCCAGCTGTCTGAAGCCTGCCTGTTCATCTGTTCTGATCTTGCCCTTTTGCAAGCTTGGCAGGGGCCTGTGAAGTGTGGTGGGTCCTTTGGCAAGGGCCTGCCAAGATCATGTGCCTAGCATTGGGGTCCCAGGAGTTGAAGACAGCTACTTTGATATGAGAAAACCCTGATCAGAGATACTAATGTCCTAACACTCCAGAAGAGTGATATGGCAAATATTAGAAGGATTCTGATACTCAATGGGAGTGGGGCGAGGTGTTTGAACTCTGTCTGTGCTGGTTTGAAAGGATATACGCCCCCTAAGAAAAGCCATGTTTTGATATAAATCCCATTTCCTAAAGGTAGAATAATCCTTATTCAATACTGTATATTTGAAACTGTAATGAGATCATCTCCCTGGTTGATGTGATTTAGTCAAGAATGGTTGTTAAACTGGATTAGGAGATAACATGTCTCCACCCATTGGAGTCCTATAAAGGAAATATTTTGGAGAATGAGAGATTCAGAGAGAGCAGAGAATGCTGCAGCACCATGAAGCAGAGAGTCCACCAGCCAGTGACCTTTGGAGATGAAGAAGGAAAACGCCTCCCAGGGAGCTTCATGAAACCAGAAGCCAGGAGAGAAAACTAGCAGACGACGATGCCATGTTTGCCATGTGCCCTTCCAGCTGAGAGAGAAGCCCTGACTGTGTTTGCCATGAGCCATCTCACTTGAGAGAGAAACCCTGAACTTCATTGCCTTCTTGAACCAAGGTATCTTTCCCTGGATGCCTTAGATTGGACATTTCTATAGACTTGTTTTAATTGGGACATTTTCTCAGCCTTAGAACTGTAAATTAGCAACTTATTAAATTCTCCCTTTTAAAAGCCATTCCATTTCTGGTATATTGCATTCCGGCAGCTAGCAAACTAGAACACTGTCCTTCAGCTTATTGTTCCCTAATGAGTTCTCATGGATGGTTCCAAAGCAGCATGAGAAGAATTGTGTAGCTACTGTTATCAGGTTGAACTCTAAAGTCAGTGGTTTTAGGTGACAGAGACTAGCCTTTAAGGCCTCTTGTTCCAAGGCTCCTGAGAGATGTAGGTTGGGGCTGGATTTGTATCTTGGGCCCTTTTTTAGTGGACATAAGATGGTTCTGGAGGATCCCAACTGAATGAGATTTGTTGACCTTATGTAATTACTAGATATTCAAGTCTGTTCCAGAACCAACCCAATAGGCCCATAATCCTTAAGACAAAGGAAATCCCAATTCTGGTTTCAAAATGGCAGACTGAACCCAACAGTGAAATCCTCCCTCCCTCCCCAAACCCATATATATATAAAAGATACTTTTTAAATTATAAATATAAAGCCTATCTTGAAAACATAAAGGATTCTTCATGAACCAGAAATGGAGAAATATCCTTATAATATGGAAACAGTAAGCTGAAGCTATCAGTGTCTCAAGACTGGGGATGATGCCCCTAAAATGAGGCCAAAGTTATCTTAAGGCCACTTTACTCAGACTGTCACATCTCAGGACACTCAAGGGAGAATTATCCCCGAGAACTGGACTAAGGGTCACCATATAGCTGAAGACCAGTACCATGAAACAATAACTCAACAAATGAAAGAACTTATACGCAAGGAAATAAAATCATAAAGCAAATGGAATAAGATTGAAGATAGAGAAAACCTTCTGGCTGGAATTAGACTAGCTTTGGACCTACTGAATAAAATGACTCTTCCCCTCTCTTCATTCTCCTATTTGCAGAATGTTCTGGAAGGTGCTGGAGACAAACTATTTTTGATCAAGGATACCCAGACCTAGCAACAATTGGATAGAAGGACAAGGGAGACAGGAAGGAAAGGAGAAGGATAAATATACTCAGAGAGGGACAAATACGAGACAGGAAAAAAGAAGTCGTTGGTGAGTAGGAGAATAGATAGGTTGGTAGAAGAACAAGAAGTAGACTGAAAGACAAACCAACATAAGAAGGACAAATAAGCAAAGAGGACTAGCAGGTAAGAAGGGGAAAAGAAAATCAGGAAGGACAAATGGATATAGTCCTCCATATCTCACCTTCACTTTGGTCTGTATCTGGAAATTGAAGCTTTCATTCCACTCTGGGTTTGGACAGTTGGAGATGGTCCTAGTCCTCAGCTTCTCATGAGAGGCAGTGGGCAGCCAGAGGCTTACATAACAATCTGTCTGGCTCACTGTTCAAGGAATGCAAGGTAGAAGGGACAGGTGAGAAACCAAACCAGGTAGAGACAGGAGAGGGTATGGAGTCAAAAAAAAAGAACTTCTGGTAAGTCAGTTTAGTGTCAGGTCCCCTCCCAACTCATCGATTCGGCTCTTCACAGATCTTTGTACCAGAGCCCTGAGAAGGTTACAGGCTGCTGGTTATGGGTTTCAGGTCCCCCTGATCATTTCCATGCACAGATGACCTCAGGCTCTTATCAGAAGCATCTTGACTCTCTGAACAAACATCTGGTAGTTTCAGACAAGGAATGGCCACACAGTTCCCTCTCTGGTGGGGAAAAAATGTGGGACAACCAACTCTAAAGGGCCTGGGTTTTCCTTTTGCCTTAGCCAAGGTTTCAGAAAAGCCAAAGGGTCAGACTCTTCCTGCAGGCTGGAAAGAAGCAGGGATTAGGAAATGAACAGTCTTCTGTGAGTCGATCAAGAAGGGCCCCAGTGGGAAGGGACTTGGCTGGAATAAGCTATTCAGCAGGCTCTAGGACCAGGGACCACACCAACTATAACTTAATGCCTCAACCGCACCTGGTACATACCATACAGCTCTTGGTCCCCCAACATGAGGTTTGTGGCCCAAGAAACCCTCAAATCTATAGTCAGGTACCCTTTTTTTTCTGTCCATTCTAAATGAACAACCCAAGTATGATGTTTCTGAATGTGCTCTGAAGGCAGGACAGAGGTTTTGGCCTCAAGGTAGAGGACATCCTTCCATGCCTTCAGGAGGGAACAGAAGAAGGAATAGGATGAAAATTAGTAACCCAGTCTGCCTCTGCTCCTCCATTCTACCTAGGAAGAGGGAGAAAGAGGTGCCATGATTGCCTGGTCACAAGAGAGAACAGAAGTCCCAGAACCAGGAGAGGAGGGACCTGGGGAGTTGTCCTTGACTCAAGAATCCCTGACTCAAAAAAAAAAAAAAAAAGAATCCCTGACTCAGGGCCACCATGGGGCATGATTTTTCACTCCAAGTGAAAGAACCACCAAATCCCAAAAGAATCAAAAGATGATGATGGCTAAGGCCACTGGGGCAGTGGAGGGTGTTGGAGCACATAGTGAGGGCCTTCTGAGGAAACATGGAAGGAGGATGGAAGCAGGCATGGAATACATCTCACCCATGTTTTATCCAGTGTCTGGGAAGGGACAGTGAGACTGAGACTTTTCCCTGAGGTTGAACCTTGCTCCTCAGTCTGGGAATGGCAATTCTAGCTCCTACCTTCTTGAGATTTTGACTGACCTTGAGAAACACTTGACACTCTTCTGGCAGTCTGCTAGGGTAACTCTTAACAGTACATATCAGATGAGTAGAAAGTGGTAAAAGTCAATAGTTTCCATCTTGGGGAGTCCTTTAGGATGTGAGGATGAAAGTTTTGTCTTGGTAGAACTGACTCAAACTACTTCATAATTATTGCTAATAATCACTAATGAGAGTAGAAACAGGGTTGGCCTTCAGGACTGGCTTAGGGCTTCGTTGTCACTACATTAATCAGTTAGTAATCATGGCTTGCATCACAAGTGTTCCTGATTTGCAATCTTATCAGGGTTTATGGTTAACCTCATGGTCCTCCTCCCAGTGAATAAAGGCGAAGCATTACTATCCTTTAGTTGTCATTATAATCATTTAATCCAGACAGAAAGAATAACCAAAATACAAATGAATCAAAAGAATAGGATTGCCTCATTATCTTCACCCATCCCTTCCATGCCCAACCTACTCCTCCTCATTGTAAACTCAGGTGCTCAAGCCAGAAACCAAGCATCCTGGACTCTCACATTGAATCAGTTTAATTCCTGTGTCTTTCGAACCTATTCACTTCTTCTCATCTGCACTGCCACTGCTTTGGTGCAGACCACCGCCTCTGGCCAGAGTTACCGCTGCTGCTTCCCAACTGGGCTCTCTGTCTTCTGTTTTGCCCTACTCCATTATTTTCTCCCAAGAGAAGCCAGAGAGATCTTTTTAAAGGATAGACTTGACTGTGTCACTCACCATCTTAAGGTCTTTCCATGGCTCCCACTGTCCTTAGGAAGAAGCCTCAACCACTCAACATGGCTGTCTTGCATACTTCCCCAGTCTCAGCCTCATCTCTCCACTCTCACGATCACCCCCATCCTGGCCCTGCCCCCAAACACACAGGCACACATGCACACACACGGACATGGTCTCACTCTAGGCTCCAGCCAAACTCAATCACTTTTGGTCTCAGGAGGTGCCATGCTGTCTTGCCTTGGCAAATACTATTCCTTCTGCCCGGAACATTCTTCTCTGCCATTTTCACCCCACCCTTCTCCTGATTAGCTCCTTCAGGTTTCAGAAAGGATCTCCTCTGGAAGCCTCACCTGAACTCTCCAGTCTGAGCCAGGTGCCCGCTCCATCCTGGAGTACTCTGCTCTCCCAGCTGAGCACTCTGCGCTGCACAGACCAGCAGGTGTACCTATCAGAGCCCCCCAGCACTCTGAGTGCTGTGAGGCCCTGGTGACCCCACGCCTTTCTCTAGCCCCTGGAACATAGTAGGAACTCACTAGACATTTGGTGAATAAATGAATGTATGGAGAAACCCAACTTCTTGCAGTAGGGCTATATCAATAACCCAGAAATTTTAGGCTGAGTCACTACAGGTATAGGTAAGCAAAATGGTATGTCTAATTGCTCTGCTGATGGGGAGATTCACCACGACCTGCTGGGTCCCCTTGGACCCCTCCCTCAGCTTTTCCTAGACTCCTTCTGGGCCTGGAACATTTTCCTCCCGTACACTAGGAAGGGCCCCCATACCCAGCCCTAATTCAACACGCACTGACCCTACAGCACTTACTTAGAATGATGTGGTGGAACCATCAAGGCTCTTTCCCTCTAATAGTATTCCTATTGTGTGTCCGTGTCTAAAATTCTCCCATTAAATAAAATCCCAATATTTTTGGCCCACGTTTCAAATCTCCAGTCCAGATAAAATACTCCTGGAAGAGACAGGATTGATCAGACATCTAACCTTGAAACAGTAGTTTGTTTTCTAGTTCCTTGGCAGAGAGCTGCTTTTTCGTTTGTTTTTAAGACTGGGAAGAAAGAGAGTGCAACCCAGAAGAAATGATCCAGGGGAGGAGATGATGAGGGGATGGGGGCCAGGCCTAGCTGACATTTCAGGGTAGGAATCACTAGCCTACCGCAGGGAGAGTGATCACTGCATTGGCAATGAAGAATGACCAGGCAACGATGACACAATTTTAAGAGTTTTATGAACTGAAGGGGATTTCCTAGGCATGATAGGTCCTAATCCTTGTGCGTGTAGGGTGACAGAGGGCTTGGTCATCTGAATGACATGTTTCCCTTCCTGGAATGTGGGTGGAAAACCTACCCCAGGGAATGCAGGAGGAGGAGCTCTGAGGACACTGAAGTTCAGATTCAAGTTGCTTGGGGCTGGTACCCAGCCAGCACATGCTGCCTGTTCCTCAGGGAAAATGGGGAAAGCATGAGGGGGTTCTCAAAGTGTACCAGCTCCTCCTAAAAGGCAACCTGCATGCCAGAGAGACCTGAGGGGAAGGGGACGAGAGGTGGGACTCTGCAGGTGACTGGTGTGGCAGGGAGAAAAGGCAGGAAGGGCCCCGGCGGTTGGGAAGGTGGAGCACGCAGACGCAGGGGTGCAGACTGAGAGCCTGTGACCAGGGGATTTGACAGCCTGGGACAGACAGACCTAAGGGGTTTGGAACTATGCCGAAGACGGTGGAATTACCCACCGTGGGATGGGTGGAAAAAGCCAAGGAGGGGCCACACGCCTGAGCCCAGGACGCTTCCAGGCTTCTCAGGTCACAGCTTCCTCCCAGCACTGAGAGGGCTGGGAAGGTCCTGAAAGCCCCACGGAGAAGCCCCTGGCCCTCTCGCCTTCCTCTTATCAGACTCAGGCCCAGACTTGACGTTTGATGGAACTGCCTCTGCGGGCATGGGCTCAGCCTGCATCGTGACTGCTCCTTTGCTTGCGTGGCTGTTGCAGGGCTGCACTCTTCCTCATGCGTGTCGCTGGATTGCAGCAACAGTTTCCTAGCGGGTTTCCCAACCTCTCCCCACCTACGCTGGCACACAATTTGCATATGCACCTTCTGGAAGTCAGGCAGTCCCTTTCTCAAGAACTCAGGGCACCCCATGACTTAGGAGGCCTTGCGTCCCAACTCTGCCTGGCCTCCCAGTTCTCCACCCTCTGACTCCAGCTGCCTCCTGGCTTGGTTCCTCACCAGACTGGGATCAAACACGGCCTCCACCGTGGGCCAGCACTAATCCCTCATCTGCAAGATGGGGCTCGTGGTCCTACCCCTCAGCTTCTTGGGAGGACCCCCAAGGAGTGTGGATGCCCGGCCCCAGGCAGACCCACTGCAGGTGCTTAGGAGATGCAGCTCCCCACCTTCCTTTGGGTCAGTCCAGCCCTCCGAGGGGGCTTCCCTCACTTCCGAACACCCCCATCCTGCCCCTCGCAGATCCCAGGGCCTCACTGTAGCTTTGTTGGCCCCTCCCAGCTCTCAGTGTCCTCCCCTTGCCCTAAGTGACAAAATTAGAGTGTTATCTTTAATTATTCCATAATTACATTGTCATAGACGTCTCCTCTGTTAGACTGTACCCTCAGATTCATGGCTTCTGTATCTTCTCGGCCCCTCTTGGGCACTAGCCTTGTTGAATTCCAGGGTGAAGGCAATCAAATATAACAGAACTTTGGGGAACCCTGGTGGTCCTTGGGCCCCTCCTGTGTGGACCCCAGCGAGTAGGGACATCCACAGTTTCATGGGGCATGGGCCCCCAAGAGGACAATGCACTCAGAACTTTCTCCTCCTTTGGGACAAGCTTGTCCGGAGGGAAGAAAGGTGTGGGCAGCGTAGAGAGGGCTTTTGGACCCTCCTGACCTTTTGAAATACTGCCCCAAAGACAGGTGTGTGCCAGGGAATCCTTCCTTTCTTTCTGAAGCCACAGGCTCCCCTGGGCCCCCGTGGCCTGAGAACACAGCAGGAGCTGGGGTGAAGGGGAGTTAGGGCTGTAAGGAAACACTACATGGAGAAGTCAAACCATTTCCATGGGGCTGACCAGGGGAACTGGGGGCTATGGCCTCTGGCACGGACCCCAGAGCCTGATTTGGGATTTGGGGCTGGCACTTGGCTCGGTGATGCCTATGGCCTCTCCTTCCGCTAAAATCATGAAGGAGCAAGGGGTTCCTGGTGCGGGAGAAGCCGGTGCTCCTGGAAAAGTATACTAGGGAGGGGACAGTGCACTGAGCAGTGCTCTCAGGCACAGGCACAGGACGGGTGCTAGCAGTGCCAAGGTTACAGCTGGAGTGAGGGATAGAGGGAGAATGCGAACCTGGAAAAATGTGTCTAAACTCCAAAGCCGCTGAAGCCTGAAATATGCTGACATATAACCTGAGGGTGTGGCGCCCCGCCCCTCCCCACACACCTCTGAACATTTCTCTAGCCAGGACCTCTCTCCCTCCTGGCCCCCTAACCAGAAAGGGAAGGAAGAGGAAGGAGGACACTCACCAGTGTCAGCCTGGCGGACATTTCTCATCCGGATGATTGTCACGGTCAGCAGGTGGCATGGAGACAGCTCCTTCTGTGGGTTGAGAGGACAGTGGACTCACCCTTCAAGCATTGCCCCAAGGCCAATGTCCCTGGGGAGACCTTCCCACCACACCACCCCCAGTTTCATCACAGCGAACCCCAGCCAGCTTTGTCATTGTTTGCTCAGGTGTCTCTTCTTCTCCAGAGTGGAGGGTCCCGGGAGCCTGGGACTCGGCCTGGCTTTTGCCTTTGTACCCCTAGTACCTACATCGTGCTGGTCTATGGAAAGTGCTCAGTAATTGAGTGAATTTAATTTATTGTTAAATGAGTAGATGAATGAATGAACGAAGTGCAAGAAGACACATTCACAGCAAGAGAGTCCTAAGGTGCTTCCTTCTCCTTTCTTCATTGAGGCATTCCCCTCAGCCTGCCCCCCAACATTCCCTGGCTCAATCAACATAACTGAGGAGGCACAGAGAGGGTAGCTTGAGGGGGGACAGGCACTCATCAAACCTGGACCCCTACTCACTGGGGGCCCGCGGGTCAGATCCTCACGCCCGCAGTGGCGTGGCCCCCGGGCTGTGCGGCGCAGGTTTGTGCATTTCCCTGGCCCACAGGGCCCCTGCCCAAGTCTCTCTGCTCGTTCTACGTCCCCGTCCAGCACACGATGCGCCGCTCACCTTTCCTCTCTAGAGCTCTTCGTGTGCTCTCGCCTCGTCAGCAATGACCTCTTTCTTGTGACTTCAAAAGCTGGAGCCATTTCCGATTTACTGACCCCCAGACGCCTCTGCTGGTAACTTATACCCTGAGTTCCCGCCTGTCCCACGGTACCCCGCTCCTGACAATGAGCACCCCCTGCTCCCTGGGGCCTGATGTTTCTCCCTCTGATCTTTTCCTAGAGGTCTCGCCACCATCTCAAGCCCCGATAACCTCCAGACCGTCCCTAGGCCACACCGGCGCTGGGCAGTGGAAGCATCTTCTTGCACCCACTCCCTCTCAGCCACCCCTACACTCCGTGAATCACACATCAGTCTTTGCCCCAGTGAGCCCCTTTGCTTTCTGTCCCCCAGATATCCTGAAGCCACCTCTCCCAGTCTGACCGACAGCGTCCCCAAATCATCTTCTCCACCTGCCAAGGGACGACAGCTCTCTCCCCAGTTCCTGCCCTCTGCTGTGTTTAAGTCTGTGGGAGTCACTCTTGTTTGCACCCCTCTCCTTCCCGACCCCATTTCTTTAATGGTGGGTCTTCTAGAGCTCAGGGCCTTCTGGATAAAAGTTGGTTGTTCTCTGATGGTTCCTTGTCCCCATTGCCCTTAGGCGTCAGTCCCTCTGGTTAGTTCTCCTGCAGCCTTTGCATGGATGGACCATTTTCTATGGTCCCCTTCCTTTCAGATACAACTTTTGAGCATCCACTGTGTGCCGAGCCCTGTGCTTGATGCAGGAAACTGGTTGTGTACATGTGGAGAGGAGAGATAGAGAGGCCCCTAGGCACTGATGCAGGTTGCCTGGACAGGGGATGGTGACCCAGGCAGGTCACCGGCTCCCGTGGCCTGGGCTCGGGGTCCCGCCCTGCTCGAGAAGCCCCCCACACCAGCTCACCCATGCTTCTGGGCTCTGGGGGACTCTTTTGGCCTCAGAAGGCCCGAGGCATCCAGCGGGGAAGGCCCTGTGTATCCTCACACCACTCCGAGGCAGCACGCTCTGGAATTGGGGTGCTTTGGGCCAGTTCTCTAGTGGTCCTTTCCTGTCTGAATCCCAGGATTTGAAACCCTTTCCTCAAACGCTTTCCCCAGGCTTACGCCCAGGGCAGATGCCATTAGACTCTGGCAACCCACCAAACACTTGTGTTTATAGAGGCGTCTGAATTAGAACCCCTTCCACACCACCTTGCCTGTTCCTCTTTACATTGCTAGGATCAAATTACACCTGTCAAAGGGGATGCTGGTCTTTAAAACAACACTGGGGCTTGGGGGAAGGGCATGAAAGAACGAGGAATAAAAGAGGTCCTATAATCCCACCACTCAAAGACAATCACGATTCTCACTGTGATGCCTTTCCTGCAGCTGAAGGGCCTTGAAACCCAGGCCAATCCCTGCAGGCTGGAACAGTCCTTCTCCCGCCTCCAGGAGGGGCTGTTTTTCTCTCAGTCCGGCTCTCTCAGTGTCAGCTCTGGAAGTGGTGTGGGGAAGGAGCACCTACAACTTCCCACAGGACATCACCCAAACTCTCCTTGCCTTCCAGGAAAAGTTCCCTTCCGTCATCTAGCCCCAGTATCTCCCAATGGGGATGATCCTTTCCTCCCACTCCAACTCAGCAAGATCAGCGAGCACCAGCCAGGTGCCTGCCTTGCCTTCTTAATCTCTCTATACTATTTTACTTAATTCTTCAGTGACCCTGTGTGCAGGTGTTATTAGCTTCATTTTACAGATGGAGAATTTGACCAAGGGTACTCAGGTAGAATCAGAGGAACCCAAGTTTGAATCCAGTTCTATCAGACTCTCAAACCTGTGTTCATAGCCACCACTGTACTCTCACCTTATTTGAAAACAACCTTTGGCAAATATGAAGGCAGGTGCTGCCTGCCCTCATCTTCTCTTCCTTGGACTTCTTTTCTTAGAACCTATTTGGCCAATAGATTCCCCTTCTTTTCATCTTAAATCCACCCCCCACCTCCCTACACCATCCCAAAGCCCAAAGGTAACCCCAGAACTCTGACCATCCTTCTACTTGCTGTGCTCTTATTAGCCACATTTCTACAGACACATTCGGCGATCTCCCCCTTTCTGTAAACAACCAGACCCTATAACCAAGCATCTTGTCAGAGCCTTAAGGGTCCTTGGAGAAGTTCCCATTTTCTAGGAGCCCCAGAGGACTCCTTTGTGGTGTGCCTTGAGCCTCAGCTCATACCTTCTAGCTCAGGAATTTCCAGGAGAACCCCAATCTCAAAGTGCCTTCCAAAGAGCTCTTACATTTTTTTAGCAGGAACATAGAGCCTGGAAGGGGGTTTGAGAGACATCACAAAGGGGCCATGGAGGGAAGAAGGCAGCAGGAGCTGGGGTCTGAGGCCCAGATCCATTCCAGAAGCTGGGCCCATGAAAAGTGGCCTTTTTGGATTAGAATTAATGTACATATTTTACTCCTGATATAATCAGCTCAATTGGAGTGGTGTTAGAGATGAGCAAAAATTCATGGCCCCAGAGATAATTAATGTACCATGGAAAGATACACTAGAACAAAGTACAGCATCTATGACCATGCACGTGAGAACTATAAACCAGTGAGATTGCAGAACCCACGTTTATGGAATGATCAAAAATTAGGGATTTGCACAAGATCGAGCCTAGTAGAGGGTGCCTGGCTGGGGTTGGGTATCAGAGTGAACTTCCTGGCAGGCCACTGACCAACTGGAGCAGTCGGCCTTTCAGTTAATGTTCCATGGCCACTAGGAGTGTCCTGGGGTAGGCACTGGGGAGCCCACGGGGGTTGGAGCTCAGGGCAGAAACTATTTGGCAAACAGTACAAAGTGTGTTTAGATACTTTAATAACCAAGACAGCTGCACCTAGGGGGGTCAGTCTGGAAAGAAGTTTTCTGGGTGAGAGATGGTGAGAGGGCCCCGCTGCTCAGGGTTCCTGCCCAGCCTTGGTCCCTAGAGGTCATCTTGCCAGGACAACCCCCTGACCTCACTGTATTCCAGGAGGAATGCCCCATTGGCTCCAGCTTCTTCTCCCGGTTGGGACTCCACTTTCCCCTTGAGACCTACTTAGGGCAGGGAGAACTGACCAGCTCATTTGGAAAAGATGCTACTCCTTGAATCTTAGGATTGGCGACTGTGAAATCCAATGCCACCCCTACCACCCCTCGCTTTTATAGAGAGGACCTTTGGGAGTGGGGAAGGGAGCATGATTTACCACCCTCCCCTTACGTGCTGGGCACTGACTCTGTGCTGGTATATGATATAAGCTCTTATCTACCCTCCAAGCATCCTCGGAGGAAGGTATTATTATCCCTGCTTTACAGAGGAGAAGACTGAATTTAGAGAGATTCCATCTCCCACAGGGTCACACAGGCCTGAAATGGCATTACCAGGACTCAGATCTGGAACAGTTCTAACTCCAGAGCCCATGCCCTCACCAGGAATGAGCAAACCTGGCTCTAGGTCCTGCCGTAAAACCCTCAGCTCCCAATTCGGGGTTTTTCTTCTACCCCAGGCATCTAGCTGTCATCACAAATTAGTGAAAAGAATATTTGGCTGAAGGTGGGCTGCCAAGGTCAGGGTCCTCCGGGCTTGGGGTGGGGAGGGTCAGACAACCATGCTGCAGAAGTGGTGGGTCTGACGCCCATCCCAGCCAGGCCTCCTTTGACCGAACCACACCACGAGGTCTGGGGGACCTGGAGAGGGAGGAAGACTCCCAGGGAGCCCGGCGGGAACTCCCTTGCCCAGGGCTTTCCAGGGCAGGCCCGGCTGGTGATGCCACCTCCTCCTCCCTAGAGAGCTGGGTGTAGCCATCAGATCCTTGCGACACCCATGTCAGAGCTTAGGACAGCCTGGTGATACCTGCTGGGATGTGTGGGCCCTCCCTGAAAGGAGACCCTTGGGATGGGACTTTATGGGACCCGGAAGCATTTCCCAGCCAGGCTGAGCAACATCCACAGACTTGGGGTCACCTCGGAGGAGCCACCAGAACTGTTTCTTTTTTATCACACAGGCTGGGTGAGCAGTTAGGGCAAGGAGTCCTGGCTCTGAGTCACAAGGACCCTCTGGACCTGAGAGGGCCAGGCACAGCTTATGGAAGGGTTCCTGGAACCCCACTCTAGGTCCTCAGCCCTCCAAGCCTGGACTCCCCTTCCAAGGTAAGCACCATCATCTCCTCTGCAGAAGAGTTCTCCCAACCCAAGTTCCTGGAGGCACAACAAGCCCCCCCAGCAGTGTGGGGAGACCTCAGGCACACCCAGGGGGCCACAGGAACAGGGACACCGGTCCCCACTCAGCATGGAGCACTCCTCCTTGGGCTCCTTGGAGACAGAACAAGGGTCTCCATTCCCCACCCCAAATGGGATCACCCATCTCAATTCACTGATTTACTATGGATTGGGGCGGGGGGGAGCATGGGGAAGCTAATGGGAGAGAAGGTGTTGGCCTGGAGGAGCCCATCCTCCTCACGTCGTCCCTACGGCATGTTGGAAGACTGACCTAATCTCCCACTTGCCTCGTTGGGGACACCAAGGCAGAGCTGTCGTAGAGCATCGGCTGCCCGATCCGTGACCCAGGGCTCTTCCCACGATGTTGGGGAGAACTGAACGACCCCGAGAGCCTTGGCCACAAAGCCAGATGGGTGGCTATGTGGCTGATGCTGACAGGTTGGTAATGTCACCAATTCTCACCACACCCCACACCCCACACTCATACAGCATAGAAGGTTAGGACATCCACAGGATAAATTCCCACTCACCACCAGGGCAAGATAAATGTGGACCCATCCATGGGGGTGCTGAGCATTTCGACCCCAGGAGCTGGTCTGGCCCGAGGGTGGCCCGGGGTTACTGGTGGGTGCCTCGTAAGCCTGTGGGTGACCTCGGCTGGGCCATCTGACCAGAATCCCAGCCCCTCCCCAGGTCTGGACCACTTCCCTTCTCAGGTGTGAGGTAGAGGCTCCCCGCGCTGAGGGGCCCCACGTCTCTGGAGTTCACGTGGCTCACCCGCCTTCCCTGGGGTCTTCTCCTGCCCGGGGCTGCCAGCCCCAGCCCCCCACTCCATGCCCAGATCTCCTTGCCCCTCTGCCCTGCCCCACCCAGCAGGAGTCCCTCACCTCTGCGGCCCAGGACACCGCGGGCCCACCATTTTCCGCTCTGCATAGGCGGGGAGAGATCCAGGTGGGAATCTGCGGCTGGAGCATCGCGGCGGCTCTCCGGCTGGGTGACAGGACTGGGAACTTATACCCTGACTCAGAACTCCAAGCTCCGCCCTCCTGGCTGGCTCTCTCTCGGCATTGGCTGGGATTGTCCAGGGAGTGATTAAGGCGGGTGACAGACAGGGGGGCCCTGGCTTAGGTCTCTCAGCATCAAAGGGACCTCAGCCCTTCAGGTCTCTGTATTAGAAATTCAGGGCCCAGCAGGGGCTCTGGCCCTTGGCGCCAGTGGACTGCCACCCCCACAAGAGAACAGCGGTGGGGCTGGGGGGTGGGGGGTGGCAAGGAGAGGATGCTGCGTCCTCGGCACTTCAGGATTAGCCCAGGCGTGATTGGAGAAAGCCCTCCCCCTCCAGCGTATAGGGCTCACGGCTCCCAGCAGCCGTCCAGGGGGAGCGGAGCCGTCCCTCCTACTCCACTTCAGGGCCCTGGCCCAGTGCCCCAGGGGCTGGGGACAGGGGCCTCGAGGCAGGCAGGGAGCACCAGCGCAGTCCCCAGGGTTAGAGGCTGGGGGAAGGAAACACTGGCCCGAATTCCCGCTGAGGAGAGGGTCCGGGGCAGCCGCCCCCAGCCCGGTGGGGCCAGGTGAGAGGGAAGGCGCACCCAGCCTCTGCTTGGTCTCGGGGTGCCAGCCCCACCCACCCGATCCCTATCTCTGGCTCACTCAGGGGCCTGGCAGGGCCGTCCCACACCGCCCAGCTGGGCACACTGGGAGTCTCCTCCCTGAGTTATTGCCTGGGGCGCCACAACCGGCTTTTCTGGCCCAGAAGTGATTTTTGGAAACTGCGAATGAGCTCTGAATGCTGGGCCGAGTTGGTCTGCACGCAGGGCAGGGATGGGACCAGTCGGCAGCATCTGCAGGTGGGCGCTCTTCATGAGCCAGGGAGATGACTGCCCACGCCCGCCCGCCCGCCGGGTGCCCTGCCGCTTGCGGGTCCCTCCAGAGAACGCTTCCTTCTCTAGCTCGCTCCCCTCCCAGCCAGCTTTCTTCTCTGCCCCTGCCACCTACCCCATTGCCAAGGACACGAATTCAGCACCCATACGCCACAAATTCAATTTAGTTCACACTCATTGAGCACCTACTGTATACATGCTACTAAAAAGAAATCCCAGGCTTGAAGTAGCTGGCAGTCCAGCTGGGGAGAGAAATGCATCCAACCCCTCAAGAGGCTCAGAGCTCCGAGTCTCCCTGTGGTAACAGGGCCTTTCTTAAAAGG
Source organism: Tamandua tetradactyla (assembly GCF_023851605.1). Classification (NCBI taxonomy): domain Eukaryota; kingdom Metazoa; phylum Chordata; class Mammalia; order Pilosa; family Myrmecophagidae; genus Tamandua; species Tamandua tetradactyla. Next base: position 55,733,956 of record NC_135340.1, read on the forward strand.
GCCGTTAGAAGTCCATCACATGTGTGAGTGGTTTACAGAGCTCTGTCACTTAACTAATAACTGGCTAGGGAGTTTAAAAGACGGAAAATGGGTGCTAGCTGGGACAGCGAAGAGTCAGTCTGGGAAGGCTTCATGGAGGAGGCAGATCTGAATTGGGTCTTGGAGACTAGAAAAGATTTCACCAGCTAAGGATGGGAAGGAAAGGCAACCCAGAAGGAAGGGACAGAGTGAGGAAGGGCAAGGAGGCTACAAAGCAGGGTATACTCAGGGATTAGCAAGTGGTCTGGTGTCTGAGTAGTGAGTTGTGTGGAATGAGATACAGAGGGTGGAGAGTAGGTTCCGGGGGTAGAAGAAATTGGGCAAGATTTAGGGAAGCTTTTTGAGAAACTAAATCTAGATAGATAGATTAGGGCCCAATAGTGTGGCCCTTGAAAGCCATGTTTATAAATTCAGATTTATTCTCTAGGCAATGGGGAGCTATTGAAGGTTTTAGAGCAGGGGAGTGACAGAGGTGAATTTAAAAGGCACTGTTGATTGATGTTGGCGCAGGCGATCAATTAAGAGGTGAGGAGGGAACCATCTAGGATAGGGGAAATAGGATGTAGGAGATGAAGGGAGGGCTGGAAGGCAAAGCGGTAGGAGGTGAGTCCAGGAATTGCTGGGGCAGCCCGACCCACAGCACCATACTGTCCTGAGAGAGTGAAGAAAAAAGGGATGCCTGGAGATCTAGGAGAACTTCTGCCTGAGAATCCCACCTGTCTCTTCATGCCCTTGACTTCTCTCCCACCCAGGACTAGCCCCCTCACCCATCCCCCACATCAAACAGACCCAGGGCGTTTCTCAAACCTGGTACTTGGTCCTCTCCGCACTGAAGATGCCCAGCTGCACCCCTTCCCACCTCCCCATCCATTTTAGGCGGTGCACAGAGAGGCTTGGTCTCCAACCCTTGCATTTCCTGGTAGACTATAAACCTCTCCACAGCAGGGCTTGGACTTACTCTTTCTAGCTGAATGAAACTAAATTCAATAGGAGGCTAATGGGAAAAGCGGGTGGGAAATACCTCCTCCTTACCTTCCACAGGGCCTCTGACCCATGGTGGGAGCTGGTGCCCACTGAATGGACCAGTCTTTCAGCAGGCATTTATCGAGCGCCTACTGTGTGCCTAGCTCTGTGCTGATTGCTAGGGAAGAGGCCTAGAAGGAAACAACGAAGAATCTATAATCCAGTGAGGGGAGGTGAGAGGTTTGTGTTAAATGTTAAATTGTCCAGCGTAGACTCAGGGTGGCAGGAGGGGAGGAGAGGACTATGGGGAAGGTGGGAGCGGGGCTAAGAGGTGAGGAAGGAGAGCTAGCCAGCAACAGTGAGGGGTGCCCAAACCCCCTCTTCTAACACTATCAACCTGATTCCAAACCCACTTCAAATTTGTGCTAAAACAGTTTCCTTGGTACATGACTGCAGCTCCAAGTCCCCTCGCTCCTCCTTCCCTCCCAGATTCTTCTACGTGGGAATCCTGAAGCTGTCTCCGCAAAGCGATGAAGGGCCTGAGTTCCCTTCCAACCCAGCACCCTCGTCTCCCTGATGAGCAGGGAGCCCCGGGGTTTCCTCAAGTCCCCATGGACTCCTCCGCCCCAGCCCTGCCGCTGCTGCTTCTCTGAGGCCTGGTCTCTGCTGTGTCCCTGAGGCTGCTGACTCCAATCACGGTGACCACAGCTTGCCTCTCCCTGGCGTCCTTGTGGCCTCCGGTCACTTAACACTGAAAATTACTTTCCCCTCCGTGGTGCAGCTGACGCGGCTCCCCTGGGAACCCAGCAAGACTGAAGTCGTCGCGTTTGCTTTTTCGAGATGTTTCAGGAGCCGGCCCCTTTCTTCTCAGCCCTCGGTCAGAAATTCTGTCTCTCAGCCTTTCCACTGCTCAAGGATTCTGGCCAATGGGCTGGAAGGCGCCCCTTGGCACTGCCTTCTCCTGCTAAACGTACCCTATTCTTTGCCAAGAAACCCTGCATTCCCATACCTTCCACCAACAAAAGAAAGCCCAGAAACAGTCCTTTGTTTATGGGGAATTTTCCTTTTTGAAAAAAGGAAGTATTTCAAAGCAGTGGTGAAAGGATGGATGGACTCTTCACTGTTGGAAAAATAGGCTTACCGCTGGGAATAAAACGAAGTTATATCCCAACTTCATAACTACACAAAAATAAATTCCAAGCAGATTCAATGCATAACCATTAAAATAAAACAACAGAATGGTTATAATAAAATATTTATATGATATTTGGGTGTGGAGGCTCGTCCTAAACCATGCACGAAACCTCGAAGCCATAGAGGGAAATATCCCCAGATTTGGATACATAGGAATTAAAAAACTGCAGCCAAGCAAAAGGCACCATAAGTACAGTTCTATCTCCAAAATATATTTCAAATTTCCTACTCTTAATAAACACCCAGAGATAGCAAAATTGCCTTTATAAGTTAATGATAATGAGGAGGGTCTCGCCCCACCACATGCTAAGACAGACCACGAAGCTGCATGAAGACAGCGTGTTGTTGGTACCGACCAATGGAATGAAATCAAGGCATTAGTAGGAGCATGAGTGGATTAGAAAAACAGTGTCTGTGGAAGGAAAGTGAGAAATATGACAACATTTATAACATAATGAATTTACATCAATTAAATATAGTTATTATGATATGGTCAAATAAAATACATACTGGGCGGTGCAACGGTGGCTCAGTGGCAGAGTTCTCGCCTGCCATGCTAGGGACCCGGATTCAATTCCCAGAGCCTGCCCATGCAAAAAAAAAACCCACATATTAACCTCAATGAAATAGTTGCCTTCCTGCAGGGAGAAAGTGGAGGATGTATATGTACACATAGGGAAATAGCAATCAATTAAAAAAGCAATAGAGGGGCTATACAGACATCCCCCTGTACCTGAGGTTGATTTTTTTCCCTCCCTACCTTTTTCTTAGCTTCACTGCCACCCCTAGTCCAAGTTATTATCTTATCTCAACTACTGCATTAGCCTAACTGGTCTCCTTGCTTCCATTTTGGTAAGAAGTTACCAGTCATTCTCTACAGGACAGCAGGAGTGATATTCTAAAGATATAAAGTACATTATGTAAATACTGATTAAAACACTTCCACGGAGTGGGGGGGGAAGGTGCAAGGGTAGTTCAGTGGTAGAATTCTCGTCTACCGCACAGGACACCGGGGTTTGATTCCCAGCCCCTGCACTTCCCCAAAACAAACAAGCAAGCCAACAAAGAAAGTGAAACAAACAGACAAACAAAAAATTCAACAAAGGGTGCTGCAATAACAGGGCACTCACACGAAGAAAGAATGAAAGGTGGCCCTGGGTATACAGCACACAAAACAGAAGACAAAACAACAACAGCAAAAAAAAACCCTTCCATGACATCTTGTTGCTCTTATTTCTTGCTGCGGCTCTGAAGTCTCCTATCTCCTAGGTGGTCTGGTTCCTCCCATCCGTTCTACTTCCTTCACACACCAGCACCAGCTCCACCGGCCCTTGGGACCCCTGAACATGTGAAGTTGTTTCCCACTTGAAGAACACTAAGCATAAATCTGACAAGAAAGGAACTTCACCCCAAACTAGATAACATTTATAGCCTTAGTGTTGGCCATGGATCTAGTTCATAAATATTTCCTGTTCTCTTTCTTTATCTTTATAATAAGATGTTAAGGGCCAGCTGAGTGCTTTGCGTCCAGAAAGCACTTGTATCCACAGCTCAGAATGTCTCAGCTTCTTGAAGTTGCTGTAAACACTTGTGGTCCCTGGTTTCAATTAATGATAGGTTTCGTTTGCCTTCTCTGGACTCTCTCTCACACGGCGACTGCCGGGAACCTTTCAGACATCGGATTTGCTCAAAATCACTGGTTGCCTGAGTCACCATGACATTTTCATGGTCTCGAACCTGATTGAGTGGTATGGCGCCGTGGTTAGGGGCCTGGACTGCGAAGTTGAGCCTCAACCCCCGGTTCTGCTACATATCAGCTGCATGAACTTGGGTAAGTCAACCACTCTAAGCCCAAGTTTCTCCATATGTACAATGGGAAGCACGATCTTTCCTGCTCCATATGGTTTGTTGGGAAAAAACAATGAGGTAAAGGGCTTAGCATGGTGTCTGGTGCACCCTTCAAGTGGGACCCTATAAGTGGTGGACCCGCAGTAAGGTAATATCAGCGACCTAAGGATGTGATCTCTGTCCCGAGGAGCCCCAAACCTAATGGTTTCAGCATGACCATGTCACATATGAGGTGAGAGGTGTGACAATGAGCCACACAGAGAGCATGGCCAGCTAGGGCTGGGAAGGTCAGGAATATCTGGAATAAGGGAAACTTGAACTTGCCCTTGAAGGCAGGGTAGGAATCCAGAAATAAGGAGTAGGGGAAGGGCATTTTTCCCAGAGGGAACAGCATGAGCCAGGGTCTGAAGACTCTGAAAGGAGATGGTAGAGAGGCCCGAATACCCAGGGAAAGAATTATGATCTTTTTTCATTGGTAGTGGTGACTCATGGAAGGGGTTTGAGCTAAATATTTAAGAAAGAGCAAATCCTACTCCTGTGGGCAGGACAGATTACCATCAGGGTTACGTGGTTTGAGGGAGCTGGGAGACAGGTGTACCTCCTCATCCGGCCCAGTGTGCCTCCAGCAAGAGCCAGTCCTTTGGGCAAGCCACAGCCTGCAAAAGCCCCTGATAAATACCTTTCCTTCCTAGCCTGAGAGCAATGCCTGCTGGGATCTAGTCCTTTTCAAATACCTTATAGTGTCCCCATGCAGTGCAGACTTGGCCTCCGATTGCCAGCGGTCACTCTGGGCCCCGAGGAGATGGGGATCAGGAAAGCAATCTGCATTGGAAGAGGATTCAGGGCCTGTAAATGTCAGTGGGAGGCCAGGGTTGCAGGCTTCATTCATTTCTTCACCTTTCCTCCAGCCAGCCTCTGCCAGACCGAAGCACAGTCCTTGCTCCATCATGTTTAGGTGTGACTGAGCACACAATCCTGCAGTATTGCTTTCTGACCAGCTGCTTTGCAGGGGTGGAAGGAGCTTTTGCTGGACGTGAGGCTGGATGTTGACAGAGCTGAGCTGGGCAGGAGTCACTTGGCCTTGGGGCCTCCGTAGTGCCAGGTGCCAGCAGCAGATGCAGTCACCAGAGGGTGGGGGAGGATGTGTGCCAAAGCTGGGCTCTAACTCTGCAGAAACCCTTTTTGAGACTATTTCCTGACTGCAAGTGTGGGGTTCTTCAGTTAGGAAATATTATCTCCTGGGAATTAGAGGTTTACCAAGGAGTGAATAAAATGGGACGAAATATGAAAATCTGAACTTGTGAAGTTTTATTTCTTGTTTTTGTCTCTGTAATCCTTTCTTCCCCCAAACTAGTCCCTGGTCTCTGCTGCCCCAAAGAAGAAAGTCATCTCAAAATACAAAGAGACATTACAGAAGAAGTTAAATTTTGGCTTCTGAGCGTCTCTGGGCCTCAGTTTTCATATAAATAATAGATCTGGAGAAGTACTTAACTAGTCATTTATTCTGCTGGGTCCCCCACCTCCACCAGCAAACAGCAGTGGATCCCAGATCAGATGACACTTGGCGTCGTTCTTCCCGGCACTGGGAGATGCAGCCTCGCAGCCGTGGCCCTCACTCCACCAGAGGGCTGAGGGAGGAGGTCTGCACGACCAAGAGTGTCTTGGGAGACAGCTGATTCTTTTCTAGTTTCCTATAAATGGAATCATACAGGGTTCAGTCTTTTGTGTCTGGCTTATTACACTTCCCTTAGATTTTTGAGATTTGTCTGTGTTGTTTGTATCAAGATTTCATTCTTTTTCATTGCTGTGTAGTCGCCCATTGTATAAACATCAGAATTTGTTTATTCCTTCACCTGTTGGTGGAATTTGGGTTGTTTCTAGATTGGAGCTGTTCTGAATAAAGCTGCTATGAACATTCTTTCTACATCTTTCTGTGGATGTCTGTTCTCATTTCTCCTGGGTAGATACCTAGGACTGGAAAGCCTGGGTCCGGATGATTCTTGATAAAGTGATGTAGAGTTGAGTGTGATACCATATCCGGGCTCATCTGATAAACCCAGCCTCCCGGACAGAGTCTCCTCTCCTCAACACTCTCCCCCTTCCTCCTTTCCCGTTTTCCTCTCTGCCTCTCTCCCCATTGTCCTCTTTCCCCTTTTTAAAATTCTTTTATTATGCTCATTCCGTTCTACATATATAATCAGTAATTCATCATATCATCACATAGTTGCATATTCATCTTCATGATCATTTCTTAGAACATTTGCATCAATTCAGAAAAAGGAATAAAAAGAAAACAGAAAAAAAAATCATACATACAATACCCCTTACCCGTCTGTCCCTTTCATTGATCACTAGCATTTCAATCTAAATTTATTTTAACATTTGTTCCCCCTATTATTTATTTTTATTCCATTTGTTTTACTCACCAGTTGATAAGGTAGATAAAAGGAGCATCAGAGGTTTTCACAATCACACAGTCACATTGTGAAAGCTATATCATTATACAATCATCTTCAAGAAACATGGCTACTGGAACACAGCTCTACATTTTCAGGCAGTTCCCTCCAGCCTCTCCATTATATCTTGACTAACAAGGTGATATCTATTTAATGCGTAAGAATAACCTCCAGGATAACCTCTTGACTCTGTTTGGAATCTCTTAGCCATTGACACTTTATTTTGTCTCATTTCACTCTTCCCCCTTTTGGTTGAGAAGTTTTTCTCAATCCCTTGGTGCTGAGTCTCAGCTCATTCTAGGATTTCTGTCCCACATTGCTAGGAAAGTCCACACCCCTGGGAGTCATGTCCCATGTAGACAGGAGGAGGGCGGTGAGTTTGTTCGTTGTGTTGGCTGGAGAGAGAGGCCACATTTTTGTTTGTTTGTTTGTTTTTAACTTTTTAGAAGTTTTATTACAAAGAAATTCTAGAGAAGCACTGGGCACCAAGAGAGACACTGCCTGGGCCAGGAAACAACTGCAAACACCATGAAAAACCGAAACCGAAACATAAAAAACCCAAATAGAAAACCACGCACACGCACACTTTGTGATAAACTGCAATTTTGTTCTCAATTTTTCTTCATAAATAGACCAGAGTCATAGTTGGCAATTTTAAATAGATGGACATAGTTTTTAAAAAAAGAAGCAGTGCAGCGCCTCCAAGTGCGGCTGGCAGGGCCCGGCGATGCCCGCAGCGGGGGACGGGGTGGCAGCTGCTCTGGTGTCATCTCCCTTCAAATAAAACTTAAAGTGTGCTAAGGTTCTCTTGGGGGTGACTCTTAGGCCTAATTTTAAGTAGGCTTGACCTATCCTTTGTGGGGTAAAGTTTCATATGTACAACCCCCAAGATTGGGGGCTCAGCCTACTGCTTTGGTTGTCCCCACTGCTTGTGAGAATATCAAGAATTCAACTTGGGGAAGCTGAATTTTCTCCCTTTCTCACCATTCCCCCAAGGGGACTTTGCAAATACTTTTTTATTCACTGTTCAAATCACTCTGGGATTTATCGGGGCATCACTCTGGACAAACCAACAAAATCTCATGCTCTTTCTCCTTTTGGCACCCTTTCTGCTTTCCTTCACCCATAGGCTTCTCCTGCCAAGCTCGAGAGAGCTCACAGGGCAGACAATGGGACGGGCTCCTGGGTTCTCTCACAGCCCTCGTGTCCACTTGGCTCAAAGCTGGTTTAGCAAGCACCCTCACTGTACACATACATCCATACGTACATCCCGACACCAGCTCCTCAGCCAGGGAGACAGGCAGACCCCACCCAGAGAGAGACCTGGGGTGGTCTCTAGCAAGTTAATCCCTGAGGCAATTTGGCTGGATTCGTTCTAGTTCCATTATTCCAGGAACGAGAATCAGATTGGTTCTTGTCTACCCATGCACTGGTGCTCCGACTTTTGACTGAATTTGCTTCTGGCTATGCCCTAGCAGGAGGGACACGATTTTCCACAGGTTCCATCTGGTCCAAGCCCCCAAAGTCAAGGTTCTGCAGTCACTCCCTGAGAGCCCCTCTCCACCATCTCACGGCGAAGGGGAGATGAAGATGGGGCAACGGCAGGGCTGGAGGGCCATGCTCAGAAGATACCCTCACACCGAGTCCTGGGTCCAACAGGGGCCAGAAGAGCAGAAGAATGCCTTGGCTCTTGGTTTCAAGGTCGGCAATCCATTTGTGTCCAGGAGGTAGTGTCGTGTGGTGGGCCGAGCACGCGCGTAGGATCCAGGAGTCCTGAGCTCTACTTCTATGAAGCTCTGCTGTGTGACGTACTACCAATGCCTTCGCCTCTCTGGACCTCATGTTCTCTATCAGGCTCTCTGGTTGGCAGTTAGTTGCAACAACGTAAACCTCCTAGAAAGTGTGCTAGATAAACCAAAGTGTAGCTTAAATTAAAACACCTGACTGGTGGCTGGTGGGCTCCAGGCCTGGCCACAGCAGAGCTCAGCCGCCCTGGCCTGACAAGCCGAGGTTGCCAGGAGGATGTGTTGCTTCCACGGGACCGGAGAGCGAAGGATATTAAGGAATGACAAGAAAGAAAGGGACAGAACGGGATGAGGGGGTCTAAAGATCAGCCATAACAAACAACAGACAACTTCATTTTTAACCAGATCCTGCTTATATACTGCAGGGTGACAAAAGGCCTGCATGCATTTCCTGAGGGAACAGAGTGCTTATCTCTCTTCATACTTAACTAACCATTTGGGGTAAATAAATATTCTCTTCTTCCCAGACTGTTCTGCATAAAGCAGATAATAATCTCCACAGTTTACTGCCGCCACCCTGAGGCCAGCTGCTCCCAACAAATTCTGCCGGTCTTGTTTAACCCTTGGCTCCTACAGGGATGCACTAAGACAGAGGGCTTCCTGGGCCAGGCTGTAGGAGCTGTCCCTGCAGTACTGGTTGCTGTCTTCTCGTCAGTGCCTGGTGAGGCTGTAGAGGCCAGTGACCCGGCAGAAGGGGCTTGAGGAGCAAGAGTGGGGCAGAGCCACTGCTTGGAGCCCTCTCCCTGCCTGCCTCCAGGCAGTCTGGGACGACATCTTCTTGCCACTAGCTGGGTAAGGCTAGCCTGGTCCAGAGGGAGTCCTGGGGGAGGGTGGGCCCGGGTTCATGACCTTTGCATGGGATCTGAGGGCACTGCAAGTGTCTCCTGCCAAGGTGCAAACAACACCCGTCTTCATCCCACCTCACAGCTGCCTCCTCTTCCTCTGTGCACATGTGTTTGTAGGGATGCAGATGGGGGTGGGGCTAGGAATGGGGGCTTTGGGTCCTTTTTCTGCTGAGGCAAAACTTAAGAGAGGAGGCCTCTGATTTCCCAGAGCACCGACCTGACCGCGCTATTGTGCTTAGTTGGAGCTCTCAACTCCTATATGCTGAAAACAACAACCCAAAGATTCATTCTAGGGTGTCCGACTGTTCTAGTTTGCCCGGGGACTGAGGAGTTTCCCGGGATTTTCGGTACTGAGCCCGGGAGAGCAATTTCTAAATTTCCCTGAAGCCCAGACATACCCGGCATGTGGAACCTGGAATACTCCTGGGCTCTGTAACTGTTTGAGGCAAGATAATTTCATGGTTTTTCTGATTTTATTTTGGGGAATACGAGCAAAATCTAGGTGGGTAATTCCAAGTATTTAAGTCAATTCTGAGGTTCAGGGTGATCGCGTCCGTTTCTAGAAATCTGAAATAATGGGTGCATGCCCTGAGGAGTCCATTCCCTTTCCCTTTGGGATCGGGGATGACTGTAAATTGTGGGTCTCTTCCCCTCCCTCAGAAGGTGGGCCCCTGACCAACCTGGCCTGCCAGCATTCCCTTCCTTAGACTCAGTGGTGGCGTCAGGAACAATTGGATTTTTCCTTCTTTCTTTTAAGGACTATATGGGTGTGCAGAGAGCGGCAGAGACAGAGGTATTCTCTAGATTTCTATTTTCTCTTGATAATGGGCTCTAAGGAAGGTGCAAACTTTGAGCTACTGCTGCCCTCTTTGTCATCGTGCGGGAGGACTCCCGGCGGAAGGAATGGAGTAGACATAGTAAAAAGCAAAGTTGAGGGACGGAGAGAAAAAGAGAACGTTCTGGGACATGGGCTGGAGCACCGGATCCAGCTATGCCTGAAGCCCACATACCCTTTGGACTTTGCAATTGCATGAGATAATCAAGGCACTTCTTATTTGCCTAAGTTTGAACAGGACTTCAGTTTGCTGCTTGCGGCTGGTGGGGCTCTGACTATATACCTGGTCACCACCTCTGTGGCAATGTCCACTCCAGGCCCTCTCTTGGGAGGATGAGAGGGGGGTGGTGACCCTTCCCTGTGCCCTGAACCGAACCACTTATGCCTTTAGATTAGGGCAACCACCCCTCCTCCAAAACACACCTAGGTCCGGAAGCACATGCCCACACCCTTCCCCTAAGGAGCCCTCAATTGGGGATGATGAGACAAGGGGATGCCCTGGGCAAGAGCCCTACCAAGTCCCTTCTCTCATCTGCCCCAATTCATCGCCTTGCTTCAAGGATGTCGCCAGGGCCCTCCTTTGTGCTCAACTCTAGAGTCAATACTATAATCCCTGCAGCCCTGACACACACCTTACTGTCCTTGGGACTTCCGAGCAGAGGCAAAGCCGCTCCAGCCACGGGAGCACCAACCAGCGCCTGAATCACTCCATCCCAGCGCCTAGAGAACCGGGGTGGGGAAAGAGCATTGGCTGCTGCCCCTGCCATGAGCTCAGCGAGGGGAAGTGCGCTCCCGCCCCTCTCTCAGGGTGGAGAGAGGCAGCCGTCCACTCCCAGTGAGTAAGGCTGAGGGAAGGGAAAGGCGGGCGAGACCGGGCAGGCTCCAGAGATAAAGCACTGGAAGAAGGACGTACAGTAAGGAAATGGAAGTCCTGTCCCATGCAAGGCAGGATAAGAATTCACACTTGGCCTCAAGATGTCCTTTTAAGCCAAAGGTTATGTGGCATGACACGAATTGCCAAGGAGGATGATGGAGGTGGGGACAGCTTGTGAGCAAAGAGATTGTTTTTCCACCCAAACTAATAAAACAGCCTCCTGGAAAAGAACATCTTTGCTGCTTAAAAAGAAAAAGGTTTTCAGCAATATTTATGATATACAAAATGTATAGAGAATAATATTATGGACTCCCATGAATCCACTACCCAGCTTAAAAATTAAAACACTGGCTCAGTTGAAGCTCCCTTGTACATATAGATTTCCAAGTTGCTGCTATTACTATATTTCATCAGTTCTAAGGTGTACATTTTTTTCACATTTTAAAATCTCTGAAATTGGGAAGACTTTAAAAATTAACGGTGTAATATTTTAACTGGCAGGGTTTTCTCTTAGTGAACGACGCGCCTTAGACTCAATAATGATGGTGCCAAGATTGCGGCTGTGACCTTCCTTATAGGTCTCATTTCCCTAGGAAGTGTAAATTGCTGAGTTAGGAAACATACGGATCATTGATTTTGCTGGATATTACTGAGTTGTTCCCCAAAGCACACTCTCACCACTGTGTAAGAATTTCCATTGGAGGGCTATAAAATGAGTTTTTGAATTTTGCCAACATGGTTGGTATGGGATGGTATGTCATTCCGGTTTTCTTGTTGACGTGGGCAGGCACCCGGAATTGAACCAGGGTCTCTGGCATGGCAGGCGAGAACTCTGCCACTGAGCCACCTTCACACCACCCGTCCTGGTGGTTTCAATACACATTTCCCTTATTACTAGTGATCTCAGGTATCTTTTCAAGATCTTTTACTTTCTCTAGACTGTAGTTCGAGTCTCCTATTCTTGGGATTCTTCTTTGGCCCTCCTGCTTCAAGCCACTTACCCTTCTTTATCACAGTCAATCCAACCACCATCAATACTTATAAATATACAACAATAGTTGTTAAAAGCTATGAAACTATATATGTCCAAGTAATTTCACTCTTGGAAACTCACATTGAGGAAGAAAATGTTGCATGCTCAAAAATGCTAATTGCATTGAAGTTTTTGAGGGTGTAGAGTTGAAAATCACCTAAATGCTCAATATCTATAGCAATATTAATAAATGGCGGCATAGTCCTATAATTGAATTCTACACAGTTGTTAAAAAAACTGAAGAAGATTATCAGTATGGAAAAATACATTTAAAAACATTTTATTATGGTAATATACATATAACATAAAATTTCCTATTTAATCACATTTAAGTGTTCAATCCAGTGGTACTAATTACATTCACAATATTGTGCTGCCATTACCAGGACGTTTTCATCACCCCAAACAGAAATTCTATACCTATTAAGCAATAACTCCCCATTCTTCTTTCCACCTACCCCCTCAGCCCCTGGTAATCCTCAATTTACTTTCTGTCTCTATAAATTTGTTTATTCCAGATATTTCATGTAAGTGGAATCATACACTATTTGTCCTTTCATGATTGGCTTATTTCACTCAGCAGAAAAATACTTTTGATAACTGTATGATACTGGTGTAAACATTAGCAGAACGATCAACGAAACAGAATGCATATTCCCCAAGAGAACCAGGATATATTTGAATGTAGGAGATATTAAGGATGGCTTATTTATAATTTTCCTATAAAAATAATAAGCACAAAGGAAAACAAGATCTCACACATAATAGCTGTGAAAAATAATATAAATAGGCCTGAGAAAAAATAAACAAGAAATTTACAGATGCTGTATATAGGAAGCTATAAAACTGTCCAATGAATCATAAAGCAGCTTTAAAAAATGACGAGATATACCTTGTTTATGAATGGTAAGGTAAGTTCTTCCTAAATTAATCTATAAATTTGCTCCAATAACCAATAAAATTTTCAACCAGAGGTTTTTGGGGAAACTTGACCAAAAAATTCTAAACTTTATGCAGAAGACTGAAAATGAAAACATATTCAGTGAATTTGCATAAAAATACGATTAGGGATAGAAAAGTAATTCTATCAGATAGTAAACATATTTTTAAAACTACAGTATTTAAAGTCTAGAGAATCCAGAAACAAATCCAAGTACATCAAGAAATTGAAGGGGGGCAGGCCATGGTGGCTCATCAGGAAAGAATGCTTGCCTGCCATGCCAGAGGACCCGGGTTCGATTCCCGGTGCCGGCCCATGTATTAAAAAAAAAAAGAAAAAATTGAAGGTGAGGATGAGTGCCTTATAAAGCAATAGGGAAAGATAGATTATTTAATAAATTATATTGGAAAAATAATTATTTTTCAAAAAAAAAACAAATGCCATTTGAGAAAAAAATAAGTTGGATCCATGCCTCACTCCTTACATTAAAACAAATTCCAGATGTAAATATAATCTAACTAGTTATTGTTTTAACATCTTTAGGGATAAGACACAAAACTGAGATGAAAAAGAAAAAAATGGATAATTCAGACTATATACGTATTAAATTTCTCTGTCGAGATAACCATAAGCAATAATAAAAGACTATTTTGTAAAAATATTTACCAAACTTGTGATGAAAGGGTAATTGTCCCAATAAACAAAAAAAGTCTTTCAAATAAATGTTAAAAAGACAAACAACTCAATAGAAAATGGCAAAAGATATAAACTGGCAATTCATAATAATAATATATATATATGTCAGTGGTTCCCAAACTTTGCTAATATTGGGATCATCTGGAGACCTTTCAACAGATTTAATAAGAAACACTACTGGCACTTTGTGCAACAATTTTGGGACCCACTGGACTAGGCAATATGTCTGATCACTAATAAGTAGAAAGAAGTAAATTGAAACAAAAAGATATGCTGTTTTTCACCAATCAGTTTGGCAAGGATGAAAAACAGTTGATAAGACTCTGAAGGTGAGAGTATGGGGAAGAGACAGCATAACATTGTTGATAGGATGCAAATTGAAACAAACTTTTTGGAAGGCAATTTGGTAATCTCTATTAATATTCAAAACTTGCATGACCCAGCAATTTCACTTCTAGGAATTTATCTTACATAAACTCTTGCATGAATCCTCAAAGATATGTATTCAAAGATATTCATTTTAGGATTATTCTTGCAACTATTTTTATTTTATTTCATTTCATTTCATTTGATTGTTGCTGCCTGTTTGCTTTGGCTAGGCAAAGGTTGTGGCTTAGAAGATGTTAATGGATGGAGCTAAGAAACGTTCCTTCTCCCATTATACCCATGACATCTGGGCCTTGGCCACTGCTGGGTAGAGGCTGGACAGCATTCTCCCTTAGAAATCTAATTGCAGCCACAAATCTACACAGGTGCAGAGAAGCCTTTTGGGGAGAAGTTGGGCTTTGGACTTCTTCCTCCTGGGGATTTACATTGTTAAATGGTGGACTAAAGGGACCACTTCTGATTGAGATCAGATGGCAAGGCGGGACAATGGGAGTCCCAGAGAAGAAATGTGCCATAAGGAAGAGGGAAAGCTGGACCAGTGTCTTCAATGTGACACCAGGGCTTAGCTTCTCGGCATAGGGACAATGCTGCAATGCCTTCATAGCATCCACTTTGCAACCACGGTTCAATTAGGGGAGAAGTGACTCCCTGTGAGGGTACTGAGCCCTGCATCACCACCGAGAGTGACATTTGGTAACCAGGTCCCTTCGCTGGGGCCTCTCCTCACTAATCCTGGCAGGTCAGGCACAGTCCCCAGCCTGGGGGAGTCAGCACAGATGCTCTGATGAGGAAGTCTAGAGTCAGCAGACAGCGATGGGGAGCTGCCCCCTGATGAGGGCAATAGTCCCAGAGTCCTCTGGGGTATTTGGAGGGGAATCTTGGGGAAAATCTGGGATTCTCTGCCAAGAGTGCAGAGGAATCATTGTAATTTGGGTATTAATGACACGTTTTCTAGGCTTTGGGGTAATAATCATAGCATTAAAAATCAGAAACAATCTAGAAGCTATGATGGTGTATTATGTCACCATTTAAAAAATTTTTCTTTTCTTTAATGGCAGGGGAAAATGATACTATTTACTGTTGAGTGGAAAGGATAAATTTTACAATATGAGCTCAATTTTACGTATATAAACATACGTATATATAAGCAAAACTGATTTCCATATAGATACATAGCTAGGAAAAAGACAAGAAGGAAATATATCATCTTCAAAAAGTTGCCTCTGGAGGATCAGATATTTGGGGATGTTTACCTGCTTATTAAACTTTTAAAACCTTCTAAAATATCTGCACTGAACAATTATTATTACATATTATAAACCATTCTTTAAAACAAGCAAAACATTATATGTTGAATAGATAAACTAAAATATATTTAGGAACGAGAAAAGAAAACTAACAATTATATCATGCCTACTGTGTGCATGGGTGGTTCAGCGGTTGAATGTTCACCTTCCACGCGGGAGACCTGGGTTCGATTCCCAGACCAGGAGCCCTCCCCCTCCCCACCCCCCCAAAATGGAACTTTATCATGCCTACCACATGCCAGGCCATCACGCCAGATATTTCCAGGTGCGTCAACTCTGTAAAAAATACGTAGGTACAGTCTCACAAGCCCATCCTCTGAGAGCAGCAGGAGGCATTGTTTAAAGATAGGGGCAGGCACACCCACCCAGGGGAACACCTATCCTTCGGGGCTGGAGGCCTCTTCCTCCTTCCCGCTGCCCACCACCTAGAGCCACTGAAACCTCTTCCCCCAATCAAAACCTCCACAGACAGCGAGGGGACAAAGCCATGACTCATTGCAAACTGGACTGAAGAAAATGCTGGCGATCAGGACACCAGAATCCTGAAACTCTGCTGCATGTGGAGACCAACTTCAGTTATGAAACGAGCCATTAAGCCTAGAGGAGATTCGACTGATATTGTGTCATATCTGTTCTAGAAATAGGGCCTTTGTGGGTGGTAGATTCGACCTCTGTGGGTGGGAGTTTCAACCTCATTCAACAAGAAAGAATGTGGTCACTTGAAAGGAAAGTTGCTTTTGTGGCTGGAATGAGGCAGGGGGTAACTGCCTATGAGGTAGAGAGGAAAGTTCTCTACCAGGCAGAGATGTTACTCAAGAATCCAGATGTCCTCTGACGTCTGGTTCAGCTCTGTTACTCTATCCCATCATCCCCAGGATCCAGGGGACAAGTTGCTAATCCCTTTGACTGTTTGAAGTTCCTGTTGAGAGGCCAGGTCAGCCCTTGTTGTCTAATATGTGACTCTTAAAGGTGGGAATTTCACTGGCTATGGAGAAGAAGGCAGGGCAGGGCCATCCTGGCCCTGTGAGGAGATATTTGGGAAAGGTGGGCCAAAAGGCCCCCTTAAATAGGCTCTGTGAGCTGCTGTCTATTTTACCTTGCTTAGAGCCAGCCCTGGAATTAATCTAGCAGGGCGACTTCTACAGGAACATAGAAACTTTTGTCCTGTGTGGCTCTCACCTGCCCACTGATCCACACTCACAAATGGGACACCTGCAATGTGGACATGGAGAGAACCAGAAAACAAAACATGAACTGAAGCGATCACCCAAAGCCTTACACCCCAAAAGGCTGCTTACAATAACAGCAAAACTTCACGGACCAGTTGGAGGGGTGAGACTCACATGGACAGATGTGGAGGAAAGAATAGGAGCTGTGAGGTCAGAGAGACCTGAATTTGCATCCCAGCTCTCAGCCCTTACTAGCTGGGCAGCATTAGATAATAACTTTATCTCTCTGGGACTCATTTTCTTCATCTGTAAAATGAAGTTGATAAATACTCATTTGTAAAAGTTAATAGGTAATAAATCCATAAATACTAATGGGTAATACCTGTTATAAAGATTATCAATCGATCTAGTGACTGATCCAGAATTTGGTATATAAGAAGCCTTAATGAATTGTAGCTATTGTTGATTTTACTATTTTTGCTACAGAAAAATTAAAATGGGAGGAGCTAACTATAAGTAAACTTGAAAGGCAAAGAACCTAAGGATTGGTGTGGGCTGGGGCTGTCAGGGAAAACTTCATTCACTCATGACAAAGACCTTGGCACACCCCCCAAGTGCTAAGTACTGTGCTATAGGTGCTGAGTATCAAAATAAATGGGGTACTTCCTCTCACAGCCCTGACAGTGGAGCAGAAAGATGATGACCAATTTATAATAATAAATTGCGATATTATCATGGAAGAGAATAGGGCACCATGAAAGACAGTAATAGAGGGCACCTGATTTAGATTGGGGGACAAGTCTGGGATGACCTCAGAAGAAGTGGCCTTTGAGCTAAAGCCAAAGACAGAACAGGAGTTGGCTACATGAAGGTAGCAGGGAAGAGCCTTCTTGGCTGAGGGCACAGCTTGTGCAAGTCTCTGAGAGGTGGAAAGAGCTCACATGTTTAAGAAGTGATAAGTCAGTGTGTCGGGCCATGCTGAGGAAGGAAAGAGGTGAGAAGGGTTTGGGAAGGTGGGCAGGGGTTGGAGCTCACAGGGTCTTGCAAACCACAAGGAGCTGCATTTTATCTGAAGGGGCTGGATGCTGTTGAAGGGTGTTAAGCAGAGAGGTGATGTGACTGGATGAGTGTTTTGGGATCACTGTGGCTGCTGGGTTGGGAACAGTTTGGGCAAGAACGGAGGTGGGGAGATGAGTTGTCATGGTTCAGACAGGAAACGAATGATGAATCCAGCCAGGGTGAGGGGGCAGAAATGAAGAGAAGTGAAGGGATTGAAGAGGTCTTCTGAGGCGGAACCACGTTTTCTGGTGATGTACTGGCTGTGAAGGGTGAGGCAGAAGCACTAGGGGGCTGAGGGACCTGGTGGATGGAGGGTGAGGTGCCACTTACAGAGATGGGGAGGGCCTGGGGTGCTGAGCCTTGAGCTGGACCTTGAAACATGGACTGGGTTTGGAAAGGCAGCAGGGAGGACAGAAGGGAGAACATTCCACGAGAGGAAGCAGTAGAACCCTGGTGAAGAGCGAGGGATGAGCTCGCCTCATGCCATGGAGGTAACACTGAGTTGGGTGAAACCTGCAAGGAGAGCAGAGTGTGCCTTGGGCCATAAAGTGTGAGACAAGAGTAGGGAGGGCGCCTGATTAACCAGGGCCTCTGGAGCCAGACAGAGGTATCGGCCTTGATATCAGAGATAGTGGGAAGCTGTATGGGTTCTTAGGCAGGCAGTCAGCTAACCAGGCAGCCTCCCATCGCTCAACTGCATTCATAGTTCCTGGTCTGTGTCAGGAGCTGGAAAGACATGAACAAGCAGCCATAAATCTAGTCCTCTTTACGATATGTACTGACGACCTACTCTGTACTCAGTGGGATAACACTAGTTTGGCGTGTTTATTAAGTCTGTTGTCTTCAGGATGACTTTCTCTTTGGTTTCTTCTGACTTGGCTATTTCTTATCCATCTCTTTTGACAGCTCTTCTGCCTCTGCCTTTCCTCTCAAAAGGGGAAAGCAGGGTTGCTCAGACTTTGGTCCCTTCTATTCTTTCTCTTCGCCCTGTCCTTTGGTGATCTCATCCAGCTCTGGACCTTTAAAAACCACCGATTAGCTGCTTTATTTATTCAAATATATAATATCTTCTTAATTTATCTCCTGAGTTCCAGGTTTATCTATTCAACTGCCCACTTGACACCTACACATGGATATGTAACAGGCATCTCAAACTTAACATGTCCAAGACAGAACCTCCCGGTCTCTCCATCCTGATCCATTTCTACCCTGGCCTTCCCCAGCTGAGGAAGGGCTACCTCCCACAACTATAGCAAAAACTAGGAGACAGCTTTAATTTTTCATTGTATATCCTATCCATCATCAAGCTCTAGCGATTCTTCCTCCAGAAAACTCCAGACTATGTCCACGTCTACTTTCCCGATCAGACCACTGCCAGCTCTTCCTGGACTAGAGCAAAAGCCTCCTCACTTGTCTCCCTGTTTCCCCTCTTTTTTAAAAAAATTTTATTAATAAAACCAATCAACATACAAACACAAACATTCTTAATGTATGAACATTCCATCCTTGGTGTGCAATCAGTGGCTCACAATTTCATCACATAGTTGTATATTAATCACCATGATCATTTCTTAGAACATTTACATCACTCCAGAAAAAGAAATACAAAGAAAAAACTCATACATACCATACCCCTTACTCCTCCCTCTCATTGACCACTAGTATTTCCCTCTACCCAATTTATCTTAACATATGTTCCCCCTATTACTTATTTATTTGTAATCCACATTTTTTACTCATCTGTCCACACCAGAGATAAAAGGAACATCAGAACAAGGTTTTTACAATCACGAGTCACTTTGCGAAAGCTGTATCATTATACGATCATCTTCAAGAAATAAGGCTACGGGAACACAGCTCTACAGTTTCAGGCACTTCCTTTTAGCCTCTCTAACACACCTTTAACTAAAAAGAAGATATCTATAAAATGTGTAAGAATAACCTCCAGGATAACCTCTTGACTCTATTTGAAATCTCTCAGCCACTGACACTTCATTTTGTCATTTCTCTCTTCCTCCTTTCAGTCGAGAAGGTTCTCTCAATCCCTTGATGCTGAGTCCCAGCTCATTCTAGGATTTCTGTCCCATGTTGCCAAGGAGGTTTACACCCCTGGGAGTCATGTCCCATATAGAGAGAGGGGAGGGCAGTGAGTTTGCTTGCCCTGTTGGCTGAGAGGCCACATCTGAGCAACAAAAGAGGTTCTCTGGGGATGACTCTTAGGCCTAATTTTAAGTAGGCTTAGCCTATTCTTTGTGGGGATAAGTTTCATATGACCTGTTTCCCCTCTTAATCCCACAGGCACTCCATTCTCTATAGACCAGCCAAAGTAATCTGTGTAAAACACAAATCAGAAAAGATCCTCGAATTAAAACCCTCTGATGGCCTCCCACTATGCTTCAAACAAACCAATGTTGCTTCCTGCAGCCTCTGGCCCAGTGCATGGCTCTTATCTCATCTTATACTGCTGACTTCTTTTTCACTCTCCTCTCTCTCTGCTGCCCAGACACACTCATTTGCTCTCTGTTTCTAGAACAGATCAATTCCATGCCCACCTCAGGGCCTTTGCACATAGAGTTTACTCTCTCTTCTCATCTTTCAGATTTTAGTTCAAATGTTACCACCCTCTCTGATGTCCCCTTCCCTCTGCCAGCAGTCACTGCCTAGTACATATTTTGTTCATAGCACTCACTGACTTAGAAATAGCCACATTTATTTATTGTCTGTCTGTCTCCCCCATTAGAATGTAAATTTCAAGAGAGCTGGATCTTGTCTGTCCTGCTCAGTGCTCTATCTCCTACTGCTGGAACAATGCTAGGCACACAGTGGAAGTTCAGTAAATATTTGTTCAATGAATAAGTAAACACGTCCAGATGTGGTTCCTTGTCTTCTCCAGAGAGTGTGACAAGTCACTCAAAGAGTTACCTAAGAATATAGGGCAGGTGACCTAAATAGATGGAAAGATATTCCATGCTCATGGATAGGAAGGTTGAGTATCATCAGGATGTCAATTCTACCCAAACTGATTTACAGATTCAGTGCAATAGCAATAAAAATCCCAACAACCTACTTTGAAGACTTGGAAAAACTGGTTATCAAGTTCATATGGAAGGGAAAGAGAACTTGAATAGCTAAGAATATCCTAAAAAAGAAGAACGAACTGGGAGGTTTATCACTTCTTGACTTTCAAGCTTATTATAAAGCCACAGTGGTCAAAACAGCATGGTACTGGCACAAAGAAAGAAGGACTGACCAGTGGAATAGAATTGAGAGTGCAGAGATTGACCACCAAATTTGTGGACATTTGATCTTTGATAAGGCCCCCAAATCCACTGAATTGGGACAGAATAGTCTTTTCAATAAATGGGCATTGGAGAACTGGACTTCAAAAGCCAAAAGAATGAAAGGGTACCCCTACCTTACTCCCTATTCAAAAATTAATTCAAAATGGATCAAAGACCTAAATGTAAGAGCCAGTACCATAAAACTTATTGAAAAAAATGTAAGGAAACATCTTCAAGATCTAGTAATAGGAGGTGGCTTCTTAAACTTTACATGGAAAGCACAAGCTGTGAAAGAAAAAACAGACAAATGGGAACTCCTTAAGATCAAGAGCTTCTGTTCCTCAAAGGACTTTGTTAAAAAGGCGAAGAAGCAGCCAACTCAATGGGAGAAAATATTTGGAAACCACGTATTGGATAAAGGCTTGACATCCTGTGTACATAAAGAAATTACACAGCTCACCAACAAAAGAACAAACAACCCAATTATAAATGGGCAGAGGAAACGAAAAAGCACTTTTCTGAAGAGCAAATATAGATGGCTAAAGGCCTATGAAGAGATGCTCATCTTCATTGGCTATAAGGGACATGCAGATTAAGGTGACGATGAGGTATCACCTCATACTTATAAGAATGGCTGCTTTTAAACAAACAGGAAACTATAAATGTTGGAGAGGATGCAGAGAAATTGGAACAGTTATTCATTGTTGGTGGGAGTGTAAAATAGTTCAGCTGCTGTAGAAATCAGTTTGGCGATTCCTCAGAAAACTAAATATTGAGTTGCCCAATGATCCGGCAATACCAGTACTCCGTATATACCCAGAAGAGTTGAGGGCAGTGACACAAACAGACATTTGCACATTGAGGTTCACAGTGGTATTATTCACAATCACCAAGAGATGGAAACAATCCAGGCGTCCATCAAAAGACAAGTGGATAAACAAAATGTGGTTTACACATATGATGGAATATTATGCAGCATTTAGATAAAAGGATGTCCTGAAACATATGACAACAGGGATGACCTTTGAGGACACAACACTGAGTGAAATAAGTCAGACACAAAAGGACAGATACTGTATGATTCCATTATTACGGCTCCGATAAAACCACCAGTGTTTTGGGGCAGCTAGAAGGAAAAATCTGAGTTGAGGGCATGGTGGCCCATGACAAACTCTGGGAACTGTTCTGTAGTTGTTGAAGTGTGCTTTGAAAATTATTGCTTTTTTTCTTTCTTATCTTTGTATATATATGTTTTATTTTACAACTAAAAAACGGTTAAAAAAAACTACAGGCGGTTATAGTAATATTAGATAAAATAAATTCCTGAAATAAAAAAAATTGAAAATATTTGGTAACATAGCTCACTCCTATAGCAGAGTTGATATTTGTAATGACTTTTTAGTTGATATTTTGAGAACGTACACAGTTTTGATAGTTAATCAAGCGGTATTTAAGATGCTGTTTAATATTTAGAATTTATGTAGCTCTGATATCTGTATTTTCGATTTTTTTTTCCTTTCTTGCTTTAAATTTAAATTGGTTTATGAAACATATTGGACAAACAGGCTTCATGATGATTTCTTAAAATTTGCCTACGGATAAGCTAACTAAGATACCCATTTTAGGTGGTTAAGATTTCCATATGTTAATTGCTAAAATATTTGTCTCTTCATATTTCCTGAAATCAGGAAAATATTAAGTAACATAGGTCCTGACTATAGCAATGCAGAAATTTGTAAGAACTTTCTACTTGAAATTTTGAGAACAGTCACAGTTTTGACAGCTGATCAAATGGCATCTAAGTTAGTGTTTAGTACTTAGAATTTAAGAACTTTGTTATCTGAATATGTAGATTTTTCCTTGTTGCCTCAATTTGTTTTAAGTGCATGGTCTGGGAATCAAACCCGGGTCTCCCGCATAGAAGGCGAGCATTCTACCACTGAACCACCCTTGTTGCCTCAATTTTCAATTGGTTTATGAAACTTACTGTGCAAGCACAGGCTTTACAATGATTACGTGGATACTTTATTTAAATATGCCCATGATTAAGCTAAGTAAGATATCCATGTTTGGTGGTTTTCTGTGTATTGTTTGTTTTCTTAAATTAAAAAAAATTAACAAAATAAATAAATAGATAAATAAGAACATAGGGCAGGAAGTGTTAACTCTGAGAGGTAACTCACAGCTCGTGCGATAAGCTGATATTTGTAACGTGTTGCTAAATGACAAGTACTACTCAGCAATGCCAGCCTCTATCTGGGCCCTGTGGAGAGAAACCCTTCAAGGATCTAAAACCCTTCAAGGATCTAAAGGGAGCTACTTGAAGAATAGTGGGTTCTTGTGGTTCACTCAACATTTCCTATGTAAGTACCCAAGGAATTTGCTGTCACCAAGTGTGCACCCCAAGTCATACACAGCCATGCATACACACTCCCCAGCGTCACACATCCTCTCGCAGAGCTGACTGTCATCCCTTTTAGTCAGATGCCTCACAGTCATCTCAGAGAATAACCATTTGACTAATTTCTGAGAAGTTCCACAGAAATTTGCAAAAATAAAGCACCTATACAAACGTTGATATTTCTTTAAATCTTAATAAATTATGGTACATGCACATAAGGGAACATCATTCAGCCACTGAAAGGAGCAATTATGAAATTTAGGTAGCAGCCTAGCAAACATCCATAACTATAATTTTAGGTAAAAGAAAAAAACAAACAAGGTGTAGATACGCTAAAGATATTTATAAGCACAACTATATAAGCATGAGAAAAAAGACTGAAAGGGAATAGTTATCGTTTTAGGTCAACGGGAATATGGTGGATTTTCCTTTATGTTTTCTGAACATTTTTAGAACTTGCTTTTCCCTATTTTAAAAGGAAAATACTAAAATTAAACACAGTGTCCTGCTGTGGCTGTCTATGACCTGGCCATGAGACCTTTCTGCTCCCTCCTTAGGAAACCAGTAAAAGACAAGGTGGAGCGAGTACAGCCTCATTCCCATACCCAGAGGGGCAGAAGGGAAGAAAGAATAATAATAAATATTATTACACACTAATAATAAATGTATAATGATAAAGCAACAACAACGTTTCTCCATCTGCTGCTGCATTCACCGTGCTAAGTGTATTATTGAATCTTCACATCATTTTTCTTTCTCATTCTCACAGTTGAAGAAACTGAAGTTTAAAGAGGAATTTATTTAAGCTCAGTATAAGATATCAAACCCAAGCAGAATTCAAAGCCCATACTCTTAAATCCTCTAAAGAGGATACCACCTTTACAAGATGAGGCCACTGCATTTTAATTGCTCCCATAAGCTTTTGGCGAACCACCTCTATGTGAGTCAGGAGGGTTTGGAAGCCAGAGCAGGTAAGGGCAGGCCCTTGACCTCATTAGCAAGGCAGTAAGCTGGGAAGCAAGGGTGCAGGAAAGAGAGGTCTCAATTCCCATCGCTGCTGATATCTCAGCATATCAGAAGCAGGAATTCTCGACCATGGAAACTTCTACAAAGGAGGAGGAGTCAAGAAGAGGGAGAGATGTCCCTGGGATTGCAGGGAGAAGGAGGGTGAAGCGGTGTCCCTCCCCAGGCAGCCCTCAGGTCCCTTGTCTGGTGGACGCTGGATAGAAAGCTGCAAGTCTAAAATGGGGACACAGTGGAGCCAGACAAAGTGACTCCGAGGCTGAGCCTTGGGGTAGATCCACCAAGCCAGGGGACAGACAGAGGGCGAGGTGGAAACCAGAGGGGTCTGCAAGGGGGTGGAGCCCGGGAGGCAAAGGGAACGCAGCCAGTGAGTGCTCGCTGTGAGCCTAAGCTAGGCTGAGAGAAGGGACAAGGCTCACCTCCTGCAGAGCTCAGCCTGGCATGGCGGGTTCAGTAATTTCAGATATTAACTTTCGGCTATTCTACAATGTAGAAAGTAAAAGTATATATAGTATTCAGTAATCATAATAATTTGTTAATTGGTGATTTCTCGGTTACCTGACCTATTAAAAGTTTTCTCTTCACTAGCCAACGGGGGGAGGACAGGCAGTGTTCCTGAGGAAGGCCAAATGAGTACATCCCCTCACCATCTGAGCTGCATGTCATTGCATCTACGACCCTGCTATGCCACTCTCCTGGATTGCACGGTTTGAGCACCTGCCATGTGCTGGGTGCTTCACTTGGCTTTACATGTGTGATCTTGTTCACTCTCTTTGGCATCATATTAACAGAAAGATCTATCTCAGATCTGCCATCAACTAGCTGTGTGACCTTGGGAAAGTTCCTTAACCTCTCTGAGCCTCATTTTCTTCATCAAATGGCTATACTGCTACCTCCCTAGCAGAGTGTCAGGCACGTAGCATACACTCAGTGAAAGGTCGCCACTGTTTGTCCTGAGCAGCTCTTGAGAACAGAAGGAGGAAGGCAGAGGCAGGTGATGGAGATAGGCAGAGGGACTCTTTGGGGAAGGAAAGAAATTAAAAGTGAAAACTCTTAAGTCTACAGCAATGCAGGTAATCTTTTACCCCCACCTTCCTTCCTGACTCAGAAAGGAAGGTGGGGGTAAAAGTTAAAGGGTCAAAAGCCCCCTCCCTGGGAATACAGCCATACCTGGGAGCCCCAGGGGGCCGTGGGAAGCAGGAGTGGGAGGTCTGGAGTTTCCAGGTCCTGTGTGTCCTTGAACTTGCTGTAATCTCTTCCCAACCTGCTGTCTTCTTCATCCCCTTGTGAGCTCTGCAGGACAAATGTATTATTCCCCAGGCCAGGATGGCTTTCTGAGGCCCAGAAATTCATTCCTGTGGAGTCTACCTCTCTGGAGCTCAAGACACGGCGTCCAGGCGTTCTCAGGGAGGTTTAAGGGAGCATTGCAAGAGCGAGACAGCAATGCCATCAGATTCCTCTCGAAGATAAGCAAGCCTGATAAATTATTAAGGAGGCGAAGGAAGTCAGGTTTAGCTAAAGAATGTCTCTATATTCCAAACAGTCTGGGCCTACCCTGGGGGAGAGAAAGTTGTGCTTTGTGAAAGATAAGGCAGGGGCTGGAATTACACTCTGCATAAGGCAGCTCTTGGTCAAGGGAAGCCTGCATTTCAGGCCTGGGACCTAGGCTCAGAGACAGTCCCTCGCTGTTCACAAGCTATTTTTAAAAGTGTGAAATTCAATATGTACAGGTTAGTGGGGAGGGGGGAGGAGAGATGCCGTAGGAGAAATGGCTGATGCCATCTAGGCCACCAAAAGATGCTCTTTCCTTGGGAAGGCCGAGGCCCCTGGTGTGGCTCTTGGCTGACACTCCCACATCTCTATTTTGAGGCTGCAAATAAACACCTGGGCTTGTGTTCACAGCCAATGGTGGGACCATACTTTACGGTGCCTCTCATTTCAGCCTTTTCTTTGGTTTAATCAGTGTAAAGAGACAGCCTCTTAGTGCTACGGAGAAGTTAGGATTTAGGGGGTGACGATGATTACTGAATCATGATAGAGATATCCCTTTTTCTTCTCTGGTATATTAGACTAGACCAAGGCAAATACCTAACATTTCTGAACTGCAATCCAGCTGCCGTGATCTCTGATGATGACTGTATCATGATAAAGCCTTTATCTTGTGATTGTAAAATCCTTGTGAGTGACCCTCACTTTTACCCCTTTAATCTGGAGTCTTATGATCACTAAAAGAGAGGCCCTACTGTTTGCTAATGAAGGGCCTTGTTTCTGCCCAGAACCAACCACCCCAATTCCCAGGCTATATCGATAGACACTGTGGTTCTAACCCACATGGGCCCATCTGACATGTACAGTAGCTTAAACTTTAGCTATAAGTGACCTCGACCTCATTACAATACTAAAAAGCATGCCCCTTGTCAAATTAAGCCACCATTTTCTTACATACATTCTGTGACCAAGCATGTCATCACTCTGCGCATGCTCAATAATTAGATCACTTCTAGCCTTACCATCTCAAGCCATTGTGCTCATTACCCTAAAACCTGCTTGTCTTTTGATACTATAAAACTATCAGAATTCCTGCAGTTCAGGAGACAGGCTTTTAGGCTGATAGACCATCTCATCTTCTGCTGTGCGCATAGCAATCAACACGTCTGTTTGCAACCCTGGTGTCTCAGGACTCAGTCATTGGAGCACGCGGGGCAGACAGCCCACTGCTTTTGATCAGTGTCATTAGCTCCGGTTAAAAAGAAAAATACAAATAC
The DNA here is from genome assembly GCF_023851605.1 of Tamandua tetradactyla. Taxonomy (NCBI): domain Eukaryota; kingdom Metazoa; phylum Chordata; class Mammalia; order Pilosa; family Myrmecophagidae; genus Tamandua; species Tamandua tetradactyla. The sequence goes on from NC_135340.1 coordinate 55,760,876, forward strand.
AAGAACAAAATCTGACCCTCATGTGTTTTGTTTACCACTGTTTGACGATGTACATTGAAAGAGCGTGCATCTGTAGTGCTCTCCACTTGTCGGCTCTGAGTATCAAGCATCCTTTCTCATTATCAAGCGCCTCCTCCACCTCCCATTTCAAAGCTCTTTCTTCTGAGGCTGTAGCTCTCCAGCAGTGACTGTTTCTGGCGCAAAAGCCTTATCGGAAGCCAAGCCACACCCACAGACAAAAGTTATCAATCCTGTGTTTGGGTGTGAGAGGTGTGAAAGGGGTGTTTTTTGTTTGTTTGCTTTGTGCTACTATTTGGAAAAAATAGCTTGAATGACCATAATAATAATGATTATGAAAGGAGCTGATGTTATTTAAAACATACACATGGTCCCTTTGGTACCGAGCAAGTCGGGGTTCTCTGCCCACCGTGCACAACAGCCAATCTATGACACTGGGGTTTCAAAGGGAGAAAGAGTTTATTGTGTTGTACAAGGCAGGGGATCAGATGGCCTATTGGCCCAAAAGTCTGTCTCCCAAATACATGGTTTTGTGTTCAGAGCTAATGGTGGGGACCCAAAGAAGTTCAGGGTTTTTATGGATTCAGACAAGGGAGGATGGAGTTGTTATCATTATAATAGAAAGTTATGTATATACAGGGCTGAGAACAGGCTAGAATAACCATCTTATAATTGTAAGAATCATTACAAAAGTTTAAAGGGAGCTGAGACTAGGCTAGAATAACCATGCTAATAGTACCTGTCAACAGAGCTGAGAGTAATTGATTTTCAGTAATTTCAGGTGTAATCCTCTGCCTATTCTACAATACAGAAACAAAAAACATCTACATAGTGATTCAGTAATTATAATCTCTTGCTAATTCTTAATTTCTCAGTTACACCTTTACAAATCAAACTGCAGTTTAGAAGCCGCCTGAACAATTTCCAGATCTCTTGCCATGACAGCCTGTAGCAATTTACTTAATACATTCATTTATGATATTCCATTTTTTAGGAGCCTCATTTCTGGAGACCTTTAAGCGAAAGTTGGTGCCATCAAAACTGATGATTGGAAAAAAGGCAACAAAAACTCTTCATGGAGGAGAAGTGTAGATGCCAGATGCGGCTATGATATTTTACATTCTATTTTGTCACAAGGGAGAGAGGAAGTCTGAAATTTGGAGGGGAAAAAAAAATCTGGGGATAAAGATATGTGATCTATAAGGACATTTGAAGCAAAAGCAAAAGTTGTGTGACCCAGAGGAACTTCTGATTCAAGGTGACTTTGGGAACGTGAAGAATGTAAATATTGACAGGTGACACTGAAGATTAGTGAAGTAAATACCTAACTGTGCCTTTGGGCTTCACACTTCTCTAAATGTTACCCTGATTGTAATTTAGAAAATAATACAGAAACTAGAATAGGGTAGTTTGATTTTTTTTGTATGCTGTGTGCTGGGGGTCACATTTCATTTCTTTTTTTCCATGTGAGTATCCTGTTATTGCAGCACCATTTATTGAATTTTTGTTTGTTTTTAGTTGTTTGTTTGGGAAGTGCATAGGGCTGGGAATCGAACCCGGATCTCCCGCAATGCAGGCGAGAATTCTACCACCGCACTACCCCTTGTACCCACTAAGACTTCTTTTGCTAAATATTTCTTTGGTGCGATACAGGTGAAAGGAAGCCTCGGCACCACTAGAGCCCTCTGCCCTGCCCAGAGCCTCTTGGGGCACCCCTGGAAGGACTCCGCCCACGCCCACCCACGCAGAAGCGACCCCCACGGGCACTGCTTCTAGACCCGGTGCCAGTGGTAGGGGCCGGGAGCTGAGCACCCGGGTTGGAGGGAGAGGAGGAGGCAGCCGCGTCCGGCCGTTTGGGCGAGTTGCAGGGTTGCAGAGAGCAGCCTCGCCTGGGGATTGTTTGTGAGCCGGGGGAGAGAGGACCCAACGCTCCCTTCCTGGGTCTCTTAGATGTCTCCTCTTTCCGCCTGCCCTTGGGGACCCTCTGGTTGCCTCGGTCACTTCCTCCCTCTCTCCCTACCGTGATCCAGATGCCAGGGATGCTCCGAGGCGGCAGCTGGGACGGGACCCACGGGGAACGCCCCTCCCGCCCCTCCCGCGGGAGGCCCGCCTCCCCTCCCCCTCCCGCCCCCCTCCCGCCCCCCTCCCCTCAACCCCGGACTCCTGCCCCGCCTGTTGCTCACTTCAGGACTCTGTTTCAGCTCCGGTGAGGAAATACTTAAACAGGAAGATAAAGCACATGCTGAATTCCTCAGTGTGGAGGAAAATCTAAACAAATCTTTGTCCACCCCCTATGTCCTCTTCTTTCCCCAACGGCTTCGCAATATGCCTGTCCTCAAGCACAGCTGACATGCCGGAGGCTCTGGAGCTCCTCCAACGGCTCCTACGTCCCTCTCTGTATCTCAAGGGCCTGCTGCCCCTGGCTGGCCCTGCCATGTGTCCTTGTGCTTGCTTCAGGGGCCTGAAGATTAGGGGCAGGACGGGGGCTTGTTCTGCTTTTCAGATGGCCATTGGGATGAGAACATTTTTATTAGAAGCAGTCGTGGAGGTGGGGTGAAATTAAGAGGGGTGGGCCTCACCTTTTCTACCTTCTCCAGAAGCGAGTCAGAAGGTGCCCGGGCTGTGTCCCTTTGGCCAGCCCCTCAAGAACTGCTCATACTGAGCCCCCGAAGCTCCTCTCTGCAGACCCTTGGGGGCTTAGAGCTAGGGGAGGGGAGGGGGCTTCTCTCCCTTGACCTGGTGGCAGAGGTGCTGAGCAGGGAGGGTGCCTTCTGCCCCTCTCAGATTCCAGGTCTGGGTCAGGGACTACCTGAAGGCGTCTTTCCTTTAGAAGTGCTTGTAAGGGGTGCCCCAGGCTCATCTAGCTTAGTCCCTGCAAAATCCACCTTCTGCATATTAAAAATAAAAGCTAAGCAAAGGAACTTCACCCTCAGCCAAAACAACAACCCTAGCAAATGTTCTTGCAGGGAGTGGTTCCAGCCGGACCTGCCCCCAGCCCACCGCAGGGCACCGGCCTGAAGCCCTGCCAGTGGCCCAGGCCCTGCCTTCCAGGCCCAGCCAGACCCCCGGTCACTCCCAGGCGGCTCCACGCAGCTCTTGGTAATGGTGGCCCTGGACAGGTTAGATCAACATGGTTCCTAAGGGAGTATGTGGACGGAATTTACATATACATACAATCAAATATTTATCACACCCCCTTCGCCCACCCCACCCCAGAACTCACCTTGCTACTCTCACTTCTGCTTGCGTGTCTCCTTCCTCTCTCCTGTCGAGGCTGGGACTGTGTGTGAGCAAAATGCCTTACACAGGAAGGGAGGGAGGGAGGAAAGCAGGGAGGAAGGAAAGGCAGACAACCAGAGTTTGATTTGTAGCAGTAACAACATCCAGTGATGAGAAGAATCAGAGACCCCCCTGAGATGGGCAGACTGATGGACAGTACATTTGGACCTGATACGTGATCTTTCTTTAGTATGTTTTAACCTCCCCTTTGTCCTATAACCTTGGGGAGGTTTTAACTTTGTGCTGTCAAATATAAACATCTTAAGAAGAAGTAGGCTAAGGCTGATGAATTTTTACCCAGAAAATATTTTATGAAAAAGCCTAAATTCAATAACAGGGGTGAGTGGGATGTGGGGAGGATGAAGAAAGGGTTTATGTTTCTGTTTCATTCCAATTGTTTGTAATAGGGATCCACGGAGAATTAGCCAAACTGCAAAGCCCCAAAGGGGGTCCTTAAATTACAGTGTCCCATCTTGACACTTCCAGGAAAGGGTTTTTAAAGAAAAAGATTACATAAATTATTTGTGGTTCGTAGATATTTGGGGTCTGATTGTCCTTCAGATTAGATAGTTTACTGAGTTCTTTATTTGTATTTTATTTGTGGTGTCCAGATGTTCTTAGATTGTTGAGGAGTTTTGTTGCTGGACGTGTTGCATACTTGGGCAGTTAGTGATGTCCGACTGAGATTTGCCTAAGAGTAACCTCTAGAATGACCTTCTGACTCCATTTTAAATCTCTTAGCCACAGTTGCTCTATTTTGTTTTCTGTGTTTTTTATTTATGTAATTTAAAATAAAAGAAAAAGGGAATAAAGTATTTTCCAGAGCGAATTAAATTAATTTAATTTCTTGATCGCTCTTCAATAGAATAATACCTAAGCTGTTCCCAGCTTTTCCAGTTTTTTTTTTTTTATGTTATGTTCATTGGGCTCAAATCTTTTCCATGTACCGTGAAATTTTACCTACTTTGTCTTCACCTTTGTGAATTTTCTTTTGTTGCCACTATTTCTTAACAAGTCTGGTTTTTGCCAGGTCAATTTTTTTATCCCTAAGATATGATTCTTTAAAAGTTTATCATGTGACATTTTAGCTGTTGTTAGTTTTATTTATTTATTTATTTACATGGGCAGACACTGGGAAGTGAACCCGGGTCTCTGGCATGGCAGGCGAGAACTCTACCACTGAGCCATTCTGCCTTCCCTTTTAGTTTTCTTTTGCATGGATTATTCCTAAAAGTAATATTCACTGTAAATTGGATAAAAGACTGATCTGTTGTTTTTTATTTTATTGCAAAAAGCAAAAGCAAAAGAAAGGTACTTTCCATGGGGTAGTTAAAATGGCAAGATGTTTTGTTAGATTAAAAGAATACTTCAGAATGTGGGGAGTCCTACAGATGAAAAAAAAAGGATTCAGTTTCCAGGGTCAGATGGTTTAAGGAAGGCAGTTCTCCAACAAGACATTCCCTTTACTGAGAAACAGAGAGAGAAAATCATGTGGAAAAAGTGGTTGTCCAGACAGACCAGAGATATCAAACCATTCTGTTGCAGGATTCGGGATTCTAGGTTCTTGGCCATACTGCGAGGAAGAATTCAAGGGCACAGCAGAGCGTGGAGCAAGCAGGTAGAGAGTTTATTAAGAACACGTATGTGCTAACTTGCGGGCACTCTCGCAAGCATAGGGGGTGAGAGGTGAGAGGCCCCAGCACTGGTTTTTTTGGTTTTTTTTTTTTTTTTTTTACAAATTTTTGTTCCTTTTGTAATTTTTGTTAACAATTTTACTACCCTTCCTTTTCCCCTTGTTTGTTGATGCTAGATCATTGATGACTCACCTGGGCCCGGCTGGTTGGCCCCACCTTCTCTCTTCTTTGTGGAGGCTGGATACTCACTCAGGTGGGGTCCATTAGCCCCCAGATGCTGTTTATTAGTTTTCTTCTCAGAGTTATCTTTCTCCTTGTGGCCAGACTGCCTCTTGAAATTTGCCCTTTGCTCAGCCAACCAAGGCCCCGATTCTAATCCTGCCTCAATTCCATAATAATTGGCTCAATGTTGTTTAAATCACAATTTCTGGAATTGGCTTAGGTCACATTTAGCTAATTCATTGTCTAGGGTAATGTTGGGTCTATAGATTTCAGAAGGATTTAATGAGCATTCCATCCACCTGTAGCTCTTCAGGTCTAGGGAAGTGCAAAAGAAGAAAAAAATTACAAATATAAAAATAATAAATAGAGTAATAATACATTTTAAAAAATTAACAATGCTACAGTTTCACATTGATAAGAGGGCTCTTGCTTTCAAATATGTCTATCTAGCAGAAAAGGAGGATTTGACAGAGAATAATGGGAAAAAATAAAATTGCTCCACTTTACCCCAAAAGGAGCTGAGATTCTTCAATAAGCTGGTTATTTTGTGAAGGGCTTAGAGTTGGAGCCTGGCACCTGGCGAGCCCTGGGGGACAGGAGCTGCTGCTGTGATGTGTGGGGAGACACCATGCAAGGCACTGGGGTTTCAGTGCACAAAAGCCCACTTTGTTTTGCTCAAGAAAAAAAAAAGGGAGGGGGGATGGTGCTTTACAGAAAGAAGCTGATTTATCTTCAACCGTAGATACGGGGGTGGGGTGGGGGTGGTGATAATCAATTAGAATATCTCCTTACACATCCACAGAAAAAGTATTGGGTGACATCAGGAAAGACAAAGAAGAAGAGGGCTAGTCAGTCCCTAATTCAAAATCAGATGGTGCAGGACAAATATTGTATGATCTCACTCATATGAGATAATTAGAATAAATACTCTCACGAAGTCAGAATCTAGAATATAGTTTACCAGGGGTTGGGGTGGGAAATGGGAATGGAGACCCAAGCCCTAAAATGTACGGTTTCTACTTAGGGCAGTGGAAAAACTTTGGTGATGGATGGCGGTGATGGCAGCACGACGTGAATGTATTAACAGCACTGGATTATATATTTAAATGTGGTTCAAAGACAATGTTAGGTTGTATATAGTACTGGAAAAAAATTTTTAAAAAATCCATGGAAATGCACAACACAAACAGTGAGCCCTAAGTTAAATGATGGACTATGGCTAATAGTACAATTATAAAAATGCGTCTTCGTCAATTGTAACAAAAGTTCTACACCAACCAAGTGCCTAACAATAGGGTGGTGTGATGGTTTGAAGCTGTAAGTACCCCAGCAAAGATCATGTTTTAAAATTTAACCTATTCCTGTAGATTAGGATCTTTTGGTGGGTGGAATCTTAAATTAAGATGCAACCTACCTCATTCAGGGTGGGTCTTAATCCTCTCATGGGAGTCCTTTATACAAGGATAGAAGAGAAGACACAGAAAAAAAGCCTCAGAGATGCTCAGAGAGAAAAGCCAGAGAAACTAAGAGATGAAATTCAGAGAAGCACACAAAGAAGATAAAGGAGAGAAAAGCCAGAGAAGCTGAGTGACAAGGACACGCACAGAAGCTCGGAGAGGAAGCCACTGAAGCCAGAAGCTGGAGCACTGAAATCCGGGAGAGAAGGGGGAGACCAGCAGACACGGCCATGTCCTGGCCGTGTGACAGATAAATTAAGGATTGCTGGTAGCTGGTTGTGCTGCTTTGAAAGAATTTATATCCCCTAGAAAAGCCATGTTTTAATCCTAATCATTCTTGTGGGAGCAATGGTTTCTTCTAATCCCTATTCAGCACTATAGGTTGGAGACTTAATTAGGTTATCTCCACAGAGATGTCACTCAATCAATTGTGGGTGTTAAACTTGATTAGATGGAGACGTGTCCCCACCCATTCTATGTAGGTCTTGATTTGTTTACTGGAATCCTATAAAATAATTTTGGAGAAAGCTTCAGAATGCTGCAGAATCACAAAGCAGAGAGTCCACCAGCCGGCAACCTTTGGTGATGAAGAAGGAAAATGCCTAATGGGGAGCATCATGAACCAAGAGGCCTGGAGAGAAAGCTAGCAGATGACACATGTTCGCCCTGTGCCCTTCCAGCTGAGAGAGAAACCCTGACCATCATCAGCCTTCTTGAACCCAGGTATCTTCCCCTGGATGCCTTAGATTGGACATTTCTATAGACTAGTTTTAATTTGGACAATTTTACAGCCTTAGAACTGTAAACTAGCAACTTATTAAATTCCCCTTCTTAAAAGCTGTTTCGTTTCTGGTATATGGCATTCCGGCAGCTGGCAAAGTAGAACAGCAATCTTTGGGGAGAAGGTATTGTCCTGTTGATGCCTTGGTTTGGACATTTTCATGGTCTTAGAACTGTAAACTTGTAAGCTCATAAACCCCCATTACAAAAGCCAGCTGATTTCTGGTTAGAATGCATTTCATCAGTTTTAGTAAACTAAAACAAATGGTGTATGGGAATCCTGTATTTTATTCATGATTATTCTGTAAACCCACAACTGCTCTGATAAAAAAAACTTAGATGGTGTAAGCCCATTGTGGTGTGTGGTTGTGGAGGGATTCTCACAGCTCTGGAGTACACTGCTGATGAGCTACCCAACCTTTCCAAGCCTTTGTTTCTTCATTTGTAAAGCAGGTATAATAATGATACCAACCTTATAAAAATGGACAATCCCTAGCAAATAGTAGGCTGCTGTCAGTTTTCATCCCTTTGTGCCCAATCCCCCATTACAGAAAGTGTCATTCTGAAACTACCCAGCTCAATACTACAACTGGTTCTTTTGAGGATTACAGATCTTTTGAAATTCCTAAAATTATCTCAATATCACAATTATTCTTTCAAAAATAAGATTTATTGTCTATTTTGTACCCCGCGAAGGGGAGGGTGGGTATTTCCCTAAATTTCCTAACTCTCAAGAACTGGTTTTAAGCGTGGCATTTAGCAATCCTATTGCACCCCCCACCCCACCCCCACCCCCACACACCACTTAAGAGTTTATCACAGAACAGGAAATGGGGACAGGGCTTGGTCCTGTAAGAATAACATTAAGTTTATCTTTCACACAAGATGATGCAGGATCAGAGAACAAAACGGCTCAGACTGGTCTCGCAGGCAGGGAAAGGGGAGGCCCTCTGATGCAAACCTAGAATTGGCACCAAATCTTTATATAGGTTAAAAGCAAATTCAAAAAAGTAACGGTCAGGGTCGCCGAATGTAGAGTATAATCAAAAGCAGGAACCTTCGGTGGGAAATTTGAATTAGGTAGAGTATCTGGATAGGCTATAACCTCTGGAGAATCCAATCAGCAGAGAAACAGAGGAGGGGCCTGCGTGCTAGGCTGAGGGTATAAAAGCTGTGGCATTCTATCACTTGGTGCGCCAGCCATCATTTGTTTTTGTTGGGTGACCGTTCTTGCAAGATCGTGAATAAATTCTTTTCTTCGCCACAATCAGATGAGCATCTGTTCTCTTTCAGGCATGGCTGTGTTTCTAGCAGTCCGAATTAGAATTTCCCTCATTCTAGGGACTAGAATGCAGAACTAAGGAAAGAAAGATCTCTCAGGGTCTAGGGTGTGGCCAAAGCTGCAGGAGAGAAACACTTTGGGCCCCTGCCACGCTGCATGGCAGGCTCTGAGGGAAGTGGTTGTGGGGCTGTTTTAACCACACTGAGCTTGGTGACTGGGGGTCGGTCAGAGCCAGGAAATGGCAGAGGAGCCTCAGCCACTTGCCCCCTGGGGAACAGAGCCTTTGGGAGTAGGTACAGCAAAGTCCTGGCAGCTTGATTTCTGCCATCCGGTGTCAGCTCTGAGATGCCAGCCCCAAGAGGGGGCAAAGGGGCAAATAAGGCTCCCAGTCCCCAGATGCTGGTGGGCAGGGCTGGGGGTGGGGGGAGTTGTCAGTCCACTCAGATCACCCAGCAGAGGGTGAGGGGGACAACACCAGAAGAGCTGGACCCTCTGCATTTCTTCATCAATGCCAGGAGGCAAGGGCAGGTGTGGCACCAGCGGGATAGGCTTGTCTGTGTCTCAACAGTGACGCTGCATGGCATTGAGGGTAAAAATAGCCAAAAAGTCAGCTGACCACCTGGCTGACAAATGTAGAATGCCTAATTTTCTCTCCTCAGGACCAGGGCCCACCCCTTAGACTAAGCAAACATCCCGGGGTGGGGGTGGGGGTGGGGGGCTGTGGTTATCATTGGAGGGATATTGGAAATATTGGAAAACAATATTTCTAGGTTAGAGTGGTTGGAGGCTCCATTGATAATTGAAAGGAAAATGATCTCAATATCCCTTATCATTCCCTTGCATTGATCACTAGCATTTCAATCTACAACATTTATTTTAACATTTGTTCCCCCTATTATTTATTTATTTTTAATCCATATGTTTTACTCATCTGTCCAAAAGGAATTTAAAAGGAGCATCAGACACAAGGGTTTCACGATTGCACAGTCACATTACGAAAGCTATATCATTATGCAATCATCTTCAAGAAGCATGGCTACTGGAACACAGCTCTATATTTTCAAGCAGTTCCCTCCAGCCTTTCCATTATGCCTTCACTAAAAAGGTAGTATCTTTTTAATGCATAAGAATAACCTCCAGGATAACCTTTCCACTCTACTTGAAATCTCTCAGCCACTGACACTTCATTTTGTCTCATTTCTCTCTTCCCTTTTAGGCAGAGAAGGTTTTCTTAATCCCTAGGGTTTCTGTCCCACGTTGCCAGGGAGGTCCACACCCCTGGCAGTCATGGCCCACGTGGAGAGGGGAAGGGCGGTGCGTTTGCTGCCGTGTTGGCTGAGAGAGCTTGAATTTTGCTATGAATTCTTTTGCCCTGTTTTGAATATGCACGTAAATACTGGTTAATAATGAACATCTAGAGGGGCCAAGATGGTGGCTTAGCAATGTGCGCGTTTTAGTTCATCCTCCAGAACAACTACTAAATAACCAGAAACAGTACAGAACAGCTCCCGGAGCCATGATAGTGACCGGACACACAGCGTACCCCAGTCGGGACCAGCTGGACCAGCTGCGAGTCTCCGGAACCGTGAGTTCCCCAAGCCACGGCAATTCCCTAAGCCATGGTGGCTGGCGCCCGGCGCCCCTCCCCCACAGGCGGCTTCCTGGAGGGAAAGGAAAGAGATTCTAACAGTAGCAGGGACTGAGTCCAACCAAACACCAATTGTGGCATTAATAAACAAATTCTGACTACTAAAAATAGGCCCCCAGCTCAGGCAAAACTGGTCAAGGCAGAGCTCGCTTATTGGGCTAACTGAAAAAGAGGAAAGGGGACAAAACAGGTTTTTGTGGCTGCTTCTACGGAGGCTTGGCTGCCTCTGGATTCAGCAGTGGGACTACTTGGGCTGCAACTGCCCCAGGAATAGGCAGAAACAGACTGCTTTCAGGGCTATCTCCCATGTGTGCCTTCCCCAGGGGAGGGGTGAAGCCCAACTTAGGTGGAATCCCTCTCTCAAGGAATTCAGACCCCAGGGCTTGGCAATTTGAAGCCATTAAAACCAGACTACAACCTCTCCTCTGCCTCCACCACGCCCCCAGCAGGGAGAGCCTTCCAAAGTTAAAGAAGCCACGACATCTTTTGCTGGTGGAACCCTGTTCTAGTTTGCTAGCTGCCGGAATGCAACACACCAGAGACAGACTGGCTTTTAATAAAAGGGGATTTATTTTGTTAGTTCTTCAGAGGAAAGGCAGCTAACTTTCCACTGAGGTTCTTTCTTATGTGGAAGGCACAGGATGGTCTCTGCTGGTCTTCTCTCTAGGCCCTTGGGTTCCAACAACTTTCCCCGGGGTGACTTCTTTCTCCATCTCCAAAGGCCTGGGCTGAGCTGCAAGTGCTGAGATGAGGAATGCTGAGCTGCTTAGGCTGTGCTACGTTGCGTTCTCTCATTTAAGCACCAGCCAATTAAGTCAAACGTCACTCATTGCAGCAGACACGCCTCCTAGCCGACTGCAGATGAAATTAGCAACAAATGAGGTTCACGTACCATTGGCTTATGTCTGCAGCAACAAGACTAGGTATGCTCACCTGGCCAAGTTGACAAGTGAATCTAACTAACACAGACCCGCAGACAGACAAGCACCACATATTGGGCAGGATAAGAAAAACAGAATGCAGAGACTTCACAGAAAAGTCTTTCAACCTGCTGGGTCTCACCCTCAGGGAAAACTGTGCAGGTGACTCCTTCCCCCTGATAGGAGGCCAGTTTAGTCCGGGAAAACCTGGCTGGAGTCTGTAATACCTATGTAGACCCTCCTAAGGGTGGGGAGGGAAAAGGCACCTTACAAGCAGGACAAGAAACCAGAAAACAAGAACTGAAAAATTACCCTCTGTTAAACAAAACTTAAGCTAGAGGCCCAGAAAAAGCTGAACTGAAGGTCAAAGAACAGATAGACAACAAATTCATCTAGCAAGAAAACCCTAGGTAAGATAAGTGAAAGCAATCTCCAGAATAAACTGATTAAGGTAATTAAATGTCTAGATGCCAGCAAAAAATAACAAAACACACCAGGAAAACTGAAGACATGGCCCAGTCAAAGGAACAAACCAATAGTTCAAATGAGATACAGGAGCTGAAACAACTAATTCAGAATATACGAACAGAAATGGAAAATCTCATCAAAAACCAAATCTATGAATGAGGGAGGACATGAAGAAGGCAAGGAATGAACAAAAAGAAGAAATGGAAAGTCTGAAAAAACAAATCACAGAACTTATGGGAATGAAAGATACAGTAGAAGAGATGAAAAAAAACAATGGAAACCTACAATGGTAGATTTCAAGAGACAGAGGTTAGGATTAGTGAACTGGAGGATGGAACATCTGAAATCCAAAAAGAAACAGAAACTATAGGGAAAAGAATAGAAAAATATGAGCAGGGACTCAGGGAATTGAATGATAATATGAAGCGCACAAATATACGTGTTGTGGGTGTCCCGGAAGGAGAAGAGAAGGGAAAAGGAGAAAAACTAATGGAAGAAACTATCATTGATAATTTCCCAACTCTTATGAAAGACCTAAAATTACAGATCCAAGAAGTGCAGCACACCCTAAAGAGAATAGATCCAAATAGACGTTCTCCAAGACACTTACTAGTCAGAATGTCAGAGGTCAAAGAGAAAGAGAGGATCTTGAAAGCAGCAAGAGAAAAGCAATCCATCACATAAAAGGGAAACCCAATAAGACTATGTGTAGATTTCTCAGCATAAACCATGGAGGCGAGAAGACAGTGGGATGATATATTCAAATTACTAAAAGAGAAAAACTGCCAGCCAAGACTTCTATATCCAGCAAAATTGTCCTTCAAAAATGAGGGAGAAATTAAAACATTTTCAGACAAAAAGTCACTGAGAGAATTTGTGACCAAGAGGCCAGCTCTGCAAGAAATACTAAAGGGAGCACTAGAGACAGATACGAAAAGACAAAAGAGAGAGGTGTGGAGAAGAGTGTAGAAAGAAGGAAAATTAGATATGACATATAAAATACAAAAGGCAAAATGGTAGAGGAAAGTACTACCCAAACAGTAATAACACTAAATGTTAATGGACTGAATTCCCCAATCAAAAGACATAGACTGGCAGAATGGATTAAAAAACAGGATCCTTCTATATGCTGTCTACAGGAAACACATCTTAGACCCAAAGATAAACATAGGTTGAAAGTGAAAGGTTGGGAAAAGATATTTCATGCAAATAACAACCAGAAAAGAGCAGGAGTAGCTATACTAATATCCAGCAAATTAGACTTCAAATGTAAAACAGTTAAAAGAGACAAAGAAGGATACCATCTACTAATAAAAGGGACAATTCAACAAGAAGACATAACAATCATAAATATTTATGCACCGAACCAGAATGCCCCAAAATACGTGAGGCAAACACTGCAAATACTGAAAAGGGAAATAGACACATCTACCATAATAGTTGGAGACTTCAATTCCCCACTCTCATCAAGGGACAGAACATCTAGACAGAGGATCAATAAAGAAACAGAATTTGAATATTACAATAAATGAGCTAGACTTAACAGACATTTATAGGACATTACATCCCACAACAGCAGGATACACCTTTTTCTCAAGTGCTCATGGATCATTCTCAAAGATAGACCATATGCTGGGTCACAAAGCAAGTCTTAACAAATTTAAAAAGATTGAAATCATACACAACACTTTTCAGATCATAAAGGAATGAAGTTGGAAATCAATAATAGGCAGAGTGCCAGAAAATTCACAAATATGTGGAGGCTCAACAACACACTCTTAAACAACCAGTGGGTTAAGGAAGAAATTACAAGAGAAACTGGTAAATATCTCGAGGCAAATGAAAGTGAAAACACAACATATCAAAACTTATGGGATGCAGCAAAGGCAGCGCTAAGGGGGAAATTTTTTGCCCTAAATGCCTATATCAAAAAAGAAGAAAGGGCAAAAATTCAGAAATTAACTGTCCACTTGGAAGAACTGGAGAAAGAACAGCAAACTAATCCCAAAGCAAGCAAAAGGAAAGAAATAACAAAGATTAGAGCAGAAATAAATGAAATTGAGAACATGAAAACAATAGAGAAAATCAATAAGACCAGAAGTTGGTTCTATGAGAAAATCAATAAGATTGATGGGCCCTTAGCAAGACTGACAAAAAGAAAAAGAGAGAGGATGCAAATAAATAAGATCAGAAATGGAAGAGGAGACATAACCACTGACCTCACAGAAATAAAGGAGGTAATAACAGGATACTAAGAACAACTTTATGCTAATAAATACAACAATGTAGATGAAATGGACAAGTTCCTAGAAAGGCATGAACAACCAACTTTGACTCAAGAAGAAATAGATGACCTCAACAAACCAATCACAAGTAAAGAAATTGAATCAGTCATTCAAAAGCTTCCCCCCCCAAAAAAGTCCAGGACCAGATGGCTTCACATGTGAATTCTACCAGACATTCCAGAAAGAATTAGTCCCAACCCTGCTCAAACTCTTCAAAAAAATTGAAGAGGAGGGAAAGCTACCTAATTCATTCTATGAAGCCAACATCACCCTCATACCAAAACCAGGCAAAGATATTAAAAAAGAAGAAAACTACAGACCAATCTCTCTAATGAATATAGATACAAAAATCCTCAACAAAATTCTAGCAAATCAGCAACACATTAAAAGAATTATACATCATGACCAAGTAGGATTCATCCCAGGTATGCAAGGATGGTTCAACATAAGAAAATCAATTAATGGAATACACCATATCAACAAATCAAAGCAGAAAAATCACATGATCATCTCAATTGATGCAGAGAAGGCATTTGACAAGATTCAACATTCTTTCTTGTTGAAAACACTTCAAAGGATAGGAATACAAGGGAATGTCCTTAAAATGATAAAGGGAATATATGAAAAACCCACAGCTAATATCATCCTCAATGGGGAAAAATTGAAAACTTTCCCCCTAAGATCAGGAAGAAGACAAGGATGGCCACTATCACCACTGTTATTCAACATCATTTTGGAAGTTCTAGCCAGAGCAATTAGGCAAGAAAAAGAAATACAAGGCATCAAAATTGGAAAGGAAGAAGTAAAACTATCACTGTTTGCAGATGATATGATACTATACGTCGAAAACCCTGAAAAATCCACAGCAAAACTACCAGAGCTAATAAATGAGTACAGCAAAGTGGCAGGTTACAAGATCAACATTCAAAAATCTGTAGTGTTTCTATACACTAGTAATGAACAAGCTGAGGGGAAATCAAGAAACAAATTCCATTTACAATTGCAACTAAAATAATAAAATACTTAGGAAAAAATTTAACTAAAGAGACAAAAGACCTATACAAGGAAAACTACACGAAACTGTTTAAAGAAATCACAGAAGACCTAAATAGATGGAAGGGCATACCATGTTCATGGATTGGAAGACTAAATATAGTTAAGATGTCAATTCTACCTAAATTGATTTACAGATACATCGCAATACCAATCAAAATCCCAACAACTTACTTTTCAGAAATAGAAAAACCAATAAGCAAATTCATCTGGAAGGGCAGGGTGCCCTGAATTGCTAAAAGTATCTTGAGGAAAAAAAAACAAAGCTGGAGGTCTTACGCTGCCTGACTTTAAGGCATATTATGAAGCCACAGTGGTCAAAACAGCATGGTACTGGCATAAAGATAGATATATTGACCAATGGAATTGAACAGAGTGTTCAGATATAGACCCTCTCATCTATGGACATTTGATCTTTGATAAGGCAGTCAAGCCAACTCACCTGGGACAGAACAGTCTCTTCAATAAATGGTGCCTAGAGAACTGGATATCTATATGCAAAAGAATGAAAGAGGACCCATATCTCACACCCTATACAAAAGTTAACTCAAAATGGATCAAAGATCTAAACATTAGGTCTAAGACCATAAAACAGTTAGAGGAAAATGTAGGGAGGTATCTTATGAATCTTATAATTGGAGGTGGTTTTATGGACCTTACACCTAAAGCAAGAGCACTGAAGAAAGAAAGAAATAAATGGGAGCTCCTCAAAATTAAACACTTTTGTGCATCAAAGAACTTCATCAAGAAAGTAAAAAGACAGCCTACACAATGGGAGACAATATTTGGAAACAACATATCAGATAAAGGTCTAGTATCCAGAATTTATAAAGAGATTGTTCAACTCAACAACAAAAAGACAGCCAATCCAATTACAAAATGGGAAAAAGACTTGAACAGACACTTCTCAGAAGAGGAAATACAAATGGCCAAGAGGCACATGAAGAGATGCTCAACTTCCCTGGCCATTAGAGAAATACAAATCAAAACCACAATGAGATATCATCTCACACCCACCAGAATGACCATTATCAACAAAACAGAAAATGACAGGTGCTGGAGAGGATGTGGAGAAAAAGGCACACTTATTCACTGTTGGTGGGAATGTCAAATGGTGCAACCACTGTGGAAGGCAGTTTGGTGGTTCCTCAAAAAGATGAATATAGAATTGCCATACGACCCAGCAATACCATTGCTAGGTATCTACTCAAAGGACTTAAGGGCAAAGACACAAATGGACATTTGCACACCAATGTTTATAGCAGCATTATTTACAATTGCAAGGAGATGGAAACAGCCAAATGTCCATCAACAGACGAGTGGCTAAACAAACTGTGGTATATACATACGATGGAATATTATGCAGCTCTAAGACAGGATAAACTTATGAAGCATGTAATAACATGGATGGACCTAGAGAACATTATGCTGAGTGACACTAGCCAAAAACTAAAGGACAAATACTGTATGGTCTCACTGATATGAACTGACATTAGTGAATAAACTTGGAATATGTCATTGGTAACAGAGACCATCAGGAGATAGAAATAAGGTAAGATAGTGGGTAATTGGAGCTGAAGGGATACAGACTGTGCAACAGGACTAGATACAAAAACTCAAAAATGGACAGCACAATACTACCTAACTGTAATGTAATTATGTTAAAACACTGAATGAAGCTGCATGTGAGAATGATGGAGGAGGGATGGGGACATAAATGAAATCAGAAAGAAAGATAGATGTTAAAGATCGAGATGGTATAATCTAGGAATGCCTAGAGTGTATAATAATAGTGAAATGTACAATGTACAAATTTTAAAAATGTTTTGGCATGAGGAAGAACAAAGGAATGTCATTATTGCAGGGTACTGAAAATATATGATAATTAATACTTTAAAATGTCACCTTATGTGTGAGACTAAAGCAAAAAATGTTTATTTGTTACAAAATTTAGATTTTGACTAGAGCATTTCCTAATATAACTCATGTAGATAGTTTGATTGAATGTCATAAGTACTTGGAATCTCAGGTAGCACATGAGATTTTGTTGGTTTGTCCAGAGTGATCCCCCGATGAATCCCAGAGTGATTTGATCAGTGACTGGAAAACTATTTGCAAGCCCCCTTCGGGGAATGGTGAGAGTGGGGAGAAATTCAACTTCCCCAAGTTGGATTCTTGATATTCTCACAAGCAGTGTGGACAACCTAAGCTATAGGCTGAGCCCCCAGTCTTGGGGTTTGTTCACATGAAACTTAACCCTACACAGGATAGGTCAAGTCTACTTAAAATTTAGACCTGAGAGTCACCCCCAAGAGAGCCTGTTTTGTTGCTCAGATGTGGCCCCTCTCTCCAGCCAACACGACGAGCAATCTCACCACCCTCCCCCTCTCTGCGTGGGACATGACTCCCAGGGGTGTGGACCTTCCTGGCAACGTGGGACAAAGATCCTGGAATGAGCTGAGACTCAGCATCAAGGGATTGAGAAAAACCCTAGAATGAGCTGAGAATTAACATCAAGGGATTGAGAGAAACTTCTCCACCAAAAGGGGGAAGAGTAAAATGAGACAAAGTGTCAATGGCTGAGAGATTCCAAACAGAGTCGAGAGGTTATCCTGGAGGTTATTCTTACGCATTAAGTAGATATCACCTTGTTGTTCAAGATGTAGTGGAGAGGCTGGAGGGAATTGCCTGAAAATGTAGTGCTGTGTTCCAGTAGCCATGTTTCTTGATGATGATTGAACAATGATATAGCTTTCACAATGAGACTCTGTGAATGCGAAAACCTTATGTCTGATGCTCCCTTTAGTTACTATATCAACAGAAGAGTAGAACATGTGGAATAAAAATAAATAATAGGGGGAACAAATGTTAAAATAAATTCAGTTTGAAATAGTGGTAAATGAAAGCGAGGGGTAAGGGGTATGGTCTATATAGTCTTTTTTTTCTCTATTATCATTTTATTTCTTTTTCTGTTGTCTTTTTATTTCTTTTTCTAAATCGATACAAGTGTACTAAGAAATGATGAATGTGCAACTATGTGATGATATTAAGAATTACTGATTGTATATGTAGAATGGAATGATATCTAAATGTTTTGATTTTTTTAATTAATAAAAAATAGTTTTAAAAAAATGAACATCTAAGCTTGATTACATGAGTTTAAAAGCATATTTTGACCAAAGGTTCACAGACTGACGTGTATGCTCTGCGATCCCGGGAACCACCCGCTCCCTGGCTGGGAAATGCTGATCAAATGGTCCTTGCAACAGTCACGTGGCAACACCGCCCCCTGGTGGCGGCCATCTGAACTGCAAACCATAGCTTAGAGGAAGGTAAGTGCTGTTTTTGCTTGTTACAATCCAGGATATGAGGAGTGCTTGCACCAGTTGATCATTTATATGAAGAAAGTGCTTTATCTCCAGCTCACAAATGTCTGGAAAGTGATTATTTTTGAACTTTGCAGAGTTTCTATTTGGGTTGATCATAAAATTTTGGTCACGCATGGTGGTGGTGGTAGCACAATATTGCGAGTGTAGATACCGGCCGTGAACTATATGTTTGATTGTGGTTGAAAGGGGGAGATTTTAGGTTGTATATACGTTACAAGAATAAAAGATTTTTAAAAAACATAGAACTGAAAAATACAACAGTGAACTCTTTCATAAATGATGGGCTATATAGTTAATACTACAATGATAAAAATATTATAATTTCATGAATTGTAACAAATGTACCACACTAACGGAAGGGGTTACTAATAGGGTGGTGTACGGGAACTCTATTTTAGGCACGATTTTTCTGTAAACCTACAACTTTTCTAATTAAAAAAAGGAAAAAATAATAACGATAGTTACCATTTTTCAAGCACCTGCTACTATATTGCGGGTTCTGTGCCAACTTCTTTATATGCAATATTTCGTGTAATCCTCACAGCAATACTGCGTAGTGGTTCATTGCTGTCTTCTTTTAGAGACGAGAAAACAGGGCCTTAGGATTTGAACTCCAGTCCTCTCCCACAACCACCTCTTCTGCCTTCTCCCATCAAGGGCAACGCGCAGTTCAGTGCCCACTCACGGTTCATTCCACCAAACCAGACCCCTCCCCAAGGAGGGCTGAAGGAGAAGAGTCCACACTCCCGCCTGGGACTCTCTGTGAATGAGCAAATACTTTAAGCCCCTCTCCCCATATCTCCCTCTCAGCTGATGAGGAGTAAACAGGCTCTCTCCTGCTTTCCCTCACCTGTTCCCACAAGGAGACGGGTTGTTTTTCTGATTAGTAGAAGCCTCAAGACGCTGGTTGGGTCACGTTTTACTAGTAGGTCAGGTTAATGTATCTTAAAGGGCGGCAGCCACGTGGGTGTTTCCTGTCTTCCTGTCCCTGCTTCACTGCTCAAGTCCAGGTGTCAGATAGGATGACCAGCTTGCCCCAGCACCAGCCCAGGAGCTTCCCCGTTTTGGCACAGGATGTCCCACATCCTGGGAACACCCTTAGTTCTGAGCAAGTTGACTTTCTCCCTCAATCTTGAGCGTGTCAGACCCAAGTTGTGGTTGTCCTAGATTCTGCAAGAGGATGAGATTTTCTTTAGACCCCCTGGCTTTGGCCATATGGGGTAATCCAACATTTACCAGAATTCTGCATTGGCACTGACGGTTTTTAGGGGCTTGTTCTGCCTCTAAAGATGGGCCTGGACCCAGCATGTGGGTTCAGCAGGCATATTTCATGGAAAAGTTTGCTGAGTGACGTCTATGCGCTGTGGGAACCATCCGCGCAGATCCTGGCCCCATCCTCCCTGTCCCCGTGGCCTTGGGCAAGTCATTTCACCAACTCCACCCTTGGACCCTGACTCTCAGGCCCCAGCACCTTCCCTCACCCGGCTGTTGTGAGGATTGAATGAGCAGACACAAATGCTTACAAGAGTGTCCAGCCCACGGGTCAATAAATGCTCAGTAAGTGGCAGCCATCACCATTTCCCTTTGTTCCTTGTACACAGAGCTGCCGCATTGAGCATCGATCCTGTCTTCTATGGACTTTTAGTATGAAATATTTCATACAGACAAAAGACTGTATAATGTAGAGCTGTGGTCCAGTAGCCATGTTTCTTGATGATGATTGAACAATGATATAGCTTTCACAGTGTGACTCTGTGATTGTGAAAACCTTGTGTCTGATGCTCCTTTTGTCTACCTTGTCAACAGATGAGTAGAACATATGGAATAAAAATTAAATAATAGGGGGAACAAATGTTAAAATAGATTTAGTTTGAAATGCTAGTGATCAATGAAAGGGATCAAGTAAGGGGTATGGCATGTAAAAATTTTTTTTTCTTCTGTTTGTTATATTTTTCTGTTGTCTTTTTATTTCTTTTTCTGAATTGATACTAATGTTCTGGGAAACGATCACGATGATGAATATGCAACTATGTGATGATATTGTGAAATGCTGAGTGTATGTGTTGGGAATGTTTGTGTTTCTTGTAATTTTTTTTAATTAATAAAAAATTAAAAAGAAAAGAAACGGAGAGAGGAAAAGGCATTGAGAGCTGCTCAGCTGGACAACGCCGCTGAAAAGGAATTACTGGAGAGATTGAAACAAGATACGTAATGGCGACATCTACAACTTCCCCATTCATCCCTTCGACAAGGCCCTGGAACAGCAGGAGGCAGAGAGAGGCTCTTCAGATGCTGAGGAAAAAGATGATGAAGAGGAAGATGGAGAAGATGTGGGAAAAAGAGAATTTGTGGAAGATGATGAGGTGGACGAGAGTGACGTAAGTGACTCTGAGAACATGGATAAACTGGATGTCAGCAGTGACGAAGATCGGGATCAGAGATCGTCCGGCGAGGAAGTGGAAAAGGCCCTGAGTGACAGACACAAAGGCAAAGCACCTACAAAAGGACCTTTGCAGAGAAAACGAGCCTATGTAGAAATAGAGTATGAACAGGAGACAGAGCCAGTTGTCAAGGCCAAAACCAGGTGATTTCTCCTCTAACATTCACAAATAGGCCTCAACATTTTGAACTTTTCCCTTTCTCTTATCTTATACAGATACACACCTTCAATGTTTGCTGTTTCATGTTACATTTAACACAATATTTGTGTTTTCAATACTTAGGCCACTTCAATACTTAGGCTAGAAAGCTAGGAGACAGTGGAGGAAATTCTTCAATTGAGTAGAATATCTTTGAGCCTAAGAAACTTAACAGACAGTTTCCTGAGACTGGAATGAGATTGTGGTTGCAAATATTTCCAAGTCTTAAATGCTCTGTGCTCCTGTTTCTTTGGTGTCTTTGTTTTTCCCCTTAAATTTTTATTTAGAAATGGTAGGGCTTATCTCTGCAAGTAAAATCATTACCCTCCCCCTTAAGTGGGACATGACTCCCAAAGATGAGCCTGGCCCTGACTCTGTGAGATTTGCAATGCCTTCCTGACCAAAAGTGAGGAAAGAAGTATCAGTAGTGTAGAGAGTCTGTTCCGGGAGCTTGTTACGCAAGTTTCAGCTAGACATTGCTAATTATCGTGGTTTGCCAAACCCCAACCAAAACCATTCCCGCCAGCCCTAGAACACCTACGGCTTTATCTGAGATCTTACAAAGGTTCCATGCACTGTGGTTACTTTCCAGAAACCGATAAGCTCCAGTTGGGTTCCTAGGCCAGATGAGTCCCAAAACCCAGAGGGGACCGCCTCTCCAGAACATTAGCTAGTTCCATCCCCCTATCCCGAATTACCAACAGCCCTTCCAAGATGAAAAAGAATGGGCATAGCCCAAATACCCCTGAAGATTGGGAGAAAGATCAAAGCAGAAGGTGGAGTTATAACAGAGAAGACATGATTTAACAAACGAGTATGACTGCTGAATCATTACACAGATGTTTCTTTTAGTTTCCAGTGTCTTGGAGGGGCTAGAAGAAAGAACCTAAAGTTGTGGAACTGTAACCCATATCAAACTCTAAAATCTGTTGCAGTGGGTTTTGAAATTTATTGCTTTTTTGTATATGTGCTATTTTTCACAATAAAAAAAGAGAGAAAAGAAGAAAGAAAGCCTTACAATGGTCTACAAAAAAAAAAAAAGACTATATAGCACACGCTCTCACAGATACGATGCAAAGCGTAATAAAACACATACCTATGTACTCACTCCACCCCCAGCTTAAGAGAACATCACCAAAGCTTGCAAAGCCCCCGTTTAATCGTCATCTTCTCTGCAAGGATAACAAATAATCTGAACCAAGTGTTGATTAGTTCCTCACTTTTTGGTGTATGTTTACCCCACTTGTCTGTATCCCTAAATAATATATTAAGTTTTGGATATTTGGGTGCTAATCCCACTATAACCATACTTAGTTTCTTTTCTTCACTTGACACTGTGTTTTTGAGATTCATTCATGGCAATGAATGACACTATACTTCACTCTTTTTCCTGGCTGTATAGTATGCCATGTTTGTCCATAGTGATGGACATTTGGATTGTTTCTAGGTTTTTTACTCACACAGACAGTGCTGCCACAGTTTCATATATGTCTCCTGGGACATGTGGCCATGAGTTACTCTAGGATATCAGCCTGATTCTGTGTCTTTGTTGCCCAGTGGCAAAGGCCTGCTCTCTGTTTTGGTTTTCCTTCCATCTCAGAATTCTAAGTACAACCCTCTAAGTTCCATTAAACTGTCTTTTCCTGTGTATTAGTTATGATTCATGATTATGAGGGACAAAGAGCCCAGTCCAAGTAAGCTTAGCAAAAAAAAAAAAAAAAAGTGGGGGGCAGTATTTGGGTGGAATGACTGATAGTCCAGAGGTGGCCTATTTAATCTTTGACTCAACACTGTTGACTAGGCCTGGTGACCAGCTGATGGCAGTCGCTGCAGCCTCACATCAGTCCAGGTACAAATAAGTCCAGTAGGAGAGAGCACCCTGTATGTCTGTGTGGCCCTAAAAAGTCTCTTGGTGTTTCATTGGCTCTGACTGGTGAGCTGTCCACCCCTAAGCCACTGCAGAGCCGCAGGCCCAGCTCTGGAGTTGGGGTGGGGTCAGCTGGAGCCCATTCCTTGAGAAGGGGGATGGGTAGCCTCAGAGGGAGTGGGGGCACAGATCCTAAAAGACTGGCGGTGACCACAAGATAGCCCCAAACAGTGAGTGCCCAGCCTGCCCTGGGCTTGCTGTGTGACCTCGGACAAGGTCCTTCAAATCCCTGAATCTCTGTTTCTTTATTTATGAAAGGAAGTGATGGACTAAAGATCTCTCAGGTCCCATTTAGCCTTGAACTCTGATCATGTGGGCTCTGGCTGCCCTGTTACTTTCCTTGTTACTCTTGCACCTTTTAAAATCATAGCTGGGTCTTACGCATTATATAGATATCCCCTTTTTAGTTTAAGGTGTATTAGTCTAGAGGAAAGTGCCTGAAACTGTAGAGCTGTGTTCCAGTAGCCATGTTTCTTGAAGATGATTGTATAATGATATAGCTGTCGCATGTGACTGTGTGATTGTGAAAACCTTGTGTCTGATGCTCCTTTTATCTACGGTATGGGCAGATGAGTAAAAAATATGGATAAGAAATAAACAAATAATGGGGGAACAAAGGTAAAGTAAATTGAGTAGATTGAAATACTAGTGGTCAATGAGAGAGAGAGGGGTAAGAGGTATGGCATATATGAGTTATTTCTTTTTTCTTTCTGTTGCTGGAGAGATGCAAATGTTCAAAATAAATGATCATGGTGATGAATACACAACTTTGTGATCATATTGTGAGCCACTGATTGCAACCGTGTCAAGAATGTTTGTATGTCAAGTATGTTTGTATGTTTGTTCATTGTTTATAATAAAAATATTTTTTAAAAAATCATAGCTGGCCCTGACCCTCTTCAGGACTCCATGGGTCGGTATTTGTTTTTTCCAGCCCTCTACACATTTCCCTATTTTATTTCTCAAAAAGTTCAAACCTTGATTCTGAGGTTGCCTCTGCAAGCATATTCCACTAGTTGGACAAAATGACTTCTCAGAGGTAGCGCACACTGCGAAACTCAAACTGAGCCTTCTACAGAGACCAGAAGCCTCTCTAAAGTACCTCGTCGCTCTCGTTACCACCATATTTTTTTCAGGCTGGAAACAGCCGTCTTTGGACTTCCTTAAGGCCCTCAATCTGATCTGTCACAGAATTGAGTCATTTCCTTCCTTTAAAATGTCTCTCATCCTTTATAAGCAGAAGAAATTCAATAGTAGTAAGAGCAGACCTCATGGAAGAGCAGAAGCTGGGAAGCAATCGAACCCAGAAGAGAAAGGTGAAGGTGCCGCCATGTGCATTTCCACGTGATGGAAAAGCCAACCACAAAGGATTGCCGGCAGGCAGCCCCAAATGCCATTCTTTGGGGGAAAGCATCATGTAGCTGATAACTCAATTTGGACTTTGCCTAGCCTCAAAACCATGAGCCGATAAATTCCTGCTGTTAAAAATGTCTCTCAGATGCTCTCCTTAGCTCTTCTGGCTTGCTCACTTTGATGAAGTCCAGGAGCCAGGCTTTGAGCTGTCCCGTGGGGTGGTTGCATGGTGGGGATCTGAGGGGAGCCTCAGGCCACCAGCTGTGAGAAGCTGAGTCCTGCACGGGAGTGCATGCTTGGAGGCAGGTCCCTCTCCAGGCAAAACTTGAGATGATTGCAGCCCCCGCCAACACCTGGGAGTGTAGAGGGTGGGTGAAGTCATGCCTGGATTCCTGACCCACAGAAACTGAGGGCATGCCAGGACACCTCTGTCAGGAAAAGGAGATAGTGGGCCTGTTGAGCTTGTTCTTAAACTTTAGGGAAATGAGTCTAAGATATCACCATTCAGAATGACAGGCATTTTCTCCTCCTCTTCTTTCTCCTTCTTCATACCTGACATCAAGTTAAGCAAACTCCCTTCTAGCCCTAATTTATTAAGAGTTTTTCATAAATTCTAAACTTGCATTGAATTTTATCCGGCAATTACTTTTAGATTTTTATTCTTCTTTGGTCTCTAGATGGTTCGATTCAATGTATACATTTGCTAATATAAGACCAGTCTTGCGTCGTTTAGATACATCCGACTTGATGAGGAAGAAGAAAGGTCTCTTGGATTCATTCTTTGCTCATCGTTCTCAGTGCCACCGCCTGTGGCGAGCAAGGAGCAGCCTGCCAGCAGGGCCCCGGACAGGCCATGGGGCAGCTCGCCAGCCCTTCCTGGATGGCTGCTGGAAGAGCCTTTTGAGCTCTCCCATATAGAGGGAGATTTGGGTGGGGGCCTGGCAGCTGCAGGAGTCACAGTGCTCGCCCAGCTCCGGGTCTTCAGGGGGTCTGGGGCAAAAAAGACAGTAATCGGTAGGTGGGGAGAGTGAGGCAAACGCACACCCCCCCACACTCATATACACTCACACACCAGGAACTGCTGAGCTCCAGCCCAGCCCACACCCTCAACCCTCTCTCTGGCTTGAAGATTCCCCAGATGGAAACTATCTTTCCTGCTCTCACTCTCCAGAGCACGGGGCGTGCTGCAGCGGCCGTAATGCCCTAGGACAGGCTGGTGCGGAGGTGGGAAGCGTGGGCATTGGCTTTAAAGGCCTCCAGTTCCAAGTCCTGACTTTGCCACTTTTGAGTGTAATGATTTTAAGCAAGTTGCTCCATTTCTGTTGAAGCCCACCAGCCAAAGGCTACCAAGAACATCCCAGAGTTGAACAAATTCGGGTATCTTGGTGCTGGTTGCAACACAGATTATAACCGATGGGCACCTGTGGGGTGCCTCAGAAAGGGGTGTTTACAGAGGGATTTGGGCTTGTGTCAGATGTTTTTTGGAAGGGTTCAAGGAAGCAAGTCTTGAGTTGGATGCTATCAGGAAGTGGGGGCAATTCTACAATTGGGTATCTTAATAAAGAAGCCGCAATCACTCACGGGAAAAGGAAGAGGGTAGTGTTCGGTCATTTTTGTGGTTTCACAGCCATCTGTTTTTTGTTCTGTGCTCAGACATGATTACGAAGTGGTCTTGTTTTGCCCCCACTCCCTCCAGGTTGCATAGTGGTCTTTTTCGATTACTGTGTTCCGTGAAGTTGCTTATTTTGAACAGGAGAACCCTGTGGCCCAGCAGCCTGTGCCAGGTCCGCAAGCAGCTGCTTTTCCCTTTCTCTCACCAGAATGTCATCACTGATAAAATAGGGATGAAAGATACTACTGAACACATCAGGCAGCTGTGAGAATTAAGGGAGATAAAGTAGAATGCATGGCATAAAGTAAAACACAATAGCCAGGGGATGCCATCATCGTCGTTGTTAAAGAATGAGTTTGTGATAAATGGTGAAAGCAGAGAATCAAAATAAAGCCAAATACAGAAGAGGCCGGGGAAGAAGAGTCCCGGGTAGCAGGCACCTGTCCTGAAGTTCCCACTGTGACCCCCGCCCGAGGCCAGGACAGCCACCGCTGTGTGTGTGCGTGTGCGTGTGTGTGCGTGTACCTTTGAGTGTGGGAGTAAGTATGTCCAGGACATACAGTGGTTCCTGATGCCTGGAGCCACCCCTCCATCCAGATGCCCTCCATCGTTCCTGTGCCCACTCCTGGTCTGATACCTTGGCCTTTTGTACCCCGAATCCATTTTGCTCAGGTATGGAAATAATGACACGCAGATGCTTGTCTGGCTGGAGCAGCTGTTCTGGCTGCTGGCCTGGGGCAGTCTTTATTGTCAGCTCCTCTCAAACCAGCCGAGGACTAAGAGGAGAGCGTTAGGTGGGGCAAATTGCCCTGGGCGGTGAGACCCCCAGCAGAGGTGACCCGGGGGACGCTCCAGCCCGCCAGGGCGGACAGAGGCTGCCCCCAGCGGCGGGCAGGGTTAAGCCCCCAGCCCTTGGACAGGTGTCGTGTGGTCCTCAGGTCTGGGCCCCCTGAAGCTTCGCCGGTGGGGCCTGGCGCCTCAGAGAGCCCCTCAAGGCCTGCAAGACGGCCGCCTGGCTGCTCCGCACGTTGTACTCGCTGAGGCTCAGCAGGCGGTCGAAGTCGTCCTCCTTGTAGGTCGTGGCGAACAGGGAGTAGGGCGAGGTGGCCGCGCTGAGATCCACCTGGCCCGCCTGGAGCTCCGCGGGGCTGCGCCGGACACCTGCCCGGGGCGGGGGTGGGGGCGGGGGGTCAGGATGGACCCCAGGGGCCTCTGGGTTTGGGCACAGGCCGGGGCTGCCCCCTCCATGGGATCTCACTTTTCTCCCAGCTCCCTGCGGCCTCTGTCCAGGAACATAAATGTGGGTCCTAGGATCCCATTTTGAGACAGTAAGGACCTGCTGCTCCCCCCGTTTCCTTGTATCATTGCACTTCTCCCTCTCTCCAGGCCACCCCCCAAATCATTACATATCGCTTCAGGGAAAAGGTGGAAACAGCACAGAAAGGCTGTCAACTGGGCAAGTGAATGGATTCTTAAGGCTGCAGCTGGAAACAGGTCTAAACACCACAGGGCTTTTGCTTTGCAAAAACCAGTCTTGGTCAAGAGAGAAAGAGTTCCTTTGAATTCCAAGATGTGGGTTGAGCAGGTAAATGGAAAACTGGAATAGTCGGAATGACAGTGAGACCATGAAGCTGGGAAGAACACACAATTGCCAAAGTTACTATTTCTCACCAAAAGGCCATAAAAGCCCGTCCATCTGTTTGGTGGAAGGACTGCACAGAGGGTTTAGAGTTGGGGGGACCCCTGAGCCCAGCTCCCTAGAAGGGTCCCACTCTGGGCTGGGGTGGGGTGGTGGAGAGGCCATCTGAAACCTGGTGGGTTTAGGGGAATCTGAGAGAGAGAGGACAAGGCTTCTCCTTCCTGGCTGTTTAGCCTGGAGGGTCCCTAGGAGATCCTTCTCCAATGTGGTGCCTGAGCAGGGTGGAGAGGTCTACAGACGGTGAGAAGGCCGACGGGGTCTGGACTCAGGAGTTCTGCCCACCCCCACCCCCGGCGCCCCTTCACACACACACACACAGAGCAGGAGGGCAGAGAACCCTCCAGGAAGCTTAGGGGAACTAGAGGGAGGCCGAGGGATACCTGACAAGGAGGACACAGGTACACGGCCCTGCAAACAGAGGACCCTGCAGGGATACGGGCATTGAGGCCAGAGCACTGCACCCACAGACTGGGTGGGACCAGCCTTAAGCCTTTCCCAGGCAGACTCTCCACCCTCTGCCCGGCTGCAGGGGGAGCTGGGTGGGGCCCAGGGCGGGCCAGGCTGAGACGAGGGGAGGGGCCGCCTCACCGGGAGCCGAGTGATCCTGGAAGGAGGCGTTGACCAGGGGGAAGTGCAGCAGGACAGGGGCCTCGGGGCAGGCGGGGTCGGAGAAGAGGTAGCATTCCTTGGGCTGGCGGAGGTCCTGAGGGCTCAGCTCCACCCGGGGGAAGGGCAGCCCCCGCGCCCGGCAGTACAGCTCGGTCTGCTGCAGCACCTGGGGAAGAGCGCGGGGCCCAGAGGGAACCCCGGTCACCCCATGCTAGCACCCTAGGACAGGCCAGGGTCGTGCCAGCCCAATCTGGCCAAGACGCCAGCCTGGCTCGGTTCTGTTGGTGGCCCGGTTAAGCTGCACTGTGCCTAGGAGGGAGTCGAAGGATCTGGGTGGTGTGCAATGACATTTGATTAAAATCTTTGGGTGGGGACGTCCCAGCCCTATTTTGGATGGTGGCTGCTGGATGGTCCACATCCCAGAGCCTGGAGGGCCTCAGCAGGGGACCCACTTCTGCCACATGGCCCTGCCCCTCACAGAGCTCCTGCAGGACGGGTGTGGCGATGCCGAGGCTGCTTCCCTGCGGGGGGTGGATGGCTTCTCCCTGCTCCCCTGTCCTGGGAGCCCAGGCCCCAGAGCCACCACCACAGGCCCCTCCCATCCAAAGACCCTGGCAGGAACCTGTGGGTCAGAGCCCATCACCCTCCCTTGCTTGGGGACCCAGGAGCTCTGTGCCATTGGCTCAGCCCCTGGCCGGACAGAGAGAGGGTCTGGGGTTCCCATAATGGCTCTGGGGCGGCTGGAGGTACCTCAAAGGGCGAGGACAGGGAGTAGTCGAAGGAGAGGACGAGGTCCAGCCTGCGGCCTGGGCGGAACATGGCGGGGAAGCTGGTGTTGATGAAGTAGCCGGTGTCCACCAGGCAGAGCTGGCGCTCCTGGGGGGTCAGCTGGCCGGGGCTGGCATCGAGCTGGCTGTCTGGTGGGGGAGCCAGGGCCGGTCATGGGCAGCCACGCTGCCACAGATTGCCCACCTGCCCACCGCATACCACACTTGCCTCCTCATCCCTTTCCTGGGCCCAGCCCCAGGGGGTCCCCAACCTACCCAGCAGCCCTGGAAGCACACGCTACCCCAGCCCCCCCACCCCCAGAAAAACCTTCCAATGGGCTCTTCTCCAGGCCATACCCCAGGAGCACCCGATGTCGTGACCCCCGCAGGCCTTAGCTATGCCCCCTGCCCCACCCCCCAGGAACCTGGCCTCGCCACCTGGGGACACACGGCCATGGCCTTTACCTGCCCAGGTAGAGAAGTCTTTCTGGCCACGGTAGTCCTTGTGCAGCTGCAGGCCGTGGAGGAAGTTGGGGCTGTGCTGGTGGAGTGGCCGTCCTGTCAGGAAGCCCCTCAAGGGGCCCCACACGGCCCCCAGCCCTGGGGAGGTCCCCGAGGAGGCAGGGGGCTGCTTGTCTGCAGCCGGAGACAGAGGTGTGGGACAGCTTGGTCTGGGACCTGCCTGGCTCTTGGCCCTTCCTCCCCTCTCACCCCAACCCCCATCCAGTGTCCGGCCGCCCGCCGTGCCTCCCTCTCCCACCTGTGCTCCTGATCTTATCCTGGATATGCTCTTTCCAGGTCTCGCCCGAGCTGGTGAGGTCGTACCAGGCATCCAGCAGGTTCAGGGAGAAAATATTGCTCCAGATACCTGACGAGAGGTCAGTCCTGAGGGCCCAGTGGTCCCCACCCCTGGGTGCTGATGGAAAATGGGAGGGGAAAGGGGGCTGCCCCTGTGATGGGTTTTCCACACAGCCCATCCCCTTCCCTCACACCCGGGCCTGCCCTACCGGAGCCACGTCCAGGCTGAGAGGTCTGGCCTCGGTCTGACCGGGGCCTTCACAGTGACCAGCCCTCACCTTCCAGAAAGCAGATCCGGGACTCGGGGAGCCTCCTCATCAGCCGTCCCATGAAGAACTCAGAGCCGAAGAGCTCCGAGGGGACGTAGGCCCCGTACTTCGGGAACCCTACTTCATAGGGGGAGAACTCGACCCACTCTAATGGGGCAGGAGAAAGAGGAAGGAACGTGAGGGCAGGAGGCTCAGGGGGAGCCCCAGCTCTGAAAAGGGCCAAACATAGAGCTCCCGGCAGGCTCAGCCTCCTTCCTGCCTGGCATCAATTCAGTTACAGGTGCAGGTTCCTGGGCTGACTCCTGTCCCACCACACCGTCACCCCCACCCTGGCACGGAGCACTCCCTGGCTGGCTCCTGGGCCCATCAGAACCACCACCCTTCTAGAAGCCTGGGCCATCTGTATGGCAGTTCTATGTTTGAGTTGTCTGGGTGCCCTCAGGGTCCAGAGGATTTAGGTGGGTGGGTGGGTGTTGGGGGTGGAGCGGCCAGGACTGTACCCTTGAAGTCGAGGGTCTCCAGATTGTTCTCTCTGACATTGAGGCTCAAGTAGAGAGGCAGAGGGTTCTGCCCCTGCTCCAGTGCGGCTCTCTGTCCTGACAGCTTCTGGTCCATCACCTGGAGTTGGGGGGTAGGGAGCATGAGGCCCTGAGTGATGTTGAAAGCACCCTGGGAGCAGCAAGTCCATCAAGACCCAGGCAGGGTGGTGTGCAGGCTGGGGTGAGGCGGCGGCGCCTCCACTGGGCCTCCTCTCCATTTGGAGGGATCTGGGGGTCATGGGTGAGGCGTGCACGTTCGGTTGCCACTCCCATCCACCCCCACGCCCTGACCAGCCCCGCGCGCAGGGCCCGTCATGCACAGCTGCACAGGCTGTGCACTGCACGTCTCCAAGGAGCTCCGTTCACGAGGACCAGTGGCTCTGTTTCTATGGGCTGCAGGGGAAATGGATGTGGACACTGACCCACAGACACAAAGGCACGTGAGTGCACACACATACACACACACACACACACACACACACACACACACACACCATATTGCTTTCCAGAAAGGACACAAGAATCACTTTTAGTGTATGTTGCAAGCTATGCCACTGGATGGGCTGCCCCTTCAGGGTTCACCTTGATGCAATCCAAGTTTCAGCCCTTCCCAGATGCTTTCCTGAAATGCCAAGGTTCTAGCCAGCCTATCCAATGAGGAGTCTCCCTACCCATCCGCAGCCGAGGCCAACACAGACTGCATTTCCTCTTTCCCAGCAGCCCTTCTGACCCTTGGTGAGAGGGCTCCTGTGCCAACCATAGTCAATTTTTCCCCCAGTTTTTTCAACAGTGATAGGAAATCCTCCAGGAATTCCCCAAACTGGTTTCAAGACCCCTATCCCTGACGCTGTTGCTACATCTACAAGTCAGTCCTGCAGGCGTGAGAATGCATATGTTTTGGGGAAGGATGGGGTTTGATTAATACTTGCAATTCCCTTCCCAAAGTCTTTTTATTTAGAAATACTGTTTGCTTACTTTTTTGATAAGTATGATGAGGGAAAGTTTGTCTTTTTATTACAGTTGCACGATTTCTGTCCTAAGCAAAAGTTCGGAAAAGCGTCGCAACACCCCTGCATCTATTGAAACAGCACCCAGTATTCTCTTTAACAGTTCATCAGTGAGCCATAGGCAGGACTCTCCGTCTCAAGCCCCCCACTTTCCAAATGAGTCTCCCCAAGCCTGCAAATCACCATTCTGGTGACTGCTGAGTCTGACCTGAAATGTCAGAGCTTGGGGCAGTATTGGCCGTGTGTTGATGTGGTTTGGGCATTGAACGTGGTAGGATTAAAGCGGGTATAAAGCCTTTTGTCCAGAGTCGAAGAAAAACATGTAAGACCTTCTTAATTCAATAAAAGGTAAAGGAAAAATTATGAGTGTCTCCTTGAGAAATAGTGGGCAGCTTCTAAACAGTTCAGTACTTGACAGAAGAGAAGTAAAGAAAAAAGTTTCAAGGAGATAGTTTGAGAAGCACTGATTATTACTGGTATATTTTAGAAGTGGGTCTTTATAAAAACCCAAGCAATATTACCAAGTATGTAGAATAATCAAGTCGTTCTGGGGTGCACGGGTAGTTTAGTGGTTAGAATGCCCACCTTCCACGCGGGAGACCTGGGTTCGATTCCCGGACCATGCACCAAAAAATAAAATAAAGTTGTTCTGAACAAAGTTACAGGGTATAATATTTCTCTAATAATCCTTATTATCAATTAAATTGTAATTTGTTGTTAATGCAGTTATATTTTCTGACATTTAAAAATGACTTTTGGTGCTTTAGATTAGTACCACTGTAGAAGGAATAAATACCTGTTTTTATCCAAAGACTTCGAAATCACAAATCAACATTAAAATTGTCTGAATAAAACATTATTTTAAAATGCATATAATGAATGCTATTTCTAAGAGATAAGGTATAATACATAAGAAAACAAAAACAATGCATTGAAAAACTTTTGCATATATTTCAAATTTTCAAAACCACATGGGTGCTCATTTTTAAGAATATATAAATGTCCAATGACATCATAAGAATTTTTATTTTGTGAACAATGAAAAACTAATTAGGTTTCCCTTTTAAGAAATGACCATAAACTTTGTATATAAAACCATGCATTAAGTCATTACAGATGGTTCAGATGGTAATTAAATAGAAATATTTTTTTATAGCCCAGGGTCAAACTGTATTTTCTAGCACCTCATAAAGAGGGCTGTTAACACAAATGTCTCCCATTCTATAGTAACTAATTATAGAAAAGTCAGTTATTAAAACACAACATCTTCAAAACTGAATTGAAGCCAAACTGGAGCCAAAGAACACATCAGACACATTAAAAAATGAAAATATTTCAAATACCTATTGGTGTTAGTCAAGATGTTCAGTGAAAGAAAGAAATGTAGACTTAAATTCTGGTAATGATGGGTTAGGTTATTTAGACCACCACTTTCACTGAAAATAGTAAAAAAGTTAGATATAAATTTTTTAAAAATATTTTTAAATCTTTGAAGCGCAGCCAAAAGAGTGAGGAAATATCAGGCCAAGATCTAAAGGAAAATGGGAACCCAGAAATACATATGAGCACTAGACCACTGAAGCCACATATGCTCTGACAGCATTGGCCAACCCTGGTAAACTTGGGCCTCACATTTTTCATGACTACAGAGCAAAAGAGACAGAAGTCAAGGGACAGGGTTCGATCACACGTTAAGCCGGGGAACTAAGGGTAAGAGAGAACCAGAAATAAACTCACTCCCCACCACCCAACCCCAGAAAACCACAGTAGGTGATGCCTTTGGAGCAGGAAACAAAGGTAAGGAGAGAGATGGAGGTCCTAGACTGCCATTCACATGAGTATTCAGCCTGTGTCCTCATCACTTAGGTGGTTCAGGGATCCTCAAGCCAGGAACTTAATTCAAAATAATCCCAGACTAAATGTGACCCCAGGTGCCTGGCAGAAGCAAGCTGTAAATCCATGCTGGAAGAGGACGCGTCCATGCTTAGCCTCAGAAAAGTCCCACAGATAAATTTCCAAGGAGACTGAGTAGCCCATGGTTGGAGATAAAGGTGCATGTAAGAAAACGGGGGACAATGAATGAGAGCTGTTAGAAACAACAGACTGAGGGAACAGATCCTCAAAGACTTCTGATACTGGAATCATCAGACAACAGTTTATGAAACAACTATATGTAATGCATTTAACGATATCTAAGACCAGCTCGATATCTATAGGTAAGACAAAGAAACTATGAAATTGACCTATCATATTTGAAAAAGAAATAAATATGAATTCTAGAAATAAAAAAGAAAACAACCTAAATTTAAAACCCAATAGGGAAGTTTAACCACAAATTAAACACAGCTGAAGAATTTTTGAACTAGAATACAGTCATGAGAAATTACCCAGAATGCAGCATAGGAGTTAAAAAATAAAAAGATGTAACATATGGAAGAATGGCTAAATAACATGCAGAATATTGTGAGAAGTTTCAGTAGAAGCTTTATTGATGTTCCATAAAGAGAGGAGAGAGGGGATGAGCAGAGACCATATCTGAATAAACAGGAGCTAACTAGTACTTTACTAAGGTTGAGTTTATTCAGAAAATGCTACTCCTATAAATATGAATATGTATTGAAAATAAACAACAGCACATTCATGATAGTTATCGTAAGACTTCTTAACATTCTTTATTTCCAGATTTGGGATTTCTTATCGATTCATAGTGATTGGAAACTCTCATCTTCACAGGTCAAATTCCAAAATGTCTATAAAGCTTAAAAGAGTCACCTTATGAATCAAAATTTGCTGAACTTTCGTAAACTATGAGAACAAGAAGCTCATCCTGGATTAGACACTATTGAATTGAATTATCTCAAATCACTGATAAAGTCTGATAAAGTTTTCAATTCACAAATGCTAATCAGCCTAAAATGAGCCGGAGATCTGATTCTCATCAGCATTTAGCCAGCGCCAATCCATAGACAAAGGTCAGAAACCTTTACTCTGAAGGATAGAAATGCTTGCCTACTATTTTTGGCGACCACAAATTTTTGTTTCACAAGCGCTGATAGCTGATAATCCAATATTTTTCATCTTTACATTTGACTCTAATCAACTGGCAACTGAGTTTTGGATGCCAGCTTTCAAAGTAAGCAAGAGAAAATCTAATTCCTCTCCCCTGTTGAAAGGAAAAAGTCATGAGCATTATTTGAAACCACTGCTACTTTTCCACTTTCTCTTTTTTTTGAGAACCGCCCAGTGACAACAGAGAAAAAGGAGGAGTGGAACCTACCAATGACATCAGCCACTCCCATGGCAATCACTGAGCTTAAGCTGGGTCTTCCTAGCAGATGGCCCGTTCTTGCTAGTAAATAAAAAGGGTGGTTCTAAATCTAAAGTCAAGGAAGATGTGCAAAAGAGATTGAAAAAACCACTGGCACTGCCAAAATATGAATTTTATCTACTTTATATTTTCATGTATTAAGAAAGAAAGATTTAAATAGAAATGCTCTCTAGAATGGTCCTATTAGTATTTAAGAGACTTGAATTTTTCTAAAATTCACTTTTCTGGTGCCTTATAATTTGGAGGCAGAAAGCCCCATAATGTCAGTGCCCATTATCTTCGGACCAGAGGCAAATATTACAGTTCCTGCTTCTAGTCAACTACAACAAATTTCCCTTAGTAAACAGCTGACACGCTTCATGGGAGACGGATGGTAGAGTCAGCACATTAGACTGAATTACACTGAAGTGAACGTCAGCATCAGTGGTCTATGGCTGGAAGCTTAATAAAGAGACTTATTATACTAAGTAATAGTAGTAGTTATAATAATTATTTGTTTGGGTTTAACAGTAATATAATAGAATATGTTTAAAATAAATTATTGAGGAAAACAAGGAGGCTCATAGCCGATACGTTGGACCAGCAGCACACAGCAGATGTACCAAAATGTGCAGTAGTAAATAGTGAAATTGATGCAGTCGGATCAGAAAGTGTTGGAGGCTATAAACAAGCTCCCAAAGGAGGAACCGTTGACAAAGAACATATAAATTCTCTTAACTCAGGGCAAAAAGATCAGAACTATGGGAAGGGGCTCAAATATTTCCAAGTGTGGTAAAATGCATGTTCTGAAATCTCTCTACCATTAGCCCCACCCTCCTTCCCCAGTAAAAATATTTTTATCTAGAAATAAAGTACAAAAACCTAAAAAATATATTTTAAAAGCGCAGTTAAATTTGCAAGAAAGTGAGGGAAATGGTGCGTGCACGTGTGCATCTTTGAAAACCAAAGTGTTAAGTTGTCCTGGGATCATTTGCTGATTTCAATTGCCAAGAGACCTGGGTTTAAACTATGGACAAATGTGAGGCAAGGTATCAGGCCCCTAGCCATGTGGCCTGAGATCCCTGAAAAAAACCAAATAAACAAAAATGACTCATAAGGGGCTATACCATCAATGAAAGTGTATACAAATTGCGAGCCTAACCCATAGTGTTCCCTGGTGGTAGCAACCATGGGTACCTGGCAGCAGCAATCACAAATCCTCTCTGAACCTTCAACCCCAGCCTCCCAGGCTTTTTATAGAGTAAGATCAGCTGACATTAGAAAATGTATGCACTGGTTGGAAATTCAATGATATTAGGACATCATTATTTTTAAGTCAGATAATAGTATTGTGGTTGTATTAAAAATAACACAACTAGTCCTTATTATTATTATTTTTTTGCATGGGCAGGCACCGGGAATTGAACCCGGGTCTCCGGCATGGCAGGCGAGAACTCTGCCACTCTACCACGGTCACATATTCTTAAATATTTATGGATAAATTTACATTGTCAGACTTTGGTTCCAAATTATTTAGGAGAAGAAGAGTATATACCTGGAAATGGATTGGCCATAAATTCATAATTGTTGAAGTTGGGTGATGGGTATATGGAGATTCATTTTACTATTCTGACTATTTTTGCAAATGTTTGAAGTTTTTCTTAATGAAAAATTGTTAAAGATTAACTAGGCAATGCAAAAAAAAAAAAAAGACAAAAAGAAAGAAAAGAAGAGTTACAAGGAAATAAGCCACTAAGAGGAAAAGGTTACTAAAAATAAAAAACAGCAGCATAGGACCCCAACAAAAATACTGAATGAAGTGCTGAGTATAGAATATAAAATAAGTAAGTTTCAAATGTCTCAAGAAATAAAAGAGGAGGTGCAAGGGTAGTTCAGTGGTAGAATTCTCGCCTGCCATGCAGGAAACCCGGGTTCAATTCCTGGCCCGTGCACACCCCGCCAAAACAAACAAACATTGTGAACAAAATTCCCCACGATATCACATTCTGCCTCTGCGTGTGTCTGTATAGAAATAGAAATACATATGTGTAGGGAGACACATAAAAATAAATGAACAAATAAAAGAAAGACTTGAAAACATGAGGTTAACAGACAAGTATGAAAAATCACCAAAGAAAATTTCTAAAAATAAAAATTTTAATAATGGAATTAAAAACTCTGTGGATGGATTTAAGACAGACTGCATACAGCATAAAAAATCATAAATAATGAAAAGAATTAGTGATCTGGAAGATAAAGCTGAAAAATTTACACAAAGTACATCACAAAGAGCCAAAGAAATGGCAAGAGGTTAGGGGCCACGAAGAAGAAAACAAAACAGTCTAAATATTTGAGCGCCTTCCCATAGTTCTGAAGTATAATTAAAATTCCAGGAGAGAGCATTAAAAAATTAGGAGAGGAAAATATTCTAGTAGATTATGCCCAAGATTTTCCAGAACTGATGAAAAATATGAATATTCTTACTTAAGAAAAGTCTAAAAAAATCCAAGTAGAAAAAATAAAAATAAATTCAGTCTTGGATGCATCATGGTGAATCTGCAGAATACCAAAGACAAAGAGATCTTAAAATCAGCAAGAAAAAATAAACAGAGCACTTTCAAAGGGATGACATTTACACTGGCAGTAGATTTCTGTCCATAGTAATGATGGAAGACAGAAAACAGAGGGATCATGTTTTCAAGTGTAGAGAAAATATCCTTTTGTGGACCTGGGATTTTATACCCAGGTCAATTATTACAAAAAAAAACAAAAGGCAATAACATAAAGACTTTTTGAAGGCAAATATTTAGCGTGTTTACTAGCAGCTAACCTCACTAAGATTACTTCTAAAGGATGTACTTCCATAAGAAGAAAATTGAACCTAGAAGAGAAGACTAGGATGCAAGAATTAATGAACAAAAAAATTGGCGAGCATTTGGGTAAATGCTTAAGTGTCACAAAACAAGATATAAATAAAAGACTGAACAATTATAATATGTAGGATAATGTCGAGTGAAATATTCTAAAGTATTTGTATTGCTTGGGAAGAAGACAGAACTACCGGTTAACTTCAGATTTTGTTAAATTAAGTACATGCATATTTAAAGGTAAAACAATAAAATAATACGATAGAAATAGTGTATGCAATTTCTAAACAAGCAACGTCGGAAAAGAAAACATTTCGCAACACCAACTAAAGTAAAAGACAGGAAAAATGCAAAGAAAAATCACGGTAAGTAAATTATGCAGAATAAATGGTGGAAGTAAACCTAACTAAATCAGATCATGGTAAATGCTAATGGGCTAATTTCTCCACTAAAAATATATTGTTAAATTGAATTTTTTAAAAATTCAGTTATAGAATGTTTATAACACATATACATAAAGACGTATGTCTTTAAAACATAAAGACATAGAAAAGTTGAAAATGAAAGGACAGATAATGATGATCCAGGAAAATGTGACCAAATGAAAGTCAGTGGTTATAATGTTAATATCAGACAAAATGGACTTTTAAGGCAAAAAAGCAATATTAGGCACAAAAAGGTCACTATAGAACAATTAGGAAAATATAACAGTTTTAATCTCATATACAAGGAATTATAGAAGCTCAAAATAGAGAAAGCAAAACTTGACTACATCACAAAGAGGAAGCAACAAATCCGTGATCATGGTGGGAGATTTCAAGTCAGTTTTTTTGATAATTGATCAAAGAGATGAAAACTTAGTTCTTATACAATTAGCAATGTATACTATTGAACAGTTAGAGAAACCTGCACCCTACAATTAGAGAATGCAGTCTTTTCAAGCATACCTGCAACATGCTTGTAATTACTATAAAATTCAGTTAGAAATAAATAAAAACAAAAGCAAAAAGCATACCTTTAGGAATATTTAAACACGTCTCTAAAGAATTCATAAAGGAGTAATCTTAATGCAACTTAGAAAATATTTGGAGGAAGCTTGTAGGGGGCAGCTAAATTATTTCAGAGGGAATTGTACAGCAGTAAATCCATATGTTTGAAAACATATGGCCTAAACATTCAGATGAAGAAATTAGAAAAAGAATAACAGGGTAAAACCAAAGAAAGCATAAGAAAGACAATTATAAAGACAAGAACACACGTAGTAAAACACAAAACAAAAGGTAAAACAAAGCATCAAAAAAGCAAAAGTTGGTTCTTAGAGAAAACTAATAAAACAGAAAAGCCTGTGGTGACACTGAGCGAATAAAAATAAAAATGATATTAGAAAAAGAGGCTATAACAATACATATTAGCAACAATAATAGCGACAAAAATATAAATTACCAAGAAAGAGCTCTACAAAGATGAGCAATTCTTTGCTGAGGAAACAAAAAAAACCCCCACAACATTTGATATTAAAGAAGACCTAAAGAAATGGTAAAGTACACCACTTTTATGGATAGAAACGCTCAGCTTCCTGAAGATAGCAATTTATCAAATATATTTATAAATTCAATGCTACTTCATTCAAAAACTCAATAGGACTTATCATGAAACTCGACTAGCTGATTCTATTATGTATATAGAAGAGCAAGGGTCCAGAGTAGCCAAGATAATTCTGAAGAAGAAATGAGATGGGGATTCCAAGATCTATTAGAGAGTTATAGTAATTAACTCAGCACGATATTGACATAGAGATAGAGAATCTGTCCCGTTAGAACAGAATAAGGAGCTCAGGAGTACATGGAGCCTGACACATGACAGAAGGACCAATGCCGACCAGCGGGGAGAATTCAACAAATGATACTTGGAGTAGTAAGCTAACTAGGGCATCCTTAATGCAGCATGGTACTTAAAAAATTGTTTCCTCTGTTTTGTCTTAATGGTGTTAGGATAATAGTAAATACAATAGCCAACACTTAGAAAATGCTTATATGATGAGAAAGTACCATTTC
Source organism: Tamandua tetradactyla (assembly GCF_023851605.1). Taxonomy (NCBI): domain Eukaryota; kingdom Metazoa; phylum Chordata; class Mammalia; order Pilosa; family Myrmecophagidae; genus Tamandua; species Tamandua tetradactyla. The sequence continues at coordinate 55,800,758 of NC_135340.1, forward strand.
GGTGCTTATAATTTTATGGGGTAAGCACTGTTCTCAGCTGTCTTTTACAGATGAGAAAATTGAGGTAGAGAGAGGTTAAGTAACTTGCCTAAGGGCACAGAGCTAGTGAGAGGCAGAGCTGAAGTTAGAACCGGGAAACCTGGCTCCAAAGCCTGTGTGATACATTTCAAATTGCCGTATAAATAAAATAAAAGTGGCTCTAGCAAGCTCACTGACTCCTAAACACAATGTGAAAGTTTTGATTGCTTAATTGACTTCAACAATTAAGAGAAATTGTCCTTTAATGGTTCCTAGCTCTTTGGGAGGTCCAGAAATCTTCAATTAATTGAAGAATAGTCTGACTCAGAAAGGAGGTCGTCTAAAAAGCTGGGCACACACTAAAACTCTGTAGTTAGCACATCCTTTATAAAACCGTCCAGGCCTCTTGTCACCCTGCAGGAAATGCGCGCGCCGGTGCCAGCTGCTAGGGTGCCCCAGCCCGGCCCCCGTGCGCACGCGCCGCGCCGTACCTGGCCGTGCAGCATGGACTCCAGCACTAGGGCCCACAGGTCCACAAAGGTCGGGGGGTGGCCCTGCTCGGCCCGCAGCTCCAGCTCCCGCCGGTAGCTCTCCAGACGCTCTGGGGAGAAGGCATCCAGCTTGCTTTTGGTCAGGCGCTCCCGGGCGTGTCGGATGGGCCCCTCAAGGTCCCGCTGCGACCACTCGGGATCCCCGTACAGGTGGGCCATTGTCCTGGGAGGACAGGGGACGGGGTCAGCAGGGGGCTGAGACCCCGCATGGGTCGCTGTAATCTGCCTTCGCACCCTCCAGCCTCTTTCCCTGCACAGGTTTCCAGCGTGCATGTCTCTGGCTCTCGGGAAAACATGCTTGCCAGACTTTCTCTCCTTCTAGACCAGCGTTGCCCAGTGGGAAGATAATGTGGGCTCATATGGGTCATTTTAAATTTTCTAGTAGTGCCATTAAAAGAGTAAAAAGAAACTGGTGAAATGAATTTAATAATATATTTTATTGAACTTATTATATCCAAAAATGATCAATTCAGCATGTTATCAATATAAAAAAACATAATTTGCATTCTTTTATTTTTTTCTTCAAACTATCTTCAAAATTCATTGTGTATTTATATTTAGAGGACATCTCAACTTGGACTGGCCGCATTTCAAATACTCAGTAGCCACATGTGGCTTCCTGGACAATAGGGCCCTTAGACCCCACTCCTCCCATCTTCATGGACCTACCCTGAAGCCCTTTAAGACACTGCTTGTCAACAGCAGTCACCTAAACTCCACTGAGGTTTTAGCTGAGGTCTTACTCCCTAAAGTCACATTTCACTAAGACCCAAAGGAATGAATCTCTAACAGTGAAATGATTCAACTCATCAAAGGTGGGTGGGGGATGTAGGAAGGCGATGTCCTTGGGTAAAAATAACATCATTTAGCCTCAGCTTCACTAAAGGAACAGTAAGAAAAACTATGCCAGAGAGTGTCTGTGAGGACTAAAGCCACTGATTTGGAGCCACTGTTAGGCTTAGGCATTAGGTGATATGTTTCACTTGGGGTTATCTCACTCTAATCCCATGGAGTATGGACTATTCTTATATCTATTTTGGAGATGAGTCAACTCCAAAACTCCAGATGAGTCAACTGAGAATCGAAGGGCAGGTAAGCTGCCCGAGGTCTCCCACCCAGTAAGGTGGAGACGAGATTCAAACCCATCTCTTTCTGGGTTTGAGTCAGCTACCATGCCCCTCTTCCGTCGTATCTAGGAAGGGACCTCCTACATCCTGATAGCAGGGTCTCTGTAAGTGTTTTCTTCCTTTTGGAAAGACTGCTTGGGGTCCATCAGATCGTACTGATCACTCAGCTTTCCCTCTGGCGTCCACTCCTACCCCGCCCCAGGCCAGCTGGAAAGCCTCTGCACCCTGGTCGCCTCTGCTGCCCCTCCAGTCCCAGGACCCTCACCAGGTTGAGCCTGAGATGCCGCTGAAGTAGGTCACGCAGTCCAGGAGACCCAGCTTCTGCAGGCCCGACAGGTGGCCGTAGAGTGAGGTCATGGCCCGGGCACCCCCTCCTGTGGCCATTATGCCCACGACAGGGACCTGGACCACACACAGACAGGCTGGCTTCACAGAGGAACAGAGCTGCCTCCTGCCTCACCCAGGGACCCATCCTGCCCCCTGCCTCCAGCGGGAAGGGGCTTCCTGGTTGGGACCTAATAGAGAAGGTGTTAAAGCTAGAGCCCAGCCCCTCCCCAGGAAGCAGTAGCTGTTGGCCCAGGACAGAGCCCCAGCAGGAGTGCGAACCCCAGTGCCTCCATGTCTCCCCACACATGCCCACTCCTCTTCCCCTGCTGACAGGAGCGTCTAGGAAGGGTAGGAGAACCAGGTGCTCCCTTAAGGCCAGTCTAGGGTGTCATACCCACATTTCCCGCCAGCACTCCCAAACCTCAGCCTCCTGCAGGTCTTCCTCTAGTTGCAGAGCCTGCTTCAGGGCCTGGGCCACCACCTGCTTTCTCCTCTTCAGGAAGGCCTTCTCCTCCGCACACAGGTCAAAGCCCAGGCGCACGGCCAGCTCCTCAGGGCTGGGACAGAAGGGGACTGAGGAGTCAGGGGGCACCTGCGTCGCTCATCCACAGACTGGCCGAGCCCACAGTGAGCTGCCCACTGGCCTCCCTGCTTCCAACCCCACGGAACATCGTTTTCCACAGCGCACACCCCGCCGTGAAGCCCCCTGCCTGTCCCTTACCAGGCCTCTGCCTTGAGCTGCAGCCTCACTCCTGGGGCCTGAAATTAAGGGGACCCTGTTCAGAATGTCCGGGCGGGCTCTGGACTCCCCTTGTCCTCATTCCCCTGGCACTGCCCATCCAGTCGAGATCACTTACACTGGGGGCAGGAATGTCGAAGGTCGCCTCCTTCCCTGTGGCCAGGGACTCTAGGGACACGGTGAGATGCTCCTCTGAGCTGTCCACATTCCAGCCATTGCCTGTGGCGCTCTGGAAGGAAGAAATCCAAGCATTCATTCATTCCACAAACCGCTCTTCGTATCTAGACAGACACAGCTATCCAGACAGATCAGTTCTTCCCTGATATCCATTCTTAATTACAAAAATCATAGTAGCTAACATTTATTTAGGGCAAAGCCATCATTCTAACAGAATTGCATGTATTAATTTGTAAGGAAATGGATCATTAACTGATGTAAATGTTATGAAGGGAATAAGCCATGGGATATGATGGAGTAACCAAGGTGGGGTTTGCGGCGTCTATTCTAGGTGAGAGTCAAGGAAGGCCTCCTTGAAGAGGTGCACATTTGAGCTGAGATGTAAAAGAGGAGGAGGAGGACCAGCGTGGGGGTGGGTGGGCAGGTGCAAGGGTAGCTCAGTGGTAGAATTCTTGCCTGCTATGCAGGAGACCCGGGTCTGATTCCCGACCCATGCACTTCACAAACCATCAAACAAGCAAGCAAACAAACAAAAAATCAAACAAACAAAAATTCAGCAGATGGTGCTGCAATAAGGGGATACTCACATGGAAAAAGAATGACGTGTGACCCCAGCCAAACAGCATGCAAAAAAAAAAAAAGAGAAGTGGAGGAGAAGGAAGGAGAAGGCAGCCTTGGGAGGAGTTAGATGAGGACAGGGAAAGCACTCGGCATGTTGGGAAGACGAGAAGAGACAGGTGTGGCTGGAGCACCATGAATGAGGAGGAAATGGAGCAAAACGAGGCAGCAGGGGCGGGCAGGGAGCAGCCTGTGCAGGGCCTTGCGGGCCACTGACGTCAGATTTGATTCTAACAGCGTCACTGGAGAAACCGCTGAAGGGTTTGAATAAAGACTTGTGTGGCTGTCACTTCCCTGCACCACCTCTGGGGATCTTCTCTGTCTGCAGCTAAGGGTCTGAGGCCTAACTGGGGAAGGCTGACAGGATCAAGGGGGCCTGGCCTTGGTGGGAGGTTGGGGGGAGACCCGGGGGGTGGCCTGCAGCAGCCTGAGCCGGCCAAAGGCTGAGGTTGTGGTTGTAGAGCTCCAGTGCCGAGACCCACCCTCAGGCACCCACTCAGCACTGTCTCCTGGGCTGCCAGGTAGTGGAAGCGGAGGGCAGAGGCTGGGCCCAGGGCAGACGTCTGCGTGTCCTCATATGACCCCTTCACCACCAACTTCAGCTCCAGCTTGTCCTGATCTTGGGGAGAGAGTGGACAGGTCAGGCAAGGGGATCGAATGTCTGTTAGCGTAAGGAGACAAGAGCCCAGAACCCCAGCTCAGATTGGGGAAACCGGCCGTAATGCCTGGATGTGGCTGCAGCCTGGGAGGCTGGAACATGTTACCAGGTTCTTAGATGAATCCTCCCCAGCCTGCCAGGCTCCACAATCCCTGGGACTCCCACATCCTATGACATGCTTTCCCCCAGGCCAGGGGAACCCTCCTGCCCAGAGAAGACCTTGTTGCCTTCTGTGCTCTGTGGGCATGAAGGGAGAGGCAAGCTCACCTCCCACCCTGGACAGGTTTCCCAGCAGCCCTCTTCACCACCCCTACCCCACTCCTACCTACAGGTTCCAGGCACAGCTCCGCGCAGGTCTCAGCTGGGTCCACGGCTGTGCTACCTGGGCTGTCCAGATGCACCTCCAGGCAGGACAGCTCTCGGGCCTGGGTCAGAGCACATCATGGGCAGGAGCTCTGCTGGCTTAGCCGAGGTCCCTCAACCTCAGCTCTCCAAGCCCCTCTGTCCCAAACCCACCACTCACTGAATAAGAGGTGAGGCACAGCATGCGACTGGATGGAGAGACCCTCACCCCATCTCTGATCTATGGCGACCAGATGGCCCAACGGGATGTTCTGGAGCAACCGGCAGAACCCCATCCCCTTCCCCACCCCAGCTCTTACAGTTTTACTGAACTTCTGGAATTTCTGGGGGACCTGGGAGCTCAGGCACATTTCTTTTTTCTCTCTGTTTCTCTGGAATGTATTCTATTACAGTGATTGCCAAATGGTGTTACGCAAACCACTGGTCTAGTGGGGTACTGGAGGAACATTTAAGACTTTGAGAGTAGAATATCTCCTGACCATTCTTGGCTTGACTGATAAACCTTCTGCATTCTCTCTGTAGTGCACAGCAGCTAATACCCTCTATCTACTGATTCTCCCCTCCATAACTGCTGAATTTACCCACAGCTGGTCTCCATACCTCCAAGAAGAGACAGCTGTCATAGATTTTATTTTAAGGGGTATCTGAAAAAGTAATATTAGCCCATCACACAGGCATTTGATGACCCTGAGAGTGAATGCCTCCTTGCATTCTGCACCCTAGGCTCCTCACTGGCCTCACCCCATCCGGCCCTGTTCCCGGGTGGTGTGGATGCCGCTGGTCCCAGGACCACCCTGAGCAGAAAGCTTGCCAGCTGTGGCGCTCCTGCTCACCGCACCTTCACAAGCCTGCTGTGTTTAGGAGAGCTGACCAGGATTCTCCACAGTTCCAAAGAGGGGCTGACCACCCCCTGCCCCTGCCCCAGATCTCCCAGCATGGAAGCACAGTGCACTCCCGCTGGGGCTCAGCTACCTCAATATCGACAACCTGGAGGCGGACCTGGCCTGCACGGCTTCTTCACCTCCTTTTCAGCTTATCACACGTGATCATACACCAGCAGGAAACACCTCAAATCCCCTACCCCTCCAGTCTCTCAGCCATCCAGCCTCAGGCCAGAACCTCCTCTGGGCAGACCCCCGGCCTCCCCTCTCTCCATGCTCCCTTGAAGCCCAGGCAACTCCAAGCCCCACAGCCCCAGATGACCGCCGAGCTGGAGACTGGGGTGACTTCAACACAAAGCCCCATCCCCGTCTTCATCCCTCTGGTTCGTACCCCATGCAGCTGACCCCGCCCCACCCTACCCACAGCTCTGGGTCTCCTCTCTTCAGCTCCTCCCTGAGAGCCCCGGGGAGGCAGTTACCACAAGGACTTGGTTGGTGATGAGGTTTTCTGGGTGGTCCGACCTGGAAAAGTCAAACCGTCCAGTGTCTGACTGACTTTGCCAAGCAAATGCTTCCTGCCTGGACCTGCCCCCTTCACAGCGGAGGCTCCAGCCCATGTGGGGTCTCTCTGGGTGCTGCTGAGGGTCCTCTAAGCCCTGGGTAAATGTCAGGGGGAGGGGATGGTGCTTCTGAAGAATGATAGATGGAGAGGAGAGGGTAAGGCAGAGGAAGCATTGACCTCCCTCTCCTCATTTCTCAACAAGGATCTGTCACCCAGCCCTCTCTGGCAGGGGCTAGGAGAATGAGGGACAGAATCTCGGCTGGTCTGACCAACAGGGAGCTCTGGGTCAGGCAAGGGAAGCCCCTGTCACTAAGAAGGCCCTGGGTTGCGAGAGCCTCCTTGGCTACGCGATATTACTCACGTCTTCTCTACTAGGAACTCCACGTCCAGCTCCTCCTGCCCCTGCGTGGAAGAGGATGAGAGACTCAGCGGTACGTCCATACATCTTAAAGTTGACACAATGCTTTCATGTGCCTCATCTCATCGTTTCAAGCAGTCTCTAAGGAGGCACTGCAATATAATTATTCCCACTTCACAGATGAGGAAACTGAGGCTCAGGAAAAGAGGATACCTGAGTTACCCAGAGCTGGTATGTCTTTGGAGAATGGGTTTTCCCTCCCTGGGTCTAAAGGGGAGGCTTAAGGGTACCCAGCATCCCCGGAACTTCAAACTACTGGAGAGAGGGAAGAGACCTTCACAAAGCAGACCGCAGGCACCACGGAAGGATCCCGGGCAGTGAGGAGCGATGGAGCCCACAGGTGCCCCAAGGGTTGGTGACGCTGAGCTGCGCTCTGACGGGTATTAGAAAGTTCCCCATTATTCCAAAACTTCCTCTGCAGATGATTAAAGTCGCTTCACGAAGTGATTCAGACTCTATGGTGAAGTTAAGCCTTCTCCCTTCCTATTAAAATGCAAATGCCTCTGGGAGGGGTTTACGCCTTTCTGTGAGTGAGTTTGACCCAGCAGCATTCCAGGAGAACCAGTAACGTCCTCGGCCTGGGGCCTGCGGGCACTTCTCCCACCTGGGGACTCAGCGGGAAGGTCTTCCGCAGCAGCTCGTCAGGAAGGACTTCCGAGAGGTCGTAGAGAACCCTGAAGCAGGCGTCGTCGGCCGTGACTGAATCTTCATCGTAGACGCTCAGCTCCAGAACATTCTGGAAATCCGAGAACAGTCAGTCAGTCCATCGCCTGCTCATAGCAACCACCGCCTCCCCCTTTTGGACACTTCCTTGATGCCTAGAGCCAGCAAAGATGATTATGCCTCCACCTGGGTACTTCGAAATGAAAATAACCGTAAAACTAAGAGAAATGTTAGAAAATCCAGCTAAGCTCCTAATTTCCCTCTCGCAAGTTTTGCTTTAGTACAAAAATAAAATTATTTCAAATAACACCCTGTCCCTCTGACCCCACCCCTTTGCTGGTTCCTCGAAGGCACCTTGCTGGGAGGCTTCCTTGGACGTTCCCACCTAACTCTGTAACAACATCGGGGGGCCGGGGCTCCTGCTGTCTGCACTGGCTGGGGGGGGCCTAGGGAGCAGCGGCAGCCCCCGGAGGTGGGTCCCAACCAGGCGGCGCCTCCCGGGGCCCACAGACACCCTCCTCCCTGGGTTCCCCTGACTGAGCCCTGTATGTGGGTGGCTCTACCCCACCCCACCCTCCAAAAAACTCCCTGTGGGGGGCTCAGCTTGCCCTGGGTGGGCGGCCAGGGATATCCCGGACTTTACCTTGACCTGAGGCTGGATTCGGAAACTGAAGCTCTCATTCCACACAGGACGACTGGAGTTGGTGACGGTTTTGGTCCTGAACTTTGCTCCGGGTGCAGTCGGCAGCTCAATGACCACGTACGGGTCTGCCTTGCTCACTACCAAAGTCGAGAGAAGAGTGAGACAGAATTCCTCCCAAGCCTCCCAGCCACCCCCACCCCCAGGTTCTTAGCAAGACCCCAGTGCCACCAGCCCCAAAGCCCCTGTCTGGCCTTTCCCGCGGCCCCTGGACCCCCAGGGGACGGTCACTCACGCAGGTCGGCCCATGGCAGGTTCCGTGCCTCCAGGACCCTCACGGTGAGCCGGCAGCAGGCAGAGGCCTCCCCCTGGAGAGGGATAGCCAGCTGGCGAGTCCCTCCTGCTCAGGCCCTTTCCCAGACCTGTGGGCCCTGCCGTGCTGCCCAGCACTCCCTGCACTCCCAATCCCGCCCCCCAGCCATCTGGGCAGAAGTGGGCACAAGGCTCAAGGGACACTGAGCCCTGGGGAGACCCTCAGTCTGATGTCCTGGGGGACTCAACTGGAGTTCGGCCCATCTGTGCTGTCTTGGGGTTTGCATTAGAAATTCCCAGAGCCTGGGGCCATACAGTGATCAGGGCTGCAGGCGAAAGGTCATTGTATGTTAAGATGCTGGCGAGGCCACATTAGGTCAAGTGATGAGTGAGCAGAAGCTCTGAGGACAGGGAAGATGAGTAGAGAGTAAGTGACGGGAGGAAAAACAGGGTGTGGCTGAGTCCTTTGGCCACAGCTTGGATCCAGGGGTACCCTTGGGTTTCTGCTCTTCCTGGGGCCCAGCTGTGCGGCTTTCTGGGGGTTCCCTGCACAGGGGTCGTGTAAGCCCCTGCTATCTGAGGCACCTCAAATGAGTCTGGCAGGACAAAGGCACATTTTTCCTGCAACCGGACCCCAGGGAAGGCAGTTGGCCTTGCACAGCCTTGAAAGGGTCCCTGCCCGAGATGACCTGTGGGGCATATGGTGCCAGCAGGAAGGACCTGGGTGGAGTGGGCTGTTAGAATGGGGGCTGGGCGGGACGTGGAAAGAGCCTCGCTTGCACCCAGCGAGGAGGGGACGCTGCAGGGCCAAGGCTGACATGACTCAGGGGCACCACTCACTTTGACGTGTGTGAAACGGTGATCTCTGAATTATGCAGCCCTAGTGAAGAACCCACACCCCCACCCACCCACACACAAACCTGTGCAGCAGCTTCTGCCACCCAGAGGGTTCCGCCCCAGGCTAGACCCGCACTTAGGAAGGTCTCAGCTGTCCCTGACCTTCCCTGCACTCCTCTACTCCCACCCCGAGGGGGATTTTTGACACTGCTTGGTTGTAAGGCAGTGATGTGATGAAACTAAAGCTTTTCCTGCTTTGTGCTCTTCTAAAGCCATCCGTTCATGTGGTTGGGAGGTATCTGCTCCCATCAAAACCTGGTCTCTGTTCTGCACAGATGCCAAGACCCTCTGTTGCTGCCTGCTAGGGGCCGGCTCAGAGCCCACTCCCCACAGAGAAGCTTCAAGGATGGATGGGTCACAGCTAAGCCACACATGGCTTGGCACCCCTTCCCCTCACCTTCTCCCCTGGCTCCCTGCATCTTCCCTCTCCTGAAGCATGATGCCATGCTGGGAAAAGGCACAGAGCATCCCTATGATTGCTGTCAGCTTTGTGGCAGAGCACATGGGCTCCCCACCCCCATCTCAGCAAGGTAGATGCATTTCTCCCTTCTTGGGGCTTAACTCCAGTGACACCAGCAACATTTCAACTCTATAGGCCTTAAGCAACAGGATGCCATTGGCAGGGATTTAACGCTTTTTTAGACACCTGGCTCTGTTTCTTCTTTGCACCCAGAGAAAGTGCTGGCTGGGACTCTGGGGCCCGGGAGAGGGTTGTACTCCAAACCCTCCACTCCAAGATAGGGGGGAGGCGAGAGGCAGCCCCACCTTGCCCCCCGCTGATCCTCCAGCCAGGCTGAGGCTTCAGAAGTCCACAGCCTGTGGTCATTCTTGGAAGCCACTTGGCTTACTAAGAAGTGTCCCCAACTGCCCATTTTTTGCCAGTTGTTATCCACAATGCAAAGGTCGTTGCCCAATTCTCCCACCCAGGCACTGGGCACCCCTCTACCTCAGAAAGCCCACTGTCCTCTGGCACAAGATGGAGTTAGGGCTGTCCCACCCCTTCCTGCACCCTGGCCCTGTAGCCTGGGGCTCCTCCCAGACCCCCATCAGGGCATTTCCACCTGATGTCAGCCTTGTGGTTGGGTCCTCAGGACCTTAGGCTGACACAGGCTGGGGCAGTGGGTGGTGTCCTTCTATGGTGAGGGGTCCCTTTCTATCTGTCCCCAGGAGTCTGGTGTCTAGTCTGCCCCGGTGTGGACCCAACTCAGGGCCAAGTTCCAGAAACCTGGCAGGGTCTGCAAATGAGGCCTAGACTCTCAGGACAGTGACCTGGGCACACTGAGCTCCCTTCACGGCTGCTCTCTGGGGCCCCGCAGAAGACCTGAAGAGCCAGCCTTGCCGGCCCTGGTGCCTGCTCTGGAGAAATAGATGGGGCGTGTGACAAAAGATGAGAAATCCAGGCTGAGAAGAAGCACGGTGGCAGGGCGGAGGTGAACAGCTCATTGCCTCCTTGGCCCGGATGTCGCTGTACAGTTCTTGTGCCCAATAAATAATGGGTGTTGGGTGGGGACCGGGCTTCCGGAGCTCCTGAGCACACAGAGAGATCCCTGGGCTCCAGCCCGTTCCAGGAAGTCACTGCCCTGCCGTGGTGGGCTGTGGGCCTGAGGGCCCCTGCAGTGACTCGTAGCCACCTGTCCTCCCTGTTGTGAGTATGTGAGTGTGCAGGGAGTGGAGCTCTAAGGCTGCTGCCGCCTCATGACTCATGACCTCCCCAAACACAGGCTCCCTCATCCTCTGCCTCCCACCTTTGGTGTCTGTGCCTAGGCAGAGACTCCAGCTCTGGGGCTCAGCCCCCTCCTGAGACTAGCACCACCCTGACCTCAGCTGTGCCCACGGACCCTGCAGACATTGATACCTGGTGAGGATGACCAGGGGGTTCCCTCGGTGACAGGCTCTCCATGCCAATCCTTCTGGCTCTATTTCAGGCCCAGCCCCTGCCAAGGATGCCTGGCTCCCTGGCTGGGTGGCAGCAGCTATCCCAGTGGGCTGGGTCCAACTGTGAGTGGGCCAACCTCAGAAGAGGCGCGATCCTATAAACAGGTTGGAGCCCCACCCCCGGGCACTCCCTCAGCCCGGCACCTTCCCCTTTGCCCTAAGAGCCGGGGTCAACCTGTCCCTCCGGACACCTCTCGCAGAGGTCCAGGCTATGGAGCAAGTTGCTACCCTGGTGTGCTGTGAGAGCACAGGCTCAGGCACGACAGAGACTTTCAGCAAATGACCGCTTTATTATCTACAAAGCACAGAGGGTCCAGAAGAGCCAAGGAGGAGATCCTGTCATGGCCAGTCTCCTGGGGAGGCCGACATTGCTCAGGTCAGAGTCGGGGGATGGCAGCTCTGTACACCCCACTTCAGCTCAGAGGGGAGAGACACCTACGCTGTCTGAGGATGGGCTGTTTGTACAACTCAGGGACAGGAGGCCTGGCCACTGAGAGTTCCTGTCCTGTAAGCTGCCGGGGCTGCTGTTCCCAGCTTCTGGGTTTAAGGTATGGTCAGGGGTTTTCTTGAGACCTGGCATCTCCTCCCTGCGGAGTAGAAATATGCCGAAACATCTGCACGTAATAAAAGAAGAGGTGGGAGTAGATCCGGGCTGGGAGAAGGTCACTGAGCCCATCCATGATGTCCCTGCACAGGCCCCACAGCTGGAGCAGCCACTTCCTGAACTGGGACACCAGGGCAGAAGATGCAGCCAGGGAAGGGAGACGTGTCCCTGGAGCTGTGGCAGGAAGCTGCTTCCCTTGAGGCTGAGGGCAGAGGCTAGGGGTGGGGAGCAGAGCTGAGGGACCCCCTGCAGCCCAGCCCCAGCCTGGGGGAGGAGGGTAAGACACCCACAACCAGGCAAGAGGCCAGAACTCCTGGGCAGCTTCACACAGCTGGAGTCTGGGTTACAGTAACAGGCATTCACCTGGGTGGGCCCTGTACTAGGGCTTTACCCTCCCCCGCCCCTGAGTAGATGCTGAGAGCTGCAGTGGGTCGGAACGTGGCTCAGATTTGAGGTCCCTCACCTTCAACGCCACCCTCACACCCTCAGGTCTGTCTGGTCCCAAGAGTTGAGGGATTTCTATTAGAAGCAAATGGAGAACTTCATGATGGAGATAAAAGGAATCAGCAAACATTTTAATGATCAATACTTTGTGAAATCACCCAACTGTTTATTCATTGTGCACAAAGGCTTACTGTGATGTAATGACAATTAAAGCTGGGTCCTCTTCTTGCACATACCCTGCCAAGGTTCTGAGAGGAGCCCAAGTAATAAGTTCAGGGAAATTTGCAAAGTAAACTATTCTAACCACAACTGGTTGAGACTACTGCCTTTCCATTCCCATATCACCTCTGTTAGCGTTGATGTGGCTTTGGATACTTTCAGGACCTGGTTAAGAAGCTGAGTTAGACACTTGCACACTGGTGTTTATGGTGGCAGTGTTCATGATTCGCAATGGATGGAAGTGGCCTAAGGGTACAAGGACTGAGAAACGGAAGCAGGAACTGTGGCATACACATACAATGGACTACCGAGTGGCTGTAAGAAGGAATGAAGTTGTGAGGCATGCAACTAGGTGAATGAAGCTTAAAGACAGTATGTTGAGTAAAATGCCAGAAACAAAAAGACAAATATTATCATGCATCACTCATATAGATTAACTATAATGTACAAAACCCGGAGCATTAAAGTCGAGAGCGTGCGTTATCAGGTTGGCGCCTATTGTAAAGGGTCCTAGATTGTAAGCTCTCACAGCAGTCACACACATTTAGGAGTTGTAACTGGACGTTTCTAAATTCTGAGCTACTGAGCTACTTGTGTGTAGCCTGGTTGTTCCTGAAACTTTAGAGATTTTTTACGTGCCACCTGGGACTCAGAGTTGAAGCTCTGAAGCTATGAAAGTCGGCATTACCCCATTCAGCAACTGTTTAAAAAGTAGTAAAAGTGGTCAGACTTTGACTAGGAATATGAATGAAGCTGGGTAGGACTAAGGTAAGTCAGAATACTGGGTAAAGAATGATATGGCCCATATTTTCAAACTTCAACCTTTGTGCAAGACCAAAGGGAGAGATGTTTATTTGGTGCAAAATTTATATTTTGGGTAGCACATTATCTAATTTAACTTGTATGGTCAGTTTACTTGAACATCATAATTACATGGAATCCTGACTAGGGCATGAGACCCTGCTGATCTCTATAGGCTAGTGTAGCCTTGATTCTTGAAGAAGACTGCATAACTACATAGCTTTTACATTGTGACTGTGTGATGCCCAGATATATCCCATAGTAATTTGGCAGGGAATAAAGAAGTATTTGCAAAGTCCCCTTGGGGGACTGAGGAGAAAGAAGGAAATATTCAATTTCTGCATTTGGGGAATTCCTGATATTCTCTCAAAAAGTGGGAACAATCAATTCAATAGGCTGAGCTCTCAATCTTGGAGATCGCCCTAATGAGGCTTATTTCTGCAAAGGAAAAGCTAAGCCTACTGACAATTATGTCTGAGAGTCAGCCTCAGAGAACCTCTTTTGTTGCTCAGATGTGGCCTCTCTCTCTAAGCCAGCTCAACAGGTGAATTCATTCCCTCCCCCCGCTACATGGGACATGACTCCCAGGGGTATAAATCTCCCTGGCAAAGTGGGACTTGACTCCAGGGGATGAGCCAGAACCCGGCATCATGGGAATGAGAAAGCTTTGTTGACCAAAAGGGGGAAGAGCAAAATGAGACAAACTAAAGATCTCAGTGGCTGAGAGATTTCAAACAAAGTTGAGAGGTTATCCTGGAGGTCATTCTTATGCATTATATAGATATCACTTTTTAGTTTATGGTGTATTCAAGCAGCTGGAGGGAAGTACCTGAAATTGTTGAACTGTGTTCCAGTAGCCTTGATTCTTGAAGGAGACTGTATAACTACATAGCTTTTACATTGTGACTGTGTGATTGTGAAAACCTTGTGTCTGATGCTTCTTTTATCCAGGATATGGACAGATGAGTACAAAATAACTAAATAAATAAATAACAGGAAGATAAAAGGTAAAAATTGGGTAGATTGAAACATGGTGAGTCAATGAGAGGGAGGAGTAAGTGGTATGGGATGTATAAGGGATTTTTCCTTCTTATTTCTTTTCCTGGAGTGATGCAAATGTTCTAAAAATGATCATGGTGAAGAATACGCAACGATATGATGATATTGTGAGCCACTGATTGCATAGTATGATTGGACTGTATGTGTATAGATATTTCTCAATGAACATATTTTAAAAAATCAGAAGTTGAGTTAGAGATACATTTGATTTGACTTAGTGGGATATATTTATGTGGTTTGCTGTCAGTTTCCTGTATAGCTAAGTTATTGCTAGCCATTCTGGTTTGGGAAGTTTCCAGGAATATTCCTACTGTGTACTGTGCTGACTCATCTGGCATTGTGTCACAAGGCTTCAAGGCCAGAGGTTGTATTGAAGCATGATTGTGTCCTTTGGTGCCAGAAGAATCAGGTAGAGGAAAAGAAATAAGGTATGAAATATATGCAGCCAGAAATTAGTCTGTAGAAAGTTCGTCTAATCAGACACATAAAATTCTAAATGGAGGATTTCATCTTCATTGACAGCTAATCAAAACAGAAGTTCTCACTTGAAAGGATTTTTCAGTCATACCTTGAGTGTATTTTTCCCTCTGATGGGAATTTCAAGACATAGATTTTATAATTCCTGTACTGTGAATAGCTAGCACATCTCTAATAGCTTGTCTCTGAAAGAAACTTGATTGTGTTAGTTTGAAGCTGTTATGGATCCTAGAAAAGAATACATTCTTTTAATCCATTCTTGCAGGTGCAGGCCTGTTGTGGGTGGGACCTTTCGGTTGGGTAATTTCAAGTGAGATGTGACCCACCCCATTCAAGGTGAGTCTCGATCCTTTGTCCTTTATGAGAGGATAAGAGTTTAGACAAATGCCCTGGAGAAGCTAACACTCAGAGAAATTCAGAGAGAGAGCTCTGAATCTAGAAGCTGAAAGCAATGAAATCTGGGAGAAAGGGACCAGCAAACACTGGCCATATGCCTTCCCATGTGACTGAGGTGCCCTGGATGCCAGCAGACTTTCTTCAGAGAATTGTTTCGCTTGAGTTGGACATTTTTCATGGTCTCAGAACTGTAATTGTAAGCTAATAAATCTCCATTGTTAAAAGCCAATTCATTTCCAGTGTATTGCATTCCGGCAGTTTCAGCAAACCAAAACAGAGATGGTGGCAGATTTTATTTTCCAAAGATGGCTCTTCTTGATCCTCTTTTAGGACCTTCCACTGTCCCATCAAGAGGTTGAGTGCAATTCTCCTCCTCCTGAAACTGGGTGGGCTCATGGCTCTCCTGCAACTAATGGAAGGTAAGGAAATGAATTTGCTTGACTTCTGGAGTTAGGTCATAAAAAGCAATGCGGCTTTCTCCTTGACGGTGGGAATACTCACACTTAGAGCCCTGAACCATCAAGTAAGCAGTCTAGCTCCCCTGAGGCTGCCATGCCATGTGGAAGACAAGCCACATAGAAAGGCTATAAGCAGTGCTGGAGTCTGCAGTCCTAATGGTCAAATCTTCCCAGCCCAAAGTTCCAGACATGTGATTGAATAAAACTTCAGATGATTCCACCTGCCAACACCACTTGAGGCTTCCTATCATGAGTATAGACAAACCAAACCTGTTGTGTCCCTTTTCGAATTTCTGTCCCAAAGAATCTGTGAGCATAATAAAGTTGTTGCTGGTTTATTCCATTGAGTTCGAGATAGTTTGTTATATAGCATTTGTAGCTAAATCATAGTTTTCCCCCTATTTGCTAATAATCTTAAAATTTTATATGAAATTACCAATGAAGAGTTGTAAAATGGGAAGAAACCATTTATAATTAATTAACTATCAATAATTTAAAAGAACTTTTCAATCAACCAGGCTAGAGGATAGATTGCTTTCTATTTGTCATAAAGAAAATGATATTGCAGAAATGAGATGATGAAGGGGACGTCATCATCTGGAGAGCACTGCAATAAGACACAAACCTCGTGCCATATGAAAAAATTGTCATATAAACTGTAAGCATTATATCAGTGTCCTATAAGTGAAATTACTTCAAAATAAAGGTCTTTCTTTTTAAAAAAGAGGCAATTAAGGAGTATGCAGCAAAAAATGAAGGAAAGGGCATTGTAGGGGTGTATTCAGAGTTGATTAACACAAATATTATCTTTTTAATTTTATGATTTGGGGGCATTTATCAGCTTTTTGTTTCTTTTTTATCAGATAAGATGCAGGTTTATGATAAAACCAAGCATAAAATACAGATTTTCCACACACCACCCTATTATTAACACCTTGCAATAGAGTGGTTAGTTGTTACAATTCATGAAAAAACTGCTTTATGATTGTACTTTTAACTATAGTCCATTGTTTACAATTGGGTTCACTGTTTGCGTTGCACAATCCTATGGCTTGTTTGTTTGCTTTTTAAGTTTTTATTCCAGTAACATATATACAAAATTTCCCCTTTTAAGCATATCCCAATATATAATTCAGTGGTTTTAATTATACTTAAAATTCTGTGCTACTATCACCACCACCCATTAGCAAAACTTTACTATCAACCCAAATAGAAACTCTATACAGTTTAAACTCTAACTCCCCATTCCCCACCCCGACCCCAGCCCCTGGGAACCTATAGTCTCATGTCTAACTCTATGAATTTGCTGAATAGGCAAATAATTATTTCATATCGGTGGGATTTTACAATATCTGTTCTTTTGTGTCTGGCTTATTTCAATCGATATTATGGCTTCAAGGTTCATGCATGCCGTGGCGTATAGTGGAACTTCATTCCTTTCCATGGCCGAGTCTATCCCGCTGTATTGATATCGCCCTCTGTATTTACCCATCCATCTGCTGACAGACACTTGGGTTGCTTCCATCTTTTGGCTTTTAAAAATTGTACTTTTGTGTGATTTCTTTTCTCATACTAAATAAACATCTAATTAAGTAAAACATCATTGTAATAAATACCATTCTAAATACATTTCGAAGTTGCATCCCTAATTTTGCATCACCTTGCATTAACTTCAGGCCCCATAGGTCATGGTACTGCCCCTGGTCACCCTGTTCAAAGCACTTAATAGAAACTGTATCTCTATTCATTCCCCAAACCCTATGAGGTGCAATTATTATCCTCATTTTACAAATGAGAAAATGAAAGCAGAGGTTAGTTGAGGAACTGTCCCTGGTCACCCCTGGGCTCTAGGCCAGAGGCAGTGCTCATAAGCTGTCTGCATGATATGAGATGAGAGGAAGAAGAGGCCCTCTTTCTTCTTCAAGTCTCAGAAGCAGCTCTTCAGAAACAACTCTTGAAGGCTAGACATTATGAGGAAAATAAAGCGTTTTCTAAACCCCTCAAATTTCCTTTTATTTATCACAAGCAAAGCTCTGAAGTCTGATGAGGGCATCTCTGGCTCAGCTTTGCCTGAAGACAGCGGATCTAGTCCTGGTCTTTTCAGCTGGGTCTCAGCCCCTCGCCATCTACTTTAAGTTCAGGAAAGAAGGGTTCGGTCACTTGCCTCCCTTTACCTTCTCCTACCAAAACCGACTAGAGTCCCTAAATAATCGTGTCATAGAGCAGAGGAGGCAGCTGGCCGGCGTGAGGAGGGCACGAGCTGACACAGCTGAGTCTCAATCCCAGACCAAAGCCCGGAAGCAAGGTGGATGGGTGGCAAGACTCAAGGAGTGAGGCAGGGATGACACATGCTTCAGCATTAATTGCCACATCAAGATCAAAGCACAGGGAGGTCTGCCCTCCTGCCTTATGAGGAGGAAGTGGTTATTCACTCTACTGAGGAGAGGAAAAGGACCATTTCCTGTTCAGGACAGCTCAAGACCAAGCAGGAAAGAGGCACCAGCTCCTCCCTCATTCCAGGGCTGTTGGAAAGGATGAGCGTCTCTGTAAGCAATAGGTACGATAACACCCAGACAGTCCATTCATTCATTCAACAAATATTTATTGAGGGTCTAACATCCTGGACAGAGATCCAGGTAAGGAAAAACAGGACAGATTCCCAGCTCAGGAAGCTTCTGCCGAGTATACAATCCACCTCCCACTCCCTGGCTCCCAGCCGATGGAGCACATCTGTGTTTTAGAACCTGGGACGTTACGCTGCTGGCCCTGGAGGGCGGGGGTGGGTATCTGACCGGAGATAGAGCCTCTGGAACTTCAAGGTAAAGAAGTACATACACGAAAGAGTTGTAACCAAGCGTTACTTGGTTTTTAATTAACTTTGGAGGTAGTGGTAGCAGGTACGTGAGCTTAAGGATAAATTCAGAAAATAAAAGTATGTCTCAAGAGCTACTGGGGCACCTGGACAAACCTTCCTTCAGAACTCCTTTGCCTCTCCCTGTCTGCCCTTCTCTATCTTTTTTTTTTTTTTCGCCCTTCTCTATCTTGACAAGGGGGTTGCCAGCCCACTCTGCCCTATTAGTCTTTTCCTCTCTGATTTCTCTTTTCATAAACCTCACACCCAATGGAAATTTGTTTATCATATTTATGAATTTTATATTCTAGCTCATAATTTTAAAAATTAGATTGAGACATTTATACATTCACACCTATACACAAGCCTAAAACCAATTTGTTTAAGCATGAATAACAGTCTCTAATGAGTCTGGTTTCTGTGGGTAGCAAAAATAGTTGACTTCAACAGAAAAAAAAATATTTCTCTAAATTCCTGTGGTGACCTCCATTCCCCAACCCGCTCCCCACCCCCGAAATTTGGCAGGAGAATCCTCAATGCAGACCTCATGTCCAAAATCCCAGGCTACCTACTCTGCTGCCAAGAATTCATATGAATTTCACGCTTCTCTCCCCACCCCCACCCTGGCATTGACTCATCCGCAATGCGGTAACTTTTCTGTAAACACCCAACAAACCAATAACCCCAGAGCAGATGGCCATGAGGCAACGATCTGCATGCCCTAGGTTGAGAATGGGGGTGCGACACGGCTGTGCCACCTGCAGGACTCCAGTGGCAGCCCACCCGCCTCCTTCGCACCCACTCCCGGTGGCCAGGGAGCCGTCCCTCCCTTCCCAGCACTAAGCAGGGAAGGCACTGAGTGACTTGAGATGGAGCTGGGCCCTGAAATCAAGTCCAGACTCAACTCATCATACTCCCTTAGCAACAGCTACAACTGGTATCTTTTCTCGTGTAACAGGATATTAAATATATATATATACATGTACATACACGCACACACACGTATACATGAATATAGAGTGTTAAAGCTGGAGATAAGAAGAGGCCCTCTTTCTGCTTCAAGTCTCAGAACCAACTCTTCGGAAACAACCCTCAAAGGTTGGACATTATGAAGAAAATAAAGGGCTTTCTAAACCCCCAAATTTCCTTTTATATATATATCATAAGCAAAGCTTTGAAGTCTGAGTCCTATGAAGGGAGAGCGCTTTCAAGGGAAGCACCCATCCAACAGAAAATGAAAGGAGAGAGCCCCTCTACTTCCTGGAGGGAGAACAGGGAGAAGGACAAGAATTTAGAGATTCATGTGTCATAGCGCCCTGCCCCAGACCTACACCCTGAATGAATTACTTGGGTGAAATCCCATCACTGTGGGCTTGGTCTTCTCTTCCACGCATGTCTTCTGGGAAAAGCCACGCTGCCTTAGAGAAGCACCATGTCCAACGCGGTGCTGCCAAAGGTGGTTGTTAGAAATGATTGAGGGGAAACCTGCAAGTGGCCCCGGGGAAGTGTCCAGGATGATGCCTGGAGAATTGCCACCAAACATTAACATCCTTGGTGGGATCAGAGCACTTGTGTTGGACAAGCCAATCATTTCTTCACTGTAACCCCAGGGATATTCTGTTAACCAATGAATAACTAGAGAATGAGAGAATAATAAATAGTACACGAATACAGACAAGAAATCATTCCTCCAGGTCTTACAGCAAATGAATTATGGAGAGCAAAGTACATCTATGATTTGGCTTTCTATTCTGACACTTCTGAAAAGATGATTCTGATAGGAAGAATGTCGGCTCAGGTTCTGATGAATGTGACCAACACAGGTTGCATGATGACATTTTATAGGACTACCCCAGCAGTGCTTTTTTGGCAATGGATTAACCAGTACTTCAATGCTGTAGACAATTACACCAACCAAAGTGGAGCTGCTCCTCTTACTATAAATGAATTGGGAACAGCCTACATTTCTGCAACAACCAGTGCCATAACAACCACCCTAGGGTTTAATGCATTAACCAAGCATGTCTCACCGTTGTTAAGACATTTTGTCCCCTTTGCTGCCATAGCTGCTGCTAATTGCATTCTTATTCCATTAGTGAGGCAAAGGGAACTCAAAACTGGCATTACTGTCATGAATGGAAATGGGAACACCTAGGCGAATCGGCAAATGCTGCAAAACAAGCCATCACACAAGTCGTTGTCTCCAGGCTTCTCAGCCCCTGGCATGGCCACCCCTCCATTTATCATGATGCTTTGGAAAAGAAAGCCTTTTTAAAGGGGATTCTGTAGGTGAGCGCACCCATTCAGTTTGGAGCAGTCGGCTTCTGTTTGGTGTTTTCTACACCCCTGTGCTGTGCTCTCCTTCCCCAGAAAAGCTCCATGTCTGTGCCAAGCTTGGAGACCAAGTTGCAAGCCACGATCTGAGGGACCTGTCCTGAATTTTGGTCCATGAACTTTAAAAAGGGATTGTAGAAAAGAGGAAAGGAGACCTCTAAGGCTGTATACCTGGTATCACGATGTGGTGAGGGGAACCCTGTTCCACCTGGGTTCTCCTAAATACAGAGCCAATTTAAAGCTCCACATTAGACCTTTTGAGGACCGCTGCTCCCTTGTAGTATAGCGTCTGGTGTGGGACCCGGAACCCGACACCTGTTGGCCCGAACATTCAAATCATGTTTCAATTCCCAGAATCACCTTTCCATTCCGTTAGCTTTTATAGTCATTGTTTTTTTTGTTGTTGTTGTTTGTTTTTTAAGACAGTATCCCCACCATCACCCAGGGTTTTAAAAAACACTGCTAAGCATAGAGTAGGTGCTCAATAGAGTATTTACTGATTATCAATCAGTGAAAAAGAAATCTGTTTAAAATATTGAATTTTCACTTGTACTTCAGATCAGGAAGTTTCCAGTAGTGACTTGAGAAAAGACAAAAGTTCTGAGGCCAAACTGTAAAATTTACCTTTATATACGAAGGGCAATTTGCTTCCAGTTTGGGTAGCGAGTAGGCCCAAAGTAGACAATGAATTGGGGGGAGGGGGTGGCAGTGTAGAGTGAAATCTCCTTTCCACACCTCCGAACGTCATAATAATAGAGCAGTGTGACAGCCCTTCCCTGCTGTCAACACTCACAGGCATTCAGATCATTGGTGGATTTTTTGGGTCGACTTTTAAATTCACCTTTTTAAATTTTCACAATGATGTTAACCGTACCTTGCACTTATTGATTTTACAGTCAATTACTTACTTTAAATAATCAAATAAGTGAAATTTACAAATAACGTTTCAAGTTACTCAACACTGCATGATGGGATTGAGTCCAGTTTGTCTAATTTTTTTAGAAATGAGAGCAAAAGTCCAGCTTCCCCCATGTCTTCCCTTGTTTCTCTTTGGCTTTCAGAAAGATGCAGAGGTGATGTCCTTATGAAACAGTAACTAAAGGAATCTTACTTGAATATCGCATATTGTTCGAAAATAATGAATCCATGCACCACTGTTTACATCCTCTGCAGTCATTTCACATATAATTCATTTAGTAACGGAGAGATTAGATTTCAAGTATGTAGATACTCGGAGTAATATGCAAGGTACTTGTTTCAGGGAGTGTAGCTCACTGTCACTCAGAGAGCTATAAGTGAAGAAATGTAGAAAACTATTTAGTTTTGACACATTTTTTCTGACAATGTGACGAGACTGAATTTCCTCATAAAGAAATAATGGTGAAAAAAGATTGAGGAAGAGATCAAGGCAGGAGCTCCAATGGACCAGTTTCCCCGGCCCCCTTATAGTAGAGAGGGCATCTAGAAGTCTCCCCGAGCTCCCGCTGGCGGTGTGGGAGGCAGGTGAGCTGAGGCAGAGGCCTTTCTGGGGCTGCCATGGAGAGCAGTGAGGATGTGGGGTCAGCCTGAGCCAAGGGCAGGACAGGGTCTGGCTCAGAGGATTACTAGCCCCCGTGAGAGCTGAGCTGAGTCGGAGTCCACCAGGCATCCAACTCTGATCTAGCCAGCGTCGAACAAAGAGAACAGTTATCTCATCAGCTGTGGTTTCAGCTATGGGTATAAGCAGGAGCCCAAAGGCCGGGCCAGGTAAGGTCTCAGCCTACATCCTGCCAGCAAGGCCACTTTTCCTCACGCGGAGCTGTCATTTTGGCTACAAGGGTACGGGTGGAGAAGTCTCCGAAATGAGCATTTCCTAAAAGAGACCGAGTTTTCCCACAATGAAACCTGAAATTTATGAAGTGGCAAATTTTAGTTCCTCCTAGCCTGTTAAAACATTTCCAGTGCAAAACTATCCTTAGGTTTGGGGGGCTAGGAAATAAGATGGCATGAGTTATAAAAAAAAAGAAAAGAAATCTAAATGGGAAATCTGGAAAAAGATTTATAGAGGAAATATTTCTTAAGTTGAAACTTGTAAGATGGGTTAGTGTTTACTGGTTTTTGCAATGCCAATATACAGTAATCCATGCTCTTTCAAAGTGACATGCCAGTATTTTTATTGGTGTAAAATGTTCTTTCAGATGTCATCCAGCAGCTGCGTTCAGCCTTCCTGGCTCTCTGTAACCCCTCCCCCTTTCCCTGTCCCCTCCCCAATCCTTCCCAGGCCCATTCCATCATTCAGCACCTATAACTCCCCTGTCTCTTCTCATAGCATACAGCCAGGCCTTCCCACCCCTGGGGTAGAGAAGCTTCCCGAAGCGGAGGCTTCTCACATAAAGGACTGAAAAATCATTAGCAATACTGGGGATTAGAAGTCAATGGGAAAATAACTTGAAAAATTCTGATTAAAAATGATTTCCGACTCAGAATTTTATTCCCATACTATAGCCAAAAGTAAGAGTAGCATATAGGCATTTTCAGAAATGCAAAGCCTCAATTTTTTTTTTAACCTTTCTCATGAGCTACTAGATAGGTACTTTTTAAACTTGAAACTGTGCAGGTATCATCCGGGGAACTTGTTAAAATGCAGATTCTGATTCAGTAAGTCTGGAGTGGGGTCTGAGCTCCATCATTTATGACAAGCTCCCAGTGGATGCCAATGCTACTGGCCCATAAACCACACTTTGAAAAGGAAGTAGTGGATGTCTCCCACCAAAATAAGAGAATAAACCAAGAAAGAGGAAGGAATGTGATCCAGGAAAGTGAGGATCAAACACAAATGCAAGTGAAGAGAACAGCTAGAATGATGCTGCAAGGAGATCCCAGAAAATTACCTAACAGGCAACCGGTCCAAAGTGGCACATAAAGGAAGCATAAAAAAGGGGAAGTGGAGGAGGAAGAAGGGAAGAATTTTGAAGAGGAGAAAGTAATGAAACTGATGATTACCTGATATATTGAGAGGAGATTTACACTTCTGGTGGAGAATTTTAGGGTGAGTTAGTGACGTAGAAAACTAAGCCTCTAACTAAAAACAATAACAGGAGGAACGTGACTGCAGCTAAAGCATGCTTAGGACCTGGCATTTTTCTAGAGGAGGATAAAGAAATGGATTAACTTGAAACTTTGTTAATTCAAGTAAACAGGTTACAATTTAGGGATATTTATTAAAAGAATAGAAATAGAACATCCAAATTAAAAAAAAAAATTAGAGTGGGAGAAAAAAGAAAAAGGATCTTAAAGAAGTTAGAAGGAAAAAAATTAGAAAAAGCAGGGGGAATTGTGATGGAGATGTCATAATTTCTTGCCAACATGGCTGCCGTGGTTGATGCAGGGCAACACAAAATGGCCTAGCCTGAGACCGGCTTTCTTCCCGGAACTAGCTGTGGCTAGTGTCAAAAGCGCTAACCTTAAATCTGCCCTCCACCCTAGCAACAACAGTGACCAATCTCAGCCCCACATGTAAATCTGCCTTCCACCCTAGCAACAAGGTGACCAATCCCAGTCTGACACGTGTCCCTGCATGCTCCCAGCCTATATAAGCCTGTGCACTTCCTCAATAAAGCAGATGCCTTCCACTCACCTCTGAGGGTTGTCTCCTCAGTCGTTTCTTTGTGACTGTGTGCTGTGTGCCTGACTCAGTATGGCCGCTTACCCCCAGCCATCAGCTGGGGTACAGAATTGAAGGTACAAAATCAGATAGTAGTAATGAATTCAAATATGTTAATAATCTCAATAAATATTAATGAACTAAACTCATCAATTAAAAAACATAGATCTAGTTTTCTGCATAATTGAAACTTTTAATAATGCAGAGTTTAGAAAGGGGAGATTGTCAGTTTAGAAACCCACCTATTCTTATTTGCAAGAATATACTGAAAATATAAGGACACACAAAAAGTTGAAAATAAGAGACTAGAAAAAGATACACTAATCAAACAGTGATCATAATAAAACTGGTATATAGATAAGAAGACTTTAAGAGAAGTCATTAGAGAACAAGAAAATTGCTATGTAAAGATAAAAGAAACATTCCACCAGGAAGATGTAACTGTTTGAAACTTGCATGTTCCTAAATAACACAGACTTCAGGTGTCCTAAACCAAACTTGACAAAATGACAGAAAGAAATAGAAAAATATACAATTACATCTCTCTCATTAGTAGATAAATAAAGCATACAAAATATTATCAAGAATATAGACAATTTGGACAACACAATTATCAAGCTTAATCTACTATCCATATATAATCCTTAAAGTCACAACATTTAGAGAATACACTTTCTTTTCAAGTACATTGGAATACCTACAAACATTGGTTATAAATGAGGCCTTATAGAAAGTATCAAAAATTTTAGACATGATACTATACAGATAATATTCTTTGAGAAATATGCAAATGTTAGAAATCAATAACAAAAACATGCCTTCAAAGATCTATTATTTGAAAATTATGAAATGCACTTCCAAACAGAAACATAAACTTACTTTTTAAAAAAATGAATTTTAGTTTTTAGAACAATTTTAGAAGTATAGAAAAAGTGTGAAGATAGTACAGTGTTCCTGTATACCCCATACCCAGTTTTCCTTGTTACTGTTTTAACATCTTACATTAGTTTTTTTTAGTTTGCTATAAGCTGCCAGAATGAAATATACCAGAAATGAGTAAGCTTTTTTTTAAAAGGAGATTTATTAAGTTACAAGTTTAAAGTTCTAAGGACTTAAAAATGTCCAAAATAAGGCATCCAGAGAAAGATACCTTCACTCTGAAGAAGGGCCAACATCTGTCATGAGAAAGCACGTTGCTGGCATCTGCTGGTCCTTGTTTCTGATTCTGTGGCTTCCAACTTCTGAGTTCAGTGACCTCCTCTGTAAGTGCCTGTGGGCCATCACTTAGCTTCTCCAGGGAAAAACTCTAGGCTCTGGCTTGCTGAGAATCTCATGGGCAGGCACATGGCAACATTTGCTGGGCTCTGCATCTCCAAACATTCATGTGTAGGCACCTGCTCTCTCTGTCAGCACGCCAAGCATCCTCAAATGTCTGTATCTATGCAGCTCTGAGGCAACTATGTTTTCTCCAAAATGCCTCCCGTTTAAAAAGAATCCAGTAAATTAATCAAGACCCATCTTGAATTTGCAGAGTCACATCTCCCTTAATCAAAGATCCAACCCACAACTGGGTATGTCACATCTCCATGGAAACAATACAAAGTTACCACCCTAAACAATAAATCTGCCCACACAAGATTAGATTAGGAAAAAGGACATGGCTTTTCTGAGATACATAACATCTTCAAACTAGCACAGCTACCTTCTGAACACCCAAAAGATATGTTTCTTTCCATATACAAATATATTCAATCATTTTGTGATACAATATCACAAAAATCTTAAACCATTTCAGTAACAATACAAAGTCAAAAAACAGTCCAAAATCTCATCAAAGTCAGTAACAGGCAGGGTCTGTTCTAAGGCAAAAAATTATCTTCTGGCTATTGACCTGTGAAGCTCAGAACAAGTTAATTGCTTCCAATATACAAAGGAGGGACACTCATGGGATACATGTTCCCATTGCCATAGGGAAAAATCAAAAGGAAAAACAGAAGTCACTGGACCCAAACAGTTTTGGAAATCTGCAGAGAGAAGTTCATCAGATTTTAAAGTCCAAGAGTCACTTCATCATCAGGGCTTGAGATAGCAGTAATGCCATCCTTTCCAAGGGCCTATGCAGCAGACCTGTTCTCTCCAAACACTGGGGTGAAGGTTGCAACATTGGGGAACTTTGAGGAGACCACCTTTTTCTCAGCTCCCCCCTCCTCAAGCATTTAGGTGGCACTCAGATTCTCTGCCATCTCTGGAGCATACATTCAACCCTTCAGAACATTGGGATTGCAGCCAGGCTCACCCCAATCCTTGGGGAATATGCTTCACACTCTTTGAGGTCTGGGATACCACAACTTTTCCTGAACATTGAACCAGAAGGCCCACTCCTGCCTACCTGGCCAAACTTACCCCCTCCACATGCACAGGTATATCTACTCTCACGAGCTGAGGTCTCTTGGCTTCAGACCTTAGCTTCCATGATTCTGCTTCTGAGGCCATTCTTCCTTCAATCTGTCCCTTTTCTGCCCCTTTCAGTCCAGACTGGCAGTGGTTCCGTTTATACAGGTCTCACAAAAAAATTTGTTGACTTGGCATGCAGTATACAGGGATTGAAACCTTCTGACAATAGGACCTTCCACAAATCCTTTCTGGATAACCCCATTTCCAATCCTTGCTTGTCCTGTAATGACTGACTGGTTCCATGTTTGGTTAAATCCTCACATGGGGAGCTACTCTCTGGGGTCTCACTTTTCGGAAGCTCAAAATTTTCCAGGCCATCAATTTTTGGCTTGTTTGAACCCAAAGACTCAGTCCTTAGCCTATCACTTTCTTGTTGCATTTTACTTTAATTTGCAAGGAGAAACCAGGTTGCATCCTCCACATTTAGCTTGGAAATTTCCTCAGCCAAGTATCTCAAGAAATCACATTTAAATTCTCCCTTCCTTCCAGCACCAGGATTCAATTTTGCCAAACTTTCTGTTACTTCAAAACAAGGGACACCCTCCTTCCAATCTGCAACAGCACTTTCTTTAAAGTCCATGTTTCTGCCAACAGTCTCTTCAAAGCAATCTAGCCTTTCTCTATAAAGCTCCTCACAATTCTTCCAGAATCCTCATCTTATTTAAAAAGCCATTTCAACATATTTAGTATTTGAAAATACAGTAGCACCCCACTCCTCTGGTACCAAATCCTTAGTTTGCTGAAGTTGCCAAAATACAATACATCAGAGATGGACTGGCTTCTATAAAGGAAATTTATTTAGTTACAAATTTACTAACTTGCTGGGTTTTTCTCCTGGCTTCTGGGTTCAGATGGCTTTCCCCAGGGTGGTTCTTTTCTGCATCTCCAAATATTTGGGTCTGAGCTGGCTCTGAGCTCTGAGCTGAGCTGTGCTGGGCTGTACTGAGTTGCTTCTCTCTCTTCTGACTTCTCTCTTTTATTAAAAGATATTTTTTGACAAATCTTCACACACATACACTCCATACATGGTGTACAATCAATGGCTCACAATATCATTGCATAGTTTTCTACTCATCACCATGATTATTTTTAGAAACCTTGTGTCACTCCAGAAAAAGAAATAAAAAAAGAAAAAACTCATACATCCTATATTCCTTACCCCTCCCTCTCATTGACCATTAGTATTTCAACCTACCCAATCTTTTTTACCCCTTATCCCCCCTATTATTTATTTTTTATCCATATTTTTTTTTACTTATCTGTCCATACCTGGATAAAAGGAGCATCAGGCACAAGGTTTTCATGGTCACATTGTAAAAGCTATATCTTTATACAATCGTCTTCAAGAATCAAGGCTACTGGAACACAGCTCAACAATTTCAGGTACTTCTCTCCAGCCACTCCAATACACCATAAACTAAAAAGAGATATCTATATAATGCATAAAAATAACCTCCAGGATAACCTCTCGACTGTGTTTGAAATCTCTCAGCCACTGAAACTTCATTTTGTCTCATTTCTCTCTCCCTCCTTTCAGTCAGGAAGGCTTTCTCAATCCCATGATGCTGGGTCCTAGCAAATCCCAGGAGTTCTGTTCCACATCAAGGAGATTTACACCCCTGGGAGTCATGTCCCACATAGGGGGAAGGCGGTGAGTTCACCTGCAGAATTGGCTTAGAGAGACAGGCCACATCTGAGCAAAAGAAGTCTGACCTCTATCTTTTAAGCCCACTCATTGCAGAAGGTACTCCCCTTAGCTGACCACATATATAATCAGCAATAGATGAAATTCACGTGCTGATGATTTAAATCCACAGTGACAGAACAACTGGGCACCATCACCTGGCCAAGTTGACACCTGAACCTAACTAGTACAAATAGGAAGCCCAGAAACAATCACACACATTTTGAAATTTGTTCTGTGATAAAAGTGGTACTGTAGATCAGAGCAGAAAAGAGAAACCATTTATCAAATGGTGCTGGGAAAATATAAAATCAATTAATGCACATTAAAGCTGTATATTATAAAAGCAAATGTTAAAACTTCAGAAGAACATATGAGGTTTACAATCTCAATACAAGGAAATATTTCTTTTTTTAAATTTTTTATTTATTAATTAAAAAATTAACAACAAACAAAAACATTAACATATCATTCCATTCTACATACATAATCAGTAGTTCTTAATATCATCACATAGTTGTATATGCATCGATTTAGAAAAAGAAATATAAAGACAACAGAAAAAGAAATAAAACGATTACAGAAAAAAAAGATTATACATACCATACCCCTTACCCCTCACTTTCATTTATCACTAGCATTTCAAACTAAATTTATTTTAACATTTGTTCCCCCTATTATTTATTATGTTTTTTATTTTTTTAATTTTTTATTAATTAAAAAAAATTACAAGAAACAAACATTCCAACACATACACTCAGTAATTCACAATATCATCACATAGTTGCATATTCATCATCATGATCATTTCCCAGAACATTAGCATCAATTCAGAAAAAGAAATAAAAAGACAACAGAAAAATATAACAAACAGAAAAAAAAATTTTTTTACAGGCCATACCCCTTACTGATCCCTTTCATTGATCACTAGCATTTCAAACTAAATCTATTTTAACATTTGTTCCCCCTATTATTTATTTTTATTCCATATGTTCCTCTCATCTGTTGATAAGGTAGATAAAAGGAGCATCAGACACAAGGTTTTCACAATCACACAGTCACATTGTGAAAGCTATATCATTATACAATCATCATCAAGAAACATGGCTACTGGAACACAGCTCTACATTTTCAGGCAGTTCCCTCCAGCCTCTCCATTACATCTTGGATAACAAGGTGATATCTACTTAATGCATAAGAATAACCTCCAGGATAACCTCTCGACTCTGTTTGGAATCTCTCAGCCATTGACATTTAGTCTCATTTCACCCTTCCCCCTTTTGGTCGAGAAGGTTTTCTCAATCCCTTGATACTGGGTCTCAGCTCATTCTAGGATTTCTGTCTCACGCTGCCAGGAAGATCCACACCCCTGGTAGTCATGTCCCACGTAGACAGGGGGAGGGTGGTGAGTCTGCTAGCTGTGTTGGCTGGAGAGAGAGGCCACATCTGAGCAACAAAAGAGGTTCTCTTGGGGGTGACTCTTAGGCTTAATTTTAAATAGGCTTAACCTATCCCCTGTGGGGTTAAGTTTCATATGAACAAACCCCAAGACTGGGGGCTCAGCCTAGGGCTTTGGTTGTCCACACTGCTTGTGAGAATATCAAGAATTCAACTTGGGGAAGTTGAGTTTTCCCCTGTTCTCACCATTCCCCGAAGGGGACTTTGCAAATACTTTTCCACTCACTGATCAAATCACTCTGGGATTCATCAGGGCATCACCTGGACAAGCCAACAAAATCTCATGTCCTATACAAAGTTCCATGTACTTAAGGTGTTCAATCAACTATCTACATAAGTCATATTAGGAGATGCACTAGTCAAAGTATAGATTTGTACCAAATAAAGATTTTTTGCTTTAGTCTCACACATTAGTTGAAAATTTTAAATATTAAGTACCATCTATTTTCAGCACACTGCAGTGATGACATTCTTTTGTTCTTCCTCACGCAAAAACATTTTTTAAATTTGTACATTTAGTCACTATCATTATACGCTCTAGGCATTCCTAGATTACACCATCTCAATCTTTATCGTCTATCTTTCTTTGTGATTTCATTTATGCCCCAGCCCTCCTCCCTCTATCATTATCATATGCAGCTTCATTCAGTGTTTTAACATAATTGTATTACAGTTAGGTAATATTGTGCTGTCCATTTCTGAGTTTTTATATTCAGTCCTGTTGCACAATCTGTATCCCTTCAGTTCCAATTACCCAATATCTTACCCTATTTCTATCTCCTGATGGTCTCTGTTACCAAGGAAATATTCCAAGTTTATTCACTAATGTCAGTTCATATCAGTGAGACCATACAGTATTTGTCCTTTTGTTTCTGGCTAATCACACTCAGCATAATGTCCTTAAGGTCCATCCATGTTGTTACATACTTCATAACTTTATTCTGTCTTACAGCTGCATAATATTCCATCTTATGTAAATGTCACAGTTTGTTTAGCCAACTGTCTGTTGATGGACATTTTGGCTGTTTCCATCTCTTGGTAATTGTTAATAATGCTGCTATAAACATTGGTGTGTAAATGTCCATTTGTGTCATTGCCCTCATGTCCTTTGAGTAGAGACAGCATATAGATGAGTCCTGTTTTTTAATCCATTCTGCCAGACTATGTCTTTTGATTGGAGAGTTTAATCCATTAACATTCAGTGTTATTACTGCATGGGTAGTACTTTTTTCTACTATTTTGCCTTCTGGATTTTATATGTCATATCTAATTTTCCTTCTTTTTTTACCTTTACTCATAGTCTTCCTTTCTACACTCTTCTCCACACCTCTCTCTTTTGTCTTTGTATCTGTCTCTAGTGTTCCGTTTAGTATTTCTTGCAGAGCTGGTCTCTTGGTCACAAGTTCTCTCAGTGACTTTTTGTCTGAAAATGTTTTAATTTCTCCCTCATTTTTGAAGGACAATTTTGCTGGATATAGAATTCTTGGTTGGCAGTTTTTTTCTTTTAATAATTTAAATATATTATCCAACTGTCTTCTCGCCTCCATGGTTTCTGCTGAGAGATCTGTGCATAGTCTTATTGGGCTTCCCTTGTATGTGATGGATTGTTTTTCTCTTGCTGCTTTCAAGATCCTCTCTTTCTCTTTGACCTCTGACATTCTGATTATTAAATGTCTTGGAGTATGTCTATTTGGATCTATTCTCTTTGGCGTACGCTGCACTTCTTGGATCTGTAATTTTAAGTCTTTCATAAGAGTTGGGAAATTTTCAGTGATAATTTCCTCCATTACTTTTTCTCCTCCTTTTCCCTTCTCTTCTCCTTCTGGGACACCCACAACACGTATATTCGTGCACTTCATATTGTCTTTCAATTCCCTGAGTCCCTGCTCATATTTTTCCATTTTTTTCCCTATAGTTTCTGTTTCTTGTTGGATTTCAGATGTTCCGTCCTCCAGTTTAGAATCCTATGTTCTGTCTCTCAAAATCTACCATTGTCAGTTTCCATTGTTTTTTTTCATCTCTTCTACTGTGTCTTTCATTCCCATAAGTTCTGTGATTTGCTTTTTCAGACTTTCAGTTTCTTCTTTTTGTTCTTTCCTTGCCTTCTTTATATCTTCCCTCAATTCATTGATTTGGTTTTTGATGAGGTTTTCCATGTCTGTTCGTACATTCTGAATTAATTGTTTCAGCTCCTGTATGTCATTTGAATTGTTGGTTTGTTCCTTTCACTGGGCCATATCTTCAATTTTCCTAGTGTGATTTGTTATTTTTTGCTGGCATCTAGGCATTTAATTACCTTAATTAGTTTATTCTGGAGATTGCTTTCACTTCTTTTATCTAGGGTTTTCTTGCTGGATGAATTTATTGTCTATCTGTTCTTTAACATTCATTTCAGCTTTCTCTGGACCTTTAGCTTAAGTTTTGTTTAACAAAGGAGAATTTTTCAGTTCTTGTTTACTTGTTTCTTGCCCTGCTTGTGTGGTGCCTTCCCCCCCCCACACACACACACACTTAGGAGGGTCTACTTAGATAGTATATACCCCAGCCAGATTTTCCCAGACCAAACTGGCCTCCTATCAGGAGGAAAGAGTCACCTGCGTTGGTTTTCCCTGAGGGTGAGACCAAGCAGGTTGAAAGACTTTCCTGTGAAGTCTCTGGATTCTTGTTTTTCTTATCCTGCCCAGAATGTGGCGCTTGTCTGACTGCAGGTCCCACCAGCATAAGATGATGCAGTACCTTTAACTTTGGCAGACTCTCCCTGCTGGGGGCATGGTGGAAACAGAGGAGAGGTTGTAGGCTGGTTTTAATGGCTTCAAATTACCAAGCCCTGGTGTCTGAATTCTTTGATGGAGGGATTCCACCTGGGTGGGGCTTCCCCCCTCCCCTGGGGAAGGCACAAGCTCCAGATAAGCTCCCAAAAGAGCTCACTTCTGCCTGTGCCTGGGGCAGTTGCAGCCTGAAAAGTCCTGCCATTGTATCCTGAGGCAGTCAAGCCTTTGTAGATACACAGCCACAAAAACCTCAGTTTCCTTCTTTTTTTTTCCCCCCTTTTTCTGTCAGTCCTGCCCCCTTGGCGCCAGGGCAAAAATGAGCAACCTCCGCTTTGATCAGGTTCACCTAAGCTGGGGGCCTATTTTTAGCGGTCAGAATTTGCTAATTAGTTCCACAATTGATGTTTGATTGTGCCCAATCCCTGCTGCTGGTAAAGTCCTTTCCTTTTCCCTCTGGGAAGCAACCTGTGGGGGAGGGGCACTGGCCGCCGCAGCTTTGGGAACTCATGGGTTCTGGGGGGTGCTTGCAGCTGATCCAGCTGGTCCAGACTGGGGTATGCTGTGTGTCCGGTCACTATCGTGGCTCCGGGAGCTGTTCTGTACTGTTTCTGGTTATTTAGTAGTTGTTCTGGAGGATGAACTAAAATGTGCACGTTGTTAAGCCACCATCTTGACCCGGAAGTCAGGAAAGATTTCTTAAACAACAATCAAAACCCACAAACTATAAAGGAAAAAGATTATAACTTCAATTACATTAAAATATAAAACATCTTTTTGATAAAGGACACCTGACAAAATTGAAACAATGTGCCACAAGCTACAGGAAGATATGTGCGATATATTTAGCCAAAACAGTATTAAAACCAAAAATATATTCAAACGTTCACATCCAATCAGAAAAAGACAAAGAACTAAACAGAAAAATAGGCAGACTCCCCCCTACATAGGACATGACTCCCAGGAGTGTAAATCTCCCTGGCAATGTGGGACATGACTCCTGGGGATGAGCCAGGATTCAGCATTATGAGATTGAGAAAGCTTTCTTGACCAAAAGAGGCAAGAGAGAAATGAGACAAAATAAAATTCCGGTGGCTGAGAGATTTCAAACAGAGTTGAGAGGTTGTTCTGGAGATTATTCTTATGCATTATTTAGGTATCTATTTTTTTTTTTAGAGTTAAAAGATTAATATATATTTATAAACTGTTGAACACATTAAAGGAGATAAAGTATAATAAACCTTTGACATAAAAGTCCCTCTATATTTCATCTTGTACTTAGCACGGTATGATCACCTTTGAGCAGTAACACATGATGAGAGTTTTTCCGTGGATCATCAAATAGAAAAAGAAAACAAATACAATTATTATTTATATGTCTTGAAACATTGGATTATCAGGTTTGAGAAATCTCATTTTCCTTCTCAGACAGGGAAGTAGAAAAACATACTTGAAAAATGTATTTTTTAAAATATTTACTTTTCTCTCTAATACCTCTTCTCCACCCAGATAAAATATTAAGGAAATTAAAAGTTATTTTCTATTTGGAATGATAAATGTTCAGAAGCTTTTCTACTCAACATCAGTAATACGATCAGCAATAGGAGGCTCCATTCCACATGGCACTGGGACAATCCTCAAATCTAAAGCCCTGCTTTCATTCCTGATGATGTCCATTTCTGCCATTGTTCTTTCGTTTTTCTCATTTGATTTTTTTAAAAATTTTTCTTTATAAGAGAAATTCTGGGTTGTTCTGGTTTGTTAAAGTTGCTAGGATGCAATATATCAGAAATGGAACAGCCCTTTAAAAAAGTAATTTATTAAGTTGCAAGTTTACAGTTCTAAGGCCATAAAAATGTCCAAGCTAAGACATCCAGAGAAAGATATGTTTCTTTAGAAAGAGTCTAGAACACATCAGCTGGGAAGGTACAGGGCTGGCATCTGCAGAGGTCTTTGGCTTCGGGTTGCAAACAGCTTCCGGCGAGGGCATTTACATTCTGCATCTCCCAACATCTGGGTCTCCTGTTGATTCTGAAGCAACTGTTCCCCAAGAATCTGAGCTTCCTACAAAATGTTTTCCCATTTGAAGGATTCCAGTAAACTAATCAAGACCCACCTTGAGTGGGTGGAGTCACATCTCCATCTAATCAAAAGGTCACACCCAATATTGGGGGTATCACATCTCCACGGAAACAACCCAATCAAAAGGTCACAACCATAACTGGGTGTGTCACAAACCCATGGAAACAATTCCATCAAAGTTTCCACCTAAACAATATTGAATCAGGATTAAAGAACATGGTTTTTCTTTGGTACACATACTTTCAAACCAGCACATGGATTTAAAGAAACCATGCATAAAATACAGGATTCCCATACCACCCCACTGACACCCTGCATTGGTGTGGAACATTTGTTAAATTGATAACAGTACCATTATAAATTATTAAAATGTGCTATTAACTATTATCCAGGGTTTAATTTATGTTTCACTGTGTTGTGTAGTTCCATGGATTTTTTTTCAATTTTTAATTTTTATTCTGTTACCATATATACAGTTGAACATTTCTCCTTTTAATCATTCATATACATATTTCAGTGTTGCTAATTATTTTTACAATGTTGTGCTACCATCACCTTCATATCAAGGCCAGGTAGAGACATACATACAAAAAAAGAAAACTACAGACCATTATCTGTTATGAATACAGACACAAAAATTCTCAACAAAATACTAGCAAACTGTCTTAGAATTGTCACTAGTGAAACAGTGTTTTACTTCTGATATTGTTCCATTTGTGTTTCTGATGCAGGTGATTAGTAATGTTCAACCCCTAACTACAAGGCTACAGAAAAGATAAAATTATATAACCTCACTTTCTTAGAATTGTCACTAGTGAAACCGTGTTTTACTTCTGATATTGTTCCATTTGTGTTATATAATTAAAATTATTGCGTACAAAAAAAAAATACTAGCAAACTGGATCCAATGGAATTTTAAAAGAATTAGACCCCATAATCAAGTGGGATTTATCCCTGGTATGCAAGGTGGTTTGACATAAGAAAATCAATGAATGTAAATACATGACATTAACAGAATGAAGGACAAAAACCACATGATGTTCTTAATTGATACAAAAAAGGCAAAATCCAGCACCCCTTCTTGATAAAAACACTTAGAACACTAGGAATAGAAGGAAACTTCCTTAAACAGGAAATAGGGCATATATGAAAAAACTAATGGCTAACATCCTACTTAATGGTGAAAGACTGAAAGTTTCCCCTAAGATAAGGAACAAAACAATGATGCCCCTTGTCACCACTGTTATTCCACATTGAACTGGAATTTGTTCTCACTGCAGTTAAGCAAAGAAAAAGAAAAGGCATCCAAACTGGAAAAGGAAAACTTAAGCTAAAGCAGATTACATATATCCCTTACACAGGAAAGTCATGGAAAATGCACAATAAATCTCCTAGTGCAAATAAATTAATACTGCCAATGTTTAAAACCTATGTCTGGAGTTCTTTACCTAGACCTAAGGACTCCAGTTAATCTGAGGCCGATCACATTTCTATCCTAATTTCACAATCCTATGTTGCATATGCATTTGTTATTCTAATCAGGATAGAGCCCTTTTGTTATTCATAACTCAGTTTAAATGCAGCCTCTTCTGCTAAATGGGGATTGAAAGTCACAGGAATGCAAAGGCTCTGGGATATTGAATGGGTTCCAACCCAAATACAAAATGTCTTTAATAGAAATGCTTTAACAAAATCATGCTCTTAACTTTCTGGCCCCTCTTGGCCTTGAATTTCACACTAAGGAAGATTGAGGGTTAACAGCAACATCACAAGAAAGAGTCTGAGTGGTACAGATGGTGAGGCAGTCTGAATTCGTGATTTCATTTGGGATACAAAGAGAAAATACAGGCCTGAGAGCTCCTTGGAAGGTTGGATAAGAGAAATTGTAAATGAGAGCTCTCTCTGTCACATTGTAGAATGATATTTGCCCATATTCATAGTCTAGGAAAACTCCAACTTTGTGCATTTGTTCTCTCAGAGAAACCCTTTTTAAAGGAGGAAAGACCCATAAGGTAAAATCACTTCCCATAATGGATACTGTGAGTAAGAATTTATCTCTGGAAGCTTTGAGTCTGTCACCCTTCTGGCTTGTAGATTCCTTGTATATGCCCAACTGCCACTTTGTAGCCTTTTCTACATTTAACTTTCTGGCCCCTCTCAGTAATGCCTCCCTGAGGAGAAGCTCTCCACACCAAGCACAGTGGCACTGAAGTCAAATCT
Source organism: Tamandua tetradactyla (assembly GCF_023851605.1). Taxonomy (NCBI): domain Eukaryota; kingdom Metazoa; phylum Chordata; class Mammalia; order Pilosa; family Myrmecophagidae; genus Tamandua; species Tamandua tetradactyla. The sequence continues at coordinate 55,837,596 of NC_135340.1, forward strand.
CTTTGGGTCATCAGGTACACCCTGGAGGACATTTCCGAATCTCACACTACTCAGGTCATCAGATAAAACTAGAAGGGGATGAGCTGTTTCAGAATCCAAAGTTATATGTCTTTGGAATACTCTTAGCATTTCACTCATTCCTGTTATCTGGCCAAAACTCAGGTTTGTGATATGGGCAGGCTCTAGACATTAAAGTAGTGGTGACTCACTCCTTTCCAAAAAAGTCTTACCTTCTGGAGCAGTGCTAAGGTAGATTCCCCACAATTTTTCTCTAGCTCTCTGATGAGACTTTGGAGGCTATTGATCTGGGTAGAGACTCTGTCTTCACTCTTCTTCAGTGTATTCATGTTCTCTCTTCCCAAACTGTTTACTCTCTGTAGTGTCTCCTGGTACTTCTCCTCTAGCTCTCTGGCAAACTTGATCAGGTGATGTAGGTTGGCTTCTCTGGTATTCAGGTTGAATACACATCCTTGTAGTCTCAAGAGGTTCATCTCATTATTTTCCTTCAACAGCCGGAACCTTAATCTATATTCGGACTTAATCATCTCTTTGAAATTGTGCTCCTCTCTCTGAATCATCACCATTCTTCCTTGTACATCAGCTAATATACTTTTAGCCACCTCCAGTTTCTTCCTCAGTGTGTTCAATATCTCCTGGAATAACTTCCTGTAATTCACTGAAGCCTCTTCTATTCCATGCATGATGTGATACTTGTGTTCTTGGGACAGGAAACATTTGACACATAGTGTGATTTGGTCATCATCACAGAATAGCTGTGGTGGTTCCAGGTGTTTCACGCAGTAGTAATCTGGGATTTTTCGCAGAAATTGGGGGCTGAGCCTTTTGGACATCTTGGCATGTGCTGCTAGTTGAAGATAGGACTATTTGTTTTTGATATGGACAGGAAAAAGATGGGCAGGTCTCTTCTATGCGCAGACACAGTTGACAACTGCCATGCCCACGTCAGGCTCCAATGTCCCAAGCAAACAGTTCACAGAGACACGGTGGTTTGGCTCATTCTAGACTCTTCAAATCAAACAAACTGTTGGGAGACCTTTCTTTGTAATCCTGAATATTTTCTTTAGGGAAAGCAGCCAGAACAAGGAGACTGGAGGGCTTTTATCTGCTCAGTTATTTCCTCAGCTTCTCTCTTTCTCTGTATCACGTAGGCAATTGTGAAGCCTTTAAATCCTGTTCATATATCGGTATCTATTTTAAGTTTATGGTGTATTGGAATGGTTGGAGGGAAGGACCTGAAACTGTTAAGCTGCGTTCCAGTAGCCTTGATTCTTGAAGATGATTATATAACCAAATAGCATTTACAATGTGACCATGTGATTGTGGAAACCTTGTGTCTGATGCTCCCTTTATGCAGGGTATGGACAGATGAGTAAAAAATTAAGGACAAAAATAAATAAATAATAGGGGGGGATAAGGGATAAAAAAATGAATAGATTAAAATGCTAGTGGTCAATGACAGGGAGGGGGAAGTGGTAAGGGATGTATGACTGTTTTTCTTTTGTCTATTTCTTTCTCTGGATGTTGTAAATGATCTAAAAATGATCATGCTGATGAATACACAAATATGTGATGTTATTGTAAGCCACTGATTTTATACTTTGGATGGATTGTATGGTATATGAAGATATCGCAATAAAAATATTAAAAAAAAAAAAGGCATCCCACATAAAAGCAAACCAGAAAAAGTAAAAAAAACAAAAAACAAAAAACACACGCACACATACACAAAATTATGCTGTTTCACTCGTCTTCAGGAAAATGGAAATTAAATCCACAATGAGATACTATTTCATGCATATCACGTTTGCAATACTTCAAAAGTCTTATAAGATTTCTGGTTTTAAAATGGTGGAGTAACTTCAATATTTTCCCTTCCTCTCTTGGAGGACTTCCAAAAGGAACAAGGAGAAAAATAATAACAGAAACACAAACTCCGCCTTTGGACGGAATTCATCTTAATCCACAAAATGTCTGGAGAGACTGCCAAAAGCAATGAAGATCAAACGGGTGTGGAAGGTTGAAGAGAAAGGGTTCCAGCACCTGCAGAGCTCAGAGACAGCTGTAGGGTGAACACACCAAGATGGGGAGCACACCCTGAATTGCAAGCCAAAACATTAATGGTGTGCTCGGGCTTGTGGCTGGAACTACTTTGGAACTGATTTTGTTGGGAGAAACATGGATGGTGGGGCAATTGACAAATCCCAGAAACAAGCCCCTTTACCAAGAAGCAGATCACACTAAGCAGACCAATAGCCACCCATCCCTTTGAGTAATGCTCAAAGCAAAGCTCAAAGAACTCCTGTACACAAGCATGAGACATGAGGATAGTTCCTACTGGGGCGCTAGCTGCTCAGGCCCCTCTTTGAGATAAACAGTATCTTAAATTTGGTTCCTTAGAAGCAGAGCCTAAAGCAGGGATTTAGATGCATTTGCTTTACAGGAGTGCTCTCAGGAGATAGGGCCTGAAGAAAGTAGGGGAGGAAAAAAAAAAAAAAAAGAAACTTGGCTGCAGTCTAGCTTTAGCCTGATCCCATGGAAATGCTGCACCACCAGTTATACAAGAGTTGGTCCCACTTTGAAGCAAGGTGGCTGCTTTTTTGAACTTGTGTCATTTGTTCTTCAATTGAGGACTGCCCCAGAGTTGGGGATATGAATGAGGACATAACTTCCAAGCTAATGGGGCTTTTCTCTGGAAAGCTCCGGAGAAAGGGTCAGCTGTGAGCCATTAGCAGCCAACACTCTCAGCAGCTGGAGGATGCATCCATTGGCCTGGTAAAGGTAATATCTGTAGGACACCAATAGCATCCAGTATATTCCCTTCCCTGCCACCCCAAATCCCCCCATACCACTCAGATCAACTTGCTTCTCATATTATGTTTCACTCAATCCAGACACAGCTTTTCCTGGATTCTGGTTGGTAACAATTTCAGGGAAGACTTACTAGGGAAGAGTTAGTGAAATGAACTACAGCCTGCACTGCCACAATGGGTCCCAAATCTGTAACTGATACCCACCATCTTCCCTCTCCACCACCCAGTCTAGGTTTTTCTCCCCTTAAAGGCAGCACTTCTATTAGTCTAGGTGACTCTATGGTGGGGTGTCCCCGACCTTCATTTTTGAAAGGTCTGATGACCTTATTGCCATGCTTTTATCAGGCCATGGCTGCTATACTTATTCATTTGACAATTAAGACTTGGCATGAGTAAATCATGAGATGCTACAGTGGATTACCGGGGCATCAAATAATTTCCTTCCTGCTCCCATTGTATGGCAACAGTAATTTCTATTCCTGGTCAGAATCAATTACCACTGTCAGTAGGGTAACTTATTTCGTTCCTTGCTTGTCTACAAGCATGAGGAGCCCAAAGTGACCAGGCAAAAGCCATAGGTTTAAGTTTAGTGAAATTCTTATTGTATTACCAGATGGAAACTTCCCCACTCCCACCTCTGGGAACCAGGAATTCAGTCCCCAGAACCCCAGAAACCTAAAGTTTCAGGGAAGGGAAACACAAATCCTACTTTTACCTCTTGGTTCCTGGACCCATATATTCCACTACTGGGGATACAACACCATGTAATGACCATTGGTTTAAGATGTATATTGCATCCAGAAGATAGTGTCTTATCCTTGCAGGGGCCCAAGCTAGTACCTTAACTGCCCCTTCAAGAGGCCACTCCATTACTCTATTAGTCAGTAGCTCCTGGTTGGTTTATATATACAACCAGCTTTCTTTGCCATGAGTGGAGCATCTTAGTCTGAAATAATGTTATGCAGAGCCAAATATAGGTCAGATATTCTGTGAATCCTTTTGGATTGTTGTGCTTGCTGAAGCATGAAAAGGAGGAAAGTCAAATTACATACAGAATATGTGTCAGTTGCAAATTGGTTTTAATTGTTGCCCCTTTCAGGGTAGAAGGGGTCCCATATAATCAGTGTGCCACCAAGTGGCTAGTTGAGCTGCTCAAGGTATGGTACCACACTGGGGACTCAGTGTCAGTCTTCATGGCTGGCAAGTCAAATATTCATCATGGCAGTAGCTAGGTCAGCTTTGGACAGAAGGAGCCTGTTCCAGGTTGTTAAAGCTGCTAAAATGCAGACCCCATAAAGTGGGTTGGCTTTTACAATGGGAAGGTATTGGTTTACAGCTTATAGTTCTGAGGTCATAAAAATATCCAAAGCAAGGCAATACCAAGGCGATGCTTTCTGCCCAAAGACTGGCTACAGGCAATCCTGGACTCCTCTGTCACATGGCAAAGCACATGGTAGCACCTGCTGGTCTCTCTCTCTCTCTCTCTCTCTCTCCTCTTCTGAATTTTGTTGCTATCAGCTTCTTGGTTCTGTGGCTTTCTCTCTTAGCTTCTGTGGCTTTCTATCTTTCTCCATAGTCATCTTGCTTATAAAGGAATCCTGTAAGAGGATTAAGACCCACCTGGGTATGCTTCAACTGAAATAACCTACTCGAAAGTTCCCACCTACAAAAGATTCACACCCACAAGAATGGATCGACTTTAAGAGCATAATTTCCTGGGGTCCATAAAGCCTCCAAACCATCACAGGGCTCATGCCCTTGAGTCCATGCATTGTCCCCATCTCTCCCACCATTACTGTCCCACTCATGAACCCATTGCACTAGCATTGGGATGGCTGAGAACAGAAGCTGACTGACAACTGGACGGGCCATCCTACTCATCTGGTTGCTCAGCCCTCTTCTGCAGGTATCAGGCATTGCCATGAGCACAAAGACTCTCACCTTTGCACCTTCTCCCATGGGTCCATCCATGTGCTTCTTCCCTCGATCTCCTTGTCTCCAGTGTTCTTTATTCCCCAGTCTTTCAATCTTGCTCATTTCTACTGCCCATGAGTCTATGTGTTGCACAAAAATACCCAGCTGAAGTATGTTTGAAGGCTGATATCCAGCTCTTGCTCCAGTTACCAAGTCAGTGCCCTCCTAGCATAAAGCTGGGTCAGAATTGAGAAAGGGCATATTTTTTGTAGTTTATCCCCTCAGGGGAAGTATCTCTTGGAAATCCATCAGCCCAAGGGGGGATCTGCTTTGTAATTTGTTTTTCCAAAGGGGGTGTTTTGTGCAATTTCTCGCTAAGGCAATGTGTGCCCATTTGATAGGGGTCAACGTGAGAAGGTCTCATGGTACCCTAGAAACTTTTTCTCATTTTAATCAACAGGCACAAGTCTAACTAACCAGAGAGAGAATGTGTATTGATCTGGGTCCAATCAGGAGATAGAAACCACACAATAGATTAAACAGAGGTAGTTTAATGTAAAAAAATTATTAGCTATGATAAAAGAGTAACTCTAACATATAAGAAACCTCTTTATGTCACCTTGGCACAGAGGGTATATACCCAATGAAGGACAAACTGGAAAGGGGTCAGGCCTTGTTGGAGAACGTATGTTCAGTTCACTAGCAGAGAAGATTGCTGGTTTGGTCAGGCCAGAGCTGGTCTGAAGTTGCTGGACAAACAATAGGCTGAGCTCCTGAATGCAGGCAGGAAATGGAACTCTGGTAACGGGTGGCAACATTGTACATTGGGAGTTGGAGGTAGGGGAGAGTGGAAGTGGAAGTCATGGAGAGAAAGGGAGGGGAAAGTTGGGGGTGGAGTCCTTCATAGCATGCGGGTAGAGGGAAGGCTTGCAGAAAGAATGGTAGCTTGATGTGTGACTCTCTGGGTACAGGTTTCTTCTGCTCATGCAGACTTACAGAGGAAGTACAGGCCACCCTCTGGAGCACAGGTGTGGAGCAGCTGGAGGTGGGACTGTACAAAGGGAATCCGGGCACTGGGTGGGACGGAATCTCTGGTATCCCTGTTGAGAGTGCTGCAGAAAGATGATCACTAGGCTGAGGCTGCAAGGTCACTGGGGGCCCACATTCTGAGCCTGTGGCTGAAGCAGATTACCCTGAATGTTCTCACACCCATTCCTAGGCTGGAAATGGTGGGAGAGCCTCGTCCTCCTGCAGTGTCCTCCCAGGGCCCTCTACTGAGAAGCTTAAACATCTCCTCACTTTCAAGTACAAATACTTAGAGGAATCTCATTGTTTATTGTCCGGGACTTCTCGCTCAGCGTCAAGCCCCCGGCCGGCGAAGGGGACAGAGGAGAGAGAGACAGACGCAGACAAACCGACTTGAATGGCAGACACGAATCCGTAACACGCGGCGGTTGTGAGCACAGACCTTTACTGGAGCTAAGCTTGCATTCTTTGTAACAGGTTCCGCGCGGGCTAAAATACCCCACGGGGGAGCAACCTCTATGCGGCCGTCAGGTACGGCTCCCTGCGGGTCGTCTCGCTTTCCCCGTCCGGGTAACGCCTTTATATACAAAATCCAAACCCAATGGGCTAACGCCACGTATACAAGGGTGATTGGTAGACAGGGTTGGCGGGCGCGTACGTCATACGCGGAGGCAGGATGCGGGCGCCATCTTGGCTCACTCGATGGGCGGGGGGAACTCTAGAGCAGGCTGCGGCGTGTCCACTAGGCCCGACCCGGGAGGCGGCTCTCCACAGTTTATGCAGGATATAGCTATAGAAAGATGCTTTTGGTGCCAGGAGGCACTGTTTCGGTTTGCTAAAGATCCTCTGAGGAAAGGCTGATGGCATTCGTGGTTCAACTGTCACATGGGAAGGCCCATGGCCAGTGTCTACCGGTCCTTCGCTCCTGGGTTGGGAGCTTTCAGCTTCTGATCCCAGTGGCTTTCTCTCTGAGTGTCTCTGGGGCATTTCCCTCTCTCTCTCTCAGCTTTCTTGGTGTTTCTGCCTTTTATCCTCTCATAAAGGACTCCAGTAAAAGATTAAGACCCGCCTTGAATGGGCTGGGTCACATTTCAATTGAAACAATCTAATTTAAAGGACCTACCCACAACAGGTCTGCCCCCACAGGAGTGAATTAAAAGAACATGGTCTTGGGCGGGCCATGGTGGCTCAGCAGGCAAGAATGCTTGCCTGCCATGCCAGAGGACCCAGGTTCGATTCCCGGTGCCTGCCCATGTAAAATAATAATAATAATAATAAAAAAATAAAAGAACATGGCCTTTTCTGGGTACAAAACAGCTTCAAACCAGCACAGGCACTAAATGGATAAACTGTAAGATTCTGTCATTTTTTGGCAGCCACTGGAACACCCAGAGAATACATACCTGCTGAAGCACCACAGTTCTCTCCTTGACCCCATCACACTTCTAGTTTCAGGCTGATCTGAATTTTCCTCTCCTATAGACTCTATCTGAAGTATCATAAATTCGTGTCTCTTTATCCCTCTGGAAAGACTTTCAGAGGTACGCTCTAGTCTCTGTTCTCACTATTACCTGTTTCTGGTCTCTCATTCTTCACTTGTGTTTTTAAAGTCTCCTTTCTCTCCCTCCTGAACTTCTTAATTTTCAATCTGCTCACACAGATGCACATCCCCAATAAGAACATACCAGGTTAGAATAAATACCAGTGGTCAATGAGACGGAGGGGTAAGGGGTGTGGCATGTATGAGTTTTTTCTTTTTTCTTGTTTTATTTCTTTTTCTGGAATGATGCATATGTTCAAGGAAATGATCACGGTGATGATACACAACTCTGTGATGATATTGTGAGCCATTGATTGCACACCATGTATGGAATGTTTGTATGTTAAGAGTGTTTGTATGTTAAGTTTTATCAATAAAAATATTTAAAACAACAAAAAAAGAACATACTTCAGAGTTCTGATGCACCAACGTCTTTGAACCCAAGCTCTTCTACCAACCCCTCAGGGCCTCCAGCGTCTGGCTCTCCCTGGCACAGCAGCACAACATCCTCTCCTCATGTCCCCTGGAGGGCGACCCCCTTTCCCACCCTCTGCCCTCGCATGCCCCCAAGGTCCACCCCCTTTCCCACCCTCTGCCCTTGCATGCCCTCAGCCCGATGGCCTCTTTCCTGTCCCATCACTCCCGTTGGTGATGAGATTTGGCCTTACTTCCTCCACGAATTCTCCTTCTTGTGTAAGATGTATCACCCCTTCCTTCTCTGTCTCCTCACCCACTCAGCCAGCACCAGGCAGTAGAGCACCCTTAGCACCTACCTCTGATCTGAACAGAGTATTCTCTAACATTACTTTGTTGATTGACTTCTTGACTATTTCACAGGCTCTGCCCTGAGGCTGCATCCCTGGTCCTTGGGCATGGAGGTGGCCACAGAGATTGATGCCTGCTTGATATGAGAGATGCTCGGCTGTGATGCCAGATTGGACAGAAAGGGCAGAGTGCCAGTCCACCCTGGTATCTGTGACTAACAGCCAGCTGGACCTTCCTGACTCAGGAAGCCTCTGTCAGCTGGCTCTGGCCCTGACCTGGCATTGGCCTACAGGCTGCAGGTAGAACCTTGTGCAATCCACATGGGGTGGGATCCTGACAGCTGCTGGAGTCAGAGTCCTCACTCAGGTCAGGATGGGGCTGGCTGGGGTCCTCGAAGGCTTGGGGACTTGGGGAGTAGCAGCAGTCACCCAGGTCAGGATGAGACAGACACACACACACCCAAGTGTTGTCCCTGAGGCTCAGCCCAGCACACTTTTGGGGTTTCAATGTGTCCCCATTTTGTCTGGAGACAAAATGGAGACTTCAGTCTTATTTGACTTTATTGAAATTTTCCCAGGTGGAAAAAGCCTTTCTTCTCCTACTTAGGCCCCTCCTCCACACCCACCCTCCAAAACATAGGGCATGTTAAAAAGTAAGTACTCAGGGTGGGCTATGGTGGCTCAGCAGGGAGAGTCCTCACCTGGACCTGGGTTCAATTCCTGATGCTTACCCATGCAAAAAAAAAAAAAAAGTAAGTGCTCAAAGATGTAGGGTCTTATGACGATTGCTTGCTTAGGTGATGGAATTTTTTTTAAGCCCTGAGTTCACGTTCTGACTTTGCCATTTTTGCACTTAGCAATCTTGAATAATTTAACATTTCTCCGAGCCTCAGTTTTCACATCTGTGAAATGGGAATAATACTACATCCCTCAAAGAATGGTGAGGATATTCTACATGCAAAATATTTGGTGCAAAATAAGAATTTGGTGGAGAATATATAATAATATTTTTATTATTCGTAAAAGCAAAAGGTTGTAATAAAGTGGGGAAGGCAGACAGAAAACCCAAAGCAGAGGCAGAAGAGGCAGAGGGAAAGGGGAAACCTGGAGGACTCTGCTGTGGTCATGAGAATGCACTGCTCAGACCTTCAAGAGAACCTGCTGCGGGTTGCACAGGTGACCGACAGCCCTTGCAGCCATCTTCTGGAACCACCACTGTATTCAAACCAAGGCCACACTTTCCTGGGGACTGCTCTCAGCCAACAACTGAGCACAGGGCAGAGTTAGTGTGTAGGAGCAAGGGTTAAAACAAGACCTGCGGAATTTGTTGAGAACAGCTGGTGTCAGAGTGGCCGTGTCAGTAAACTGTGGAGATTGTTATCTGCTTAATGGAGAACAGTCTGGGAGAGAGAGAATGTTTGTTTTGTCTTAGCCCCAGGTTCTTTGTGGTTGTCTTAAGTATGACAAATAAGCACTCTGTTTTTCTCGTGAGGTGCATGCGTGCTTTTTGTCATGTGAACCCTGCAGTATATAAGCAGGAACTAGTTAAGAATAAAGTTGTGTTCCTGGTGTCTGCCCATGTGAAAAAAAAAAAAGAATAAAGTTGTCTGTTGTCACTAATCTTCAGACCCCCTGATCCCATCTGTCTCTCTCGTCATTCCTTAATATCCTTCGAGCTCCGGTCCTTTGGAAGCAACACTAGTGCCGAAGCACTCCTGTGGAATGTGGGACTCCTCTAACTGACAACTTTGGCCCCAGGACTCCCCATCAACTGAACTTTGTTAGAAATGTGCTACTCTCTGATATTATTTATTCACATCTTTCCATCCCCCTCTTCTTTCATAGGTGCCCAAACCCTCTTATGATCTGAAGCCTCTCTCTGCTACTCCTGCTTTCTTCCCTGTATCTTTCACAGGCATTTCCCTCAATAAAGCTCTTGCACAAATAATTCTATCTTGGCCTCCTTTTGGAGGGTGCAGAATAATGCAGGGCTTCCCTAAAACTGGGCTTCCTTGGCAGGAGGGGCCTGTGAGAAGTCATCAGAGGAGGGTCGGCCCCAAGTTCTCACTGCACACCCACCTGGGCTGGGGCAGCACAGGTGTGTGACATGCAGTTCTTTGATCATGGACCAAAAATGGGAAGTGGAAAGTAGGGAGTGTCTGCAGGACATGCTATGATGCCTGATGCCCTACATTTCATTCCGTGGCCTGGAGCCACTTCTCAAGCAAGACTCTTCCTGCCCCTACTCCCCAAGCTGACACCTCTAATCTGAACCTCAAATCCATCCTGCTCAGACATGAAAATAATTAATGTGGAATGACTGTTTGGTCAAACGAGTATTCTACCCAGGCCTAGAGAAGAGTTTATTGTCAGCTCTTCTCAAATCAGTCATAGAGACATAAAGGAGAGATTTAGGTGAGATTCAGCCCCCTGAGCAGTGAGACTACCTGCAGAGGTGATCCAGGCCTGGGAAAATGGGGAAACTTCAGCCCGGGGAGAGCTGTGACTGTGCCAAGCTGAGGAATGGGTGAAGCCTCCAACCCTTGGAGGGAGAGATTGTGGGTCCCAGGGTCCTAGAGACTTGGGAAGATCTGAGTCTCTGGAGACCTCATCCTGCCCATTATCCCCAGGGCCCAGTGTGTGAGGGAAGTCCTCAAGTCTGCAGCAGGGCCCTGTGGTCACACGTGTAAAAAGTGGTCAAAGTCTTTCCCCTTAGACATCATGGAGGACAAAGAATAGGATGCAGAGAAGTAAAAACATTTACTTGTCTGCCCTGGACATCTGCCTTAGGAGCAGTCACAGAGGCCCCCCATGCAGTTGGGTAAGATAAGAGGTTGGGCACAGACTGGACTTCATGTTTGCAATTGGAAATTCCTGGTGGCTAGTCCCCACCTAAGAATCCAAAGGACTCATTGCTGTCTCCTTTGCCTGGGAAATAATAAGAACAATCATCATCATCCTCACCATCGTTAATTTCATGGTCTGTCATGATAATCACCCTCTGACATGCACCCACAGTCCCCTTGCCTATCTCTTGCTTCATTATACCCATGTGGCAACACCCTACCCTGGTAAAATCCAGCTCCCAGAACACTTGGAACCTGCACCCCCACATCTGAACATAAGGGTGACTAGTTTCACTTTAAATCCATGACAAGACCCTCAAGTGGCCCTTGTGTTACCCAGCAGGTCTGGTACATGTCTCTAGTCCATTTCCTCTCCCACAGTCTTAAATGTCTGCATCATACTTCCTCCTCTATCCCCAAACCTCCAAAACCTCATCCAAATTCTCAGCTGATGATCTCAATTCCTATTTCACTGAGGAAAAAAGCAATTAGAAAAGAAATTCCGGAACCTCCCACCCCCACCCACCTTTATCCATGCTGTGTGCCCAGCCTCCCCTTCTGTAACAACGGGTAAAACATCCATCTCCTATCTAAGGCCAACACATCCACTAACTCACTCAGTCCCATTCTCTCTCACCTACTCAAGGACATTAGGCCAGAAATTTTCCATTCTCTCTCCTGCATCATCAATTTTTCTCCTTCTGTTTGATCATGCCATCACTAAATAAACATGCAGTCATTCCTCATTTTCAAAGCAAAAACTCTCTTCCTCCCCACATTTCACATCCCTTTAGTTACTGTCCCATATCTTTGCTTTTCTTTGTAGCTTAGTTCCTCAAAAGAGTTACCTATATTGTCACCGATTTCTCTCCTTCCATTCTCTATTGAACTCAATCCAATAAGTCTTTCTCTCTCCCTCCACCAAACCACTCTTGTCAAGGTCACCAACAAAACTAAATTGCTGAATCTAACGACCAATTCTCAATCTTCATCTTCTTGACCTCTCAGCAGTATGTGATCCAGTTTATGCATTGGAAGACTTTCTTTGCTAGGTTTCCTGGACACCACACTCAGCAGGTAATTCTCCTACCTCACTGGCCACTTCTTCTCGTTCACCTTTGCTGTTTCGTCCTTACCTTCCTGACCTTTCAAGTATGGCGTGCCCTATGGCTCAGTCCTGCAGTTTCTTTCTTTCTGTTTATACTCACTCCTAATGATCTAATCCAGTCTCATAGTTGTAAAAAACATTTCTATATGGGTGATTGCCAAATTTATATCTCCAGCACAGACCCTCTCAACTCCAGATTCATGTAACAGCATCACGATGTAGTCTTTCCTTTGGGAAACCACTATTTCAAACAACGGATTCCAGGTGCAGAAACTGTATACAATAATATAATTGAGTAATATAGGGATATACAGTAATTTCATAATCTAAGGCAATTATACTTTCTTTTCTGTGTACTGTCTGTTCATCTATTTCGTCTGTTTTAAAAATCATGTCAGGTGCACAGGTGGTTTAGTGATAGAACGCTCGCCTTCCATGCGGTAGACCCGGCTTTGATGACCGGACCATGCACCCCCCCCCCCCCCAAAAAACAAACATATCTTTGGTCTTTTTCTTTCTTGAATTTAGAGTTTCTTACATACTGGGAAGATTAGCCCTTTTTCTGTGAAATACATTGCACAGATTTTACCCAGTTTGTCATTTGTCTTTTGACTTTCTTGATATTTTTGCCAAATAAAAGTTTTAAATAGTTTTATTTGATTAAATGTATTAAGCTTCTCACTAATTGTGACTGCATTTTTAACTGTAGTTAGAAAGCTCATCCTCATCTCCCTGTTTACTTTTAGTATCTGTATGTTGTTGTTTTTTTAATTTAGATCTCTGATCCACTTGGAGTTTTCCTAGTATATGTATGGGGTATGTAGGTCCAATTTTGTCTTTTTTCAAATAGCTATCTTGTCTCAACACCTTTATTAAACAGTCCATTTTTCCCCAGTGACTTGAGATATCACCTTTATTACATATTAAATTTCCATATATTTTTCAGTCTTTTTCTAGGCTTTATATTCTGTTTCATTGGTCTATTTAGGCGCCAGTTTTACATATATAATTTTAATTATAAAAGCTTTATCATGTTTTGATACTTGATAAGGCTAGTTTACCTCCCACTCCCTCCCCCATTGTTTTTCTTTTTCAGGTTTTCCCATCTATTCCTGCATGCTTATTTTTCCATAGGTACTTCTTAAGAAGTAGTTATTTTAATTTAATCACATTGGGGAAAATTAACAACATTACGACAATGAGTCTCTATTTGAGAAGGGGTGGCTTTCAATTTGTTCAAGTCTGCTTTTTAGGCCTTTCAAAAGTTCTTCAGATAACTTTAGATAATTTCATTTTTCCCAAAAGAAAGATAACCAATAAATGCACTCTCATCAAATGGAAAATCTGAAATTGGGAGTGTTGAAGGACTGTTAACTTTGGACAAAATACATGACACCTAATGAATGGAGGCGGCTGACTGAGAAGTAGATTGGTGAACAACGGCGTACACATATGATCGAATATTGTACTGCTATGAAACAGAATGAAGTTGTGAGGCATGCGATGATGTGAATAAACCTGTGGGACATTCGGTGAGGCAAAATAAGCCAGAAACAAAAGAGCAATTATTGTATGGTCTCATTTAGAATATGCTTATAAGAAAACAGGGTCCCAGACTATAAGCTCTTATAGCAGTCACATTCAGTCCGGAGTGGTAATTATTGTTTCTGGGTTTTGAGGAGCTGTTTTGAGCCACTGGTATTTAGAGAGAAGAATGAAGCCATACAGTCGGGATTAAGGTATGCAGAATACAGGGGTAAGGAAGACATCGTGGGTATTTTAGAACCTCATCTACTCTTTGAGACCAAAGGAAGAAAGGTTTATTTTGTCCAGAACCTAAATTTTCCATAGCACGTAGTCTAACTCAAATTGTCCGGACAGATCATATAAACAATCCAAACACAGGGAGCCCAGAATAAGAATGAGGGCCCTTAATCCTATATAGCTTAATATAATGCCTAGATAAGCCCCAGAGTATATAAAGCAGATAATCAAAAAGTATTGGTAAAGTCCCTTGAGGGATCGGAGAAAAAAATATGGAACTATTATACTTTATCACTAGGGAAATCCCTGATACTGTGTCAAACATTAGGGACACCCAAATCAATAGGCCAAGCCTTTGAACTTGAGGCTTGCTCAGATGAGCAAGATGCTTATGTAGGAAGCAGAGTAGCTTAATCTAACTATAGGTATGCCTAAGAGTTATTTCTGGAGGACCTCTTTTGTTGCTCAGATGTTGCCTCACTTTCTCTAAGCCCAACTCTGCAAGTGAGATCATTGCTTTGCCCCTTACATGGGACATGACATCCAGGGGTGAATATCTCCCTGGTGCAATGGGATATGACTCCCAGGGATGAGTCTGGGATCAACAGATGGGATCAACAATGCCATCCTGACCAAAAGGGGGAAAAGAAGTGTAACAAATAAGATATCAGTGGCTGAGAGAGTTCAAATAGAGAGGCTACTCTGGAGGACACTCTTACACAAACTTCAGTTAGACATTGCTACCTACCATAACTTGCCAAACCCCGACCAAAACCATTCCAGTCAATCCTAAAGAATACCTAGGGTGATATATAAGATTCTACAAAAGTTCCATGCACTAGGGTAACTTTCCAGAAACCTACAATGTCCACATGGGTCCCTGGATAAGATAAGTCCTGAAATGCAGATGGGCCAGCCTCTCCAGAACATCAACTAGTTCCATACCCCTATCCTCTATTATCGACAGCCCCTTCCAACATGAAAAAGTTAGAATGGGCACAACCCAAATACCCCTAAAGAGTCAGAGAAAGATCAAAGGTGATGGTGGAGTTATGCAGAAAAGGTCGGGTTTAACAAATGAGTATGATTGCTGAATCATTATATTGATTTTTCTTTTAGTCTCCAGTATCTTAAAGCATCTAGAAGTAAAAACGTAAACCTGTGGAATTGTAACCCATACCAAACTCTGAAATCTGTTCTACAACTAGTTGTTTTGTGATGTGCTTTGAAATTTATTGCTTTTTTGTATATATGTTATTTTTCACAAAAGAGAAAAAAAGGTCAGTTGTAATGATAAAAAAAAAAAATCCTTCTAGCCTCCAATGTTCTGAAGCAGCTAGAAGGAAAAATCTGAGATGATGGTATGGTAGCCCATGACAAACTCTGAGATCTGTTCTGCAACTACTTGTTGAAGAGCGCTTTCAAAGTTATTGCTTTTTTCTTTCTTTGCTTTGTATATATGTTACATTATTATTATATATTATTATGTATTATTATATGTTATTATATATTATTATTATATATTAAGAACTTTTATAAAAGTTCTTTAAAGTTTCTCTCATATTTATTACATATTTCTTTCTTGTTAATTTTATTTTTAAATAGTGCATTTATTTTCTTACCATCGTAAATGGGATTTTCACTCCTGGTTATTTCTTCTAACTAATTGGCTATTGTTTGTATATACAAAGGTTCTTAATTTTTTTAATGCTAACTTACTGAATTCTTTTATTGTCTGTGTTAGTTTTATCACTGATTCCCTTCAGACTTCAATATCCTATCATATCACCTGTAAAGAGATGATTTTATTTAATTTTCAATTCTTATGCCCCTAATTATTTTCTCTTTTCTGGTTACATTGGCTGATACTACCAATAAAATATGAACAGTAGTTGAAGACAGTTGGCATTCTTGCATTGTTCCTGAATCTTGGGGAAATTCCTCAAATATTTCCCCATTCACTAAGATGCTGGCTTTCGATCTGAGTTTATACAGTTTTTTCAGATTAAGTATTTTTCTATTCATAGTTTATCAGCAATGGTTGTGGAACTTAGTCATAAGCCTTTCAGCACCTACAGAAATTATTACATGATTTCTCTTCTTGTATCTCTTATTATTATGGCAAATTATACTAATGGATTTTGTAACATTGGACTATCCTTGCATTTCTGGAATAAATCACACTTGATCATGATATATTATTTCTATGGTGTTGCTGGATTATGTTTGATGATAGTTCATTTAGAATTTTTCCATCAATAATCATAAATGAAATTGGCCTTCTTATGAATTTTCTTATTTTGTGCTATCTTTATTGAATTAAGTTATCTTCATAAAAAGAATTTCGTAATTTCCCTTTTTCTCACCTGCAGTAATTTAAGCAGCATAGAGATTATATATTCTCTGAAAGTTAATGAAATTCCCTGTTGTGTTAACATCCTGTGGCTGCTATAACAAATTACCATACATTTGGCAGCTTAAGAACAACAGAAATTCATTCTCACATAGCTCTGGAAGTCCGAAGTCCAAGATCATTACCAGTGGGCCAAAATCAAGGTGTCAGCAGGATTGCGCTCCCTCTGGAGGCTCTAGCAGAAAGTCTGTTCCTCATCTGGGTCCAGGTTCTTCGTTTCTTGGCTTGTGGCTGCGTCACTCCAATCTTCAAGGCCAGCATCTTCAAATCTCTCTGTTTCATCTTCAGATGGTCTTATATTCTAAATGTGTGTCAAATCTCCTTCTACCTCCCTCTTTTAAGAACATGCATTAGCTTCATAGGGCTGCCATATCAAATTAGCACAAACTGGGTGACTTAAACAGCAAAAATGTGTTCTCATTACTTGGGAGGCTAGAAGTCTGAAATCAAGATTTCGGCAGGGTCATGCTCCCTCCAGAGGCTCTAGGAAAGAATCTTACCTTGCCTCTTCCAGCTTTTGGTGGTTACTGGCAATCCTTGGCATTCCTTGGCTTATAGTAACATCACTCCAACCTCTGCTCCTGTAGTCACGTGGCATTCTCTCTTTGGGTCTGTGTTTTCTTTTCCTAAAAGGACAGTAGTCATTGGATTAGAGGCCACCTTAATCCACAATGACCTCATCTAAACTTAACTAATTATATCTGCAAATACCTTATTTCCAAATAAGGTCACATTCTAAAGTTCCAGTTATGAATTTTGGGAGGACACCATTCAACCCAGTATACATATGATTGTATTTAGGGACCACCCACATAATCCAGGATATCCCCATCTCAAGATCTTTAGCTTAAATACATCTGTGAAGATTTGCCATTAAAGGTAAAATTTATAGGTTCCAGAGATTAGGATGTGAGTATATTTTGGGGGGCTTTCTTCAGCCTATCACACCTACAAAGACATCTTGGTCAAGCCTTTTTTAAGTGATTTTCTCCCTTCCTTTCTCTCTTCCATCCTTCCTTTCTTTCTCCCACCTTCCTTCCACCTTTATTTTATATCTGTACTTTATCCCATTTTTATTGGTTAATTTAACTGACAATTTACTTTGATGATTTTTTTCATAAAGCCATCATTTTAATTAATTTTATTTAGTATTATGTTACTGTCAGGCAAAATTTATGGAATGCCACTAAAACAGTGCTTAGAGGGAAGCTTATAGCTCTAAAAGTATATATTTTTAAAAGAACAAGGGTTAAATGATCTATATATCTGTTTCAAGAAGCTAGAAAAAGAAAAGAATATTAAAATCAAATTAACTGAAAGGAAATAAAGAATGGAACTCATATAAATAGAAAATGGTCAAGTAATACACAAAAATTAACAAAATCAAAAGTTAGCTCTTGGAGATTTTGTTGGTTTGTCCAGGGTGATGCCCCAATGAATCCCAGAGTGATTTGATCAGTGAGTGGAAAAGTATTTGCAAGCCCCCTTCGGGGAATAGTGAGAATGGGGAGAAATTCAACTTCTCCAAGTTGAATTCTTGATATTCTCACAAGCAGTGTGGACAACCAAAGCTATAGGCTGAGCCCCCAGTCTTAGGGTTTGTTCATATGAAACTTAACCCCACAAAGGACAGGTCAAGTCTACTTAAAATTTAGCCCTAAGAGTCACCCCCAAGAGAACCTCTTTTGTTGCTCAGATGTGGCCTCTCTCTCCAGCCAACACGACAAGCAGTCTCACCACCTTCCCCCTCTCTGCATGGGACATGACTCCCAGGGGTGTGGACCTTCCTGGCAATGTGGGACAGAGATCCTAGAATGAGCTGAGATTCAGCATCAAGGGATTGAGAAAAACCCTAGAATGAGCTGAGAATTAACATCAAGGGATTGAGAGAACCTTCTCGAGCAAAGGGGGAAGAGTGAAATGAGACTAAGTGTTAATGGCTGAGAGATTCCACAGTTGAGAGGTTATCCTGGAGGTTATTCTTATGCATTAAGTAGATATCACCTTGTTCTTCAAGATGTAGTGGAGAGGTTGGAGGGAACTGCCTGAAAATGTAGAGCTGTGTCCAGTAGCCATGTTTCTTGATGATGATTGAACAATGATAGAGCTTTCACAATGAGACTCTGTGAATGTGAAAACCTTATGTCTGATGCCCCTTTTATCTACTATATCAACAGAAGAGTAGAACATATGGAATAAAAATAAATAATAGGGGGAACAAATGTTAAAATAAATTTAGTTTGAAATGCTAGTGATAAATGAAAGTGAGGGGTAAGGGGTATGGTATGTATAATCTTTTTTTTCTCTGTTCATTTTATTTCTTTTTCTAAATCGATGCAAGTGTTCTAAGAAATGATGAATATGCAACTATGTGATGATAGTAAGAATTACTGATTGTATATGTAGAATGGAATGATATCTTAATGTTTGGTTTGTTGTTAATTTTTTTAATTAATAAAAAAATGGTAAAAAAAAGTTAGCTCTTGGAGAACATTAATAAAATGATAAACTCCTTAGCTAGATTGATAAAGAAGGGAGAAATACAAGTTACCAATATCAGGAATGAAAGAGGGATGTCACTATGTATTCTGAATGATGGGCTTGACTAGATAATCTCTGAAGTCCCTTCCAGCTCTGGCATTCTCCAATGTCATCACTCCACAATACACGCTCTCTAGTGACTTGCTGGTAAACAGTCATCACACACACACACACACACACACACACACACAACTATTCATTTATTAACTTATTTGTTCAACATTATGGAGAGACTACTATATAGTATAAGCTACTAGGGAGAGAAAGATGAAATATCCACCCATTGATGGAAGAGAGACCTGCGAGTTGAGGATGCAAAGGGTATTCTGGGTCCAGGGAAGCCAAGAGACCCCCTTGGAGATGGTTAAAACTCAAACTAACATTCAAAAGATGAGTGGAGCTTGCAGGGGAGGAGCAAGGAAGGGGTTTGTGGGTTCAGTATGTGGGACTTGACAGCGCATGGTCAGGAGGTCTTGCTTCCACCACACATCACCTCTTTGCTCTGCACAGATGCCCAAACCTATTGATGTTGCCTGCTGGGTGCTGGGTCAGTGTCCACAGGCACCTAGTTCTCCATTCCCCTCAGAGGATGGTCAGAATCACAGGACAAGCTATAAATGCCAGCTAGCCAATGACACTCAACCTTTTCCCCTGGCTCCCTGCATCTCTACTCCCACTCATCCTAAGCTCACCAAGAGGGAATCCCCAATGGATTCTCAACCAATTCTGGGATTGAGATGAATGGGTATAGGAGCCTCTAGTATGACTGTAACCAAAGGATGCTGTGCTGGTTTGAATTTGTTCAGAAAAGCCAAGTTCTCTAATCCTCAGTCAATATTGCTGTGTGGGAGCTTTTTGATCATTTCCATGGAGAAGTGACCCACACAATTGTGGGTGATAGCTTTTGATTAGATGGTTTCCACAGAGATATGTCTCCACTCATTTGAGGTGGGGTTGCTTACTGGAGCTCTTTAGGAGGAAATCATTTTGGAAAAAGCTTTAGAGCCACAAGAGCCACCAGAGCCGACAAAGTCAACTGAATGGACAGAGCCCCAGGGAAGCCGTTGAGGAGAAAGCTAGCAGATCTCCCTATGTGCCCTCCCAGCTGAGAGACAGAAACTCTGAACTTCATCGGCCTTTCTTGGGTGAAGATAACCTCTTGTTGGGGCCTTAATTTGGACATTTTCATGCCTTTAGAACTGTAAACTTGCAACTTAATAAATTCCCCTTTTTAAAAGCTGTTCTGTTTCTGGTATATCGCCTTCTGGCGGCTTTCAAACTAGAACAGGCGCACTGCAGGAAGGGCAACATGAGCAGATTGTCTACCCTTCCAGGCTGCTAAACTCAGATCAATTATCAGTGAGGTGGTTTGGGAAGGGGGATGCCTGAGAACAGGCATGGATAATGCAGACAGAGCTGAGAGCTCTGTAGCATAAGCAAGTAGCTTCTTCCCTGAGTCAGAGCACCCAACAAGTAGGTTCCAGAACAGTCTTGGAAGCCCAGGCTGCTCCCTAGCTGTTCTCTTGCCCACCCCACCCATCTCAGTCCTTCGGCCTTGGGCTCCTCCTAGTAGGGCATGTCTACTTGCTGATGGATGGGTCCTGAAAACAGCAGGACCCCAGGGTGATACAGAATGTGGCAGCAAGTTGCTCAATGAAAGGGGAGTCTTGGGACCGCAAACTGCCTCTCCTCCCCAGATTCCCAAGGGTCAGTCTGGCCCCAAAGCAAGCATACTCTGGGAACTCCAATTGGGAGCTGCTTGTCTGGACCATGTTTAGGCCTAGATTTTGATTGCCGTGTCTTCTAGTTCATTGATTCTTTCTTCTGCCTGTTTAAGTCCACTGCTGTGTGCCTCTGGTGTATCTTTTTTTTTTTTTTTTTTTTTTTTAAAGAGAGAGGGAGGAAGGGAAGGAAAGACAGAGAAGGAAGGAAGGGAGGAAGAAAGGGAAACATCTTTAAACATTTTCTTGTTTTATTATATTTTGTTTGTTTGTTTGTTTTTTACATGGGCTGGGGCCGGGAATCGAACCGGGGTCCTCCGGCATGGCAGGCAAGCACTCTTGCCCGCTGAGCCATCGCGGCCTGCCCATCTGGTGTATTTTTAATCTCTAATATTGTGCTTTTCATCCCCATAATTTCTGTTATGTTTCTTTTTATACTTTCATATTTCTCTTTATGCTTGCACATTGTCTTCTTAATATCATTTAGCTTTTTATGTGCATTTCCCTTATCTCCTTGAATTAATTTAGGAGATTTGCTTGAACTTCTTTGATTAGTTGTTCCAAATTTTGTTTCTCCTCTGAAGTTTTCATTTGCTCCCTTGACTGAGCCATATCTTCTTGTTTCTTAGTATGGCTTGCAATTTTTTGCTAATTTCTGTTCACCTGAATAATCTTAATAAATTAACTCTTAAGGCTCAGTTTCTCCCTCTTCTGTAGGGTTTTGTTGTTGATTGGCTTTGTATTAAGGCTCTTTTTTGATGCTAGATTCAATTTATTCTGTACCTTTAAAATAGCCTGAGTTTAAGTGATCAGATTTTCTCAGCTCTTCTTCATCTGATTCTTGCTCTGGATATGTGGTACAATTTTTAAGATTGCACTTTTTGTGTAATTGTTTATCTCCAGGAGAAAACAATTCTCTGTTTCTTCTCTGGGAATCTTGATCTGTTCTGTCCATTTTTGTGCAGAATTTTCTCCCCAGCTCCTATGATGTGTTTAAATTCTCTCCCTCATTCAGTGCCTCATTTTTCTTATACTTTTCATTTCTTGCACGCTCCTGTCTTATAGCAGTTCAGTTGAACTCCCTCTTCTCTCTCTCTCTCTCTCTCTCTCTCTCTCTCTCTCTCTCTCTCTCTCTCTCTGTCTTTCTCTGTCTCTGTCTCTGTCTCTCAGGTTTTTCTGCCTTTGGTTTCTTCTTTGTTAGGATATCTCACCCTGGGGAGCCAATGGGATTAATCCAGAAAGGTGGGGCAATTCAGAAAAGTTTGTTTTGCAATTAGATGGTCCAGCCTACAGTAACTGGATTGAATGGGTGCATCACTTGGCAGATGCTTCTACCATGGTCTCCCCAACCCCCACCCCCAGCAGCTTTTTTGTATTCAGGATTCCTCAGTGGCTTGTGTTCTGCCTTGGATCACACACTTGGGTCTGTGTGCCTGGATATGTATGGGGTTCTAAGTCACTACTTTGAGTTCCTCTATAGTCTGTTTCCCAGATGGAAGGGACTCTGGCTGCTGCCTCTGGGCAACTTCCTAGCTGCTTGGGACTGAATGAGGAGAAAGGAAGAGGTTGGTGTGGGTCAGAACTTTCCTACCTGCTATTTTTCTCTTTCTTAGATTCAACATTTGTGGAGACCTTCTCCAGTCTCTATCATCCTCCCAAGTTTTAAGTAAGTGGAATTTGCCCTTTTATTCACTGAATCTCTGGAGGCATTTTCAGGTGATGTAATACAACAGCATGGTAATGACGTCGCTCCTCTAGACCTTTCATCTTGAAACTGGAAATTCTTGCTTGTAATATGTTTCTTATTCCTTAACACCAAACCTGTATTATTGATAGAAAACATATAAAAATATATTAATAAATTCCTAATCCATGATTCAAAACAAGAAAGGGAGTTCTGTGGATCAGAAATTCTGAAGCAACCATAAGCAAAAGACGTATATAAGAAGTCTCTGCAATAACCAACGATTGACTGCTGTGAGGCCACCATCAATGTCAGGGCTGCTATGGTTATACAATCTTTTCAATGGCCTCATAATCACTCCATCAGCAAAACCAAAGCCTCTTCCAAAAGTCACACATTGCCACCTGGCAGCCACCATTGCCATTGCAGGATCAAGGACATGGCCAGGAGCCACCACAGCTTAAGACATGCATAGGGGAACTCTCTCAGAGATGCGATTACAACCAAAAACTTGCCACATATATAAAAAGGGACAGTCCATAAAGGAGAGGAAATAAACTCATCAATCTAGCCCTAAGGAAATAGTTCATAGAGCGATCATAAAAATTCCTTAAAATAAGTATACTAAAACATCAGTGTCAAAGAGTGAAGCATATCCATGAAATAAAAACAGATAGTTTTGAAAAGAATCCTCTTAAAGAATTTGAAAAAGAAAAATGTGATGGTAAAAAGTTAAACAAAAAAGTTCAAAAGATAGAGAGAAGTTCAGACTGGACGCAGGTGAATGTTAAAATAGTGAGCTGGCAAATCATGCTAAGGAAATCCCCCAGAATGCAACCCAAATAAAAAGTTAGATGATGTAAAACGAAAGTATAGGATATAGATGACCAGTTCAGAAATTCCTAGATCCATCTAATAGGAGCTCCAAAAAGAGAATGAAAATGGGCAGTGTTTGGATAAAATTGGCAGATAATTTTTTTGAATCTCAAAGAGACAATGAATTCAGAAATTGAAAGAGCTCACTGATAGTTTTTTAAGCTCACACTTATAGAAATTACAGTGAAACTTCTGGAAATAAAAGATGAAGAGAGAATCTTAAAAGTAAGAGAAAGACCAATTACAATGAAATGAGAACGCAACTGGCAACAGACTGCTCATCAGCAATAGGAAATGCAAGAAGGCATTAAAATCTGAGTAAAAATAAGTTTGAACAAAAATTCTACATCCATCCAGACTATTATTCATAGCTCAGATCAAGAAAAAGACAGTTACAGACATATAAGGACTCAGTTTACCTTCCACCAACCTTCCGTTAGTAAACTATTCCATTATATTTTCCAGGAAAAGGAAAAAATCAACTCAAAAAGAAGAGAGTTAAACAAAAAAATGGCAAACAAATAAATCAGTAAAATACACTATAAAGTTGAAATAAGTGTTTCTGCATTTAAGTATTTGATAAATAGGAAATAAAATGGCAAGTAGGAGATCCTACATAGTTAGCAGAAAGTTTGGGTGGGTGGGCAGCACTGTGAAAGACAGGGGACATGAGACAGTAAAAGCATGCTGAAGTTCTTGTCTTGTTTGGAGAGGGAAGTGGAGACTGACTGATATAGGATTTTTTCAAGATAAAAGATTAAGTATGTATATTAAAAATTTGTGAGGAGAGCCAAAACCTGGAAATGGCTCGAATTTCCATCAGCAGATGAATGGATAACCAAATTGTGGTGTATCTACACAATGGAATACTACTCAGCAATAAAAAGGAATGAAGATCTGATACACACAGCAACATGACGACTCACAAAGCATCATGCTGAATGAAAGAAGCCAGATGCAAGAGAGAACAAACTGTCTGATTCCATTTATACGAAATTCTGGAAAAGACACATCTAATTTATAGCAACAGAAAGTACATTAGGAGTTACCTGGGACCAGATGTGGGGGATTGGCTGGGATGAGATATGAGGGAACTTTACAGGGTGATGGAAATGTTCTATGTCTTGATTGTGCAGGTAGTTACATGCGTACATAAATTTGTCAAAAATTCATTGAACCATTCACTTATAATGGATTAATTATATTGCATATAAATTATACTTCAATAAAGCTGAACAAGAGGAACCACTAGAATACTAGAAATAAAATGTATAATTTTCAAATTAGAAGAGGAGGGATTATGGGAATAAAAAGAATTGCGTCATAATGCATGAAAGGGGAAGGAAATAAATAAAATAAAATAAAAAATAGTAGACAGAAAACAACCACTTGATCGAATAGATACATATAAGACTTTGCTACTCAATATGTATTAGGCCAGGATGTTGGTAGTAAATTCACAATAGTGATGCCCTCAGGGAGGAGAATGGAATGGAGGTGGGCTATGTGGAGACCAACCAGCTGTTATCTGAAATGTTCCCTTTTTAAAAACTCAGATAGTAGTTTCGCACAGCTTTAAGATGTGAATGAATTTATTGCGATACATAGGCATTCACTATATTATTCCATTTATTTGTCTGTTAAAAACAAAGAAGTAAAACCCCTAGAATGAGCTGAGACTCAGCATCAAGGGATTGAGAAAACCTTCTTGACCAAAAAGGGGAAGAGAGAAATGAGACAAAATGAAGTGTCAGTGGCTGAAAGATTCCAAACAGAGTCAAGAGGTTATCTTCTTACGCATTAAATAGATATCACCTTGTTGTTCAACATGTAGTGGAGAGGCTGGAGGGAACTGCCTGAAAATATAGAGCTGTGTTCCAGTAGCCATGTTTCTTGAAGATGATTGTATAATGATACAGCTTTCACATGTGACTGTGTGATTGTGAAAACCTTACGTCTGATGCTCCTTTTATCTACCTTATCAACAGACTAGTAAAACATATGGGATAAAAATAAACAATAGGAGGAACAAATGTTAAAATAAACTTAGACTGAAATGCTAGTGATCAATGGAAGGGAGGGGTAAAAGGTATGGTGTGTATGAATTTTTTCCTGCTGTCTTTTTATTTCCTTTTCTGAATTGATGTAAATGTTCTAAGAAATGATCATGATGATGAATATGCAACTATGTGATGATATTGTGAATTACTGATTATACATGTAGAATGAAATGATCATAAGTTAAAAATGCGTTTGTTTGTTGTTTTTTTAAAAAAAATTTAAAAAAGATATAAGAAAACTGCAGGGAGAACTGATGGGCAGTATGTGCAAAATCATAAAGACAGGAAATAGCTTGGCTCCGTGGGAAACCACATAGTACCACTGGAATCCGAGAAAGGGATCCAGAGGAGACATGAAAGATAAGCAAGGGCAAATTTTACTGGAGGCAGAGGCATGTGGCAGAAAATGTCTTCTCACACTGATAAAACTGAACTTAACTCATAGGTACAGGAAAGTAATGGAAGGTTTTAAGAACAGACTTTTAGTGAGTTCACCCTGGGGTGAAGAGTGTGGAGAATCATTTGGAGAAAGTTAAGGGAGAAAAAAAATAGAAAGAGAGAGAGAGACTAAAAACAATAGGTAGGATTGGGAAACTACTTAGAAATAATAACCGGAGTCCCCAAATCATAGGAATTTCAAATATCTTGGCAAGAATTTTATTAAGGATTGATCTCATGTGCACTTACAAATTGTTTGCATTCAAAATACAGTAGTAAACACAAAAAGCAATATTAAAGTCTATTCACGGAGGTGCAAGGGTAGTTTAGTGGTAGAATTCTTGCCTGCCATGTAGGAGACCCAGGTTCAATTCCTAGTCTGTGCACTTCCCAAAAAACAAACAAACAAGCAAAAATTCAATAACTGGTGCTGCAATAATGGGATATCCACATGGAAAAATAATGAAACCGCCATCCAGCATATAAAATATATATATATATATATATATATATATATATATATATATATATATATATATATATAATGAAGTCTATACACTAAAAAACACGAGGAGCCCAGCAAAATTGGTTTATTATTAGCTTACCTCAATTAGAACAGGCACTCCAGGGGAACCGTGGGATTACTCTCTCTAAACAAGAGAAGAGATGGGGTTATTAAAGGTTTTAGGGAAGGATAGAGTTTAGGTAAGATTTAAATGAAGCTGTGCTTTGAAAGGCTTAAATCCAAGCAAGGTAGCATGTAACATCAGGCCTGGGCTACAGAGTAGACTCAGTGTCCTGTTTCCTTGGATATTTCGAAGTTAAAATAAATGTGGACTGTTGAGTTGGAAACTCTTTGTCTGAAACTCTGCACTGCTTCTCTAGGTCATAGTGACTCAGAGCCTTTATTGTCTTCATAATGGTTTCAGACAGCAGTTTCCAACAGTCTATGATTTTAGGTTTCTCAGCATTATGTCCTTTTGCTGATTAGGAAAAGCATATTTTACAGGTTTACACTAAACACAAATTCATTTACTGTATTGATGTTCTAGTTTGCTAGCTGCCAGAATGAAATATACCAGCAACAGAATGGCTTTTAAAAGGGAAATTTAATAAGTTGCTAGTTTACAGTTCTAAGGCTGAGAAAATGTCCCAATTAAGTCTATAGAAATGTCCAATCTAAGGCATCCAAGGAAAGATACTTTGGTTCAAGAAGGCCGATGAAGTTCAGGGTTTCTCTCTCAAGTAGAAGGGCACAAGGCAAACACAGTCAGAGCTTCTCTCTCATCTGGAAGGGCACATGGTGAACACGGCGTCATCTGCTAGCTTCTTCTCCTGGCTTCCAGTTTCATGAAGCTCCCCGGGAGGCATTTTCCTTCTTCATCTCCAAAGGTCGCTGGCTGGTGGACTCTGCTTCTTGTGGCTATGTTGTTCTGCTCTGTTCTCTCTGAATCGCTCATTCTCCAAAATGTTTCCTTTTTTATAGGATTCCTGTAAACCAATCAAGACCCACTCAAATGGGTGGAGACACATCTCCCCTAATCTAGTTTAACAACCACTCTTGATTGGGTTACACTCTTGATTGGGTTAGAGATGATCTAATTATAGGTTCAAACATACAGTATTGAATAGGGGTTATTCTGCCTTTACAAAATGGGATTTTGATTAAAACATGGCTTTTCTGGGGTCCATACATCCTTTCAAACCAGCACAATTGGTAAAAAAAAAAAAAAACAACGTTATTAAAAGAATTCTAGGTCAGAAGTGAGAGGGTTTTTTGGTCATTATTCCTGCATTTTCTACTTAGTGTTAGAAGTGCTTATTACTCATGAATTTTTAAAGTTGTTTTTAAAAAATACAGTATGAATGGAAATTGATGCCATTTTTAAAGCATGGAAGACCATACAATGACAATAACAAAGTCTGACACTCTCCAATGGCCTTGATACTCTGGTTCCTTTCTGGACCCATTGCCTTGAAAACATTGCAATATAGTAGAGAAAGAAAAGTTAATTATGGCAAATATTTTAAAAATAAACTTAAGGTGAAAGTTCTATTAGAATAATAATGGATATATTGGGAATATGTATTGAAATATTTCATCAGCAACCTAGATAAAGTAAACAAACTCACACTCAGACACAGAAAGTTATTGAAATTAAACCCTTGGTATTAGTGTCCATGAAAGGCAGATATATTCTGATAAATCAGTTTTTGAACATGTTTGTAAACACTGTAACAGATACTAAGAAGTTAACTGGCGTGGATTTGCTTCGGCATTGACACTGAGTGATTTCAAGTCGATTATGTAGTTAAGCTTTAAGTGATGCAAACTATATTCCGATATCTCCTACCGCTGATGCTAGGTAAAACTGCAAAGGACAGAAAGTTGTTTTTGCTCCTCTTTCCCCAAAGTGTGTCCTGCACAACTAGAACCCTACCTTCATTACTGTAAGAAAATAGCCTGTGCCCCAGTTCTATGCAGTTGTCGATAAGGGAAAAAGAAAAGTGAACTCATATTTATTAAATGCCGGGAACCGTGATAGGAATTTTACATATATTATCTTGCAAAGTTGTTATTTTATCATGAGTCATAACTTTTCCCAAAAGGAATTGTATTTAATAAGGAATACATTTAAAATAGAAAAAAATTATTCAAGATCCAGAAAAATGAGTTATGAGATTTGTTGTTGCTATTATTTTTGGGTTTTGTTTTCATTTTTACAAAAGTTTAAATTTATTTATTTATTTTTCAATGCAATTTATTGAGATATATTCACGCACATAGAAACCATTCAAGGTAAATAGTCACTGGTTCACAGTATCATCGCATAGTAACATATACGGTCCCATGATCAAACTTAGAACATTTTCAGCACTCCAGAAAAGAAATAAAAGTAAAAAAGGAAACCCTAATTTTCCATATACTCCTTATCCCTACCCCCATATTATTGACCCATAAGTATTGGTGTGGTACATTTGTTACTGTTCATGAAAAAATATTAAAATATTACTGTTAACTACAGTTCATAGTTTGCAAAAGGTACATTTTCCCCATATACTCCTCTATTATTAACTACTTATAATAGTGCCGTACATCTGTTCTAGTTCATGAAAGAATCTTTTTATATTTGTACAGATAATCATGGATACTGTCCACTATTCACTGTTGTATATTCCCATATTTTCACCTCCAACTTTCCTTCTGGTGACATACATGACTAAACCTCCCCTTTCCACCACTCACACACCACTCAGCACAGCTAGTTATTCTCACAATAATGTGCTATTGTCACCTCTGTCCATTTCCAAACGTTGAAGTTCATTCTGCACATATTAAGGAACTGCTCCCCATTCTTTAGCCTCATTCTACACCCTGGTAAACTATATTCTGTATTTTGTGACTGTGAGTTTACATATCGCAATTATGTAATCATATCAGTGAGATCAAAATATATTGTGTCTTTTTGCCTGACATGTCACTTGACGTAACGTCCTGAAGGTTCACCATGTTGTTGTATGCTTCAGGACTTCATTCCTTCTTATTGCTGGACAATATTCAATCATATGTATACACCACATTTTGTTTATCCATTCGTCTGTTGATGGACCCTTGGGTTGTTTCCATCTTTCAGCAATTGTGAATAATGCCACTAAGAACACTGGTGTGCAAATGTCTGTCCACTCCCTGCTTTCAGATCTTCCGGGTATATCCTGAGTCACAGTGCTGGGTTGTAAGGCAGCTCTAAACTTAGCTTCCAAAGGAAAATATTTTTATGGTCTCTTTCCCTCCTGTAGTTCTGTGCTCCCATTAGAGTCTTTTTCTTTTGGTCTAAAGAACTTCCTTTAGGATTTTTCATGGTGCAGCATTTTTTTTTTTTTAAACTCTGGCCCTTGAGTGTCCCTGTATGTTCCTATGGAATACGCCAAGAGTGCAAGATCCTGGCCACTCTTTTCCAAGGATGAGGGTTGGGTTTGCAGTGAGCAGCCTTGAGAAAGGAGGTAATATCTCCATACAGGGCAAAGAGCAATCTTACTACTTCCCATAAAAGAGAAGGATTCCCCGACTTCAGTGTCCCTCAACTGTGATACATGTCCCTCCACGCAGGTGCAGCGTCTACCTAGGCCATTCACATAGCCCCGAAAGACGGTGGGAAGCGAGAGGAACCAATAGAACCGTTGTGCTCATGTAGCTTGCTCCACTGAGTATAATAATGTCCTTCGTCTCTGATTCAGGATACTCATGCCTTCTACCAGCAACCATGAAAGAGGAACAGGCTAACATTTAGCTTGCAAGAAAGGTGAAACTCGAGATTATAAACAAGAAAACAAACAAAAAACAACTAATACTATTTTGCTTTTATTTGTGAATGATATTTTCACTGACCATACGTACAGACTTCTAGGTTGGCAGCTTTTTTGTGTGTGTCTTTTTCTTTCTTTCATCATTTAAAAAATGTTATTCTCTTATTTTCTGGCTTTCCAGAAGTTTCCACTGAAAAATTACCTGTGACTTATTGTTGAAGATAACATATCTTTATTTTCCTATAGCTACTTTCAGCAATTTCTCTGTCTTTAATTTTTAGCAACTTGCTTATGATGTGCCTAGATATAGTTTTCTCTGTTTATCCTGCTTGAAGTTCACTTAAATTGCTTAGATTTGTGAATTTCATCAGATTTGGGAAATCCTCAGCCAATTTTTCTTCAAATATTACCTCTACCACATTAGCACTCTCCTTTCACTCCAAGATACCAACTATACATATATTAGAAATTTAATTTATATCCTACATGTTTCTTATGCTCAGCTTTATCCCCTTTCTTTTTCTCCCTGTGTTTCAATTTGGTTACCTTCTACTGTTTTATCTAATCGCTTTTAAACCCATCAAATGAATTTTTGATTTCAGATATTATATTTTGCAGTTCTAGAATGTTCTTTTTTCAGCACTAGAGAAATGCTGTGCCGCATCATTTTGGCCTTCATTGTTTCTGATGAGAAATCTACTGCCACTCAAATTGGTAATGCATTTTTTTCTCTTTCCTTGCTTTCAAGATTTTTTCTTTGTCTTTTGCTTTCAGATGTTTGACTGTGATATATCTTTGGGTTTACCCCACTTGGATAAAATGACTATTAAAGTTTAAATACATTCAGAAGCTTTGGAGAGCAGATTGGGAGTACTATTAAAATTTAAATCATACAAATCTTTTGACTCAGACATTTATCTTCTCAGAATATGCCAAGAAGGCATATGTAAGAATCCCCATTGCAGCAACATTTATCATATAAAAAATGAGAAGCAACCTAAATGTCCCACAATATGAAAATGGCTAAGTAAAATGTAGTATTATCATACGATGTTGAAGAGAATACTGTTGTTTACTTATCCAGCATCCATTTACCCTTTTTCTTTCCTAAGCACTCATTTCCAGAAATGTGCCTGATTGGCCTATAGTGATTCTATCTCCCTTTCCAGTGATTGGTTCAAGAATAAGCCTGTGGCCCAATTTGAATGAGTAGGACATGATGAGAAGGAAGTTAGATGCTTTGATTAGTTGAATCATATGAAATTACCAGCCTGTAAATAAAAGACCGCCAACTATTGGCAATTCATATGGTTCGATCTAATTTAAAGTTTTTTCTTCTCTCATTAGAGGAGAGCCAAGAGAAGTTTTTTTTCTCCCCTGCTGGCTATAAATAAGGATGTATATGACTCTGTATACTAGCAACTGATATTCCACAAGGAGAAGCTGCACCTAGAATGTAGCTAAGACATACTTCAAAAGCACAGTCTGAGAAAAAGGAAGTGGCGTTGGGTAGTTGCCTTATGATATTGTTAAACCACTGGGTATGCATGAACAAAAAGAAATATTTAAGTCTTCTCCCAGATAAAAATTTCCCATAAATTGTGACACAAGAGACAGAACTTACTTTCAAACCCCTCAAGAGGATTGTTTGTTTGAAACCAAATAATGGTAAAAATAAATGGAGAGGCGGTGAGCAGAAAGTGAAAGGAAGGAGTAAAGGGAAGCTGTGCTCTGGTACTTAAGGTGAAACTGAAATCCTATGGGCCCTTAGAGGTCTATAGGTTTTAGAGGTCTATGCTATTTCGGAGACTCAGAAATATTATCAGAAAATATCAGCAGTGTTTAGGGAGCGGGAGGGCAAGGAAGGCAGAGGCCAGAGAGAGACAGGAAAAGCTGGAGGAGGCTTAGGTAGTGCCGACCTGAACCAGATGAGACTGAGGTAAAATGATACCTCGACCTCACGGTGGGCAGTACCACCCTACGGCCAAGTAAAGAGGGACTGAGTGGGTGTGATGAGGACAAGGAATATGCCCTGCAATGGAACTAGCCCAGACATCAGTCTTTTTTAGAGCTCCCAGGTGTACAGCCAGTGTGAAAATCAAAGGATAAAGAACCCCGAGACTTGTAAACAACCAGGCACAAGCTAATCAGGGGGAGTCTACCGTAAGAGCAGTTGACCTTCCCCCCTTTACAGCCTTCACACTCTCTCCCAGAAGGATTGCCCCTTTCTGGATAGCTCCCTTTCCCTTCTCCTCTGCCCTACTCATCTTTTCTTCCCTTTATCTTTTTCTGACTCTTTCCCCTCAACATCTCCTTCTTTTTACCACTGACTTTTCCAAAGCTCTCTACCCAGGATTGGCAATTTGACTTTTTAAAATAGTAAATGGTCTTCTAGTGTATATTTTTTCAAAACCAAAAACTAGATCTAACTAATGTGTTTTTTAAAAAACAAACAAACAAACAAACATGTGTGGGCACTGAATTGCTTTATATTTCTTGTGTGTCATTTGTCCTAACAGAAAACTCCACCTCCGCCCCCGAACTCCAGTGATAACCTGCCTCACTGACAGGCAGCATGGCCCCAATACAGGTCTCTATCTTGTATGGGCAATAATCCTAGACCCCACCCTGTTTGTTCTCTGTCCTTGTGGATTTTCATAGGTGAGGTATATTGGGGGAAAATGAATGCAAGGTAGTGGGTAAACCTCTCCTCCTCTCCAAGAACAGTTCATTCTGAAATGAAGGAGCTTTTAAACCCTCATCAAATTAACACCATCAGTTTGGAGAATGGGAGGCAGTAGGCTAGGTTTGAAAGGAGGTGGGGCAGCCAGCTGCTTGCCAATGCCCAAGGCTCTCTTCTAGTGCTGTACCTTTCAAGGCATGGGAGGACCCTTTCTTTTTTTTCTCTACAGGGAGCAGGAGACCATAGTGAATGCCAAGAAATAGGTCTAAGGAAGCAAGAGAGCCTAATATTTGAACCAGCCTCTGTCTTCACAATCTCTGAGCTGAGACTGTGGTCCAATGGCTGCAATGTAGCAAAACTCCAGTTTTGGAGGAAATTCACATCATTAATTCATATGAATGGCACCTCCTGGCATTGTGCAGCCTGTGCAGGCATATACAGCAGCCTTGGTGACCAGCCTTTTACTTCCCTTGCCTAATGAGGGGATCTGACAAGTTGAGGAATGATGCCCCTTGCTTCTGTGTTTTGACCCACCCTGAGGGTCAAACCCCAAATACCTCCAACCCATTCACCTTCAGAGCCTTGACTCTTATTTCTAGCCATCTTAGGCAGAGTTGGAAATGGAGATAAGATGGGTCTAGACACAGATCAAGAGACAAACTGGTCAAGTCATCTTTGATTTCTTCTTCACCTCCCCACTGCAAACTTGCTTGACTCCCAGATTCAATCCTGGTGACATTTCCTCATCTCCTGGCTGAGGTTATCTGTGACATTTCCTCATCTCCTGGCTGAGGTTATCTGTGTTGGTTTGAGGCTGTTGTGTACCCCAGAAAAGCCATGTTCTTTTTCTTAGTCCAATCTTGTGGGTGTAGACATTGTTTGGGGAGAAGGGGTCTTTCTGATTAAGTTGTTTCCATGGAGATGAGACCCATCCAATTGTGGGTGGGATCTTTTAATTGGGTGATTTCTATGGAGATGTGTCTCTGCCATTAAAGATGTGTCTTAATCCATTTACTGGAGTCCTTTAAGAGGGAACCATTTTGGAAAAAGCTCAGAGCCAACACAGACAGAGGCATTTGGAGATGCTGAAAGAAAACACCCTTGGGGAAGCCCTTTGAAACCAGAAGCCAAAGGACCAGCAGATGCCAGCCACATGCCTTCTCAGCTGATAGAGGTGTTCCAGACACCATAGGCCTTTCTTGAGTCAAGGTGCCTTTCTTTGGATGCCTTAGTTTGGACATTTTATGGCCTTAGAACTTGTAACTTAATAAATCTCCTTTATAAAGCCAACCATTTCTGGTATGTTGCATTCTGGCAGCATTAGCAAACTAAAACAGATTTTTGTACCAGAAAAGTGGGGTGCTGTAGTTTGCAAATACCAAACATGTTGAACTGGCTTTTTAAATGGATAAAGGGAAGACTCTATAAGAATTGTGAGGATTTTCATAAGAAAGGCCTAGAATGCTTTGAAGAGACTGTTGGTAGAAATATGTACACTAAAGATACTTCTGATGAGGACTTAGAAATAATGAATGTATCATAGCAAACTGGAAGGAAGGTGCACCTTGTTTTAAAGTGGCAGACAATTTTGGCAAAATTGAGTTCTGATATTGGATAGAAGGCAGAATTTGAGAGTGATGAGCTTGGATATTTAGCAGAAGATATTTCCAAATTAAAGTGGAAAATGCAGCCTAGCATGTACTTGTGATTTATAGTAAAATATATCAGGAAAGAGATAAGCTAAGAACTGAACTCTTGGGTACAAAGAAACCAGAAATTGATGGTCTGGAAAATTCTGTGCTTCCAGAAAGTGAGACCCCAGAGAATAGTGCCACAATTTAACCAAATATGGAACCAGTCAGCCATTTCAGAAAAAAAAACAAAAACAAAACAGGATTGGAAATGGAGTTATCCAGAAAGGATTTATGGACAGTCCTATTATCTGTTGGGTGTGATCCATGTATACTGCATGGAAAACTGACAAGTTTCTTGGGAGACCTTTATAGGCAGAACCACTGTCAGTCTGGACTAAAAGGCACAGAAAGGGACAAATTGAAATAAGTTACTTCAAAAGCAGAACTATGGAAGCTAAGGTCTGAAGCTAAGAAATCTCGGGTCAGGAGAGCAGACCCACCCATACATGTGGAAAGGGTGAGTTTACTTGGAGGCAGAGAGCTTCCAGAAAAGTATTGCTGCCTTAGGTCTTGGAGAGAGTGGAGCAAATTCCTTGGTGATTAGGGAGAGCCTTGTAGCCACCCCATTGTTCTGAGGGGGTCAGTGTGTACTCCAGAGATGGCATAGAGCCTGGTTACTGCCCTGATGCTTGGAGAGGGTGGAGCCAAGAAAAAAGTGGTCTCCTCAAAGTCCCTCAAGGTTTAAACCCCCATCCCAGCATTTGGGAAGAACAAGACCCCTGCATAAGCCCTTAGAAAGGGTGGAACTACTGCTTTCTCAAGCCCTGAGGATGATAAATGACTTTGAGACTTTGAAATCTAATGGAGTTTGTCCTACAGTTTTCCAAAACTTTTTGGGTGCAGTAACTCCTGTGTTCCTTCCAATTTCTCCCTGTGGAGATCAGAATATTTATCCTATGACTGTCACTTCTTTATATATTGGCAGCAGATAACTCATTCTGAGTTTCACGAGTCAACAGCCAGAGGAGAATTTTTGCCTTAGGACAGAACATGCCTATAACTGACTTGATGAGATTTTGTACTGGTTTTGACTTTGATTGCATTTGTATTGTTGCTGAAATGGTTTAAGGCTTTTGTGATATTGAGATAGAACGAATGTATTTTGTATACAGAAAGAATACATGTTTTGTTTTTTTTTGCATCCAGAGGCTGAAATTTGTTGGTTTGAGTCTGTTGTGTACCCCATAAAAAGCCATGTTCCTTTTCCTAGTCCAATTTTGTGGGGACAAATTTGCTGTTTGGATGGGATCTTTTTGATTAAGTTATTTCTATGGAGATGTGACCCACCCAGTTGTGGATGGGATCTTTTGATTAGGTGGCTTCCATGGAGATATGTCTGCACCCATTCAAGGTAGGTCTTAATCTGCTGATTGGAGTCCTTTAAGAGGGAACCATTTGTCTGTTGGTTTGAATCTATTATGTTCCTCAGAAAAGCCATGTTTTAATCCTGATCCAATCTTATAGGAGCAGCCATTTCTTTTAATCCTGATTCAATACTATAGGTTGGAATATTTTGGTTGGATTTTCTCCAGGGAGATGTGTGCATACCCAATTGTGGTTATTAACTTTGATTAGATAGAGACGTGACTCCACCCATTCTAGGTGGGTCTTGATTAGCTTACTGGAATCCTTTAAAAGAGGAAATATTTTTGGAGAGTGAGTCAGAAAAGACAGAAATGACAGAAGCCTCAGAGCTAACAGAAACTTCATAGCAGAGCTGACATAGAAGACACATGGAGAACAGAGACACAGATGTTTGGAGATGCTTGGAGCCCAGCAGACATCACCATGAGATGTTAAACAAGCCGGAACCTGGAGAGAGCCAAGGGAAGCCAAGAGATGAAAACCAGCACTGGAGAAGCAAAGTGAGGAAACTCCACATGGACAGAGACTGAAAGCAATGGAGCCCTGGAGCAAGGGACCAGCGTGCCTTCCCAGATGACACAGGTGTTCCTTATCCATGGGCCTTCCTTGAATTTAGGTAACCTCTTGTTGGTGCCTTAATTTGGACACTTTCACTTCCTTGCAACTTATTAAATTTCCCTTTTTAAAAGCCATTCCAGTTCTGGCATATCGCATTCTGGCAACTTACAGACTCATACAATATGGAAAATGTTCAGAGCTGACACAGATAGAGTTATTTGGAGATGTAGAAAGAAATACCCCTGGGGAAGCTGTTTTAAACCAGAAACCAAAGGACCAGCAGATACCAGCCATGTGCTTCCCAGCCGACAGAGGTGTTTCAGACAAAATTGGCCTTTCTTGAGTCAAGGTATCTTTCTCTGGATGCCTTGATTTGAGCATTTTTATGGCCTTAGAACTGTAAACTTGTAACTTAATAAATCCCCTTTATAAAAGCCAACCCATTTCTGGTATACTGCATTCTGGTAGCATTAGCAAACTAAAACTAGATTACCTCTGCACCTGCTGACCAGTTTTGTGGCTAGATAATTGAACATAAATCCAACATAATCTGCCCCAAAGTGGTTTTTCCAATAACTTCTGTATGTGCGAAGGCCCCCACCAGTGCTGCACAAGTGCACATGCCTGCTTCCTTTACAAGCCTTGCTGGTTCCAGAGGGCAGACACTGGCCCCCACGCCCCAGGGTGGTAATCATATAGTTGAAACAGAGAACTTGCTTTATGTGTTTTTCATGGAAGAGTATCCATAGCTTTTCAAATGGTCCATGACCCCAAAGGGTTTAAAAAATGCTGGAGTATGGGAGACCTGGGTTTGATTCCTGGTCCATGCGCTTCCCCCCCAAAAACGACAAATGGTGCTGCAATAATGGGACCACCACATGGAAAAATAATGAAATGTGACCCCTACCATACAGCATACAAAAAAAAAAAAAATTGGAGTAGAATGTTGCATACCTTTTCATGGTGGGTGGTAACAATCCATCTCTTTAGAATGTAGGCTCCTATTCATTTACTTGAAAATATTTACTGAACACCTACTATGTACAAGCTACTGCCATCACTGCTGATGGTGATGGAGTAGTGAACAAAACAAACTCCTTGCCCTCTTGGGGCTTACTTGCCAGGGGCCAGAAAGAGCTTGAGGCAGGAGGTATTAAAGACTGGAGATCCTGAGTAAAGGAGGAGCTCAGGAACCAGCCTGAAGTTGCTTCAAAGCAAATCTCTCACTGCGAAGTATGACAGGAGAACCAGACTACTCCCTATCCCAAGGCAGCCCAAAGCACCAGCTCTCTGGAGGAATGGCTCACCCAGCCCTCACTGCTGTGTCCAGCTGGCAAGTGAAGTCCAAGGCCAGACTGGGGGCACAGGCTGGGCTCTGGCCTCCCTCCTCCCAGTTGAGAGCCAGAACCAGGACGGGTGAGGGTTCCCAGCAGAAGTGTCCCTGCTTGAAAGAGGAATTGTGGCACTTTTTTTTTTTTTCCGAGTGTGTATGTATTACATGAGAGAGAAGGGGAGGGCTGTGCAGCCAGTGAGGGCACTCCTGGCTGAGGGAGCAGGAGGAACAAGGACTGCAAGCAAGCACAGCGGCCCAGACTGCTGAAGGGCCACTGGCAGCTCAGTGCTTTGGGAGGGGGTAGTGGGTGGTGACAGGAAAGGGGTAAAGAGGCTGAGGCTGCTGAGGCAGGTAGCCAGGTGGACCAGATCCCGCTCATAAGTACCCCCCAACTCAACCTGGTCAGACTGGATCTCCTCTTCACCAACCTAAAATCTGCTGCACTGGAGAGGTTGTAGATATTCAGAGGTTCCAAGTGGGTCAGGGATAATGAGAAACAGAACAGAGAAAAACAGACTTGCCCAGATCATCAGATACTTCTGTGAAAGAGGCAGGAACCCTCTAGGCTGCAGGCCAGAGTTCCATCTACCACTGCTCATCCCCTGCCAACAGACAGGTGTGCAGCTGCCCCCGGCTCTCACTATGAACTTGCCCCTCCCCCTCGTACGTGGTGCACATTTACCCCGCCCCCTGATAAACAGATGCTCCCCCTAGACATACCTATTTAGCTTCTATATTTGCTCAGTGTGGCAGCCATACACATGAGCGAGGAATGGGGCCCAGGTTTAAAGAGATCAATCACCAGGGAGACACTGTGCCCAGCCACCAGCTGGGGCCTGGCAGGACTGGCCATCACCCTGCAGCCTTCAGGAGGCTGAGCAAGAGGGTGGTGAGCTGTGAGGAGGGCCGGAGAAAAACAGGAGACCAAGTGGAGTTAGTAGGCCAGATGATAAAGTCAGCGACCCAGTCTGGCAGTCCACATGGCCTCTCTTTACTCTCCAAAGCACTGCACCCGGGTGCTCAGCAAGTGGAGTTTGGGTCACTTTGCAGGAAATGTGGATGGGTGCATCTTTGCTTTTGGCCTCAATTTAAGGAGGGTAGCCTGTACCTGAGTTCTCACAACTCCCATTTTGGTAGGGGCCTGAAGACTTGGACCCTCTGAGGTCTCCTTGTGTTTGGGGTGGGCCCTATAGCCAGATGGTCCACTCTGATTCTCTCCTCACACCCCAGTGTAAAATGTGTGCCGCTTGCTTCTTGCCTTGCATTCCCAAGCAGTCCTTGGAGAGGCGTCCTGCCATCCTTCCCCATTTTCCCTCTTCTCCTGGAAACACATATGATGAGGGCCTGCCTGAAGTCCAAGCTGCAATTCTGCAAGAGTTTTCTGGAGCCTGGGGGACCACGAGGTGGGTTCTGGGGAGATGGGAAGCAGAAGATACTGCAGAGTCCATCACTGAGCAGAAGATACCGCAGAGTCCATCACTTCACTTCCTCCAGGCCCTGGCTTAGAGCCCTGTGCCTCTCGTCTCAGTCACTGTCCTCAGAGCCCAGGTGGGTCAGCTCCCAGCCCTCTCTCCAGCCTGCTGCCGCCGGTCCAGAGCCAGCTGGAGGGCACCCCTCAGGGTCTCCACGTTGTTCAGGACATTGTATCGACTCAGGGCCACCAGCCGATCAAAATCCTGGGGCTTATAGGTGAAGTTCATCATGCCATAGGGGGTGTCAGGCCCGTTGATGACAAAGTCCCCAAAGGCCTTCTCCTCAGCTGTTTGCCGCTCCACACCTGGGGGGTGGGGACATGAAGGAGAGGCCAGTCTGGGGCACTCGATGGCGCTGACTGGGATCTGACAGCTCAGCAGCTGCCCACCCCAGGACATTCAGCTGGTTCAGGATGGGCCCTGGGGAACCCAACTTAGCTCTCACACCCAGCAGTGGGGATGGGGCCCCAATGTGAACACTGTGGTTCAGGAAGCAGGGAAAGCAGTGGCCCACTCAGGCATTCCAGGAGGCATGCCGGGGGACATTGCCCAGGGGTTCCACTCTGTGAATGGCACCCTATCACAACTCCAAGGCTCAGTGGGCCAGACCCAGGGCCAGGGTTCCACTTTACCTGGGGCCAGGTGTGTGCGGAAGGTGTGGTTGACGAGGGGAAAGTGCAGCACGATGGGTGAGTGGGGATCCTCAGCCTCGGCAAACAAATAGCACTCATGGGGTTCCTCCATGTCCTCAGGGCGCACCTCAATCTTGGGGAAGGGAATTCCTCGGTCCCGGCAGTACTTCTCTGTTGTCTGTAGGACCTGGGCAGGGAGGCAAGCTCTGACCCTGCCTGCCCTCCACACCTCCCACAGGAACATGGCAGGATGGGGTCAGGGGAGGAAAGAGCACTGGACTCACCCAGACCTGGGCTTCAGTGCCAGCTCTGCCTCTCACTAGCAGAGTGACTTCAGGCAGTGATGTGACCTTTTCTGAGCCCATTTCCTCATTTGTAAAATAAATATGGGAATAACTACCCAGCTGGGTTGTGGTGATCAACAATAATCACTGGGAAGTACCTATATCACCATGATTCTCCCCATCAACCTCCTGATACCACCCCCTGCTTTTCCTTCTCTGACCCTCCTTCCCTCCCATTTTGGGAGCTGGTTTCAATTTCACAAGGTTGAGACTAAATGATTACAGAATGTAAGCATTGGAAAAAGCCTTATTGATGAGCCAATCCCAGGTTCTCACTTGACTCAGGAGGAGGAGGAAGAAAAGGCCAAAGAGGGAAGAGCAGGTCCATCCCCCTTTACCTCGAAAGGTGCTTCCATGGAGTAGTCAAAGGACAGAATGAGGTCCACAGCCCTCTGAGGCAGCAGAACCAGAGGGAATGGAGAGTTGATGGCAAACCCTCCATCCACCAGGTACAGGCAGTCCCTCATGGGAGTGAGCTCATTGGGCAAGGCGTCCGGGTGTGTTTCTGCAAGGTAGACGAATGCCTACCGTCTGACGACAAGCTGCTTCTCTTCCATTCTGAAAGCCCTCTGTGTAGACTGATTCCCCCACCTCCCTTTTTTGTCTCTCTCATGACAGCTGTGGGGTCTTTCACCCCAGCCCTTTGGCCTTGCCTTTCAGCACAGTCATCAGAGTCCTCCCCTATCATGGGTACCGAGGCAGCATGAGACCCCACCTTCGTCAAAAGGCAGCACTCACTGGCCCCCAGTGAGCCTGAGGCACAGGCAGGAAGGGACCCCTATTATGTAAAATAAAATGGTTGTTGGCATTGGGCACTGCTGGGAGGGACCCCCTTTTCCAGAACAGGGTTTCCCAGAACACCGAAACATTGACAGGGGCTTTCCAGGAAAATGGAACCCACCCTACAGAGCTGTAGATAGGCAATACCTGGTGATAAATCAGTTTTGGTCCAGGAGAGAGAGTTTATCAGATTGGACATGCCAATGCCAATCAATGTACATCTGCTCCCCACTCTGTAAGATCCCCACCATCTCAAGCAGAAACTTAACATCAGCCATTTCCTCGCTGGCTTCCATGTTCCCATATAAGCTTCCCTTTTCCACTCACTCAGTGGAGCTCCCTTCTATTTTCTAAATGGGATGCTGCCCAGTTCATGAATCACTCAATAAAGGTGTGAGATCTTAAATCGAATGGGTCATTTTTCTTTTAACACCCCATCTGCCTTCCACCCAGAGCGGTGCCCACCTTTCCAGGCCACAAATTCTCTGCCAGCCACGTAGTCCTTGTGCAGGCAGAGGCCCCGGGTGAAGTTAAAGGTCTCCGCGGAAGTGAAGCGGGAGGTACATATGTCCAGGATTGCTTGGGAGAAGGGCCCCTGGGGCGTGAAGAGCCTTGTTCGTAGCCGGGAGGGGTCATGCCTTTGCAGCTTCTGGCAGTCATCTGGGTGGGAGTGTGGGAGTAGGGACCAGTCAAATATAGCAGGAAATGGAATCCTCCTTTGTCCAGCTCCCTCCCTTCTCCCCCAGCCAGCCTCCCAGGCCTCTGACCACTGCTTCACCTATGTAACACAAGAGCCCCTTTTTGAGTAACTTTTTCTTCCAAGTGCGCTATGTTTTGAAAGTTGCCGATGACGCTGGATTTATTAAATAATTTATCTCCCACCTTTTTGAAAAATTAAAGTTGCACATACATATAATCAGAATTTCATCCATTAGTCACTTACTCTGTGCCAAGCACTGTGCTAGACACTAGAGATGCAAAGGTAAATTAGGCATGGCCCTGGTCCTCCAGAGCTCAGGGCCTACTTGAAGGAGTCACATAAGAGATACTCATCCTAACAATGCCCGAGGTAAGGACAATGATGGGAGGTGTACGGGGCCACTGTGGCAGCATCCTCAGTCAATGTTGAGGGATGGGGCGGAACAGAGATCTCCTAATAAAATGACGTTGAGCTGAATCTTAAAAGCTGAGCAAGAGTTTCCTTGAAGGTGGGAACTCTGAGGCCAGTTAGGGAGCAGGCCGAAGGGGGAGCCACTGAAAGGGTATGGATGGCAGTAAGATTATATGGAGAAAGCCCTGAGACCTCCTCAGAGCAAAATCATCACCAACAAAAACCTGTGCCCAAATTTCTCTTCAATTTCCCTCTAGCTTTTGAAATTTGAAATCCCCACCAAGGCAGCTGACCCAGATAGCCAATCAAGCCCCTAGTTCATTATATTTGACTCAATAAAAAAATAAAGCCCACCTGCCCTAAATCCACCCCCATAAGTCAGGCAAACCCCTGTCCAATTAGCGGGAGTCAAGCTAACTACTTCCTTTGTAAGTCTATCCACATGACTTGCCATCCCCGGAAGCTCGAAACTGCCTTCCATTTTTTTTCAAGTGATCCTTGCTGCAGTAAAAACTTTTGGTGTCCCAGATAAAATGCTGCAAAGTCAACTCTGATTTGTCTTTCAATGGTGGCGTATCAAACAAATACCCAATGGTCCTGGGCTGAGTTGACAGAATTTGAGCCCAAAGCAGAGGACCACTAAGTGTGGCCCTATCATGGAGCACTCACAACTTCCACTGAATTTTCTGATACTCAGCCTCCCCAACCCCTGCCTCTCACTTACTGCCTTCATAGACCTCTGGGCATCTAGGTACCCTAAGATAGAAGCCATTCCTTCAAGACTTCTCCAAATGCAATGGGACAACTAAGCCCACCGCTCCCTCTTCTTCACATCTCTGCCAGGACCCCATTTTGGAAAGTGGTATGGGCAGGAGCCAGGGCCTCTACCCTTACCCGTGATGTCTACACTGCCTCTGTGTGAATCCAGGAAGCTCAGGCCTGAGCCCACAGTCTTCAGGAAGATTTCATCCAGGCTGGCTGCGAAGGCACTGCCCCACACACCTAAGGAGACAGGCAGGACCCCAGGACAGCAACTCCCAGCTTCTCCCTCCACCCCATATCAGGGTTTGGCCAGTTAGGCACCCTGTCCTCCCCAACCCTCCAGACAAACTTACCCTGTAGGTAGCAGATCCGGGGCTCGGGCTGGAGCTTCAGCAGTCGCCCCATGAAGAACTCTGAGCTGAAGAGCTCGGTGGGAACATAAGCTCCATACTTGGGGAAACCAACCTCATAGGGGGTGAACTCACACCACTCTGGGGGGCCCAGAGTGAGGAGAAAGTCACCAAGGACCTCCTACCAGGACCCAAAGAGTCCCCCTAGCCCTTGTACATGAACAGGAATCTTTGCCTTGCTAAGAGCAGGAGGCAGAAACCACATCATGCTCCTAGCTCCCCATTTTTTGGCCACTGCCCATAAGCACTCTGCTAGCCCTGGACTCTTACACCTTCCCTGCTTCCCGAGTCTCCACAACCCAGGCACCTGCAAAGTCTTTCCCACTGATGTTGGTGCGGACATTGACGCTGGCATAGATGGGATAAGGGTTCTGACCCTGGCTGATGGCCTCCTGCTGGTCAGACAGTTTGGCAGGGTTCTCCTGGGAAGGAAAGAAGAGAAGCAAAGCTTGGCTTTTGGGAGTTCCCTTCTCCATCCCCCATGGTCTGAGACCCTGGGTGTGGCATGCCCACAAGAGAGTCTTTGAGTTGCTGAGGCCAAGTTTCCAGAGACAGGTTTCTAAGGGCAAGCTGCAGGCTGCAGTGGAGGTAAGGCAGGCCACTGTGGGTTTTGTGCAGTTCCAGGGCCCGTGGAACATCTCCCCCCCACGGCCCCATTCTCTCCCAATTCACGAAGGCATATCAGAATGCAAGGGAGTCAATGACATTTTTAAATGAATAATTGAAATTGTAGTCTAATTTATTTAAAAAGTAAATCACTAAAAAACATGGGTTCTCTACTTAGAAATGATAAATGATACATCCGCAACTGATAGCCACACACCAAAGGGTTGGGTCCCTAAGGCTGAGAAACAACCTGGGGTCTGAATCCTCATTTCCCAGCAGAAGCCTGGCCTGCAATTCTAGAAGCAGACACCAGGTGGCGAGAGTCACAGCAGTCCTGGCCAATCAGTGGCGTGGTCTGCCTCAGAGGCATGGGGAATCACTTTGGATACTTTCAAAAGTATATCTTTTCTAGGTTCTACCCCAAACCAATCAAAATCAATACCTCTGGGATAGGGCTCAGGTATGCATGTTTTTGGAAAGCTGTGCAAGGGATTCTAATATGCAGACAAAGTTGAGAATTGCAGGCCAGACTTTCCCTCCCCAGGAGTGAAAAGCAGTTGCACCCAGGAAAGATAAGTGACATCAGCCTACCTGGGATTTCACACATCACCCTCCACCATTGTAATTGAGAAGTTAGTATTTAACAAATGATTATGACTAGTGAATCATTATATAGATATTTCTTTTTACTTTATAGTATATTAGAATAGCCAGAAGGAAATACCTGAAGTTGCTGAACTGTAATAATGATTGTATAACTATATAGCCTGTATCTTGTGATTGTAAAAACCTTGTGGCTGACCCTCGCTTTTCCCCCTTTATCAGTTTTTCAACTTTAGAATCATAATCCCAAAGGTAACCCCCTAATGTTAATGAAGGAACTTGAGTCAGTTCAGAACTAACAATTAACTTGTTTTTGTCATGGTTGGCTTCCTTCCAGCATAGCTCCATCCCTTTACATTTGAAATCACAGCTGCTTATGCTTGTTATTGTAATGGTAAGAATACCATCTCCCCTTGTTTGAAAGCATAAAAACCTTGAACTCCTTAGACTCGGGAAGGGGAC
The DNA here is from genome assembly GCF_023851605.1 of Tamandua tetradactyla. NCBI lineage: Eukaryota > Metazoa > Chordata > Mammalia > Pilosa > Myrmecophagidae > Tamandua > Tamandua tetradactyla. The sequence goes on from NC_135340.1 coordinate 55,882,242, forward strand.
AGAATTATAGGCCGATAGGCTGTCTGATCTCCTGCTTGGTGCCTAGCAATAAACACTTTCTCTTTTTGAAACCCCAGGGTTTCAGGAATTGGTTATTTGATCTCATCAAGCAGGGAACCAACTGCTTTTGATCAGTATCAATTTGGCAACCCAGATGGGACAAAGGGTCCTAAGAAGCAAGGAATCTGACTGCCCAAAGTTCTGGAGCTCCAGCAGGGCAGATAAATGATGTAATTAAACTATTGTGGCCACTAACTGGGTTTTTCTCTGTTCTGCCAGTACTCCAGACCCTTGGCACCTTAAAAAGCTCCAAAGAGAGAAATCTTTTGCAGTTCCAAGTCCAGACATCTGACTGGGTGAGTGGGTCACCAAGGTAAAAGTGGATCTGGAAGTTAATGCAGTGGTTTAAGTCCCCTGAACCTGGGCTTGAGGCCCTGGGTCCCACTTCCAGAATGATCCCCCTTGCTCTGACCTCTACAACTTTCTGTTTTCTGGGTACCATTGTGTACAGGGTTTGAGGCCCTGACCTGCATCTGTCTGTACCAAGCTCAAGACCCTGCCCTGTGATTGTGTGTTGAGTATATTCCTGGAAAATAAGTAACCCAACAATTATTTGTTATTTAATGAAATTAAACATGCCTGATTAATGGCTAATTGGTGTGTTACTTAGGTATAGTAACTATTTAATGCCTGTTTAATTGTTAATTGATATGTTCGGTCTAATTATTAATTGGTATATTACTTACATATAAAGTAAGTGTTAAATGTCTATTTAAATTTGTTAATTGGAGTGTTGCTGCATGTCTATTACTCAGGTGTTCCTAATTGGTTACGGATTACAGAAATTCTTTAAAATGGGAAATTCTAATTTTGATGGCATTCCGGAATATAGACCTTTGAGCTGTATTTTGAAAACTTGGAAAGATTTTAGTTACAAGCCTATGAAAAAAACAACCCCAAATAGTTTATTTCTGTAACACAGTCTAGCCTCGGTATGATTTAGAATCAGGAAAGAAATGGCATAAGAATGGTTCTATAAAAAAGGACACTGTATTGCCATTAGAGTTATTCTTTGCAGAAACGGGATGAGATGATGTATATTCAATCCTTTATTTGTCCCTCCCAAAAGTATATTTCTGTGTTCCTGTTTTTGTGTGTGTGTGACTTTCTATTTATGTCTATCTGTTTGTTCAATGTATTTTCAGGGTATATTACTATATCCCCAGATGGTAAAGAATTCACAAATTATTTTAACAAAAAAATCTTAAAGAACTCTATTTGAATTGCTTAAAGATAAATAAGTATATATACCCTTATTTTTCTCTGTTCTGCTGGCACTCCGGACCCTTGGCAACTTAAAAAGCTCCAAAGAGAGAAACTGTTTTCAGTCCCAAGTCCAGACATCTGACTGGGTGAGTGGGTCATTAAAATAAAAGTGGATCAGGAAGCTAATGCAGTGGTTTAAGTCCCCTGGACCAGGGTTTCTGGCCCTGGGTCCCCTTCCAGAATGATCCCCCATGGTCTGACCTCTACAACTTTCTGCTTTCCCAGGTACTAGTCTGTATAGTGTTCGAGGCCCTAAGTGTGATTGTCTGTACCGGGCTCAAGGCCTTGCCTTGCAATTTTTCTCATTGAAGCTGATCTGGTTAGGACTAAGATAAATCAGAATACAGGATAAAGGATGATATTGGTCTGTATCTTAAAACTATAACTTCTATGTGAGATCAAAGCAGAGATGTTTATTTTGTCCCAAATTTAAATTTTCTGGAGCAACCTAATTTTAATCTGTCTGGTCAGTTCATTTAAAAAACCTAATTCGATTTTATTTGACATGAACCTAGAATAGGGAATAAGACTTTGATATTCTGTACAGGTTAATGCAGTATACCCTGATGCATTTCAGAGTACTTTAGGCAGAAAATGAAAAAATATTTGCAAAATCCCTTGAGGGACTGGAGAAAAAAAAAAGTGGAACTATTAAACTTTTATACTTTGGGAATTCCTGCTAATAAGAGATCCCACTTAAAATAGCCAAGCCCTCTATCCTGAGCCTTGCCCTTAGGAAATGTATTTCTGTAATTGCAAAGCTAAGCCTACTTATAATTGAGGGCTAAGAGTCACCCCCACAGAGCCTCTTTTGTTGCTCAGATGTAGCAGCTCTCTAAGTCAAACTCTGCAAATAAACTTACTACCTTCCACTCCTACATGGAACATGACTTCCAGGGTGTAAGTCTCCTGGCAATGTGGGACATGACTCCCAGGGACGAGTCCTGGCATTGCGGGATTGACCGACCATAAGGGAGAAAAGACATACAACAAAATTAAGTTTCAGTGGCTAAGAGATTTCAAATAGAGTCGAGTTGTTGCTCTGGAGGTTACTCTTATGCAAGTTTCAGCCAGATACTACAAAGTACCATGGAATGCCAAGCCCCAACCAACAGTGTTCCTGAAAACCCTAAAGAATACCCTGGGCTCTATATAAGACTCTTAAAAAATTTAAGTTTATTTTTCAGAGACTTAAAGACTCTGGATTTTTCCTATGCCAGATAAGCCCTAAAACCCAGAGGTATTGGTCTCTCCAAGAGCAGCAACCTGTTTCATTTCTCTACCCTATAATATTGATACCCCTTTTCACCATGAAGAAGTTAGAGTAGTCATTGCCCAGTTATTCCTCAAGATTGAGAGAATGATCAAATGAGAGGAAGGAGTTGTAAGTGAGAAGTCAGGATTTAACAAATGATTATGACTACTGAGTCATTATATAGATGTTTCTTTTTATTTTCTAGTATGTTAGAATAGCCAGAAGGAAACATCTGAAATTGCTGAACTGTAATAATGATTGTATAACTATATAGCCTTTACCTTGTGACCCTGTACTTATAAAAACCTTGTGACTGACCATCACTTGTACCCCCTTTATCCAGTTTTTCAACTTTAGGGTCTTATAATTACAAAGACAACCCCCTAATGTTAATGAAGGAAATTGAGTCAGTGCAGAACTAATCATTGACTTGTTCTTTTAATGGTTGGCTTCATTCTAGCATAGCTCCACTACTTCACAAATTTGCAAATTGCAGCTACTTATGCAGCTACTGTAATGGTGACAACTCCATGTCCTCTTGTTTCTGCTTATACTTGTTATTGTAATGGTAACAACTCCATCACCCCTTGTTTGAATGCATAAAATCCTTGAGCTCCTTCTACTCAGGGAGACAGATTTTTAGGTTGATAGGCCATGTGACCTCCTGCGTCATACCTAGCAATAGCCTTTTTCTCTCTTTGAAACTCCCGTGTCTCAGAAATTGGTCATTTGAGTGCATCGGGCAGAGAAGCCACTGTTTTTAATTGGTATCACCATCTTCCCCACTGAATCCCAGGGGAGGTCAGGCCTCGTGGCTAGTTTTGCATATCTCAGATCTTAGCTGCTGGGGCTAAGGCTTAGGAGAACAGGGACAGAGAAGTCATGTTTACAGTCTCTTCTCTTACCTCCTGGTACAGGAAGTACTCGATGAGAAGACCCCACAGGTCAATGAGAGAAACACTGTGGCCACTGCTTTCCCGGCTCCCCAGTTCCTGGGTATAGTATTGTAGCTGCTCTTTGGACAATGCCCCCATCTTGCTGCTGCAGACCCGGGCCTGGGCATGCTCAATGGGGCCCTGCAAGGCCATTTGGGACCAGGTTGGATCCTTGTAGAGTGTGGAGATGCACCTGTGGATGAAGGGAGTGCCTGTGAGTCAGGGGCAGAGCGCACAGCAAGAGGAGGTGAATAATTCAGGCCACCAGGACTTTGGAAGTCTGAATGAGGCCACCTCTTCCCTTATTTCCACCCACTGCCCTGCATTACCCATTCAGTGGGGCCCTTGGACTCAGTTCCTCCTAATTCCTTTGGATGCAAATCTCAGCCCCCTCCTCAGGGTCACTCCTACCCTCCAGGGCTTTCCTTTACTCTGCACCCAGTCCCAAATCACTTACCAGGTGGATCCAGAGACCCCACTCAGATAGGTCACAGTGTCCAGCAGGCTGAGCTCCTGTAGCCCTGCCAGGCTGCCATACAGGGAAGACATGGCTCGAGTTCCACCCCCGGAACCCAGCACAGCCACCACAGGCACCTGGGGCACAGATATAATAATGACAACGTAACAACTGCTACTGACATTTATTTGTGTCAGACACTGTTCAAAGAGCCTTATATGGATTATCTCATGTAACCCTCAGAGCAACACAATGAAGGCCACATTTTACAGATGAGGAAACTGAAGTAAAGGAAGTTTAGATAATGTATTCAAGATCATACAGCTGGAAAGTGCTGAGCCAGGATCCAAACCACATGGTCTGGCTCCAGAGATGTATCTTAATCATTATACTAGGAAGGGTACATGTCTGAGATGATTCATCCAAATCAGCTAAAGCAGGGTTTCTCAACCTTGGTGCCAGTGATATTTTGAGCCAGGTAATTCTTTGTTGTGAGGGGCTGTCCTGTGCATTGTAGGATGGTTAGCAGCATCCTTGACCTCTACCTACTAGTCGCCAGTAGCACCTCCCACCCTCACCCCCCACCCATGACCATCAAAAATGTCTCAGGGGATGGGGGGCAAAATCACCCTTCATTGAGAACCACTGGGCTAAAGTGACAAAGACCCCCAGGCATCCAGGACACCCCCCCACCCCCCACCCAAGACATGTGAGAAGCCCAGATGTAGAAGTCCCTTTCAGGATTAGAGGTGCATGGTGGGGTCAGAGGAGAAGCTTTTCAGCTTCTCAGCTTCTCCATGAAGGTTTAGCTCATTTAATTTCCTTTTCCTGGACTCTTTTTGTCTTCTGTCTTGAAAAAAGACTCCCTGACCACTCATTGCAGAGGGCATTATTCCTTCTAAGAGCTGGGCCGGGTCTGTGCTCTCTCTTTTTTTTTAAATTTCTTTCTTTCTTTTTTTAAACTTCATATAATTTATTTTAAATGAATGCTGGATCCAGATAATTCAGAAAACACAAGCTTTATGGCAGCAACCATCATACACACATAGTTCTTTGAAAGATAGTTTTAAAGTTACCACATAATAGTGCAATATAATTTAACAAAATTCAAATGACATTATAGCATAAAATTCTGTGGTTGAATAAGCAGAAAATTAAAGAAAAATATGTCTGTGCTCTCCTTACCCTTTGTCTACAGAGGGGCTATTTGGCACAGGGCAGGACACTCATATTTACTGAATGAACCATCTGGGCTTGCTCACCTTGTTAACCCTGGGCACAGGTTCCACCCACTGACCAGCCAGGAGGAAGCCACCATTGTGTTCCTGCCTTAATCTAAGGTCTATCTCTCAGCGCTTCCTTTCCTCTGGCTTCCCAGTCACAGATTGATTGATTCCTTGCTCAGAGGTTCCCATGACCCTCTCTACCTCCAAATCCCTTTGTCCACCCTTGCCCAGAGCTGTTCAGCCCTCAGTTACATACAAGGTCCTGACTCTCCTCACTGTGCACTTTGGCCCAGGTTAACAGCCCCGCCCTCTTCCTCCTCTACTCCCCACACCCCTTCCAGGCTTTTGGTCACCTCTTAGCTGAGGGAAGAGGCTGGATTTGGTTGCAGTGACCCTGGGGTCTGGCTATTCCATTCCATACCTGGCCACTGTCCGGAGCCTCACTCAACCCCAGCACCTTCTGCAGGGCTTTGGACACGACCTGTTTTCTCTTGACCAGAAATTCCTGCTCCCCGTCACAGAGGTCAAAGCCAAGGCGCAGGTCAAGGTCTTCAGAGCTGCCTCAGATAGGGAGGGCAGGGGTATGGGCGGGAGGGGAGGACTGGGTAACTGTTCTGTAGAGAGGATCTTCAGGCCAAGCCCATTTTTCAAAGGTGCACACCATACTCTGTGGAACCCTCTAAAAAGATCCCAAGGTAATTCCCACCAGAACCAAATTGGGAAGGGAAAGAGATGATCCCTAGGACCTAAGCTGAGTGGACAGAACAGAACACATGGGGGCTATTTTCCTAACTTCAAGAGGCCTTCTTCCTGAAGTCCCATCTCACCTCATTTCTGCCTTCACACTCAGAGCCACCTCCTGTCCCTGAAAGAGACAACAGCCCCATCCCTGAGCACCTCTCTCCCAGGGAAATTGTTCTCCCACCTGCCAGTCCCTGGTGCTCTGTTAACTCTGGCCCAGATGTAGACACCATGGCTGAGCTCCAGACTCACATGATCTACCCATCTCAGCCCTTCTCCCAGGTCTCTTTTGGTGGTCACAGAGCCATCTGGTGTCTCTCCATTCCTAGGAAGAGCCTTACCTCTCCCAGGACCACACGGCATTGCTCCTCACGGCCTAAGGACAGAGAGGAGAGTGGGATGCTCCCTTCACCCAGCTTGCTGGTCTGGGTCTCCAGCTCAGCACCCAGGCTGCTCTGCAGACAAGAAAACACCCAAGTAGCTCCCCAGAGTGGAGGAAAAGGTGTCTCCAGGGTCATTCCAGAATGTTTCTCTAGGTGTACTAATTCTCTCATTCAACTCTTTCACATGGGATGTGACTGATGATGCCAGCCTTAGCTGGGGCTATGGGTTGACTCACCTGCAGGACTGTGAGCTTCTCCCAGAGCTCCACATCCAGTCTGGAGCCGAGTACTGGATTCACATGGAAGGTAAAGGCGGATGGGAGGCCCTGCTCTACTGGATGCTGCACGGGCAAGAGCTGTGGCTTTTCATAGGCCCCAGGCACTGCCAACTGGATCTCCCTGTGACCTGAGACCAGAAGGCCAAGTGAGTGCCCAGGTAAGGGGTGAGAGTGATGTGAGGCTCATGATGGTAGCAACACTCCCCTTTCTTCTCTTTCCCTAGAAATGTTAACTCATCACTCTGCTCACTTCCTGGCATTGTGGCCAGAGTAAAGGCATCAGGGTGAACTCTTAGGGTCTATAACCTGTTCTAATTAGGACTGAAAACTTGGGAGAGGGTGGAAACACATATATGCCTAGGAAAGGGGGAAAGGCAGAGAGGGTAGACCACACACTGGAGTAGGGAGGGAGAGGGCCCCTGCTCCATAGTTTATGAAGCTGATGATTATGTTAATTATATATGTAATTATATAATATGTATGGAGATATAAATATACAATTGTATATAAAAATAGTTAATTATTACAGGATATATAATTAATTTAATTATTAATTATTTCTGGCCTTTGTTTCCAAAAGCATAAGACCTCTGGAGAACTTAGAGTGTTTGCAGAGGAGGTAAAAGGAAGAAAGGGATTCATGGGTACAGAGAGAATGCTTGTCTTAGAGAAGGAGAGGAGAGCCAGCCCAGGCTAGGAGATGAGCCCCAGACCAGGGGGAGGCCAAGAGAGGGGCCTATGCAACACGGAGCAGCAGAGTGGCTGTCCTGCTTCCTACCAATTTTCTGAGGAAGAAGGGTAGACTCCAGAAGAAAATGGCTGTGTGTGACATCAGGTAGAAGAGAGGGGACTACAGACAGTCTCACAAAAGATTTCCAGACCCCAAGCATGACATGGGGGCAACAGAGACCCAAAGGGTCAGGGATGGAGACATGTTAGGATCAAAGGTCCAGATGGGATCCTTCTCCTTATGTAGCCCTTGGCACTGAGACCTTGAGACTTGACATAACCCTGGGATGGGAGGGAATTATGTAAAATAAAGAAAGAGATATTTCTTTCACACTAAGGTTTATGGACTGAGAATTGATATCGTGTTTAAGAGAATGGGTCCTGGAGTGTCACAGACTTGGGTTTGGTCCTGGCTGTACCGTTTATTGACTCTGGGAGTTCAGGTCAGTTACTTCTTGGCACCTCGGTCCCATGAATTAAAAGGAGATAATAAATGAACCTATCTTATGGAGTTGTTATGAGGACTGAAAGATAAATGCAAAATGCTTAGCACGGTGCCTGACTCACAGAAGGTGCTCCAAGCAACCCAGACAGGGCTCATCCCAGAGGCTCAGACTCTGCACTAGAAAGGACCTTAGAAGTCACGCAGTCTTTTTCTAAGTGGTTGCCCTCTGTAATGGACTGTTTTCATGGCCCCAACCTTTCACTTCTCCCTGTATTCTGGCTCTTTGCCATGTGGCTTCTCAGCTCCTCCCTCCAAGGAAGCCAAGCACATTCCCAGCCCTGCAACTTTGGGTTCAGCTATGTAACTCATTCTGGCCAATGAAATGCAGGCTAGTGGTTGTAGTGTGACTTGAAAAGCCCTTGCTCAATTGAGCTTGCTCTCTTGTACCTCTCCCATGCCTTAAGAACATGCCCAGGCTAGTCTGCTGGGGGCAGGTGGCGGATGAGAGACACACAATGCAGAGCCAGCTCACCCCAGCCAAGCTCAGCCTCGATCAGCCAACCCTCAGCTAAACCGCCAGGCGTGACAGATAAATGCTTATCCTCATATGTCACTGAAATTTTGTAGTTGGTTACTTTAGAAAAACAGTTTGATTGATGTAACCCCTATGCTTGAACACTTTCAGGGACAGGAAATTCACTACTTGCAAGGGCAATCCATTCCATTGTTGGTCAGCTTTGAGCAGTAGGGAAGATTCAAGAAATTCCTGCCCTAGACCCACTTCCCTGAAATCAGCACCCACCAACCCCAAGGACAGAGGGCAAGACCCAAGGCTACTGACCAGACTTACCGTACTCTCGGTGTTGGGCTGTCTCATCTCCCCCGAGAGTGCCCTGGATTCTCAGACAAGGCTGAACCTGAGGAAAGTAGAGGCCCATGGGAGGCAGACAGCCCACAGGGACCATCCATGCGGCCCAAACCAGGATGAAGAGAGGTAACAACCTTCCTAGAGCCTGCCCCTCACAGGGTCTTCTGTAGCAGGCCTCAAAGTCACACCCAGCCCTCTACCCAGAATTCAGAGGAAGTGGCTCATGATGGGAATGGGGGATAGGCGAGGGCCATTATGGTGAATTCTTGGGCAATCTCAGCAGCCAGTATCCCTAGTAAATAATGTGCTTTAGTAGTACCAGCTACTAAAATTGTAATGTATATCACTACAAGGTAGAAGGCTGGTTCTGGAACACCCACCTAGGCATGAGAAAGCTTCTTGCCCTTCATCCCTGTGGGTGGCCCTCTAGCATATCTCCCTGCTCAGGAGGCAAGTGGGCATGATGGGACCCCCACCCCAGCCCCTGAGTAGTCCAAGTTCCCCTTCCCTACTCACCACCAGGACCCCATTGGTGAAGACTTCAGAGGCAGGCACCTGGCTGCAAAGGATGAGGGGCTCATGGAGCATCCAACGCCCTCCCTAGCCATCTCCTAATGGCTGTTACTACAAAATGTTACTAAAGAGTCTGGGGCCATGGTAGGGTTTGGGGGTGGGGGTGAGCCTGTCCCCAACACTCAGATGGGCTTCATACCAGGCTGTCATCTCTTGGGTCAGGCCTGCATGGGCAGCGCAGGACATGGTGACTGGCAGTTAGGAGATGCCACGACTTACATCTCAGTAAGTCTCAGGCCACAGGAGGGCACAGGCTGTCCTGGACTCACCTCTTCTCCAGAACAAATTCCACTTGTAGTTCTTGTGACTCCTACACAGAGGGAGCAGTTTTCAAAGGGTCCCGAAAGTCTCAGGGACCATCCCTTCCCCCCACATTGGTGTCCCTGCCCGGGGCCTTGCTTGGCTTCAGGCACTGAAGAGGAATCTAACTGTAGCTTCTCCTGCATACACCATGGACAATGCCATCTCTACCTGGAGCTTCACATATTCATTTATTCAAAAATATGCATCAGAGGCTCTTCTAGCCACTGAGGATTCAGCAGGGACTGAGATAGACTAAAAGCTCTGCCTCCCTGGAACTCACATTCAGTCATGCAGGGAAGATGCATTTGTGGGAAACCCTTGGAAGCTCAATGCTGCATGTAGGACAGAGGAGGGTCTGTCTTGGAGGTGTGGCCTGGGCTGTCCAGGAGCCTGCTGAATGGTGTCCCTACTCTGAGCCTCCCCTCCTTAGGCTTGGTTCATCATTGACGTAAAGTGGGGCAGCTCACCTGGCGGTCAAGCAGGAAGGTGTGCCTGTGGGGTTGACCAGGCTGGAGGGTCCTTAGGTCAAACAGGAGCCGGGAGAGCTGGTTGCTGCCCAGGACATCCTTGTCATAGAGGGTGATCTCCAGGACATTCTGGAAACAGGGCAGGCGGGAGGTGGGAGCCCAACACAGGGCAGGAGGCAGCCTGGAGGAGACCCTCTCCCTCCACAGCCCCTGCCTCTTGCTGGCCCTCACCTTCACAGCACCATGGATCTGGTAATGAAAGATTTCATTCCACTCGGGGTCACTGCAGTTGGCCACTGTACTTGTCTGGGTGGGGCTGGAGGATGCGGTGGGCAGCCACAGTTGCACATAGCAGTCAGCTTTGGACACTGCAGGTAGGCCCAGGAGAGGGGTCCTCAGCCTCAAGCTTTTATTGTTGAAAAGGTTTCCCGAGGAGACTGGGGTGGGAAGGGAAGGAGCAGAGGAGGGGGAGAGGACGCTGTCCTTGTGGTGGCGAGATGGAGGAAGATCCTTCAGTGGCCAGTTGCAAAGAATAAAGCAGAAATCCTGCAGTGGTCAGTTGCAAAAAACATGTGGCAGCACAGACCACTGAGTAATCCCAGGAACTTTCTGATTCAGGCAGTAAAATCACTCCCGGAGAGCAGGTGTTGAGGCATGAGCGAGGCCTGGCACGCTCATCCAGGTTCAGGTCGTTCCACTTCTCACACTCACAGGAGTCCTGGGCCCTCAAGGCTCTCCACCCCAGCCCCGCCCACCTGCCCTCCCTCACCAGGTGCCTCCCTCGACAGCCAGCCCCAGCCCCTCCACCCTACTACACACACACACACACACAGACACACACACAGCATCAGGCCAACCCTAGGGAAAATGGGAGAATAGTGTGGTGAAAGGGGGGACTCACACAGGTCTGTGCCCCGGATGTTTCTGGCCCTCAGCACCTTCACCTGGAGGTCATAGTATGGGTGAGTTTCCCGCTGAAATAGAACTCCGGGGACTCAGTTCCAGGAAGCTGGGGGTGGGGCCAAACTCCCTGCAGTGGCTCCCAGTTCAGGTTTCCCCTGGTGCCTAGGGGAGCAGCCTGGCCCAAGGGCACTGAGGTAGCTGTGTGGGGGACCTGGGCCCCTAGGCAGGATCCAGGCTTTGGGAGTTCAGCATATTGATGATGAGTGTGGACCTTGGAATCAGTCAGGCTGGGGTTCAGATCTAGAATCTACCATTGACTAACTGAACGGCCAAGTTAATTTCTCTGCGCTTCCGTTTTCCATCTAGAAAATTGGGGTTATAATGGCAACCTCATAGGATTATGGTGAGTTTTTAAAGAAAATTTATACGAAGTGCCTGGCGTAAGTGTGCAATACATGTAGCCATCACTACTAATTATTATTATCCAACTCAAACTTGCATCAACCCTTAGGCAAACAATGCTTCCCTTCTCCCTGTAGCAGGAGAGTAAAAGTGAGAGTTGGAGTCGTGTGTTTAAAGAGGTTAACTGTGGAAAAAGAAATCTGTGATCTGCCCGGCCTGCTAGTTCCCTGACCAAGGCTGGAAGACCTCCCAGGAGGCTGTGGGCCCTTGGAGGGAAGCCAAGTCACCCAGTTCATACCAGTCTGACAAGCCACTAAAATGACTACAGCTTGGATTCTGGAGAGATAACATGAGATTGCAACTTCCTGAGAGTGAAGCTATTCTCACAAAGTCCCAGTGAGTGCCTACCTTCTTCTCCCAGTGGAATCTACAGCCAGGCTAGGGCATACTTGGCAAGACTAACCAACAGCCTAAAAATGTCACATGACCTCATCCTCCATTTCTTAACTGGGAGGATTATTTTCAAGAGCTGAAGACTTAACCAATGTCTCTAAATTAAGCTCTGCAACATTATCTCAAACAGATAGGTCCTACCTCAGATTAAAATCCAGTCCCGAGACTGATCGCAGTCCTCATGGGGATTGCGTCTCCCAAGACTTCTCCAGTCCACATTCCCCAGGTAAATATCAGGTACTTTACCCGCCAGTGTCTCCACTGAGGTCCCCTCTTCTCTCTCTTCCGCAGCAGCACTGCACCCAGGAGGGGCAGTCCCTTGCCCACCAGCCACCCTGGCCAGAGCACCCGGAGCATGGCTGGGCATTCCAGTTCCTGGCAGGGAGCTCTGCCTGCTTCCCAGAGCCACCCTGCTCTCTGGCTGCACTCACCACAGCTCAAAGTCTGACAGGTAGCACCAGGGTGGGGTGGGGTGGGTGGAGCTGGGTTGCTGTGGATTCAGGGCTGGGTGGCCCTCTGGAGCTGGAGGTGGGGTCTGAAGTGATTGGAGCCTAATATACTCAGCAGGAGGCAGTTCAGTCCCTCTCCAAAAGGATGAGAATTAGCATTCTGGTCCCCAAACCCAGCTGCCTGGTTTTCACTTGGGCTGTTTTTAAAAAAAGTATTTATCTCAGCCTTGCCCCAAATGGTCTGATTTAGTATGTTTGGGTTGAACCCAGGTATTTCTATTTCCAAGAAGTATTTTAGATGATGTTTACACGGCCCATTTAATAGCAGCTGTGAAGTGCTGGATCAGGGAACTAGCCTCTGACAGCTGTCAAAAATGTCTAAAGCCATAAGTTTAACCTTCATGGCTGTTACGCAGGAGCATGGAAATCTCTGGTTCAGAGTTTTATCTGGATTCCAAGCTGTTTCTAATCTCTCACACACTCCCTCATTTCATTCCCCACTCAGTCACATGGGGAGTGAGAGGCTGCTACATGCCAGATCTGTGCTAGACCCTAGAACACGTGGATGTGGAAGGTTCCAGACCCTAAAGAAACTGACAGGCTCATGACTCCCTGGGCTTCTGCTGGGTCCTGTTCCTGGATCAGTGGAAACACCTGTGTGGGCCAGGTGCAGCAGTAGAGGAGAACGGTCAGGTAGTACTGAAAAGGGTAGGGAAAAATCAGGTCTGCCTGACCTCAAGCTACTAGAAAAAAAGTTTAGAGATTTCCTCTTTGACCCTGGTGAACCTCAGGCTACAGTTGACATGCAACGTCCCCTTTTTGTGGCCACGACAGGCACTGTCTTCAGAAAAAAGGGTCTCTGGGGCAGTGAACTGCTGGGAGATACATTTCTTTCCCTCAGTTGAGGGAAAGTCATCTCTACTGTCCTGAGACTGAAAGAACATCCAAAAAGGAAGTGATTCAACTCCAGTGAGCCCAGAGGGCAAGTTCAGACCAGAAACTCCTGAAACAAAAGGGATGTGATTGCTGATGGCCCAGCCCCAAGGGGAGGGCCTATTTCTGATAACTTGAGAAAACGAAGCCAAGCCCTGGGGTGGGGTCTCAGAAATTAGAGTCTAATCCCCTTGGGGATGTGTATAAATAACTCGAGAGGATCCACGGATTCACATTAGAGGAGCCTGAGGCCCAGAGAGGGAGGGGTACAGAGCGAGTGAGAGGCAGAGCCAGGCCTAGGGTACAAGGCTCCTGACTGATTTGAGGACTTTCATTTATTTGTTTTTTACTACACCACACTTCCTTCTGAAAGTCATTTGCCTCATGCCTCAAAAATAAAACTGTGGCTCTTAATTCCACTTTTTTTTTTTATTCCTGAGAAAATTCAGGATGATCATGGAAGGGTCAAGATGGGGACAATATAGAAGAACCAAATTGCTTTTTTGGAGCTGACCAAAGTGGACCAACACTTCACCAGTTCTCAAATATCCCTGGGTCTTTCAATCCCACCAACTCCATACCCAACGTGGCCTTCTGGTCATTATGCGCTGCAAGAAAGGGCATGAGGCCCTACTCTGGGAAAACTATTTGGATTGTCTAGCACTGTCCAGAACTTTCTGTGATAAAGGGAATATTCTATATTTGTGCTGCCAATACAGTAACCATTAGCCACATGTAGCCTTTGAACACTTGAAATGTGGCTAGTGCATTTAAGGAACTGAATTTTAAGTTTTATTTAATTTTGATTAAAATACTAATAGCTACATGTGGTTAATGGCTACTGTATTGGACACAGATCTAGACATAATATGTGATGCATAAAGAAGTGTTATATTAATTTTTTGTCTTAATAACTAATTGGTTTCTTATTCTCAATTCTTAGCTAAAAAAATTATCATTTTATTGTTATTTTCATCAAACTTTATGAAAGAGTGAAAGAGATCCAAAGAGGCTTGGTTTCTTACTTTATTATTATTTTTATTATGAGGAACAGTTAAGAGATCTTCATCAGTCCTCATTACAGAGCCCTCATCTGCAGCCTTCCCATACCTGCATGGAGGAAAAAGGGAGTCTAGGGAACCAAGAATGGCATTAGGGAACACTGAGTCACTTATGTATACCAGAAAGGAAGAAAACACACATTCTTTATTCTATTGCTTCAGATCTGCTACACAATTAGAGAGAATGGAAGCTACAAACCCAGCAGGCCAGGAAGGCAGGGGTCACATCGTAGAGCAAGTTTCTGCTGCAAAGCTGACAGCAGACTCGATGATTTTATTCCTGATTCCCAGGGAAGTGCAGTCCAAGCTGGTGCAAACAGGGCCTCAGGGCAACACTGCTTGGGTAGATGGACATGGTTACTTGGGACTGGGGCTGCTCTGTCTCCATGTACAGCTCTGCAAGGCTCTCGTGATGTGCTGCTCGGTCTTACAAACTTCAGCACCGTCCCCATCTCTGAATGGTGATGAGAGTGTTCATTCTATCTCCTCAGACCCTTTAGAGAGGGTATCCAAGTACAGTCTAGTCTACCGCCAGCATCCCTAGCAAGTCTGCCTCCAACACAGGGCAAAAAACAACCCTAAGCTGGCTTAGAAAAGATCACGGTATGTCAAGGAGAGGCCCACTCTCACTACCATTAAAGATACTGGGGCAGCAAGACTGTAAGTCTGAAAAATTCCTGGGAGGGAGGAGGCAGTACCACTCTTCCCTGTTGTCCTCAGCCTCCAGTGTATCCTGCACCCAGGGCTGAGAGTTATCTTGTAAACCCACGTGCTGCTAGCATCCGCCGTCCCTGAACACATCCAAGTACATTAGCAAGCACGTCATTGTAAGTTCCAACTATGATTGTTCCTTCTGTGTAGCAGAGACCCACCTATCTACATATCCCTGCACAATCCTCCAACCCCTTCCAAACAAAGCTGCAGAACAATGGCCAGGCCAAGCTGTAAGTAAGGAGACAGAAAAAGAGAAAGATACCCAAAGCCCAAAGAACTCTGCTCACAAAGATTACGCTGCTGTGACCTGAGCTGCTGGTGAGAACTAGGAGCAGGAGCCTCTACAAGGCCATCTGCCCAGTTCAGTACTGGCCCAGTCACAGGAGCTATGGCCACACCTGCCTGAGAGGGGAGGGGAGGAGGTCTTTTCCCAGGCAGAGAATGCTGCTTTCTTAAGCTTCTAGGCACTGGGTAGATGTTCAAAGAAGAGCCATTTATAACATACCTGACAATGAAATATCAATGTATTCTTAGAATCTGAGACTTCTCTTGTTTCTCATTTTTACCTTTTTAAGTATTAGCTATTCCTGGTGTCAGGAAAGTGGGAGAGAAAGCCTGGGTGGGGCAGTAAGGGTAGAGATATAGGAAGAAAATAAATATTGAGATAGAAAAGGACACTTAAAAATGAAGGGATGAAGGGGGGATTACTTAAGGGACAAGGTACAGCTACAGTGGAGAAATAACTGTCATTACAAGAAAATTAGCCGTTTTGTCTAGATAGTTAGTGTAAATCTTGTTCTGTTCTCTTCTCACAGTACTCTCCAGTCAGTCATGCTGAGGGGTCCTGGGGAAGACGTGCACTTAATAGAAAAACCCTTAGTAAACAACCCTGTGGGTACAAACTCTAGAGACAGGTTTCCTTGTTCAGGTGACTGCTATGCAAAGACAAGACAGTGCACTTCCCCCATCTCTTCCTCCCTGTCCAAGCAGGTAATGAATTATCTGGAGTTGCCCCGCAACATAATGATATAATGTATAACTAGTCCCTTTTACTATTAAAAAGCTGGCAATGCCAGACCATGAGTCTGACTAATTCAGGGAGGTCCCAAAGTGCAAGGCATCCAGAGGTGTCCAACTAAGGAGACACCGTGCAGGGACAGCCTCCGATTCCTAAGGCCAGATGCTCCTTCATCTCTCTGGGATAGCCAAGCTGTCCATCTGCTGAGTCCTTGGCATGCTGGGCTCAGGTATCAGCTGGGTTGACTTCTTTGGAACAGAAGTAATGCACGACCACACCATTAGGGTATCTTGCAAATGCACTGCAGGCAAAGAAAATGGCTCAGGAGTGAGGACCTCCACCTCCTGCACCTGGAAATGGCATCTTGTCCTGGAGCCATTGCAGATACAGCCCACCCTAACTACAAAGAACAGTCTGCCCTTAAGGTCTCTGGATTTAGGTAGCCACATCTCTGTTAAATAAGTGAACAGAGGATGAGTTTCACACAGCGTGTATGCATGGGAGTATTTCTTATTAAGTAATCAATGCAAAATACCCAGCTGAGGACGGGTGACAGTGGCTCAGTGGCAGACTTCTCACCTGCCATGCTGGAGTAAAAAAAAAAAAAAAACACCCAGCTGAGGGGGCACTGCAGTGGCCCCTGGCTCAGCACTGGCTCTCTGAGAGTGACAATGCTCAGGAGAATGAGGTCCAGATTAATTCCGACTAAAGTCAGAGTTAGGTCTTTCTAAAGAAAAGGATTCTCCCAGTCATATAAGAAAAACTGCTCTCCTTTGAAGGAGATTATGTCCTAAAACTGTTTGATGCTGGCTCATGATTGTACTCTAATCATGAGGTGGCAGACTGAAAGATCTTTTTCTTCTTTCAGAGGCTCATCCTTAAAAGATAAGGGCTTTCTGCCCGCATTCTACTCTCTCATACATACTGGCTACATCATAATTTCTAGCAACCAGATGGAAAGAACTTTCTGGGCAACAAGTCAATGGCCCCGTGTCATTCATTTCAGGTCTGTGAGTTCTCAAAGCCTACTTCCAAAAGATAATATGGACAGCTCTCTGAAGACCCAAGAACTAAAAGCAGCCAAGAGAGCCAGCAGCCTTACCTCTTTGGTAAGTGGACAGAAACCCATCCTGAGTAATAACTACTCCACAGGGAACCTGACTTTGCCTTGCTAAGTCTCCAGCTAACTGAGGTAGGATGAGGCTGCGCCAGTTCAGATGCCCACACAGAGGCAGGGGAGGAGGCTCACCTATTCCCAATCTTCTTTTTACACACCATGCACACCTTCTCTTCTGTAATAATGCACTTCACTTGCTGGTGTAAAATCCGTTCTTCCTGGACCTGGAAAGAACAGAGAGACTGGGGGAGAAGTTCCATGTTCATCCTGTAGAAACAGAAGACAGAGGCTGGCACTGATACCACTAACTGAAACACAGTGACATGTCAAGTTGATTGCTGGACCAACTTGAGCTATGGTGTAAAAGAACACAAAGCTCTGCATTCTGTCTGAATGGAATATGTGATAACTGAAAAACCAAAGCCCACCCTAGAGTAGGGAAGGCCCATACCCTCAGGAACTCTGCATGAAGAAGGTTCTTGAGCACTTGATTGAATCGTTTCTTTTGTGCATTTTCTTCCAAGACCTTTTCCAGGAAGATGCGTATATCATTAATCTGAGTGTTTGCTGGCAGAAGGTTGATGGCCTAGGAGTAGGACACAGATGGGAACAAGGTAAAGTAGAACAGGAGTCAAACTGAAGAAATACCCAAGCCACAGAGCTCTTGGATCCCAGTCTCTTTTCCCATCCCTTCTCCTTCAATGCTTCCTGTGTAACCCTTCATCTTCCTGCAAACTCCTGACCTTGGTGGTGTCCAGTTTGCTGTGGTGCAACTCGAGGACTTGCAGAGCAGCCTGGAGGTTGGCCTGTGGCTCCAGCAGCTCCAGCTTGATCGGTCCCAGGCAGTGAATGCTGGGGGGTGACAGGTACATCCGGAGCAGGGACAGATACACCTGTCTCACAAAGATACGAGCCCTGCACGTCAGGGTCCTGATAGCCATACTGGCTCCCTTCCCAGAAAACCCAGCAATGACCATGCCTAATGATAAGTGTTAATTTACAGTAACAGCTATCATAAAATATTTAAAAGTCATCACTTTTTATTTTTAAAATATTTTTGTGAAGTCAAATAGTCAACTGAAGATGTTAAAAGTTAAGGATTGTTTTTTCTTTGAGAAAAAAATAATGCTTTGTATTTGTCTAACATTTTGCAGTTTACAAAATGCAAACACCTCAAAATGACTCAAAAAGATTCCTCATTTTCTTTGGGCTTTGAAAGCTGAGCCCACTTCCATTTTGGCAAGTGAGGATTTACCTAGGATGAGAGGATGTACTTCCTACTGGTAAAGTGCCACAGGGTTCTTCACCTAGGCACTACTGATATTTGGGGCTAGGTAATCCTTTGGAGTTGGGGGTTGTCCTGTACATTGCTTAGCAGCTTCCCTACCCTCTAACCATTACATGCCAGTAACACTTTCTTTCGTCATGACAATCAAAAATGTCTCCAGGCACTGACAAGTTCATGTGCATTCTAAATATAGCACATAAATGCACCTTACAAGAACCAACAGATGCTCCTTCTCACTAGGGTGACCACAAAATTTGTGATACAAATCAGGACTCTTTTGAGAGTAAAGGGGCAGGGATGCTAATAAAGAGGCAAGATGTGTAAACCAGAACTATCCCTAGCAGCTCTGCCACCTGGACTCCCACTTAGAACACAAATGTAAATCGGTCAGCTTAGAAAAACCACGTCCTGCATTGTGGGCCAGGTCAGCTGGCCAAAGTGAATGGGGTTATGTACACTTGGAGGGGTGGGTAGCCAAATGCACAACTGCTCCCTGGGGCCAGGGCTACTACTTACATCTTTGTTGCCATCCTTGCTTTGGTCATAATGCTTGTGGCAGTACCTGCAAGGGAGAAAGTCATGGGACAAGACCAGAGTGGGGCAGCCGCAGAGGAGAGGTCATCAGTGCTGTCTATAAGACTAACCACAGCCGGTCCATAGTCGGGGGCCAGGCCAGGAGGCGTCTCACTCCTGCTGCAGAGTGCTGGGGAGATGGCTATCTCAGTCTCTCACACCTCTCATTCTCTGTGGGGCCTGCTTTTAGACACCTTGGGAGGAGGGATAGCAGAGTCGACTTACTCTTCAGCCATCCTTGTATCCTTCAAGATGTGGACATAGATGAAGAGGGCTTGTTCATGTTTGCCCATGCGCCCCAAGAGCAGAGCTCGTTCTTCTAAGAGGCCTGTAAGGGAGAGGAATATAAGTAACCGTCACCACCATTATGTCAGAACAAGGTCAGGGACTAAGCTATTAGAGCAATGGATATAAGAAGCAATATAAAAAATGGGAGAAAGTATTATTTTTATTACTTGAGATTTTCTCCAAGGAGAAAATTACTTAACTTAAAAAGGGGAAGAAGTTAGGAGGGATTTTATCCCATCTTTTTTGTGATCACTTATAAACTCGGTGAAAACATAATGGCATCTACAATGCACTAGGCACTTCAGGTAAGGTAAGCAAGCACTTGGTCTCTGCTCTCATGGAGATTATACATCACTTTTTCAGACAAACTATGTCAAATTACAAAAACTGGTGAACAATGAATTTGGCCAAGTACATGTATTAAAGCAATAAGCAGGTTTCAACCTGGCTATCAAGTAGCATGTGGTTCACATCCAAAAAAGAGACGTGTCTCAGTCACGGTACAAAAGGGAGTCTTCAGAGTGGACAAAACAGGAGCACTGGCCTGAAAGCATATGTATTTCTCAGGGCCAACTTTTTTGAGGGTTGGGGAACTGGTAAAAGGGGAAAGAGCAGTTTTGCATTACTTTCAGTTGAACTGGCTCCTAGACAGAAGCCAGACACTCACTGTGATGGTTTGAAATGGTTATGTACCCCAGAAAACCCATGTTCTTTTAATCCTAATCCAATCCTGTGGAGACAGCCCTGTTCTTTAATCCTGATCCAATATTGTAAGTTAAGACCTCTTGATTAGGTTGTTTCCATGGAGAGGTGGCACACCCAGTTGTGGCCATGACCTTTTGATTATATGGAGATGTGGCTCTGCCCATTAGAGGTGGATCTTGATTAGTTTATTGGAATCCTTAGAAGAGCCAAGAGAGAAATAGACGTAGATGTTTGGAGATGCTTAGAGACAGACAGAATCTGTCTGGCCACTGGAACTAGGAGCTGAAAGCAATGAAACCTGGGAGCAAAGGGTCAGTAGATGTCACCATGTGCCTTCCAAACTGACAGAATCCCTGATGCCATTCAGCCATTTTTCAGAGTCAGGGTATCTTTTTACGGCTGCCTTAGTTTGAATATTTTTATGGCCTTAGAACTATAAACTTGTAACTTAATAAATCCCCTTTACAAAAGACAACCCATTTCTGATATACTGCATTCTGGCAGCATTAGCAGACTAAAACCTCACCATCGAAAGGAAAATCACAGATGAGTCGGCCTGGATCATAGTAACTGGAAATCTCCAAGAACATGAGGAGCTTCTGCCGGTACTCTCCCAGCTCACCCTCTTCCTCTCCGGCAGGGACTGGAGTTTTGCCTTTAAGGAAAACCAAGCTCAACATGAAAGAATGCTGTCAGGCAGCAATAAAAAATAAAAATTTAAAAACCCCAAATGGAATGGGTTTCAATAGTGTCAATACGATGATCAGGAAGGGCCTCCATAGGGAGTTCCGGTTGGACTTTTCTTAGTTTATGTGCTCTGTAAGACTCTGAGACATCAGCTTGAGGTCAAAATAAATAAATAAAAATAGAAATAACCCAGCTGAAACAAAAAACACTTTGGTAGCAAACCTGCTTCTTACCAGCACAGCTGTCATCCTCCAGACAAATCTGTTCCCACCTCCCCCAGGGATGACACCTAGAGATGCTCAGAGATGGCCAGATCCAGACGAGAGCTCCTGAACCTGATGTTTGGAGCTGGGTCACTTAGCTCCTCTGCCTCCTCTAAGGAAATTCCCACCCCCCTGGGCCCACAGAGAAGGGAAAAGTTGACTTCCCTACAACACACACTGCACCCTTAGTACGCTCGTCTTTAAGACCGTCTTTCCATGAGAACTGGTACCTGCAGGGAAGGAGAGGAGATACTCCTTCATCAGACCTTGCACCTTCTCACAGTACAGCTGGATCAGGCAGTTGTGGAACCGAGAGCCTGTCTCCTCCCAGACGTGGATGACATGTTCCTGAGGCGAGACAGGGGTCTGCTCGGTACCCTCTACCCCGTGACCTGGTTCAGTTATCTAGTCTCTCTCATATTTTTCAATGTCCTAACAGGTCTCCTCAAGATTATCCCCTCATTAAACTACAAAGATTACCAGGGGGTAGCTCTCTAAAACTAAGGGAAATTGCACAACGCAATCAGAAATGTCAGGAATTATTTTCTTGATTTTTGGTCTAAACTCCTTAGTTATTTTTAACCCATAACCCTCCAAATTCTTACATCAATCCATGTAATTAGGGTTAAATATTTGCATTCTGGTACTTAAAACCTGTTTGTCTTGGGATGACTGCTGAATTTGGCTGTACAAATGTAGCTCTGACATTTTTTTTCCAACATCATTCTCGTCTCCATACTTTACCTATATTTAAAAGATATCATCAAAAGTAACATTCCCAGCTTGATCTACTGGGATTTCCTTCTTCAAAGGAAGTTGAAATAACTTTCTTTCTTATATTTTTACCAATCCCCAAATGACACAAAATCTGAACTACCTGATGAATGAACCATGTAGTATAATCCAGAATTTTGGATTTGAAACTTCTTAGTTCAGACCAAAAAAAATATCTTACCAGATAAGGGATAGCCAGACCCTTAAAATTCTCTGTTAAAAAGCTGAGCACACGATCTCGTGGCAATGACTCCACCTCTGGGAGATCTTCAGTAAATATCTGTTGGAAGAAACCATAGTTGTAGAAGCAGAACCATCCAACTGCCATCCTACCACCAAACACATACCACATACAAATGCAGGAATCAAACAGACTTTTGGAGGAGGAAGTGTGCATAAGAAAGCACCTGCTCACAGGTCCTTAATTTTGTTATGTGTGACAGACCAGATTCCAGGTCTCCTGATACTTGTGCAGGGCTCTTTCAACTCTACCACACTGTAGCACTACCATTCTGCTTTTTTAATCACCAGAGAAATTGCACAAATCTATCCTCCCCCTTCACCCACAGCCACCGCAAGTAGAGTCAGGACAAGCAACGCACGTGCCAAGACATATCAGAGGGCCAACCATGACCTACCTTCAGGCCATCTTCTGGGAAGTCTCTTAGTACCCACACTGAATAGGAAAAAATCAAATGCAGGTTTTCTGTGCCTAGAGAGAAAAGTGAGACTTGTCAGCAGTTGAAGTCCACCCTCCCATAGGACAGAGAAAGCAAGCAGGCAGGCAGGTAGGTCACCCAGAGTTTATGTTCCAGAGAAAATTGCTCTGTCAAAGCACCAGCCAAGCCATTCAGGCTGCTTGGCTCTAACAGGCTGGCTACACACCAAGGGCCTGTCATGGTCATCCAAATTAAAGGAACAAAGTTAGGTGAGTACAGGAAGGGAGAGGATTGACCAGTGTCAGAAATGGAGGGAGATTCAGACCATTTAAACACGAATCCCTTTCCCATTCCTGTTTCAAAAGCTGAACGTACCCAGATGTTGCAGATACTGCACTGTCCTCTCATGGCCTTTCAGAGGGGAGTTTGCTTTCTTGGACTGGTCCACCAGCACCTGGAGAGCTGGCCATGAGGCCCAAGAACAAAGTCATGAGCCTCTTTAGAAGGTGCATCCACACAGGGGAAATAAATCACACTCGTAGGTGCTCCCTGCCAATGAACAAGACAGCTTCCTAAATCAAAGAAACCCCCTCTCTTTTAGTTACCTTTCTCATGGAGCCCCTTCTTCTCATACAAGATTATCAGTTCACTGTACTTGTGAGCCTTCTTCAGCACATGCTCACTCTCTTCAATGTGGCAGTGATTGTTCTCCAGACGCAGCAAGGGGGCCACAAGGGCCACATTTGTCTGTACAGGAAGCAGGAATTCAGTGGAAACTGCTTCTTGGGATACTCTGCCCTAACCCAGCCCAGGCCTCCTCTTGGCTGCAGGGCCAAGAATATAACAAAAGTAAGAGAAAAAGTCCCTTTTTTGGGACTTCAGAAACAGTGGCTTTTATAGCACAGTTATGGTCTTTCTCATGTTGTGTTTTAATTTGGGCGGGGAGGGGGAGGTCGTTTCTTCAGGGAAATACTGTCTTTGTTCACCTTGTTGCACTAAACCCAATCTACCACTGTGAGATTCTGGATCAATATCTTACCTTATCCTCTTAATTCCAAGTAACTCACAGGCATTAGGCAGACTAACCAGTGCCCTTCAACAAAGATTTCACTTTTTCTAGTGGCAGGTATCCTAAACTGTAATGTCCCCTCTTGTTTTTCCAGAGTTCTAGGGGATAGAGGTCCTAGGAACCTCTGAATGTTCAGGAAACTCACATGAAGGTAGCACTTGAGCAGGGTGGTGTCAATGATTTGTAACAGCTTCTTCTTGGATTTGATGGTGGGGGTGCCTTCCATGAGTGGGGAAGTGCTAGACTGGTGATCAGAGTCATTCAACTTCTTTACCAGTTGACTTCGTTTCTGTGAAGACAAAAAACAGGGGGTGGTGTGGGAAGGGGAGCATCAAGGTCAGGAATGAATTTCCTTTATCTACTGGGCTGCTGGGTAGCTCCAAATACATCCATATCACCTCATGCCTGTTCACTTTGATCTCACATTAACATACAATTTTTTTGAGGAATCAAAATAGATGACTCAGCAATCAGTCCCTTCACTAAAGTAACTATCAAACTGGCAGGAACTGTATGAATCAATTATTTTGAAACTCCTGGGTCTAGTGGAACAGTGCAGCATCCAAGGAAGAGATGGAGGTTCAGGCCAGTAAATTTCAGTAAAAACTGGTGAATTTCATCCTCGGAGCCGTGACTACCATCCCCCACACCTCCGCCGCCACATGGCAGGCAGCAGTGGGGGCTGTAGTCTGGGCTCCTGATGCAGCTTGCTGGTGCCAGGGTGGGCTGTAACAACCTAGTCCTGGAGTTTCCTAGTCCATCATCTTCCTGCAATCCTCTACCCATGTTGTTTTATTTTTTAAATCAACTTTATCAAGGTCCAAGTTTCATAACATAAAGTATACTCCTTTTTAAATGCACTGTTAGCTGTGTTTTCCAGATGTATACATGTATGTAATCACCATGCTAATCAAGGACTAGACTATTTATATCATCCCAGAAAGTCCTTTCATGCGCCTTCCAAAACTATCCTACCTACCACCCATTCCACTGATCTGACTTCTATTACTATATATTAGTTTTTGCCTATTCTAGAACTTTATATAAATGGTACCATCCAGTCTGTACTCTTTTGTATCTAGCAAAGCCCATGGTCTTATATTTTTATTTTCTCTCTGTCCTAATTCCAGACTCAGTTAACCTCACACATTCCAAACATCACTTGGGGAAGGCCAGGGAAGAATGTGTGCCTGGATTCCCAAAGTGACCACGCTGACCTTCTAGAATCCACAGGTATGGGAAACGGTCTGTCCCAGGAACCCTTTTCACTTGGCATGATGGGCCATGTAGTGCACAGGCCGAGGTGAATTTGTGTGCTCCTTGCAGGCTGCCAGCTGCTGCCAGGTACCCCTGGAGCTCAAGGTCAAGGAAGTACCAAGGCTACACATGCTTGACAGACATGATGGATACATGTTGACCCAAAAGCAGGTGGCAGGAAGCCAGCATTACAATTTTCTCAGCAATGCTTAGTGCCTACCCAGAACACCCCTTATGAAGTTCTGCAAAACACTTAAGGGGAAGAATATTAAGTTCTCTGACTCCAAATCTGGCCCATAGGAAATAAAGAATTGCCTTCCATAACAGAGATTACAGGCCAAGAGGCTTGGGTGCAGATGTTAAATTTAGGTGACTAAAATTTCTCTGATCAGTCCATAACAGTAAATTGAAAACAATTTATATCTAAATACACCTAAAAAATGCTGTGTAAGACTATTGACAGGGAAGGACTTTCACAATATATAACTAAATAAAAAGTAAGCTATAATACAATACATATAGTTTATAGTTGCAATAAATAAACCAGTAATAAAATAAAAACTAACTCAGATACATAAAAAAGTCTAAAAGAATAACACTAAAATGCTAGTTATTTATCTCTGGGTGGAAGAGTCATACTTGATTTGTACTTTTGTCTTGTCTTTTTTTTTTTTTTTAAGTTTTCTGTATAGGCATTTTTAAAAAAATTATGAATTTTTACAAAAATTTTTTTTTAACAATCTTGTTCTTCAACTAAAATTTACCCTTTTTAGATTCCATAACAGAATAGTGTGAAGTCACTAGGAATCAATCAGGTGTATTTCCTGGTATTAGGATTGGGTAAACACCATCTAAGCAGTGCTGTTTGGTTGGAAGAAGGAAAAGAAAGAGACTGTCCCACCCTGGACTTCTGTAGCATTAATTTATGGAATGCCTGTGGCATTTTAGAGGCCCTCAATTCCCTGCCTTAGAGAAACAGGTATTGGAACTCCCAGGTTAACTCTTCTTTACAACTCTGCTCTGCATCATACCTACCTGTGTCAGGTAGTCAATCAGAGCTAGATGAGCCTTCTCCAGTTCAGCCCCAGAGAGCACCGGCAACGGATTAGGGTACTGTAACTGCTTCCTGTAGTCTGTGGGCAGCAGGTCGGGGTACAGGCCCATCACATGGGTGGGATCTACATGGAAGGCAAACATGATTCCTCTGGAAGGGAGCCCAGCGATTTAAGGAAAAAATAAATTAAAACAAGGCTATTACTATAGCACAATAAGTCCTAGACTGGCTTTTTAAAAGGAATGACTCATAGTTTATGAAAGCTCAATGAGCTTTCTCTTGCACTTATGATTTCAACTCTTTTTTGTACATATACTTCACTAAACTGTTAAAAAAAATGGCATGGTTCTAATTCCAAGATACAGACACGTACACATAAATGGAACTAGAATGAAATATTTACCAACTTTCTGAAGGTAGAGGAGAAAAATTTCCAAGGAAAAATTGGTAAGACATTGAAGCAGAAAAGACCAAGACTTAAGTTATAATTTAAAGATTATATATTAAAAAAGGAATATTACAAAAATAAAAATAGACAACAGGGAATATATTTGCAACATATATGGCAAGAGGCTAATATGTTGATTATATATAAAACAAGTTACACAAATCGGTAATAAAACATAAGATGCCATTTGATAAATGTGAAAAAGATGTGAATAACTGACAAAAGACTTTGAAAAAGTGAGAAAATGTTCACTATATTAAGAATCAACGTGGTACACATTAAAATGCAGAGGTGACATTTTCATATTCTCTTAATTAGTGAAAAAGTTATTTTTATATGAACTACTTGGTGCATACAATATTGTGAAACTGAATCACTCTTACACTGTTAAAGCAATAAATACTGCTACCTCAAAATGAGAAAAGCACTGGAACCCACTTATCCCACTTCTAGGAAAATAATCCATAAAATGGAAAAAACAACATGAAGAAAAAAATCATAATTGAGGAAGTCTATAAAGCATTGTTCGGAGTGACTGGAAAAGTATTTGCAAGCCCCCTTCGGGGAATGGTGAGAGTGGGGAGAAATTCAACTTCCCCAAGTTGAATTCTTGATATTCTCACAAGCAGTGTGGACAACCAAAGCTATAGGCTGAGCCCCCAGTCTTGGGGTTTGTTCACATGAAACTTAACCCCACAAAGGATAGGTCAAGTCTACTTGAAATTTAGGCCTAAGAGTCACCCCCAAGAGAGCCTCTTCTGTTGCTCAGATGTGGCCCCTCTCTCCAGCCAACACGACGAGCAGTCTCACCACACTCCCCCTCTCTGCGTGGGACATGACTCCCAGGGGTGTGGACCTTCCTGGCAACGTGGGACAGAGATCCTGGAATGAGCTGAGACTCAGCATCAAGGAATTGAGAAAAACCCTAGAATGAACTGAGAATTAACATCAAGGGATTGAGAGAAACTTCTCCACCAAAAGGGGGAAGAGTAAAATGAGACAAAGTGTCAATGGCTGAGAGATTCCAAACAGAGTCGAGAGGTTATCCTGGAGGTTATTCGTACGCATTAAGTAGATATCACCTTGTTGTTCAAGATGTAGTGGAGAGGCTGGAGGGAATTGCCTGAAAATGTAGTGCTGTGTTCCAGTAGCCATGTTTCTTGATGATGATTGAACAGTGATATAGCTTTCACAATGAGACTCTGTGAATGTGAAAACCTTATGTCTGATGCTCCCTTTAGCTACTATATCAACAGAAGAGTAGAACGTATGGAATAAAAATAAATAATAGGGGGAACAAATGTTAAAATAAATTCAGTTTGAAATAGTGGTAAATGAAAGCGAGGGGTAACGGGTATGGTATGTATAGTTTTTTTTTTCTCCATTATC
This sequence comes from Tamandua tetradactyla, assembly GCF_023851605.1. NCBI lineage: Eukaryota > Metazoa > Chordata > Mammalia > Pilosa > Myrmecophagidae > Tamandua > Tamandua tetradactyla. The sequence continues at coordinate 55,909,732 of NC_135340.1, forward strand.
ATTTTATTTCTTTTTCTGTTGTCTTATTTCTTTTTCTAAATCGATGCAAATGTACTAAGAAATGATGAATATGCAACTATGTGATGATATTAAGAATTACTGATTGTATATGTAGAATGGAATGATAACTAAATGTTTTGTTTGTTAATTTTTTTATTAATAAAAAAAGTTTAAAAAAAAGCATTGTTCGTAGTAATAAAGTATGATTCATTCAACTGATAAGAGCATTATGTACCTTATAAATCATAATTATAAAGGACACACAGCAACATGGAAAATGCCATAACAGCTTTAGGTAATAAAAATTCACCATTAAGATTATGTTAAAATAAATCCATGTAGGAAAGTCTGGATGAGGAAGAGACAAAATAAGAGTTAGGGTTGGATCTAGGTGAAGTTTTTTTCCTCATACTTTTTTAACCTTTTTGTACTAGGATTACTTATTTTCATGAAAAAAATTCTGGAGAGGGCCAAAGGAAGGTCATGTCCCTCTGTAAACATGTGATTTCTAGACAAGCTGACCAGAAGACAAACGCTACACAGCCTTGCCTTGAACCTCCCTACATCATCTTCAAGTTACCTGTGTTTGGCTACAATATTCTGCCTATCCAGGAAGGCCCTGTTCCTCAAGATCAGAGAATCAGGATAACCTGAAAAAGATACTCATGAGGAGGGGCAACTCAACAGAACCATTAGCAGTTCTACACAGGAACCGCACAGAAGCATAGTCTGACAGAAGTGAGCCTGGTGGTCCTCCTTCATGTTTGGTCTACAAATATGGATGTAATCACATCCGTCTACCTAAAAAGCCGTGATGTCACCTGAGGCCATCCAAGTTCAAACTCCTTTGTGGTATACAAGATCCTTAGAAATCTGGCCCCAACGAATCTTTCCAGCATGATGTATCCCCTCACTACTAAACATCACACTGGTATCTTCTCATGAGTCCTCAGACATGACATATATCCTTCTGCCTCCAAGCTCTGCTGTATATTCCACTTTTCCTTTTCACCCTTCAGAGCCTAGTTCATCTCCTTTCTCCCTTTCTCTTAGGCAGACCTACTCACTTACTTCTCTATGCTCCTGGAAAACTTTTTCACATATATCCTAGTGGGTTTACATGTCATGTGGGTGGACACATCACATATCTTAGTCATTCATAAAGGCCAGGACCAAAGACACACTGGTATTGTTGATTCTTGTTTGACTTACCTTGAATTACATCATATTCAAGAACAATGTACACATGTAATTAAAAAATGAAATTATATCCCTTATGTAGGACAAAGGATACAAAGAGACTCTGCTAAGGCAGGCTAATCTGGCTGTTTCTTGAACATACCAGGCATTATTTCAACCCCATGGCATTTGTACTAGCTGCTCCCTCTGCCTGGAATGTTCTTTCCCCAGATGTCTACAATGTTCATTAAATCACCTTCTTCAGGTCATAACGGAAATGTCCCCTTCTCAGATAGGCCTTCTCTAGCCATTCTAATTCAATCCTATCCTAACCCCTACCTTTGGTATGCCTTATCCCCTTTCCCCTGTTTTTCTTAGCACTTATCTTTTCCTGACATATTATAATTTTATTTATTTATTTTGTTGTCTGCTCCCTCCCCATCAGACTATATAGACTGTAAGGGCAGGAGTTGTCTTTTTTATTCTATTCTTTGGAACCTAGACTAGCTTCAGCACATAGCAGTAGCCTGATAAACATTTACTGGGTGAAAGAATAAATGAACAAACAACAAATTTAGTATTTGAACCAATTCAACAGCCCAAGGCTGAATTTCAGATCTAAATATGGAATGCAAGAAATATAAATGTCTCCTCATATTCTTGCCATTCCACACCAGCCATACTCAATCACCAAAACCTCCCAAATTCCAAGGGCTCACTGCAATCTGAGTTTTCACATCAAGCCCTTCTTGATGTGACTTGCAGAGTCCTATAGCACTTACCTTTCTACCTTGCAATAGAACTATTTATGTTCAAACTGTAGGTTGCCATACTGAAATAAGCCTAAAACAGTGGTTCTTAAACATTTTTAGGATCTTAGACACCTTAGAGAATTTGATGAAAGATATTGATTCTCTCCAGAAAAATGCCCACATAACAAAATTTTACATTTAAGTCTTGGGGGTTCACAGACTTGCTAAAACTCACTCATAGGTCTCATGTACCCCATGTTCATTTAATGAAATGAACATATGATGGGAGAAGACAGCGCTTATTTCTGACTCTCAAGGGGTAGAAATAAAACTGTAGCAGTGACACTCCTATGAGGGTCTATCTTTGGAACACAAAAAGAATGGTCAAACAAGCAAACCTGGGCCCAGCCCACACCCTGCGCTATGGGGGAAGAGGAGCACTAGGTCTGGTGAACATGAGTGTTTCAGCCATTTGAGACTGTTCTCTGCAGTGGGGCTTCCCTCTGGCTCAGATGAAACACCTGCACACAACTTCCTTTTGCGCCAATTCTGTGCTACCTAAGCAGTTTTCTGACATGTCTTCCTAGGTACACTCTGTTCTACTATAACACGAGTTTCTTTAATGTGAATTAGGTCACATGCAGTTGATAAATGGGTGGATGATGTCAATATTAGCAAAAACTGTGCTGGTTTCTGTGCAATTTTCCCCAGATTATTAATATTTTGAAATATTCAGGGGAAGCTTTCTCACAATTAAAGAAAAGGCCTTAGCTACACAGGAAAGCCTAAAGAAAGGAGCTAAAATTCTTATAGAAGTGTCCTTCTTTAGTGCAGGAATGGCTATTGAGCAGCTTCAAGAACCACTACATTTGCTACTAAATTAAGCCATCTGGAGAAGCCAAAAGTGCAAATGTACCATGTTAAAATTTCTGTTTGTTTTATAACAAAGTCCACACTCTTTACGGCAGCAGTGTTTGTGATTTGCAATGGATGGAGTTGGTGTAAGGGTACAATGACTGATGAATGGAAGGAGAACTCTGGTGAATACATATGTGATGATTTAAAACTGTTGTGCACCCCAGAAAAGCCATGCTCTTTAATTCTCATTCAATATAGCTGGGTGGGATCTTTTGATTAAGTTGTTTCCATGGAGATGTGTCTCCACCCATTCAGAGTGGAGCTGCTTAGTAGAGTCTTTTAAGAGGGAACTATTTTGGAAAAACTTTCAGACTTTTGGAGACAATGAAACAAAACGCCTCTGGAGAAGCCTTTTGAAATGAGAGGCCAGGAGAGAAAGCAAGCAAACATCACTGTGTGCCTGACAGAGGTGTTCTGTACCCACCAGCCTTTCTTGAGCAAAGGTATCTTTTTCTGGATGCCTTAGTTAGGACATTCTTATGGCCTTAGAACTGTAAACTTGCAACTTAATACATTTCCTTTTTTAAAAGCCATTCCATTTCTGGTATACTGTATTCTAGCAGCTCTGGCAAACCAAAACAGATTTTGGTACCAGAAGTGGGGTGCTGTTGCAATTTGCAAATACCAAACATGTTGGAATGGCTTTTTAAATGGATAAGGGGAAGATGCTGGAAGAACTGTGAGGAGCTTGATAGAGAAGGCCTGGAATGCTTTGAAGAGGCAGACTGTAGAAATGTGGTCTTTAAGGATACTTCTGAAAAGGCCTTAGAAAGAAATGATAATGTGTTGTTGAAAACTGGAAGGAAGGCGATTCTTGTTTTAAAGTAGCAGAGAATTTAGCCAAATTGTGTCCCAATTTTGCATGGAAGTTAGAATTTAAAAGTGATGAACCACTGTACTTAGCAGAAGAGATTCACAAACTAAAACTGGAAGACGTAGCCTGGCTTCTTCTTGTAGTTTACAAGTGAAATGTGACAGGAAAGGGATAAGCTAAGAACTGAATTCTTGGGTACAAAGGAACCAGAAATTGATGGTCTGGAAAATTCTGGGCTTCCAGAAAGGGAGACCCCAGAGAATAGTGCCCCACATGAGGATTTAACCAAACATGGAACCAGTCAGCCATTTCAGAAAAAGCCAGGATTGGAGATGGATTTATCCAGGAATATGGATTCATCCAGAAAGTCCTATTGTCTGATGGTTATGATCCCTGCATACTATATTGAAAACCAACAAGAGTGTTGTGGGATCTGTATAAATGGAGCCACTGCCAGTATGCACTAAAAGGGACAAATTGAAGGAAAAATTACTGCAAAGGCAGAATCAAGGAAGCTAAGGTCTGAAGACAAGAAACCGTGGGTCAAGACAGTGGACCCACCTATGCACTTGGAAAGGGCGAGTTTGCCCCAAAGACAGAGGGCAGGACTTAGACCTAGGAGAGGGTGGAGCACATACCTTTGGGATTTATGAGAATCTTGCTGCTGCCTCATTGTTCTGAGGGAGCTGAGCACGTGCCCCAGAGATGGCAGAGAGCCTGGGTGCTGCCCCAATGTTTGGACAGGGTAGAACCAAGAAGAAGGTGGTCTTCCCAATGTTCCACAGGCTGCAATTAACACAACAGTGTTTGGAGAAAGCAGGACTACTGCACAGGCCCTTGGAAAGGGAAGGACTGCCACTTTCTAAAGCCCTGAAGATAAATGACTCTCAGACTTTGAAATCTAATGGCATTTTTCCTGAAAGATATCAGCACTCTTTGGGACCTTTGACCTCTGTGTCCTTCCAATCTCCCTACAGAAATGGGCCTTTTTATATTGGCAGCAGATAACCTGTTCTGAGTTTTACAGGTCCAGAGCCAGAGGAGAATATTGCCTTAGGACAGACCATGACTGTAACTGAATTCTTGATATTCTCACACTCTACGTTGGTCATGACTCCCAGGGGTGTGGATCTTCCTGGCAACGTGGGACAGAAATCCTAGAATGCGCTGAGATTCAGCATCAAGGGATTGAGAAAACCCCTAGAATGAGCTGAGACTCAGCATCGAGGGATTGAGAAAACCTTCTCAACCAAAAGAGGGAAGAGTGAAATGAGACAAAGTGTCAATGGCTGAGAGATTCCAAACAGAGTCTAGATGTTATCCTGGAGGTTATTCTTACGCATTAAATAGATATCACCTTGTTAGTCAAGATGTGATGGAGAGGCTGGAGGGAACTGCCTGAAAATGTAGAGCTGTGTTCCAGTAGCCATATTTCTTGAAGATGATTGTCTAATGATACAGCTTTCACAATGTGACTGCGTAATTGTGAAAACCTTATGTCTGATGCTCCTCTTATCTACCTTATCAACAGACAAGTAAAACATATGGAATAAAAATAAATAATAGGGGAACAAATGTTAAAATAAACTCAGATTAAAACGCTAGTGATCAATAAAAGGGAGGGGTAAGGGGTATGGTATTATGAATTTTTTTCTGTTGTCTTTTTATTTCTTTTTCTGAATTGATGCAAATGTTTTAAGAAATGATCATGATGATGAATATGCAACTATGTGACGATATTGTGAATTACTGATTATATATGTAAAATGGAATGATCATATGATAAGAACATTTGTGTGTTGTCATATTTTTTAAAAATTTAAAAATTAATAAAAAAATTAAAAATAAAACAAAAAGAATACATTCAGGTAAAGAGCTGCATTCTCTGTACTGATTAAGTGGCAAAAAAGCTTTCAGAGTCCTCTAAAAACTGTCACTATGAATGTAATAATTCTGAATGTAATGTCTCTTTAATTGGAATTCACACAAGAACTAAAAAAAAAAAAGGTAGTAGCTACAAAAGACTTTAAAGTCTTAGGACTAGGGTTAAGTACTGTTGGCACATGGAAAAAGGATGAAGTTACTATGGAAATTCTATCTCACTATTCAATGTCTCCCCAAAAACCCAGTGGTACGCTGAAAACCATGACCCAATTCAGTTCATTCAGAGGAAGGACGGTAGATATTTATCAATCTGATGATTTGAATCTGTCCCATATTCATCCCCATACTTAGCAGCAACCTATTTCCTTTCAGCGAGCTCCTTCTTTCAAACTATGTATATATAGTCTTGGTGAGAGGCTAGCTCTAAGCAACTACCTTTGCCTTGAGAAGCAGAGGGGAGTCAGAACCTCTTCCCCCACCCCTGGTATAGTCTGGAAGTGGGACCATGATTTAATCCAGGTTAATGAGAGCCCTCTGATCTTGAAAAAAGTAATGCAAGTATGACAAGCTGTTTCATACTTATATGATACTATAAGCTGTATCATACTTATATGAGACTATAGTTTAAAAAAATGGGCCCACCCATCTTACATGCTCCTCTTATGTTACATGATACTCTTCCATTAAGAGGTGCGGTCTGTGTTCCCTTACCTTGAACCAGGGAGGATCTTTTTAAATGCCTCAATAACACCACAGAAATGAGTCAAAAAAGGCACAAAGTCTTCCACTTAAGATTGGATGGCTCAATCTTGGAAAAGCTAGCTGCTATGCATGAGGACAGTCAAGCAGCCCTGTGTAGAGGCCCATCTGGACAAGAACTGAGGTTCTTAGACCACAGGCAACACCAATTGTCATGAGAGTGAGCCACCTTGGAAGCGGATCCTCTATCCCAAGCAAGACTTCAAGGTGACAGTATGTCCAGTTGACTTACAACTTCAACTACATGAGAGATGCTAAGCAAGAACTGCCAGACCGAGCCCTTCCTAAGTTTCTACTCAACAGATACAAAGAGATAATAGATTATTTTTATTTTAAGTCACTAAATTTTGGGGGTGATTTGTTACCTAGTATTAGATAGCTAATACAAGCTGGTAGGAGGTAATTTTCATTGAGGATGCAACATCAGGGGAGGTGGCAACAGTTAAGGAAATGGCTGTGTTGGTGGAGGACCATCTAGCTTGTCCTGGCTATAAAGTGATTACCGTTCAGCTTCCTGCTCTCTGCTTGGAGATCCTCCAGAGCTTCCTTGGTTCCTAGCCATTCCTGAGCCTGGTCTCCCAATCAATTTTGTGAGCCCCTCTATCTGTCATCCCCATAATAGTCCAATAAAACCCTTCTGCTTAAATTATCCTGAATTGGTCTCAATGCTTATAACCAAGAACCTAAACTGATATAGGAAGTTATAACAGTTCATTATTGGCCAAGGTTGACGGAAGGTGGAAAGAAGACAAAGAAAAGAGGAGATAAATAATATGATATAGCATCCAACTGAGTATATATAAATTGATTTAATAAAAGTGGATTAAATGAAAAATTTAATAAGAATTATAGTAAACACTTATATAGCACTTATCAAGTGCCATACCACTGTTCTAAGCACTTTGCATAACCTTCACAGCAGACACCAGGAGGTAGATATTACTACTTTTGTATTTTACAGAGAAGAAAACTGAAGCACAGAGAGGTTGAGCAACTTTGTCTGAAATGAGGCAGTCTAACTCCAGTACACTGCTCCTTATTGCGAGGCTCTAATGCCTAGAGAGTTTTTAGGACACTGACTAAAGGAGGGATTTCACAGCAATGCTCTATATTGGCTCTCAAAAATGGCCTACAGTTTAATCCAACTGTGCTAAGGTCAGGGACATCTGTCTAGAACAGCATCCAATAATTACTAGATGATCATGAAACATTTGTTGAATTGATTTATAAGATTCATAAAGGCTATAAATATGTAACTACTGAAGTCACCAACAGGATCTTCTGAGGCATGAGGATCAGCTTTGATGAGAGTAAACTTCTCCCTTTTTTTGAAGTTTGGAATCGTTTCTCTCTGTCCTTTCCAGTTTCCTCTCCCTCCATCAGTTTTTTATGCCAAGGCCACACCCACTTGTTACCTGTGCCAAGCTTAGCAAAGACCTGCATGGACTCATCAAAACGCTTCTGGCAGAAGAGGTTGAAGGCATACAAGTTCTTGATATGATGGATCTGTTGCTGCTTTTCACTGTCTGAATCATCTTTCATTTCCTAGTGAAAGAGTAGAATAGGTAAGGGCTCATTCACTCAACGCATATTTATTCAGTTCCTACTAGATGACAGACAATATCTTAAGAGCTATAAATGCCAAAGCGGACAAGACAGTCACACAGTATTTGCCTTCACAGGGTTCTCAATCTAATTGTAAGACTGACAAGTTACTATACAATTAAAATACCTGGCAGAACTCCTCAAAATTGCCAAGGTTGTGAAAAACAAAGACAGACTAAGAAACTATCACAGACCATAGATTGGAGGACCCTAAGGAGACAGGACAACTAAATGCAGTATGATACTTTACGGGTTTGATCATAAGATAGAAAAAGGACATTAATGGAAAAAACCTGATGAAATCTTAAATCTGGAGTTCTGTTTAAAAACAACAAAATAGAACATAGCAAGATGCACGTGGGAGGGATACCCTATCCAATCTGAGTGATGGGTCAGGGGAGACATAAAGGATGAGCCAGAATTAGCCAGGTGAAGCTAGGCAAGTAATGGATGGGAAGGGAAAAAGGACAGTGTATACTAGACAAGTAAGACAGGAGTTGTGCAAGGACTTAACATGACAGAGATCATGGCATGCCCAAGGAATGAAGACATTAGCAAAACTGGCCCAGTTTGGAAAAGGCCTGGTTCACAGTAAAAAGCATTTAAAAAAAATGATAGCAGTGATTATCTGTTTCTTCCTTACAATCTTTTGCTCCCTTATATCCCCTTTAACCAATCTTTACCAAAATTAATTTATTTTTTCAAAATGTCTCTTAATGTTTCCCTTGCTTCCTTTTCTACTGTCACATCAACACATGGCTGTATCTGGCCATCATCAGCATGTGGCTGCATGTGGTCTCAGGTTTTTTCCTTGGTTCTTTAAAGGCTTCATAAGCTGATGCCAGCCTCCTCATCACAAGACCCTCACGGCCACACCTTCAGCTCCAGTGAAGGTGGACTCCAAATGTCCTGAAATTCGCCACACTTGTTTTTACTTCTTTAACTTTCTCATGCTCTTTAACTAGGCCCAAAAACTCTCCCTATTTTCTGCTCCCAGCCCTAATCTTACCTATGCTTTTAAGGTAAGATTAGGATAGGGTTTACTCAGTATGTCCAACCTCAGGATGCCTATTTCAACAAAGGGACAGTAAACTGTCCCTTTCTCTAACATTTTGCTCCATGTTTTGTCAATACCAGAGTTTAGTGTGAAACTGCCCTCTGGAAGTTTCAGTATGTTATTTTATCTATTCAAATAAAAGATAGGTTCCTTGAGGGCTAAGATGATGCCAATCTTCTCTTAAGAAAGGCAGGGCACAGAGCAATTACAAGCCTAGAAAAGAGAAGGAAAAATGGCAACCCACTACCATCTTCTCTACAGAAGAGTAAATAGACAGATGTCTTCCTTCCTGCTCAAAAATATCAGTGATAAGACCTCAAGACCTTCCTGTGAAGAAAAACAGATACCAAAAAAGCTACCTACTACATGATACCCTTTGTATAAAGTTCAAAGCAATATATTTAAACATATATATATATATATGTGAAAGATCAAACATTTTAAGGGAATGATAAACACAAAATTCAGGATAATATTTATGTCTGGAAGGGAGGCAGAGGGATGAGATGAGGAGGAGCACATCTCATAGCTCCTAGAATAAATCATTGTTGTTGGGTAGAATAGTAAGTTTGTGGGTTTCATTCAAAAAGTGAAAAGGAAAATAATACAATGAAATAAATTGTGAGGGATAAAAAATTCTAAGATGCTGAAATTAAATGACCTAAAAAATAAATAATACTTATGGGATATTAAACATGTTTAACTCTTTTTTTTTTTTTTTTTTTTTTAGATTTTTTTTTTTATTAATTAAAAAAAGAATTAACAAAACAATTAGAAACCATTCCAATCTACATGTACAATCAGTAATTCTTAATAACATCACATAGTTGCATATTCATCATTTCTTAGTACATTTGCATCGATTTAGAAAAAGAAATAAAAAGACAACAGAATAAGAATTAAAACAATAATAGAAAGAAAAAAAACAAAAAAAACAAAAACAAAAAACCTATACCTCACATGCAGCTTCATTCAGTGTTTTAACATAATTGCATTACAATTGGGTAGTATTGTGCTGTCCATTTCTGAGTTTTTATATCCAGTCCCGTTGTACAGTCTGTATCCCTTCATCTCCAATTATCCCATCTCTCTTTTTTTTTTTTTTAATTAACGGAAAAAAAGAAATTAACCCAACATTTAGAGATCATACCATTCTACACATGCAATCATTAATTCTTAACATCATCACATAGATGCATGATCATCATTTCTTAGTACATTTGCATTGGTTTAGAAGAACTAGCAACATAACCGAAAAAGATATAGAATGTTAATATAGAGAAAAAAATAAAAGTAATAATAGTAAAATCAAAACAAAACAAAACAAAACAAAACAAAAACCTATAGCTCAGATGCAGCTTCATTCAGTGTTTTAACATGATTACTTTACAATTAGGTATTATTGTGCTGTCCATTTTTGAGTTTTTGTATCTAGTCCTGTTGCACAGTCTGTATCCCTTCAGCTTCAATTACCCATTGTCTTACCCTGTTTCTAACTCCTGCTGAACTCTGTTACCAATGACATATTTCAAGTTTATTCTCGAATGTCCGTTCACATCAGTGGGACCATACAGTATTTGTCCTTTAGTTTTTGGCTGGATTCACTCAGCATAATATTCTCTAGGTCCATCCATGTTATTACATGGTTCATAAGTTTATCTTGTCTTAAAGCTGCATAATATTCCATCGTATGTATATACCACAGTTTGTTTAGCCACTCTTCTGTTGATGGAGATTTTGGCTGTTTCCATCTCTTTGCAATTGTAAATAATGCTGCTATAAACATTGGTGTGCAAATGTCCGTTTGTGTCTTTGCCCTTAAGTCCTTTGAGTAGATACCTAGCAATGGTATTGCTGGGTCGTACGGCAATTCTATATTCAGCTTTTTGAGGAACCGCCAAACTGCCTTCCACAGTGGTTGCACCCTTTGACATTCCCACCAACAGTGGATAAGTGTGCCTCTTTCTCCGCATCCTCTCCAGCACTTGTCATTTTCTGTTTTGTTGATAATGGCCATTCTGGTGGGTGTGAGATGATATCTCATTGTGGTTTTGATTTGCATTTCTCTAATGGCCAGGGACATTGAGCATCTCTTCATGTGCCTCTTGGCCATCCGTATTTCCTCTTCTGAGAGGTGTCTGTTCAAGTCTTTTTCCCATTTTGTAATTGGGTTGGCTGTCTTTTTGTTGTTGAGATGAACAATCTCTTTATAAATTCTGGATACTAGACCTTTATCTGATATATCATTTCCAAATATTGTCTCCCATTGTGAAGGCTGTCTTTCTACTTTCTTGATGAAGTTCTTTGATGCACAAAAGTGTTTAATTTTGAGGAGTTCCCATTTATTTATTTCCTTCTTCAGTGCTCTTGCTTTAGGTTTAAGGTCCATAAAACCGCCTCCAGTTGTAAGATCCATAAGATAGCTCCCAACATTTTCCTCTAACTGTTTTATGGTCTTAGACCTAATGTTTAGATCTTTGATCCATTTTGAGTTAACTTTTGTATAGGGTGTGAGAGATGGGTCTTCTTTCATTCTTTTGCATATGGATATCCAGTTCTCTAGGCACCATTTATTGAAGAGACTGCTCTGTCCCAGGTGAGTTGGCTTGACTGCCTTATCAAAGATCAAATGTCCATAGATGAGAGGGTCTATATCTGAGCACTCTATTCGATTCCATTGGTCGATATATCTATCTTTATGCCAATACCATGCTGTTTTGACCACTGTGGCTTCATAATATGCCTTAAAGTCAGGCAGCGCGAGACCTCCAGCTTCGTTTTTTTTCCTCAAGATGTTTTTAGCAATTCGGGGCACCCTGCCCTTCCAGATAAATTTGCTTACTGGTTTTTCTATTTCTGAAAAATAAGTTGTTGGGATTTTGATTGGTATTGCATTGAATCTGTAAATCAATTTAGGTAGGATTGACATCTTAACTATATTTAGTCTTCCAATCCTTGAACACGGTATGCCCTTCCATCTATTTAGGTCTTCTGTGATTTCTTTTAACAGTTTTTTGTAGTTTTCTTTATATAGGTTTTTTGTCTCTTTAGTTAAATTTATTCCTAGGTATTTTATTCTTTTAGTTGCAATTGTAAATGGGATTCGTTTCTTGATTTCCCCCTCAGCTTGTTCATTACTAGTGTATAGAAATGCTACAGATTTTTGAATGTTGATCTTGTAACCTGCTACTTTGCTGTACTCATTTATTAGCTCTAGTAGTTTTGTTGTGGATTTTTCCGGGTTTTCGACGTATAGTATCATATCGTCTGCAAACAGTGATAGTTTTACTTCTTCCTTTCCAATTTTGATGCCTTGTATATCTTTTTCTTGTCTAATTGCTCTGGCTAGAACCTCCAACACAATGTTGAATAATAGTGGTGATAGTGGACAACCTTGTCTTGTTCCTGATCTTAGGGGGAAAGTTTTCAATTTTTCCCCATTGAGGATGATATTAGCTGTGGGTTTTTCATATATTCCCTCTATCATTTTAAGGAAGTTCCCTTGTATTCCTATCTTTTGAAGTGTTTTCAACAGGAAAGGATGTTGAATCTTGTCGAATGCCTTCTCTGCATCAATTGAGATGATCATGTGATTTTTCTGCTTTGATTTGTTGATATGGTGTATTACATTAATTGATTTTCTTATGTTGAACCATCCTTGCATACCTGGGATGAATCCTACTTGGTCATGATGTATAATTCTTTTAATGTGTTGTTGGATACGATTTGCTAGAATTTTATTGAGGATTTTTGCATCTGTATTCATTAGAGAGATTGGTCTGTAGTTTTCTTTTTTTGTAATATCTTTGCCTGGTTTTGGTATGAGGGTGATGTTGGCTTCATAGAATGAATTAGGTAGTTTTCCCTCCACTTCGATTTTTTTGAAGAGTTTGAAGAGAATTGGTACTAATTCTTTCTGGAACGTTTGGTAGAATTCACATGTGAAGCCATCTGGTCCTGGACTTTTCTTTTTAGGAAGCTTTTGAATGACTAATTCAATTTCTTTACTTGTGATTGGTTTGTTGAGGTCATCTATGTCTTCTTGAGTCAAAGTTGGTTGTTCATGTCTTTCCAGGAACCCGTCCATTTCCTCTAAATTGTTGTATTTATTAGCGTAAAGTTGTTCATAGTATCCTGTTATTACCTCCTTTATTTCTGTGAGGTCAGTAGTTATGTCTCCTCTTCCATTTCTGATCTTATTTATTTGCATCCTCTCTCTTCTTCTTTTTGTCAATCTTGCTAAGGGCCCATCAATCTTATTGATTTTCTCATAGAACCAACTTCTGGCCTTATTGATTTTTTCTATTGTTTTCATGTTTTCAATTTCATTTATTTGTGCTCTAATCTTTGTTATTTCTTTCCTTTTGCTTGCTTTGGGGTTAGCTTGCTGTTCTTTCTCCAGTTCTTCCAAATGGATAGTTAATTCCTGAATTTTTGCCTTTTCTTCTTTTCTGATATAGGCATTTAGAGCAATAAATTTCCCTCTTAGCACTGCCTTTGCTGCGTCCCATAAGTTTTGATATGTTGTGTTTTCATTTTCATTCGCCTCGAGGTATTTGCTAATTTCTCTTGCAATTTCTTCTTTGACCCAGTCGTTGTTTAGGAGTGTGTTGTTGAGCCTCCACGTATTTGTGAATTTTCTGGCACTCTGCCTATTATTGATTTCCAACATCATTCCTTTATGGTCCGAGAAAATGTTGTGTAAGATTTCAATCTTTTTAAATTTGTTAAGACTTGCTTTGTGACCCAGCATATGGTCTATCTTTGAGAATGATCCATGAGCACTTGAGAAAAAGGTGTATCCTGCTGTTGTGGGATGTAATGTCCTATAAATGTCTATTAAGTCTAGTTCATTTATAGTAATATTCAGATTCTCTATTTCTTTGTTGATCCTCTGTCTAGATGTTCTGTCCCTTGATGAGAGTGGTGAGTTGAAGTCTCCAACTATTATGGTATATGAGTCTATTTCCCTTTTCAGTGTTTGCAGTATATTCCTCACGTATTTTGGGGCATTCTGATTTGGTGCGTAAATATTTATGATTGTTATGTCTTCTTGTTTAATTGTTCCTTTTATTAGTATATAGTGTCCTTCTTTGTCTCTTTTAACTGTTTTACATTTGAAGTCTAATTTGTTGGATATTAGTATAGCCACTCCTGCTCTTTTCTGGTTGTTATTTGCATGAAATATCTTTTCCCAACCTTTCACTTTCAACCTATGTTTATCTTTGGGTCTAAGATGTGTTTCCTGTAGACAGCATATCGAAGGATCCTGTTTTTTAATCCATTCTGCCAATCTATGTCTTTTGATTGGGGAATTCAGTCCATTGACATTTAGTGTTATTACTGTTTGGATAATATTTTCCTCCAACATTTTGCCTTTTGTATTATATATATCATATCTGATTTTCCTTCTTTCTACACTCTTTTCCATATCTCTCTCTTCTGTCTTTTTGTATCTGACTCTAGTGCCCCCTTTAATATTTCTTGCAGAGCTGGTCTCTTGGTCACAAATTCTTTCAGTGACTTTTTGTCTGAGAATGTTTTAATTTCTCCCTCATTTTTGAAGGATAATTTTGCTGGATATAGGAGTCTTGGTTGGCAGTTTTTCTCTTTTAGTATTTTAAATATATCATCCCACTGTCTTCTAGCTTCCATGGTTTCTGCTGAGAAATCTACACAAAGTCTTATTGAGTTTCCCTTGTATGTAATGGATTGTTTTTCTCTTGCTGCTTTCAAGATCTTCTCTTTCTCTTTGACCTCTGACATTCTAACTAGTAAGTGTCTTGGAGAACGCCTATTTGGGTCTAATCTCTTTGGGGTGCGCTGCACTTCTTGGATCTGTAATTTTAGGTCTTTCATAAGAGTTGGGAAATTTTCAGTGATAATTTCTTCCATTAGTTTTTCTCCTCCTTTTCCCTTCTCTTCTCCTTCTGGGACACCCACAACACGTATATTTGTGCGCTTCATATTGTCCTTGAGTTCCCTGATACCCTGTTCAAATTTTTCCATTTTTTTCCCTATAGTTTCTGTTTCTTTTTGGAATTCAGATGTTCCATCCTCCAAATCACTAATTCTATCTTCTGTCTCTTTAAATCTATCATTGTAGCTATCCATTATTTTTTCTATGTTTGCTACTTTATCCTTCACTTCCATAAGTTCTGCGATTTGTTTTTTCAGTTTTTCTATTTCTTCTTTATGTTCAGCCCATGTCCTCTTCATGTCCTCCCTCAATTTATCGATTTCATTTTTGAAGAGGTTTTCCATTTCTGTTCGTATATTCAGCATTAGTTGTCTCAGCTCTTGTGTCTCATTTGAGCTATTGGTTTGTTCCTTTGACTGAGCCATATTCTCAATCTTTTGAGCGTGGACAGTTATCTTCTGCTGCTGGCGTCTGGGCATTTATTCAGATTTCTCTTGGTGTTGGACCCAGCAAGGTTGTAATATTTTTCTGTGAAATCTCTGGGTTCTGTTTTTCTTATCCTGCCCAGTAGGTGGCGCTCGTGGCACACGTTTGTCTGCGGGTCCCACCAGTAAAAGGTGCTGTGGGACCTTTAACTTTGGAAAACTCTCGCCGTCCTGGGGGTTCGCTAGCCGAAGCGGCTTGAGCCGGCCCGGGGTCCGAACGCAGGGAGGGTGTCCGAACGCAGGGAGGGTTGCTGGTCGCCGCAGCCAGGGAAAGAGCCCGTCCGAATTTCCTAGTCGGCCCTGGGCAACAAGCGTGGCGGGAGGGCGCCAGCGGCAGCGGCCCGCCTGAGAGAGTGCACGTTTCCCGGGAGTCACGGGGTCACCGTTCTCTGCGGCCTGGGGGTTTCCGATCCAATTCTCTCAGTTGGTCCGGGGGCTGCGCGTGGTGTGGGCGCCAGTCGCCTTGGTTTCAGGGGACCACCTCTCCAATTCTCCCAGCCGGCCCGGGAAGGGGGAAGGGAGTAACTCCGGCCGCTTGCCACCCCGCCCGGTAAGGCCCGCGCGCCTCGGCGATCTCACCCGAGCTGCTTCTCTCAGCCAGCCAGCCGTTCCAGGATGGGGTACGCTGTCTTTTTTTATCTCTGTTGTGGCTTTGGGCGCTTTCTGTATCGTTTCTACTCCCCTAGTAGGTGTCCTGGAGAAGAAACTAAGATCCGCGCGTCTTACTAAGCCGCCATCTTCCAGGAAGTCAAACATGTTTAACTCTTAAGACTAGATTTTTGTTTTCAATTCAGAACTTACACATTCAAAATAAACACTGCTCTTCAAAAGTAACCACCACAGGTGACTAGAAACATATTCATTTCAAAAAGCATCATCACTTTCCTTTCAGAAACAACTTACAATTCATCCTGGAAATTAAGTTTTAATACTACTATCTTCATAAAAAACAATTTCGTTTATACCTAAATTAGCACTGTTGAGTTTAATGACCAGGTTAGGCTCACAATGGACTTTTGGTTATTTCCTAAAATCAAATCTACCCTCAGTGGAAGACAATAATCATCACTGAGGATGTCTGAGAGAATGAGACACAGACTCTGAAGACAATCTCCCAAGTTTTTGACAACGGAGGCATCACAGGAACAAAAGAATAGTCACTACTCTGCTGTGAACAATATCCCATGCAAACATTAAAGGAAAGTAACAATAATAAATATAAGATTGTAGTCTTATTGAATGTGACAGCTTGAGGAGATTTCAACCTATCCACAGAAGTCTTATTTATCCAAAATACTACTAAAAAAGAATTTGAGAGGCCCCCTAGATATTGCATTTAACTAGGCTGTATTCTTACATTTAAGATTGTTACTATACTTTAATGTTTATATTGCCTTTAATTTTTCAAGACTTTTCTCCCATTAATTATATGAAGTACTGATATTATAATATGCATTCATTCTACATTTGACAGAAAAGTTAACTGAAAAAGTGAAATCACTTAAGAGTTAACATAGATATTTTGTGGGAAAACTAGGCCCTGAATTCAATCACTTTGATTTTCATCTCTATGCTGATTATACTAATCCAAACTAAATATGATCATCTAAACCAAAATTACCTACTTTCGAGAACACTGAGAAAGGCAGACACACAGCCAAACCTCAAGAACAAGACTTACTGCCAGCTGTAGAGCCAATTCAAACTGCTTGTCCTGGAGAAGCTGTTGGATTTGGGTTGCCATGGGGACAGGAATGAGTCTCCAAACAAAATGATTGCTGGCCACATAGATAATGTTTGAGCTAGAGGTGGAAGTAAGAATATTAGCAAAGGAACACAGTCTTCAGAATAATATGACAATCACAGTAAAAAAGGAAGTTCCTTACCCTCCTGAGGTAATGAAACGGGGCCTCTGCAATTCAATGCTCTGGACTAGAAGCCTCGGCTCAAATGTTCGGATCTCTACATATCGAGGCAACACTGCAATGATGTAGGGAGGCTGATGCTCTGTGCAAGAGAGAACATGTTGTGATGCAGTTCTGGTCTATGGCTTTGAATTCATGGAGTGTTTAATTTTAAGTTGCATTTAAATGGGATCCCCAAAAGTCTACTTGTCAAGCAACAAAACAAAATCCTTCATAGTGATACAGAAAGAAAAAAATACTGCTCTGCAAGAGAAGTCTCTTGCCCAAAAAGGATGTATTGTGTTTTGCTGAGCGTCTTTTACTTGTTCCTTTTTCATCCATAACAAAGCTAGGCCAGAAAAAGCCAATGGCAGCTACTTCTGACAACCAACAGCAGGAGAACGAGGTTACTGAACCTCTGCTTGTATTCTCTTGGAAAGGGCAAGAGAAAAGCAACTTCCTTTATCCCTAAGATAAAGAATTCACATCTCTAGTCAAGGTTATTCTGGTTGAGATTTTCATAAGGAAAAGATACAAAAATCTAATTGAAAAAAAAAATAAAATAAAAATAAAAAAGTTAATTGATGCTTAACTGTTCACGAAGAAGGTGGCTGGCTGGAATTTTCAATGTAGTCATTTCCTATTTGATAATTACTGTGAGTCTTATAATTGTTTTCCTCTATTCTAAACATCTGAAAAAAACACTTTGACTTAACTATCCATGACCCAAAATTTACCCTTATTGGGAAAGATCCAGTTTAAATTTTGGGGTCATAACACTTTTCCCCATTCTTTTTTCTTCTAACTTTAGAAAAAAAACATCCACCACATCCACTCTTTCTCACTGTAATTTTTGACAGTTATATATGACAATCTAAAGCTCAGAATGCTAGCTGAAGCAGAAAAATTCTTTAAGAATTCAAAAAAGTCAGTATGTGAAAAGCAGAGCTGACAGAAGTATAAAATCCCTGCAAGGAAAATCTTTTGTCTGAGAGAATGCATGGTGAAGGAGATTTAACCTAGACGGATGGATGGAATTAAAAAAATAAGCAACACAAAATAAGTCCTTAAAAAAAAACAACTCAGAATAAGACTGAAAAAGGATCTATTTTACAATGAACTTTGAAAAAAAGATACTGTTTATATACTACATTAAATATAATTTCACAAACTTAAAAATAACAAATATTTTCTATGACTATATGTCACATTATATTAAGAACCAGTAAAAATGAACCACAAAATAGCATAACTGTCATACAGAAATTTAATTTCAAAGAATATGTTCATAAAAATAGTTTCTTAGTAAAGTTAATTTGCTATGAATTTTATCTTAATAATTTATTAACAGATAAAACATCTTATATTATACTTGCAATTTATACTGTAAATAAATAGTACAATAAAATTTCAAAGCTAGGAGGGAACTGAGAAATGATGAAACAGAGGTTTAAAAATAGTATTTCTACCAATTTGAATGTTATTATCATTATTATGCTGTTTCTCATCTACCAAAAATATTCTTTTCTTTTCTCTTTCTCTCTCTTTCCTTCCCTCCTTCCTCATTTTGAAAAGTTAGTACAAATTTCTTTAGTGTTAACTTGTATAAATATGTAAAATTTCTCTCCTTTTTAGCCTGGCCCATTTAAAAGTTCTCATTTAATTAAAAAAAAAGTGTAATCTATAATACTCTGTTTTTCACATCTTCTCATATGTTCAGATCTAGATCACAGAGATGGTCTCGAATTTTTTACATCCTCAGAACTTAGAAAAGTGGCTGATATGCAACAAGTATAGAATAAATGGCTGCTGATGTTACTAATTTCCTTACTCAGCAGGTATTTACTACAAGGCTATGATGTTTCGGACAATGTTTTATGTAGTAAGGATGTGAGTCCAGATCTTAAGGAGCTCCGCAAGTAGAGGAGACAGACAACTTACTACAGTTCAGCGTGACAGCAGGGGTGCCTTGAAGAGATTCCTAAAAGGCCTATGGAAGCACCATTGGGGGAAGTGACTAATTCTTCCTGAGGGTCAGAGAAGACTTCATAGAGGAAGTGCCACTAATCAGGGCTTTATCCTATGAGTAGGACGTTGTTGTAAGAGAGCGGGAAAAAAAAGGGCAACAGCACACACAATGGCAGATTTAGGGGAGCTCAACCTGACTAAAGCCTGGGCTAAGAAAAAGGGATGGCTGCAGAAAAGTAAATGAAGTTGCAAATGTACATCATTCTAAGAAGTTAAGTCCTCTTCCTATCAGATGCTGAAACTCCCCATTCTACCTACTATGTCCTCTCAGTAAGTTAAAGCACAGAAACACTGCTGAAGGCACCTGGGCAAAGGTTTTAAACAGGAACTCTTACACTGGGGAATCAGAAACATACTTTAAGAATATAACATGGCTCTTCATCTTATCTACCAAGTTCCTTTTCTGAAAAGAAAACAAAGTCCACTAGAATATCATGAAGCACTTATGAAATGATCAGCTCCTCAAAACTGATACTCTACATATTTTGGGACCTTACAAAACACTGTCTTTCTGATTTATCTTCCTTCTGGTCTATTAATCTCTGGCCACCACCAGAAAAACCACTTAGAACATGATGCTTTATCAAGACATTTAGGAATCTACCAGCCTCTCAGACTTTTTCAAGGACTTCTAACAACTGTCCTATCTAATTCCTCCACAATTCAGACCATCTGTTTTAGCCATGTCTGTCCCCTTAATGTCCTCTCGCGAATCAGCCCATCTTCTACACTTTAACTCGTCACTCAAGCTGCTTTTTCTGCCTAGAACCAGAGGGCATTTTTCTTTAAGCCAGATCCCAAACTCCCTGCTTGGTCTAGTCCAATCTCATCCATAATGAAACTTCTCACTGAAACAGTGAATTTCCCTTTTTGTGAACTACTGAACCTCAATTCATGCAATTTAACACCTGCTTTGGCAATGCCTTAATTCTTCTCTTTAGCCAAAAATAATCCTTTCTCCTCAGCTAGAGTCCTTAAAAACAGAAAGCATATCTGTATTCCCTAATCCTCAGCAGTAGCTATTTTAATAAGGCTCAATTTTATGGCTGAAAATGAAAGACTACAAAGATGGTGATATGCTTCCAGACAGTATCAGCACAGACCTCTGGGAGCCTAAGCATGAGTTTATGAGTAGGAACTCATTTATGAGTAGGAACACATAAATGTACTTTGCAACTCAAAGCTATAAAAACAATACAGCATTAACTACCACAACAAAAACCCTTCATTATTGAGCTGTGTGTATTTTAGGAACAAATAAGGAATTTCCACTAATTTCCAAATGTGGTCTATTTGGCCCAAGAGAAAATAAAACATTAAAAGAGAAAATAGGGGAAGAGGAAAACTAAGAAATAAAAATATTAGTAATCACTTCCTAAAATGTACATTTCTATTTTATGTTTTTTTCTCTCTGAAGCAAGACTTCCTACTAAAGCAGAATATCCAGTTTATAATGATCCAAAAGTAGCTGGGTACTTATAAGAAGATGCACTCTGAGTGAATGACACAACACAACCCATAGTCTTGTAAAGCCAATGAAGGGGACCCCGTCTGGGCTGCCACACAACCCCAGCTCAAAGCAGGCAATTACTGTTGGTCCTCACCCATGGCAACAGGTATATCTGTCCAGTTCAGGGCACATTTCTGGGTGCAGGTGCCCTCTTCATTGAGCACCACAGTGAGATCATCCTGACCCACGGCCACTTTACCATCAGCTAGAGGTGCAACTAAGGGCTCCAGCTGTTTTCCCGTTGGAAAGAGCTCTTTGATAGATCCTTTTCCATCCACCTACAAGAAGACACAAAATGAGTTAGCCAGCACTCCCTGCCCAGAGCCTGGAAAAAATCCAGACAAAATATAGAGAAGCCAACAATATTTCTTGCTCAGCATAAGAAAATATTATAAAGTTTGCTGTGATGAAATTTATCACCAAGATGCAGAACCAGTTCTTTTTCCTAACACAAAGAAAAGCATCTAGCCTGGCAACTGACAATGCCAAGTGTTGGTGAGGATGCAGAGCAACTAGAACTCTCATACGCTGCTGGTGGGAATACAAAACGCTATAGCTATTTTGTCTGTTGGTTTCTTATGGTTAAATATATGATACAGCAATCCCATTTCTAGGCATTTGCCCAAAAGAAATAAAAACATGTTTACAGCACCCTTATTCATAATTCCTAAAAACTGGAAACAGTCCAAATGTCCTTCAGTGAACCCAATGGATAAACTCTGGAATATCCATACCATGGAATACTACTCAGCCATTAAAAGGAATAAACTTTTGGCCCACACAACAACATGGATGAATTTCAAGTGAATTATACTAAGTGAAAAGAGCCAGTCTCAAATAACTACATACTGTATTATTTCATTTTTAAGACATTCTGGAAAAAGCTAAAACTACAAGAGATGAAGGACAGATCAGTGGTTACCAGAAGTTGGGAGCAAGAGAAGGGATTGACTCCAAAGGGGCATCATGAGGGAATTTCTGAGGGTGATGAAACTGTTCTGAATCTTGATTGTAGTGGTAGGTATACCACTTAAAACTGTACACTAAAAAGAATGAATTTTACTGTGTGTAAATTTAAAAAATTCTTAAAGGAATCTGTTTGTCTTTTTTTTTAGTATTTTTATTGAGAAATCTTCACACACATACAATCTATACATGGTATACAATCAATGGCTCACAAGATCATCACATAGTTCTGTATTCATCACCATGATCATTTTTAGAACATTTGCATCACTCCATAAAAAGATATAAAAAGAAAAAAATCATTACCTCCCCTACCCCTTACCCCTCCCTCTCATGGACCATTAGTATATCAATTTTCCTTATTTTTTACCCCTTCCCCCCTCCATTATCTATTTTTTATCCTTATTTTTTTTTACTTATCTGTCCATACCCTGGAAAAAAAGAGCATCAGACACAAGGTTTTCATAATCACGCAGTATGCTGGTCTGAATCTGTTATATTCCCCAGAAAAGCCATGTCCTTTAATCCTCATTCAATATCGCAAGGTGAAAATTTTTTTATTATCAATGGAGATATAACCCACCCAATTGTGGGTGGTAATTTTTGATTAGATGGTTTCTATGGAAATGTGTCTCTATCCATTCAGGTGGGGTTTGCTTATTGGAGCCCTCTATAAGGGAACCATTTTGGAAAAAGCTTTAGAGCCCACACAGCCAGAAACCTTTGGAGATAAAGAAGGAAAATACTCCCAGGGATGCTTCATGAAACGAAGCCTGGAGAGAAAGACAGCAGATGTTGCTATGTTCGCCATGTGCCTTTCCAGTTGGGAGAGAAACCCTGAACGTCATAGGCCTTCTTGAACCAAGGTATCTTTCTCTGGATGCCTTAGATTGGACATTCCTATAGCCTTGCAACTTAACGAATTTTCCTTTTTAAAAGCTGTTCCATTTCTAGTTTATCACATTCCATCAGCTTGCGAACTAGAACAGATTTTGGTACCACAGAAGTGGGGTGCTGCTATGGTTTGCAAATACCAAACATGTTGGAATGGCTTTTTAAATGGATAAGGGGGAGATTCTGGAAGAGTTGTGAGGATCTTGATAGAGGAGGACTAGATTGTTTTGAAGAGACTGTTGGTAGAAATGTGGACTCTAAAGATACCTCTGATGAGGTTCTAGATAGAAATGAGGTGTGTGTTACTGCAAACTGGAAGGAAGGTGATATTATTTTAAAATGGCAGATAGTCTGGCAAAATTGACTAGTGGCTTTGGCTGGAAGGCAGTTTTTTTAAAAATTTTTAAATTGTATAATGTAACATATATACAAAGCAAAGAATAGTTTTCAAAGCACTCCTTAACAAGTAGTTACAGGACAGACAGATCCCAGAGTTTGTCTTGGGCTATGATACCATTCTCTCAGATTTTTTCCTTCTAGCTGCTCCAGCATATAGGAGGTTAGAGGGAATACATACATATATTTTTTATCATCACAATAGACGTTTCTTTTTTTGTGTGTGTGAGAAATAACATATGCAAAAAAGCAGTAAATTGCAAAGCACACACAACAATTAGTTGTAGAAGAGATTTCAGAGTATTGTATGGGTTACAATTCCATAATTTTAGGTTTTTACTTCTAGCTGCACTAAGAGACTTGAGACTAAAAGTAATATCAATTTAATGATTCAGGAATCGTATTCATTTGTTAAATCCTACCTCCTCTGTATAACTCCATCATCATCTTTGATCTTTCTATCCCTCTATTTAGGTATTTGGGCTGTGGCCATTCTAACTTTTTCATGTTGAAAGGGACTGTCAATAATATGGGGTAGAAAAATGGAAGCTGATGTTCTGGAGAGGCTGGGCTCTTTAGGCTTCAAGACTTTTCTGGTCCAGGCACCTATTTGGAGGTTGTAGGTTTCTGGAAAGTTACTCTAGTGCATTGAACCTTTGTAGAATCTTATATATTGCCTTAGATGCTCTTTAGGATTGGCTGGAATGGTTCTGGTTGGGGTTTGGCAAGTTATGATAGGTAGCAAAGTCTAACCAAAGTTTGCATAAGAATGACCTCCAGAGGAGCTTCTCGACTCTATTTGAGCTCTCCCAGCCACTTACACTTTATTAGTTACACTTCTTTGTGACCTTTTGGTCAGGATGGAAGTCTTAATCCCATGGTGCCAGGGCCAGATTCATACCTGGAAGTCATCTCCCATGCCACTAGGGAGACTCTCACCCCTGGATGTCATGTCCCACATAGGGGGAAGGGCAGTGATTTCACTCACTGAGTTGTGTTTAGAGAGAGTGAGGCCACATCTGTGCAACAAAAGAGTTCTTCCAGTGGAAAGTAGATTTAAAAAGCCATGAAACTGGATATTTAGCAGGAGAGATTTCTAAATTAAATGTGGAAAGTGCAGCCTGGTTTCTCCTTGCAGCTTATAGCAAAATGCAAGAGGAAAGAGATAAGTTGAGAATTGAATTCTTGGGTACAAAGAAACTAGAAATTGATTATCTAGAAAATTCTGGGCCTCCAGAAGGGGAGACCCCAAGAATAGTGCCCCACATGAGGGCTTAACCAAACATGGAGCCAGTCAGCCATTTCAGAAAAGCCAGGACAAGATGGATTTACCCACGACGGATTTGTGGAAACTCCTTCTATTTGATGGGCATGGTCCTTGCCTATGACATAGAAAGCCAACAACAGTGTTGTGGGATCTGTATAAATGGAACTGCTGCCAGTCTGGACTAAAAGACTCAGACCACCCAAGTACTTGGAGAAGGTAAGTGTGCCCCAAAGGCAGAGAGTAGGCCTTCTATCTTCTTGCAGTGGAAGAGCTGCACCGCCTAAGGCCCTGGAGGGAGTGGAACACATTCCTTGGGGACTGGGGAGAGCTGGCTGCCACCACATGGAGGGGGTGAGCCTGTGCCCTAGAGAGGGCAAAGAACACAGGTGTGGCCAGATGCTTGAAGAGGGTGGAGCCAAGAAAAAGGTGGTCTCCCCAATGTCCCTCAAGGTTGCATTAGAAGAGAGCGGGATGCTGGCAAGGCCCTTGGAAAGAGTGGGACTACCGCTTTCCAAAGCCCCAAAGATAAATGATTCTTAGACTTTGAAATCTAATGGTGTTTGCCCTGCAGGGTTTCAAAACTGCTTGGGTCTGGTGACCCCTGTGTTCCTTCCAATTTCTCCCTATGGAAATGGGTATACTTATCCTATGACTGTCCCTCCTTTGCAGGTCAGCAGCAAAGAACTTGTTCTGAATTTTACTCCAGAGCCAGAGAACAATTTTGCCTTTGGACAGACTATGCCTATAACTAACTTTGAAGAGGTTCTGTATTGTTTCTGACTTTGTGTTGTATTTATATTGTTAATGAAATGGTTTAAGGCTTTCTGATATTGTGCTGGAATGAATGTATCTTGCATTCGGAAAGAACATGTCTTTTGGGGGTCTAAAGGGTGGATGTGTCACTTTGAATCCATTGAGTACCCCAGAAAATTCATGTCCTTTAATCCTCATTCAATATTGCTGGGAGGCCCAAGAGAGCCTCTTCTGTTGCTCAGATGTGGCCCCTCTCTCCAGCCAATACAACAAGCAATCTCACCACCCTCCCCCTGTCTACGTGGGACATGACTCCCAGGGGTGTGGATCTTCCTGGCAATGTGGGAGAGAAATCCTAGAATGAGCTGAGACTCAGCATCAAGAGACTGAGAAAAACCCTAGAATGAGCTGAGACTTAGCATCAAGGGATTGAGAAAACCTTCTCAACCAAAAGGGGGAAGAGTGAAATGAGACAAAGTGTCAATGGCCGAGAGATTCCAAACAGAGTCGAGAGGTTGTCCTGGAGGTTATTCTTATGCATTAAGTAGATATCTTGTTATTCAAGATGTAATGGAGAGGCTGGAGGAAACTGCCTGAAAATGTAGTGCTGTGTTCCAGTAGCCATGTTTCTTGAGGATGATTGAATAATGATACAGCTGTCATGATGTGACTGTGTGATTGTGAAAACCTTGTGTCTGATACTCCTTTTATCTACCTTATCAACAGAACAGTAGAACATATGGAATAAAAATAAATAGGGGGAACAAATGCTAAAATAAATTTAGTTTGAAATGCTAGTGATCAAGGAAAGTGAAGGGTAAGGGGTATGGTAGGTATAATCTTTTTTTTTTCTTTCCTGTGTTTATTTTTTTTTCTATTGTCTTTTTATTTCTTTTTCTGAATTAATGCAAATGTTCTAAGAAATGATGAATATGCAACTAAGTGATGATATTGTGAATTACTGATTATATATGTTGATGTATTCGGTTTGTTAATTTTTTAAATTAATAAATAAATTAAAACAAAAACAAAAACAAAAAAAATAAGGAATGGGGAACAAATGTTAAAATAAATTTAGTTTGAAATGCTAGTGATAAATGAAAGTGAGGGGTAAGGGGTATGGTATGTATAATCTTTTTTTTCTGTTACTGTTTTATTTCTTTTTCTATTGTCTTTTTATTTCTTTTTCTGAATTGATGCAAATGTTCTAAGAAATGATGAATATGCAACTATGTGATGATATTGAGAATTACTGAATATATATATGTAGGACGGAATTATATGTTAATGTTTTTGTTTGCTCTTAATTTTTTTAAATTAATAAATAAATTAAAAAAAATATTCCTGGGTGGAAGCTTTTTTCTTTTTTGAATGCTATATGGTGGGGTCACATTTCATTCTTTTCCCATGTGACTATCCCATTATTACAGCACCATTTGTTGAACTTTTTTTGGGGGGGAGGGAAGTGCATGGGCCAGAAATCGAACCCAGGTCTCCCACATGGCAGGCGAGAATTCTATCACTGAACTGTACTTGCATTCCCTGGGTGGGAGCTTTTTGATCATCCATGGAGATGAGACCCACCCAATTGTAGGTGGTAACTTTTGATTACATGGTTTTCATGGAGATATGTCTCTACCCATTTAAGGAGGGGTTGCTTACTGGAGCCCTTTAAAAGAGAACCATTTTGGAAAAAACTTAAGAGCATATGCAGCCAGAGACCTTTGGAGATGAAGAAGGAAAACGCTTTATACATAGGCTTCAACCTGATAATCCATGCGTTCAACTTCAATTCTCTGAGTTTGTACATTATTGTTAATCTACATAAGTGAAGCATGATAATATTTGTCTTTTTGTTTCTGCTATTTCATTCAACAACTGTCCTTAAAGTTCATTCCCCTAGTTGCATGCCTCACAACTTCATTCTCTCCTGCAGCTACTCAGTAGTCTGTTGTATGTATACACCACAGTTCCCCCTTCCTTCCCTTAATCGCTGTACCCTTAGTTCACCTCCATCCATTGCAAATCGTGAACACTGTCGCCATAAACACCAGTGTGCAAATGTCCATTTGTGTCCCCACTCTCAGTTCCTCCAGGTTTTTACCTAGCAACGGGTTTGCAGGAGCATATGGCAACCCCACTGCTAGCTTCCCGTGGAACCACCACACTGCCCTCTAGAAGGGCTGCACCTCTCAGCTTCCCTACCAACAGTGGATAGGTACATCTCTTTCTCCACATTTTCTCTAGCACTTGTTTCCCTCTGTTCATTTTTAAAGTTTTGCTTGCACATCATACAATTTAACTAAGTAAACAGACGTGCCTTTTTCACCATAACCTATATGAAGACATTTTTTTCTTCTGCAAAGAATCCATACCGCTTTCCCATATTCCCCACAACTGACATTTAGTTTTAGCATAATGTCTTTGTTACATTCACTGGAAGCATACTGCAATGTTATTGTTGACTACAGACCCTAGCTTGCATAGACTGTAGTTTTTCCTGTATTACCTTCCATTTTCAACACCCGGCAATGTTAACATTCATTTTTTCTCCCTCAGGCAAAAACAATTTTATATTTGAACATTTTATCACCACCATTTTTCCACTCTAGGCATTCCTAAGTTATACTATGTCTTCATCTTTTATCTTTCCTTCTGGTTTCATACATGCTCCCAGTCCTTCTCCTTCAACCATACTCACATTCAGCTTCATTCAGTGTACTTATATTATTGTGCTATCCATTTCTGAATTTTTGCAATCAGTCCTGCTGAACAATCTATATTTCTTCAGCACCAAATACCCAATCTCTACTTTATTTCTATTTCCTGAAAACCCATATTCTTAACTTTAATTCTCAAAACTCACTCATTAATGTTAGGTCATACTAATGAGACCACAGAGTATTTGTTCTTTTGTTTCTGGATCATTTCACTCAGCACAATGTCCTCAAGGTTCAGCCACACTGTTACATCCTTCATGACTTTATTCTGTCTCAGAACTGCTTAATATAAGGAATACGTTTCTAATGCAAGATTTCCGACTTTCAGAAGATTCCATCCCCACGAAGGGGATGATAGCACCCAAGGTAGTCAGAAGAATGAGAGTCCTCCAACTCCAACTCTTGGCTTCAGTCCTCTACCACCTCCTGCAGACTTCTGCTAGCATCTATATGCCTAGAAGCTATTCAGTCAGTTGAACAGCAGTGATTCCTGAGGAGCTGGTAACTCTGATGCTGATAGAACTAGGATATTCTAGCAATATAAATATGGAATAAAAATATTACTTAGATGAACAAAGAAGAGTTATCACAGTAGGTGGGGAGGTGGGATGAAAGAGCCCTAGAATCACCAAGTCTGGATTATGAGACGAGTGAGGAGCTGAGAGATTTAAATAAGCCTATGAAATGAATGGAACATATCAACCGTTTCTATATGGTCTGCATATTGGAGAAATTAACAATGTTATAGAAAGGTATTTACCATCTATGTTAAGAGAATAATAGGTTATAAAACAATGTGAATAACTTGATATTTTTGTAAATAAGGTGGAAGCTCATATATCAAAACCTTATCAGTGATTATCCCTGAGTGAGGGTGACGATAGATGATTTGTACTTCCTTTATTTTCCTTATCTATATTTTCTTATTTTCTATAGTAACAAGTGGCTTTTGAAATTAAACTATAAAAACAGTAAGTTATTTTTTTAAACAAATATACTAAAGACCTGGGGCACAGAAACTTGAAGACCTAAAAATACTTAAGTTAACACTAAAATTAGTTTATAATTCCTGAGCATTGAAACTTCTAGACAGCAGAACATGGCAATGCTGCTGGACAGAGGTAAGAAGCCCAGAGTTAAATCTGTCTCAATAATTAGACACATAATGTATAATCTATTATCTAGGGAAACGAGAGTTGATTCTGCCTGGCTGGCTAAGTCAGACATCTTATTTCTGAAAAAAATTGAGAGCCCTGAAAGTATGAAAGTAAACACACATAAACCGAGACCTTATAATGCCAAAAGCTCTATTTAAGGCAGTCTATTGACCTAAGTTCAGAAACATATAATAATCTCCCCATAGTAAGCTCATCATCATCTTCCCCCAGGTAAACTGATAATTTATGCAACATAATAAGGCCTTACCCTTATTAGGTAGTAGTCTCTTTTGAAACCTACGCAGATAGAATTTTCACACCAGGCCATGGACTTTGGCACGTCTGGCACACTCAAGTCCCCCTGATAAAAGAGAGCAAGAGTTCAATTGGAAAGTTGTTAAAAGAAAAAAAAAATCATGACTTTTCTGTTATTCTACCTCATTTTGCAAAATTACCTTTGGTTTATAAGGAACATAACAGTCCAGGCACAAGGCTAGGAAACCATCCATAACAAAGATACATCACCCATAAATTGGACAAGGTACATTTGGAAAAAGTGTAAGCCCACTTTGAAATAAACCAATCTGAATGGAAATTATAGAATTTTATTCCTCTGCCTCCAGAGACCACAAGACTTAGAGGGCATGAACAAGTGCTCATGTATTTCACACTGGAATATTCATCTGGGGAGAACTATAAGATTGGGATCCTGAATTGGACTAGAAGTGAACAAGAAGTCTTCCAAGCCTGTGGGCTAACTACAGCTGTCACTCCCACCCCAACCCATGAACCAGGTTAATACGGGCCTTTTACCTGCAATTCATGAAATTCCCTGTCCTTCCAAAAATAGAGCTGCAGCTTCTTTTTCACAGCCACACACATTCGTAACACCTCCTCACCAGTCTCTGTGTGCTGGGAAGAGACACCCAGAACAAATGAGGATGGGCATACAATGCCTCCACAAACAAATCACAGCTAAATTAGAATTTTTTTGCTTTTAAATAGCTACTAGTCTAAAAATCCTCTGTAATATGAAGTTACAATATAGGGAAAGCTGAGCAGAAGAACAACACTCTCCCTAAGGGTTGCCAGCCACAGACCCCAGAACCAACAAATTCTGTAGACATTCATAATACAGAGGGGCAAGTTCTCACATATAAACTGCTTCCTCCTTTTTTTTGTGACTGATTTTCACTCATGGCTGTCTAGATATGCTGGGTCAGGGATCAGCATATGTCAGTGACAGCAGGCCCACTCTCAACTCCTTAAAGGAACAGTGGAAAAGAAGATGCGTAAGTATAAAACAATGTAGTGTCAAAGTAGACGATAAATGCTAAAAAATGATCAGAGTTGAGTAGAGTTGAGGCAGATTCGGGAGAATGCAAGAATGACGAATTGGCAGAAATGAGGAGAGATGTCTTTTCTGAATAATGAAAACTCCCTAAAGACAAATATCAGTCACATGTTTTAACTAAGAGTTGACTTAATGTCCAATAACTATTTTCATAATACTATTACACTCTTGGTTTCTCACTATTGGTTTCACCCTTAGTTAGCTGCCTCCTGCCATACAGATGTCTGGCACTCTAGGTAAGGCTGGTAGTCAGAACAAACAAAGAGAAGGCAAACATTTCAATTTCAGACCACACACTGAAAGGGAAATTTCTCTTCAAATAGTCTGTTTGAAGTCTCTGCTGGGTTTGGGTTATAAATGCCACTATTCCCATTTAATGGTATGAATGACGTAGACAAAACTGTATTTATGAAAGTAAAAGCCAAATCCACACTTACCTGGAGATCGCATGTGAACAGTGACGCTCCCTTTGCCTTTGAAACTGTGGTGATTTGTTGAAATGTCAGTAAGTCATGGACATAAATGTTATTTTCTGTTTGGAGGAAAGTAAAATGTCACTACACATTATAACAATTCTCTAGCAGAGCCACTTTCAAGGCCAAAATGTGTATAACAGAGAAGAACCAAACAGCAAATATCTGTTGAAGATGTACCATCAGTTTTACTAACAGTAATGACTCATTTTGGTCTGTTACCAGTACAAAGCATTTAAAAGGTCACTCAATCTTCTGAGCTTCAACACTGTGCTCATTAAAAATTTGGGCTGCCTTGAGTTAAAGAGCTCTTCTCTCACTTCCATACCCTATCTTTCGCAAGTATGGAGAATGTGTGATTCAACATTTGCACAAGCAATGAATGGCTTTCAAAGCTACTTACATTAGAAGGCTCCAAAAAGAAAAAGGAACGCCCCTGTATAAACACATGGCAAGGATTTCTTTTCTAGCAAAACAAAATAATAATTTCACTTGGGCCTGTTATCTAGTTTTTGTCACGATGATGAAATTTAGAATGATTCTACTGTTGGAGCCCTGGACTGAATGTTACAGAGGCTGAAGCAAGTTCCTGGTTTTCTGTTTGTCAAGGAAAGGACTTACTGGTTGCCTTACAGGAAAAAGTAAAAACCACAACTTTTAAACAGACCTTAAGAGTCTCTCATGCCTCATCTCATGTTTTTTCTCCACCATATTCTAAATCTGGCCCCAGTGGGCTACATGCCATGCAATGCCACATCTCAGGGCCTTTGCTCAAGCTATGCCTTCTGCCTAGAATGCTCTGCCTATCTCTTCTGCCGCAATTCTAATCCTCCACTCAGCATTAGAGTCCCTCTGATTACTAAGATCCCTCAATATCTTAAAAGGTATTAAATCTCTATTGTAATCACATTACACTCTATTTTTTTTTTCATTTTGGTTTTCATAAACTGAATGTAAACTTCAGAGATAGAAACCATGTCTCATTCAGCTGGTATTCCCAATACCTAGATCAGGTTTTGCACAGAGTAAGGCTCAATAATTATTTGCTAGAGTAATGAATGAATGAATGAATGAATGAACCGACACTCCGTGGAGAGCAGAGTCCAAGTTCTGAGGCATGTTATTGCCTTTACTACCTGTGTATCCTGCTATGGAACATGTCAGTTCTTTCTTAAGTAACTACTACCAAATAAATGATGAAAGGGTTAATTAGGTCATAGCTTTTATCTTTGATATACGATATTTTCTTACCTAACAAACTGACCAGAATCTTAAACTGGGAAACCACATGGATCTGGAAAACAGCAAATCATTAGACTCAGTTAGACATTTCTAACAAGGTTTAGCCAAAGTTCATTTAACTACAGTATTGTAAGGGGACTGAAGAGCCTATACCAATTACAAGAATCTGACTTACTTTTACATGCAATCATAGCTCTATTTGTGATCAAGCACATAATGTATGGAGAGAGATACATGACCATAAATGGAAGTATAGAGAGCAGAGGATTCAAAGTGCTAATAAATAACATTACCAAAGTTCTAGTTTTGATAGGATCTAAACAGCCAAATATTCTTATAGTGACTATCATCACTGCATACCTGCTGAATTTTTTTGGAGAAATTCTTATTGGATTTCTCTAGTGTCACTTCAAACCTGTTGCAACCTATGGAAAAGAAATAAACACTCACAATTCAAAACACAGGGACACATATAAAATCAACTACAACAAAAAATGCTGCCTCATATTGCTTTCCTACAAGAATGTGAAAAAATTCCTAAATGACTAGAAGTCAGAAATTGATAGCTTACTGAGCATAGAAAATTGTTTTCAACTCTAATATTAGAACAGAGGGTCTCATGCACCTTCACTTGACATCAGCAAAAAGGATCACACCACAAAAGTTTACTGAAGCTGCAAGGTACTTGTGAGTCCGAAGATCTTATCCTAAAAATAGTACCTTGGCAAGGTGTCTTACAGGGAAGAGTATAAAAAGTAATAGTCAAATATAAAAGCCCAAGCAATGAAACCCAGCCCAAAGCGTCCTTAGATCTAGATCAACTAAATCACATCAACTACCCTATTACTGCATCATAGGAAAGAGCAAACACTCAACACCAGCCCCAGAGCTAAAGCAATTTAATGCATCTACACTTACTGCCACTTTCAGGTGATGCTACATCTGCTGGCACTGTTGCGAAAAAGGGGAAAAAAGTTATATACTATAAAATATATGGAAACCTAATTATAATCCAGCCTCGCTAGGAATAACAAAAATATTTTGTATCATTACCAAAGAGTCAAAAAGAGAGTAATTATAATAATAGCAGCAACTATCATTCAACTAAGTGATAACTAGATATAGGTTCTGAGTTTAAAAATGTATGTATGCATATATTTTCTGTGACTCTCATGACTACCCTAAGAAGAAGGTATTACTATTCTAATCTTGTATTTGAGGGAAACAATGTGTCACGCAGTTACTGAGCAGTCAGTGAGAAACAGATCTCGTTGAAGGGGAGATTCAGAAACATGCCCTGATAGTCTACTGTTATTTTTCACAACAAGAAAAAAAATCATTCAGCCACTTCCTGCTTGATAAAGAGCTCTCTATTTCCAAAGGGTTTTACTTATCACTTCTACCATTCAATTAAAAGCAGAATTATCTAGGACAGGAATTCTCAACTTCTTCCTTAGTTTTGGATGCCTTTATAATCTTGAAAATTGAGGATCCAAGTAACTTCTATGTCGGTTATATCTACCAATATTTATCATATTAGAAATTAAAAATGAGAGGTTTTAAAAATATGTATTTATGAAGTCATTTTAAAATATCAGTAATAAAACTATTATATAGTAGTATAAGTAACATTCTAATGAAAAATAATTATTTTTCAAAAAAATATTAGTGAGAAAAATGGCACTGTTTTACATTTTTATGACTCTCCTATAGCTTGCTTAATAAAAGGCAGCATAAGACATCTGCATTTAATTTATTTTGATACTTAATTTTAATTGAAGCACATGACAAAAATCAGGCCTCACACAGATATGTATAGCTGGAAAAGGGAGTAGTAGTTTAATAGCTTTTTCAGATAATTGTGGATCTTCTTTTTTAATACCATACCCAAACCTGACAAGTAGAGTTTCTTGCAATGTGGAATCTGAAACCTATCCACAAACTTTTCAGATTCTGCTACATTAAACCCAACAGTCTATCTTGTACTTTGGGTGGCTCTTTTACTAATGCCTGATTTAGAAACATCATGTACTGGTCATCTGGAAAATATGGTTCTCTGAATTATACAGATTTTCGAATATTAGTACATTTCATTCTAGGATATAAAAAGAAATAACTTCATTACTATCTTCCCCAAACCCATCAAAAAAATCTTTAAGTATTGAAAAGCTGTCAAGCTCATGGGGACGGATAGAAGTTTTCTGCAATTCTAATTTTCTTCTGAAAGCTCTAACTTTATCGTTAGCAACAAATACTGCCAGTTTTTTCTTCTGAAATGGCAGGCTCCCTTTATTCATTTTTGAGAAATTGCTTGCCAAAGATACCCAAGTCTCAAAAACTAGAGTTCGTCTGTTTGTCTTCTTCCAAGTAAAAATGGTGTTCCATGAAAAAAGGTGGCTAGTTCAGCCTGTAACTCAAACAAACAAGTGATTTCCCCCAGACAACACATTGTACTTTATACCTTGCTGCATAGAAGTGCTTTATATGTGCTTCACATCATATCACCGAGATTATTAAAAATGCCTTCTCAAGTATCTAAAGTTTAATAAAATTACTTTTTGTTGTATCACTAAGAACATTCTTAAATAACACTGTCTTAAAAAAAAAATCACACGATGAATATATAGCAGAAAATAACACAACTATTAGTACAATTTGGAATCACTGCCGTGATTTATGTGACGGGGGCAGCAGTTTTAACCACCATTACTTTTATATCATCAGTGCAAATGTCTGTGAAAAACAAAATTTAGTTTTGACTTTGTGTATACTCTTGAAGGATCTTGGGGACCCACAGTGGTCCTAGAACACACTTTGAGAATAACTTCTCTAAGGGGACTATACCACTGAAATTTGTTAAGGCTTTAGACGTCACACAATCTAACTACTTTAAGATGTGACTGGAATGAGATCTAGAAATGCTTTTTTTTTTATTATTAATTAAATAAAAAAAAGAAATTAACACAACATTTAGAAATCATTCCATTCTACTTATGCAATCAGTAATTCTTAACACCATCACATAGATGCATGATCATCATTTCTTAGTACATTTGCATCGATTTAGGAAAAGAACTAGCAAAACAACAGAAAAAGATATAGAATGTTAATATAGAGAAAAAAATAAAAAAAATTATAATAGTAAAAAAAAAGAAAAGGAAAAAGAAAAAAAAAAGACACAAACAAACAAACAGACAAACAAAAGAAAAACCTATAGCTCAGATGCAGCTTCATTCAGTGTTTTAACATGATTACTTTACAATTAGGTATTATTGTGCTGTCCATTTTTGAGTTTTTGTATCTACTCCTGTTGCACAGTCTGTATCCCTTCAGCTCCAATTACCCATTATCTTACCCTGTTTCTAACTCCTGATGGTCTCTGTTACCAATGACATATTCCAAGTTTATTCTCGATTGTCGGTTCACATCAGTGGGACCATACAGTATTTGTCCTTTAGTTTTTGGCTAGACTCACTCAGAATAATGTTCTCTAGGTCCATCCATGTTATTACATGCTTCATAAGTTTATTCTGTCTTAAAGCTCCATAATATTCCATCGTATGTATATACCACAGTTTTTTTAGCCACTCATCTGTTGATGGACATTTTGGCTGTTTCCATCTCTTTGCAATTGTAAATAATGCTGCTATAAACATTGGTGTGCAAATGTCCGTTTGTGTCTTTGCCCTTAAGTCCTTTGAGTAGATATCTAGCACTGGTATTGCTGGGTCATATGGCAATTCTATATTCAGTTTTTTGAGGAACCGCCAAACTGCCTTCCACAGTGGTTGTACCATTTGACATTCCCACCAACAGTGGATAAGTGTGCCTCTTTCTCCGCATCCTCTCCAGCACTTGTCATTTTCTGTTTTGTTGATAATGGCCATTCTGGTGGGTGTGAGATGATATCTCATTGTGGTTTTGATTTGCATTTCTCTAATGGCCAGGGACATTGAGCATCTCTTCATGTGCCTTTTGGCCATTTGTATTTCCTCTTCTGAGAGGTGTCTGTTCAAGTCTTTTTCCCATTCTGTAATTGGGTTGGCTGTCTTTTTGTTGTTGAGTTGGACAATCTCTTTATAAATTCTGGATACTAGACCTTTATCTGATATGTCGTTTCCAAATATTGTCTCCCATTGTGTAGGCTGTCTTTCTACTTTGTTGATGAAGTTCTTTGATGCACAAAAGTGTTTAATTTTGAGGAGCTCCCATTTATTTATTTCTTTCTTCAGTGCTCTTGCTTTAGGTTTAAGGTCCATAAAACCGCCTTCAATTGTAAGTTTCATAAGATATCTCCCTACATTTTCCTCTAACTGTTTTATGGTCTTAAACCTAATGTTTAGATCTTTGATCCATTTTGAGTTAACTTTTGTATAGGGTGTGAGATATGGGTCCTCTTTCATTCTTTTGCATATGGATATCCAGTTCCTAGGCACCATTTATTGAAGAGACTGTTCTGTCCCAGGTGAGTTGGCTTGACCGCCTTATCAAAGATCAAATGTCCATAGATGAGAGGGTCTATATCTGAGCACTCTATTCGATTCCATTGGTCGATATATCTATCTTTATGCCAATACCATGCTGTTTTGACCACTGTGGCTTCATAATACGCCTTAAAGTCCGGCAGCGTGAGACCTCCAGCTTCGTTTTTTTTCCTCAAGATACTATTAGCAATTCAGGGCACCCTGTCCTTCCAGATAAATTTGCTTATTGGTTTTTCTATTTCCGAAAAATAAGTTGTTGGGATTTTGATTGGTATTGCATTGAATCTGTAAATCAATCTAGGTAGGACTGACATCTTCACTATATTTAGTCTTCCAATCCATGAACACGGTATGCCCTTCCATCTATTTAGGTCTTCTGTGATTTCTTTTAACAGTTTTTTGTAGTTTTCCTTGTATAGGTTTTTTGTCTCTTTAGTTAAATTTATTCCTAGGTATTTTATTCTTTCAGTTGCAATTGTAAATGGGATTCGTTTCTTGATTTCCCCCTCAGCTTGTTCATTACTAGTGTATAGAAATGCTACAGATTTTTGAATGTTGATCTTGTAAGCTGCTACTTTGCTGTACTCATTTATTAGCTCTAGTAGTTTTATTGTGGATTCTTCCGGGTTTTTGACATATAGTATCATATCGTCTGCAAACAGTGATAGTTTTACTTCTTCCTTTCCAATTTTGATGCCTTGTATTTCTTTTTCTTGTCTAATTGCTTTCCCTCCACTTCGATTATTTTGAAGAGTTTGAGGAGAGTTGGTACTAATTCTTTCTGGAATGTTTGATAGAATTCACATGTGAAGCCATCTGGTCCTGGACTTTTCTTTTTAGGAAGCTTTTGAATGACTGATTCAATTTCTTTACTTGTGATTGGTTTGTTGAGGTCATCTATTTCTTCTTGAGTCAAAGTTGGTTGTTCACGTCTTTCCAGGAACCCGTCCATTTCATCTAAGTTGTTGTATTTATTAGCGTAAAGTTGTTCATAGTATCCTGTTATTACCTCCTTTATTTCTGTGAGGTCAGTGGTTATGTCTCCTCTTCCATTTCTGATCTTATTTATTTGGTTCCTCTCTCTTCTTCTTTTTGTCAGTCTTGCTAAGGGCCCATCAATCTTATTGATTTTCTCATAGAACCAACTTCTGGTCTTAGTGATTTTCTCTATTGTTTTCATGTTTTCAATTTCATTTATTTCTGCTCTAATCTTTGTTATTTCTTTCCTTTTGCTTGCTTTGGGATGAGTTTGCTGTTCTTTCTCCAGTTCTTCCAAGTGGACAGTTAATTCCTGCATTTTTGCCTTTTCTTCTTTTCTGATATAGGCATTTAGGGCAATAAATTTCCCTCTTAGCACTGCCTTTGCTGCGTCCCATAGGTTTTGATATGTTGTGTTTTCGTTTTCATTCGCCTCGAGGTATTTGCTAATTTCTCTTGCAATTTCTTCTTTGACCCACTCGTTGTTTAAGAGTGTGTTGTTGAGCGTCCACGTATTTGTGAATTTTCTGGCACTCTGTCTATTATTGATTTCTAACTTCATTCCTTTATGATCCGAGAAAGTGTTGTGTATGATTTCAATCTTTTTAAATTTGTTAAGACTTGCTTTGTGACCCAGCATATGGTCTATCTTTGAGAATGATCCATTAGCACTTGAGAAAAAGGTGTATCCTGCTGTTGTGGGATGTAATGTCCTATAAATGTCTGTTAAGTCTAGCTCATTTATAGTAATATTCAGATTCTCTATTCCTTTACTGATCCTCTGTCTAGGTGTTGTGTCTATTAATGAGAGTGGTGAATTGAAGTCTCCAACTATTATGGTATATGTGTCTATTTCCCTTTTCAGTGTTTGCAGTGTATTCCTCACATATTTTGGGGCATTCTGGTTCGGTGCATAAATATTTATAATTGTTATATCTTCTGTTTAATTGTTCCTTTTATTAGTATATAGTGTCCTTCTTTGTCTCTTTTAACTGTTTTACATTTGAAGTTTAACTTGTTGGATATTAGTATAGCCACTCCTGCTCTTTTCTGGTTGTTATTTGCATGAAATATCTTTTCCCAACCTTTCACTTTCAACCTATGTTTATCTTTGGGTCTAAGATGTGTTTCCTGTAGACAGCATATAGAAGGATCCTGTTTTTTAATCCATTCTGCCAGTCTATGTCTTTTGATTGGGGAATTCAGTCCATTAACATTTAGTGTTATTACTGTTTGGATAATATTTTCCTCTACCATTTTGCCTTTTGTATTATATATATCATATCTGATTTTCCTTCTTTCTACACTCTTCTCCATACCTCTCTCTTCTGTCTTTTCGTATCTGACTCTAGTGCTCCCTTTAGTATTTTTTGCAGAGCTGGTCTCTTGGTCACAAATTCTCTCAGTGACTTTTTGTCTGAGAATGTTTTAATTTCTCCCTCATTTTTGAAGGACAATTTTGCTGGATATAGGAGTCTTGGTTGGCAGTTTTTCTCTTTTAGTAATTTAAATATATCATCCCACTGTCTTCTAGCTTCCATGGTTTCTGCTGAGAAATCTACACATAGTCTTATTGGGTTTCCCTTGTATATGATGGATTGTTTTTCTCTTGCTGCTTTCAAGATCCTCTCTTTCTCTTTGACCTCTGACATTCTAACTAGTAAGTGTCTTGGAGAACGCCTATTTGCGTCTATTCTCTTTGGGGTGCGCTGCACTTCTTGGATCTATAATTTTAGGTCTTTCATAAGAGTTGGGAAATTTTCAGTGATAATTTCTTCCATTAGTTTTTCTCCTCCTTTTCCCTTCTCTTCTCCTTCTGGGACACCCACAACACGTATATTTGTGCGCTTCATATTGTCCTTCAGTTTCCTGATCCCCTGTTCAAATTTTTCCATTCTTTTCCCTATAGTTTCTGTTTCTTTTTGGAATTCAGATGTTCCACCCTCCAATTCACTAATTCTAGCTTCTGTCTCTTTAAATCTACCATTGTAGGTATCCATTGTTTTTTCCAGCTTTTCTACTTTGTCCTTCACTCCCATAAGTTCTGTGATTTGTTTTTTCAGTTTTTCTATTTCTTCTTTTTGTTCAGCCCATGTCTTCTTCATGTCCTCACTCAATTTATCGATTTGGTTTTTGAAGAGGTTTTCCATTTCTGTTCGTATATTCAGCATTAGTTGTCTCAGCTCCTGTATCTCATTTGAACTATTGGTTTATTCCTTTGACTGGGCCATATTTTCAATTTTCTGAGTGTGATCTGTTATCTTCTGCTGGCGTCTGGGCATTTAATCAGATTTCCCTGGGTGTGAGACCCAGCAGGTTGAAAGATTTTTCTGTGAAATCTCTGGGCTCTGTTTTTCTTATCCTGACCAGTAGGTGGCGCTCATGGCGCTCATCTGTCTGCGGGTCCCACCAGTAAAAGATGCTGTGGCTCCTTTAACTTTGGAAAACTCTCGTTGTAGGGAGGGGTCGCCAGCCAAAGCGGCTTGGGGGAGTGCCAATCCGAATCTCCCAGCTGGCCTGGGGATCCGTGCGCGGGGAGGGTCGCCGGCCTCCGCGGCTTGGGGGAGTGCCTGTCCAAATTTCCCAGCCGGCCCAGGGCACCAAGTGTGGTGTGGGGGCGCCGGCCTCTGCGGCTTGGGGGAGTGCCTGTCCAAATTTCCCAGCTGGCCCGGGGCGCTAAGTGTGGCGGGGGGGCGCCAGCCGCCGCGGCTTGGGGGAGTGCCTATCCACCGCTCCCAGCCGGACCGGGAAGCCACGTGTTTGGAAGGGACCCCGGTTGCTGTTCTCCACGGCTTGGGGATCTCCAATCCAATTCTCTCAGCTGGTCCGGGGGGCCGCGCGTGGGGGGGGCCGCCAGCCGCCGTGGCTTGAGGGGACCGCCTGTCCAATTCTCCCAGCTGGCCCGGGAAGGAGGGAGGGAGGGACTCCGGCTGCCTGCCGCCCCGGCCCGGGGAAGCCCACGCCCCTCGGCGATCTCACCAGAGCGGGTTCTCCCAGCCAGTCAGCCGTTCCAGAATGGGGTACGCTGTCTTCTTGGTCTCTGTCGTGGCTCCGGGAGCTGTTCTGTATCGTTTCTACTTCCCTAGTAGCTTTTCTGGAGGAGGAACTAAGACCCGCGCGTCTTACTAAGCTGCCATCTTCTCCGGAAGTCTAGAAATGTTTTTTGAGATCAAGGGAGATGGCTCAGATCAGATCAGAACTCAGATCTCCTAAATTCCAGTCTTTCCATGACACCTTACTAACCCCTCTCTTTCCTCAGAAACAAAATCTAGTTGCAACCCTATCTAGGTTTGAATATCTAAAATTTTAAAACTGAATTAGATCTTTTTCTGGCCCATACCAGGTCAAGGGTGAGCAAGAACTGAACTGTTCTCTAAGCATATAGGAAGAAGTGAAGTTTGTTGAAGTGAAGGTTCAAATCAGAGTTTGAATTCCTGGTGGGTTAGTACAGGTATTCAAGTTTACCTATGAGGAAATCAAGGTCCAGAAAGACTGACACGTCAAAGTCACATGGTGAATTGAACACAGGTGAATTACACAGTCAGCACCAGCGTTCTAAGGCAGCTTAACACCGAGATCACCAGTTTGAATCTATACTGTGTTGAAAGTAGAGCACAGTTTTCAATTCATTATCATTTACATAAAAATGATATAGTAAGTCACTTCACTGGTAGTGTTCAGTATTTGATGGCACAAATAACTGATTCTCAACTATTGGGGTAAAGAATGGGGTGAAAATTATTACGATTTCTTATCTCCCAGCCCAGTACTGTATCTGAGCCCACAATACAGTAAAACAAACAAACAGTTATTGAATGCTGAATAAAATTCAAGGCAAGGTTAACTTTGAAATTATGCACTGGGCAGATGTCATAGAATACAAATAATCTGTCATAGAATACAAATAATCTGGTTTTGAGAACTAAAAATTTAAAGCAGGGATTAGCAAACTACTGCCCATGGGCAAATCTAGCCTTACATGTGTTTTTGTATATAAAGCTTTATTGAAAAACAGCCATACCCATTCATTTACACCCTTTCTATGGCTGCTTTCATGCTACGACAGCAGAATTAAGTGGTTTAGACAGACCTTATGATCTACAAGACTAAAATATTTAACGTTAAATTAAATACTTAAAGTTAAGTTAAAAAATATTCACTGTTTGGCCCTTTTTAGCATAAGTTTGCTGACTCTTGATTTAAAGGAAAGTCAAAAACTTAGAAATGAAAGAAAACTTCTGTTTTGTTCTCGGGTTTCTCTTTCTACTTAACTGCTAGAGTGTTACTAGGGTGCCTTCCTCTTTTCCTATCATACCAGTAGGATTTTTCTTTTTTCCCAACGTTACCCTTGCTCCAGGTCCCAAAGAAAGGGCTCTACCTCCACTCTTATCTTAAGCTATTTATTAAGGAAAGTTATACATTAGGTTGGAAGCTATGAAATCACTGTTTTCGTAGTCTACTCATCAAATAATGGCAATTTCATATGCTTCAACCTACTATTAACCCACTCTGACATTAACAAATTGTCACAGAGTCTGGGGCGCTATGGCATAATATCCATTTCTCATAGAAGTGCACAGGCAGAAAACTAGGAAAAGAGAATGAGGTATCTTTTCCCCATACAGAGGATATTCTTAAACAGACTGACAACGTCACATTTGATTAGAGCTTTTGTTTTCAAAGATCTTTCAAGCATGATAGTGCATCTGACCCCAACAACTTTGTGAGGTAGGCAAGAAGAAAGTTTATAGAAAAGGAAACTGGACAAGGAAAAGCAAGGCTGCAACTCAGACCCAGGGCTCCTCACTCCCAGTCTATGCTTCACAAGGTAACAAGAACTTTTAAACCAATGGTTCTTAATTTTTTCTTCTACTGCTACACCATTTATGCAGGAACTGTATATCCATCAACAATATTTTTTTACCGGCATTGAGTCTCCAAGAAGTCATGAGGGGAGCAAAATGCAGCCCCAACTCCCAGATGGGGACAGGGAATAAAATTTCAAGAGAAAAAAATAAAAACAAAAAACCCCGGATATTCTCAATGTATTTCTTACCATCTCCCAATTTCACCTACCCTAATCACTCTTTTAATGGTTCAGATATCACTCATTTCACAGTTGTATACTAGCTGACTATTAATTTTTTTTTTTCACATGAGCTATAAGCTACCTTTTTCTCGGTTCTGGAAAGTCTGCTACTTACCAACGTCTTTCCGAATCCTATAGAGAAGAAGATGTCCTTGTTTGGTTCCAACAAGAAGCCATTCCTCTGGAAAAAAAAACAGCTGTGAAAAAGGCAAATCAGCCTTAATAAACCTTATTTCTTTAGCTCAGGCTTATAATCAGGAATCAGAATCAGAGAATTAAGTTGCTTTTGATGGCATGTGTTTTACAAAGCAAAGAATGTAAAGAAATGGTTGTGAATCCACCAATACTGAACAATCATGAGGCTAGACATTTTTGAGGATTAAAAATGGCCCCTGACTTCATTAAACTGACCAAAAAGACATAAGGGCTTCTTTATTAGGAAGGATATATGTGTGTGGGTGCGTGAATGCATATATATATATGTATAGTTCTCCTAAGGAAGCAGATAAAATTAATTTGTTGGAAGCTTATGAAATCATAAAAATGAATAAACAGACAGTATAAATATGAAATTAGTACCAAATCTTGGAAATAACTAAGGGACATCTCTTGAAGGTTTAACAATTTAACTTTAGGGAAAATTAAGAAATGTTTTAGGATATTAAGCTTACAGAATTCATTATCTCAAAAGATGGTCTACCAGATAATGACAGAGGTTGAGGAAGATTTAGAGAAGTTGGAACCGTCACACATTTCTGGGTGGGAATGAAAAATGGTGCAGCCAGTTTGGAAAATAGTGTGGCACTTCCTCAAAAGGTTAAGCACAGTCACAATATGACCAAACAATTCCATTCTGATGTACATATTCAAGAAAAATGAAAACATTTGTCCACAAAAAACTTGTACATGAATGTTAGCTATTATTCATAGTAGTCAAAAAGTAAAAACAACTCAAATGTCCATCATCTGATGAATGGATAAATACAATGTGGTATAGCCATACAATGCAGTATTATTTAGCCATATGAATGTCCAGAATTAGCAAATTCATAGAGACAGAAAGACTAGGGTTGGGAAGTTCAGGAGAAAACAAAGAATGAATGCTAATAAATACAGTCAGGATTTCTTTTTGGGGTAATGAAAATGTTGTAATATTGATTGCGGTGGTACTTGCACAACTCTGTGGATAAAGTGAAAACCACTTGAAGAGTATACTTTTGATGAATTGTATGGTGTGTGAATCATATCGCAAGAAAACTCTTACAAAAAAATACGATAGTCTAGGCCAGTGGTTCTTAAACTTTGGTGTGTACTAGAATTGTACAAGGGTTTGTTAAAACACAGATTCTGGCCCCCACCCATAGTTTCTGATTCAGTAGGTCAGGAGGTATTCCTCAAGAATTTGCATTTCCAACAAGTTCCCAAATTATACTAATGCTGCTGGTTTAGGTACTACATTTTGGGAAGCACTGGTCTAGGCTAAAGATAAAGATGTTCAGAGAGAATTTAAATAATTGCCCCTACATATCAGTATTAAATCATTAAGGGAAGTTAAGCATGTACAGATATTTGCTCAACTTTTGATGATGAAACATAAAGGTTACTCATTCTTTTCATAAACTCTCCCAATTTTCTGTAAAATAAGACATTGGATAGTGGTACAAATAGATGACCTTTACTAAGCATGCATTGTGTCCAGGAAGTGCTAAACATATATGTTATTTTATTTATCCTCACCACTATCCTTTAAGGTAGTTCCCTTTTGTTAATTCCCATTTTATAAATGAGGAAATTGAGACCCAGGATATAAATAAGTATCTAGATTAATACCCTGTCTGAGCCTTAACCCCATGTTGTGAAGCATGTGATGCAATCCATGTCAAAGAGTGGGTCTTGGCCAGAGTTGCCTGAAAGCAGTAGTATTATTTATAAAAACAGGTCAGGAAAACTAAACTAAACTAAACTAAAAGAACGAGTATGACTGCTGAATTATTATACTGATATTTCCTTTAGTCTCCAGTATCTTAGAGCAGCTACGAGTAAAAACCTAAAATTGTAGAATTGTAACCCATACCAAACTCCGAAATCTGTTCCACAACTAATTGTTGTGCTGTGCTCTGAAATTTACTGCTTTTTTGTATATATATTATTTTTCACAAAAAAGAAAAAAAAAGTGATGATAAAAAAAATACATATATATTCCTTCTAACCTCCAATGTTCTGGAGCAGCTAAAAGGAAAAATCTGAGATGATGATATGGTAGCC
The DNA here is from genome assembly GCF_023851605.1 of Tamandua tetradactyla. Taxonomy (NCBI): domain Eukaryota; kingdom Metazoa; phylum Chordata; class Mammalia; order Pilosa; family Myrmecophagidae; genus Tamandua; species Tamandua tetradactyla. The sequence goes on from NC_135340.1 coordinate 55,954,585, forward strand.
CATGAAAAACTCTGGGATCTGTCCTGTAACTACTTGTTGAACAGTGCTTTGAAAACTATTGCTTTTCACTTTCTTGGCTTTGTAAAACCATACAGCTTTTTTTTTTTTGGCATGGGCTGGCTCCGGGAATCGAACCGAGTCTCTGGCTTGGCAGGCAAGAATTCTGCCACTGAGCCCTACACCGCCCTCTGTGCTTTGTATATATGTTATATTATAAATTTAAAAACTTAAATACATATACACACACAAAAATGGATCAGGATCTTCATTAGGAATGTCTCCAGGTTGATGTGCTTAGTCTCCCAGAAAAAGGCAGTGTTTTATTTTGTTTTTAAAGGCGATAAGACACTGTATGTTCTTAATGACATAAGTAAAAGTCAGAAATAACACTAGCTTTAATGGACTGCTAAAGATTTACATTTGAGAAGAACATGAAAAGTTCAGTTCACAATGTTTTCTCTTTAAATGATATATTTACAGCTGTACTGATATCATTATCTCAAGCAATTGGCAATATTAAAGTCGATTTTTAGGACTCCCAATTACATTTCATATATAAACAAAATAAGGTGGATATTTAAAAATTTTCACCTATAGCAATACATAAAAATCTACAATAAAACAAAAAGCCAACATAAAACTCGCCATCTTCCCTATCCTTCCCTTTGCACCCTGTCCAAACCACTGCTAGTTTCTGTTTTTCTCTCTCTTTTTTTAATAGCCTCAACTTCTTTCCATGTCTACCAATATCTATCAATTTTACCTGCTCTCCCTTAGTCTCTCCATAGATCCCCGTCACAGCCTTCCCCCTGGTTCTTTTATATGCATTTTTTCACTTTGGCTGCCAGTGATCTTAGCAGACAGCTCCGATGCTGTAACAATTCAGACTTAAAGATAGACTCTTGAGGCTGCACTACTGAAAATATGCACTCATGCTCCTAACCATGACATTCAAGAACCTATTTTCCATTTTTATGGACATGTTTGTCAACAGCTGTATTATTAGCAAATGTCTACTGTAGTAGCTATAAAAGGGAATCAGATTCATTGAAAATTTAAAACTACATGTTAAACTTGAACATTTTTTTTTTTTATCCTTCTCAAACTCTGGTTTGGTGGTGTTAAGAAAAAAGGTATTTATCACATATACGGAGTATTTGTAACAGTTTTCTTTTGAAAAGCATAAGCACCACAAGCACACACATTCCTGACCTGCAACATTGTAAGGAAAAGTAGTGTGACATTCAGATATACTAATGGCACAGAAACTCGAATAGGTTTGATTGGGTTTATGGACATCAGTGGGAGCTCAGGCCTGAGGACCTGAGCCCTTTTAGTCCTCCACTAAGACATGTCATCATATAATGCAGCTGTGTGTGCACAATAGCGAAGAACAAGCCTGTAGAGTGGACACAGCATGGGATAAATAGTGCCTTCTTAGAGCCAATACTACATATGAGACTGTGGAACAATCCACACAAATGTGTAACACACACAGGGTCAGGCCTAGAAAATTCCTGGCAGCCTAATCTGGAACAGAAGGTTGGATTTGATCCCTCCTGGGAAGTAAGGCTGGACCTTCCTATTCATAATTAACCTATTGAAGCTTCAACTAACAATGCAACATGGTTGAACCTCGTGTAATAATTCCATTCCTGGCTCAACATTAGCCACTGCAGGGAATGCAGAGATGAATAAGGCCCTCTCTTCTTTGGTCATATGGCAAAAAAAACAGTGATTGTCAAAGCATGAGCCCATTATCAGCTGCATCAGAATTACTGGGTCTTGTGAAAAATGCATGTTCCTCACTTAGGGGATTATATAAGATTCTACAAAGGCTCCATGCATTAGGGTAACTTTCCAGAAACCTAAAACCTCCAGATGGGTCCCTGGACAAGAAAAATCCTGAAACCTACAGAGGCCAGTCTCTTCTGAACATAAACTAGTTCTATCTCCCGACCCCATAATATTATCAGCCCCTTCCAACATGAAAAACTTAGAATGGGCATAGCCCAAATACCCCTAAAGAGCTGGAGAAAGATCAAAGGTGATGGTAGAGTTATATAGAGAAGGTAGGGTTTAACAAACAAGTATGACTGTTGTATCATTACACTGGTATGTCTTTTAGTCTCCAGTATCTCAGAGCAGCTAGAAGTAAAAACTTAAAATTGTGGAATTATAGCCCATACCAAACTCAGAAATCTGTTCCATGACTAATTGTTGCGATGTGCTTGGAAATTTATTGCTTTTTTGTATATACATTATTTTTCACAAAAAAGAAAAAAAAGTCTATGGTGATGATTAAAAAAAGTATTTATTCCTTCTTTCCTCCAATGTTCTGGAGCAGTTAGAAGGAAAAATCTGAGATGATGGTATGATAGCCCATGAAAAACTCTAGGATCTATCCTGTAACTACTTGTTGAAGAGTGCTTTGAAAACTACTGTTTTTTTGCTTTGTATATACTCTGTTATATTATACAATAAAAAAAAGCTTAAAAAAACTGCATGTTCCTGTGCACTGTTCCCAGAGATTGTGATTCCATGACTCCAGAGTGGTACCCTGAAATCGGCATTTTTAAGCTTAATTTTTATGTTTTTCAGTTATATGAAACATTTATGTAGTTCTAAAACTAAAACTATGAGAAATCTAGGTTCTATCCTTGTCCATTCCACCCTGTTCCCGCTTTTCTGCTACAGGTAGCCTTTTAGTAATTTTTGGTTTATTCTTCCATTGGTTTATCTATTTGGCTCATCCCTCCACTGTTTCTTTTGAAAACTTAAGTATTAATATCACATGCACACAATATGCATATATACAGACACGCAGAAAAAAAAAAAACCCTGCGTTTTTTACAGGCTCTGATGTACATAAAGAATTGGGAAACAAACTCTAGAACTAAGACATGATTTACTGGCTATGTGATCTTGGAAAAATTAAATTCTCTAAGCCTCAGGCTTTTCCTCTGTAAAATGGAGTTACTTTTATTACATAAATGCCCTTAGAAAAAGAGCTAACAATACAGATCAGTACTCAATAAATGGAAGCTATTAATACTAATATCATTTTCATTCATTAATTAAACAAATATTTAATGACTATTCATTATGAGTGAGGAACTGTTCCAGGCCCTGAGGATACAATAATGTATAAAACAAAGTTCCTGCTTTTAAGGAAATTTATTCTAACGTGAAGTGGCAGTTAGATTCAGTTGTCAACTTGGCCAGGTGAAGGCACCTAGTTCTGTTGCTGCAGACATGAGTCAATGGTTCGTGAACCTCATTTGTTGCTAATTACATCTGCAGTCAGCTAGGAGGCGTGCCTGCTGCAATGAATGACGTTTGATTTAATTGGCTGGTGCTTAAATGAGAGAGCGCAAGGTAGCACAGCCCAAGCAGCTCAGCATACCTCATCTCAGCACTTGCAGCTCAGCCCAGGCCTTTGGAGATGCAGAAAGGAATCACCCTGTAGAAAGTTGTTGGAACCCAGGGGCCTGGAGAGAAGGCCAGCAGAGATTACCCCGAGCCGTCCCACGTAAGAAAGAACCTCAGATGAAAGTTAGCTGCCTTTCCTCTGAAGAATTAACAAAATAAATCCCCTTTTATTAAAAGCCAATCCATCTCTGGTGTGTTGTATTCTGGCAGCTAGCAAACTAGAACACGTGGAGTGAGGGAGATAATAATTAAATATATGAAATAAAATTAGGTGGTGATCCATGAATAAGAGGAAAAGGCCGAGGAAGGGAATTGAGCATTGGCAGATGTGTCATTCTCTTTTATATAGGACAGTTAGGGAAGGTCCCACTGATTTAGGTAACATTTCAGCAGACACCTGCATGAAGTGAGGGATGAACCACAAGAGGAAGAGAGTGCCAGGCAGAGGAAAGAGCAAGTGCAAAGGCTCTGAGGTAGCTCTGTACTTTGTGTATTCATGAAACAGCAAGGAAAACTGTGTGTCTTGAACTAGGAACAAGGAGTAAGAGTAAATTCAGGGAGGCCAGATCATGCCAGGCGTTGTCAGCTGTAATAAGGACTTAGGAATGTATTCTAGTTGTAGTATGAAGTCCCTTGACCGTTTCGAGCAGAGGAAAGATGTGATCAGATGTAAGGTTCAAAGGATGACTCTATCCCTGGGTGGATAAAAAACTGAAAATAGCCCAAAGGTAAATACAGGGTGATCAGTTGGAAGACTACTCAACACAGGAGATCAGTAACTCAAGGAAGAGATGATGGTGCTTTTGTCAAGAACAGTAATAGTGGATATGGAAGGAAGTGTGGTTTTTTTGGTCTGAGCCAATTAGGTAAACAGAAATGCCATTTGCTGAAATGTGGAATACTGGAGAAGAAGCAGGTTTGGGGGAAGAAGAGTAAAGAATTTCATTTTAGACATGTTATTAGACATCCAAATGAAGATGCTGAAAAGGCAGGTGGTTATAAACAAGTCTGGATTCAGTGTCCTTATTTCCATTTCCCAGGAGATGGCTTATGCATCTCTAAGAAGTCTTTGAGCTCAAATATTGTCTGGCCCTCCATATTCTGGTTCCTGGATGAACTTTTCATCTAAGGGCACAGAATAGGTAACAGGGGTGATGATTAGAAATAGCAATGTTTATTACTGCTAAAGTCTAAAAATAAAGCAGTTCAGAGGTAGGAGACAGTAAATGGCCTTTTGTAGCCCAACACCTACCATAGCACCCTAGGAGGCAAAGGGCATTTCTCCTGTTTCTTGGGAGATCATTGAAGGACAAAAGCTACAGGCCATTTCAAAACTGTGTTCCTGAAATCTTTACTGTGATGTAGTAGAGTTGATAAGGGAGGCTATGAGATATCTGCAATGATGGTCCCATAGAATATCAGTGTGAAGGTACTGAGTAGAGCAGCAATTTTAGGAGAGAATTTCCTATATACACATCAGGATTTTGATAAGTCAAGTCAAATGTACTAAGTAACTCTACCATTCCTTTTCAGAAGCATATGTCCTAAACTGAGTTGGGTGCCCCTCCTCCATGCTACCATAACAGGCTACACATATCTCTAGTATTGTCTATCATCTATTATAATCTGTTCATGTGTCTGTGCCCCCCACTGTTTATTCCAGGAGCACAGTTATTGTTTCCTATTCATCCTTGTATTGCTGTCCTAGCAGAAATGGGCTCACACAGGCACCAAATACATATATGATGAGGGAATGGAAGACTAAATCCCTTTCTGCAATGCCAGGTTTTTCATTTTATTTTATTTCTCTTTTTCTTCTCTATTTCTATTTTTTACTGAGAACATTTAATGACATGAAACAGAGGTTTTCTTGAAATGCCTGGAGAAAGCAGGATTCTCTTCTTAATCCAAAAGACTAGGACAGCTTACTGTAAAGACCTGATTTTAAAGAGGCCCAAGGCTGCTAAAGATGGGAGAGGCAATATTAACATGAAGATTTGTGGGGGGAAAAGCTTACTGAAGAGAATCAAGAGCTCTGCAAGAAATGACTAGGTGGCACTGTCAAGAGATGATGCTGAGGGATGCCAGTCACCATCTAGATTCCACCAGGACTATTGTGGGTTCCTAACTCAGTATAAAATCCCATGAAGGATTCTGAGTTTCCCATTTAAGGTCCTTCACTTCTAGGATTTTGGACACTGACAAGAAAGATTAAAATGATTTCTGCTTGGTCTCTGATGGGTGTTAACAGACACAACCATTCATAAATAAGAACACAGTAAGAGCACAGTGTTCATAATTAAGAATCAAGCACACAAGAGATACCTGATTCTGCTTTCTGCACGGCTAATCCAAAAAAAATTATGCAAGTTTTTATTGGCAGGGTCTCATGGCAGTACAAAATGATGTTCTACCTACAGAGTTAGGGAACTTGGGCATTCTGGATATAAAGCAAACAATACTTGCTTAGAGTAAGACTTCAACAATAACAATGTTAGTTATCCAAAGGAATGTGAAGTGAACGATGACCTATCATTAAGGGAGGGAGGCGGTGGAAGTATATGATATAGGAATTTGAATGGTGACCAAAACAACAAAAAGTGTCGTCTTTCACCTAGAAATAAATGGATAAGTTCAGGCCCTTGACAGGCTGAGAACTTCCCACCGCATTATTCCTCCAAACTGAAAACTTCTTGGAAATCGAACTGGGCCAAAACTGAGCACCATTTACAGGGAAAGCTCAACCTCCACTCTGAAAGGGCAGGTGGAACTTCTCTAAAATGTCTGAGTCCCTGGGGATCTCCCAAGCGGTCCCACCGCCCTCGCTGTCTACAGCCCACAGGGCTATCACATCTCCGCCCTTCCTCATCCCGGGCCCCCCTTGGAGAGCGTCCGAGCGGAGCCCACAGGGCCAGACGCCTGACCACTTCCCCAGCGACACGGAAGGTAAGGGCCACTCCCGCGTGACCCCACTCTGCGCCGCGGCCCTTCGGCTCACCCCAGGCAGCCAGACAGTCGATCTGCAGAGGCAGCTTTTCTAGGATAGGAACTGGCTCGAAGGCGTCATGCATGGCGACGGGAGAGTCGGCGCCGCAGCCGCCTCACCCCGAGGGGGTCGGGCCAGGCCAGGGGCGGGCACCTCGCCCGGAGAGCTTAGACCAGAATCCGGCCAGGTACCCCAACTAAAGGCCCTTCAGCAACAGAGCCAGCATCAACTCCGGACTTCCTGCTGGATTAAGCCCGCCCTTTCCGCCTTGAAATCCCTCCTCTTCCGCCCTGGCTCCAATCTACCCTCAAAAAAGTGCCCGGGCCGGGTTTCTTTTTCCTGCTAGCTCAGAGCTTTTTCCTCGTAGGTCTTATTAGCCATAGGCTTAACAAGAAGGGACAGTAATCTTAATGTCGTAACTGTCTTAGGCATTGTAGCTTGGGCTTTGGCGTCAGCCACCCCTGGGATGGAGATGTGCCATTTCGGAAATTAGATGTCTTTTAGGAAATTGATCTCTCAAGTCTTTTTTCCTTATCTGCAAAATGAAGGTAATGTTACGCACCTTCGATTTGTTGTAAGCGCTTGGCAACTCTTGAGACTCTAAGCATTCAATAAATGGTGTATTAACCATTCCCAAATAATTTACCTTACCACTGTATTTTGAACGTTGTCCTAAGCCAGTGGTTCTCAAAGTGCGGTCTCTGGACCAGCATCACCTGGAAACTTGCCAGAAATTCAGTCTCAGGACTCATTCTAGCCCTATTATAACATAATCTTTGGGAATCCAGCAATCCGTGTTTTAATAAACCCCTAAGGTAAGTGCACACCCTCTCAATCTTGGGAACTACTGTTCTAGGCCAGGGTTTCTCAAATGCAGCACAAGTGACATTTAAGGCATAATTAGGTTGTGAGGGACTGTTCTATGCATTGTAGGACCATTAGCAGCAACTTCAGCCTTTACCTACTAGATGCCAACAACATCCTCGCCCCAGTTACAATAAAACATTTTCAGACACTGTCAGATATTCCGGGAGGGGGGGGGGGGGCGGAATCACTCCAGCTGAGAGCCACTGTTTTAAGCCAATACTTCTTAATGTGCATAGGCCTGGAGATCTTGTTAAAATGTAGATTCTGATTCAGTAAGCCCAGGGTAAGCCCTCACTGGTAATTTCTTACAAGCTCCCAAGTGTTTTTGATGCTATAGGTCTTTGGACCACATTTTGAGTAACAAGAATTGATTCAGTAACCCTTCGGAGTCAGCAAAATAAATGGCTTTTAAAATTGCTCTTCTCATTCTCACCAATTTGACTCTCTCAAGCTTTGTTTTACATCTTGATATTCCTTTTAGGGAGGTAAGAGACATAGCTCTTTCCTCCTATTGGTCCTGTGCAGTATGAGGTATTCCCTCTGGAGACTTAAGTACAAGAACAACAATAAAACTAAGTTTGAACTTGCCTTCCATGCGGGACACCCGGGTTCAATTACTAGACCATGTACCCCACCAAAAAAAAACTAAGTTTGAGCTGCAAGAATAATCTGTAACTGGCAATTTCCCCTGAAGAAAAGATCAGGTACATTACAAAATTAAGCATTTTGGTTTGAAGCAAAAATGTAAAAGAAAAAAAGGTTGTAGTCTATGATATAAAGTCAGAAAACTGGTACTGGTGCACTTTATTTGTATACAATGTCAGTTTTTCATCTGTACATAAGGAATACCTATCCCATCATTACCAAATGCTGTTTGTGAGAATCAAAATATTTTCAAGTTGTGAGAAATGTAGAGAATGCTAAACAAATCTTATGTTATGGCTGATTTTCATCATAGGTAACTGCCTTCTTGAAAATTTAGAATTACTAGCTACGATGCTGGAAGAAAGCCTAACACCTTTTAGTTCCAGGCCCAAAGGCCAAGACCTATGTAAACAATATAACCTCAAAGGTAACAGGTCATTGGGGGACTGTAAATTCTTTTGAACCTGTCCTAAGAAGTGATATGCCATATCCAATCCCAGTAACATAGTAAGCCCTGAGAAAAAGCTATAGAATTTGTACTGTTCAATCCTATTTGACAGAATAGATTTTTGCCTCAAGTAAACATCTACCAGCCTCAAAAAATATTTGAACCAACTCTCAGCTGCATTATAACTATTATTCACCTGCTAAGTTTGAATCTGCAAGAGCAGAAGAATACATGACAGTAACACCAGCCTTTTTCTAATAAGTTAGCATGAAAATATAATCAGCTCTTCAGACTGTCTGTTCCTTAAAGGTATAACCTAGGTGATTTTTTTTTAAATCACTTTAGTAGAGAGTTATAGAGAAATACTACATAAATATTAACACTTTCACTATAGTATGTGTTAGGGCATTAGTTAATGTGGTTGGTCATTGGATTCTATTGAAATTAGGACTACCTAGAATAAAAGTCACGGAAGGAAAATTTCCTCAAGAAGGAAACTGGGAGAAAGAAGGATCTTCAGAGAATACTGTGAAAAAAATGAGAAAAATATATTCATTTTGTTAAAATTCTTTATATTAAAAAGTGGCATGAACTTTTTATGTAGAACAAAAATCTTGGGAAGGCAAAACTGGATAAAACCATTAAAACAGAAATATAATGTTTCAAATGAATCCCATCACCTTGTGATGCCTCTTATAAACAGTTTCGAAACCAACACCAGATATAAGGACTATCAATCCTAAAGAATGAGCAGCAGTCCAGGGCCTCCTCATGCAGGGATAATTGCTTAAATGAAGCCAGAAGGACCTGTTACCTTTGTAGTTAGTTCCCACTTGTAAAGCAATACAGTCCCTCTAGCAGGGTGTTCACTCACAAGCACTTAGATGGGAGCACCTCTCTGGACCTACAATGAATGGCATTGCCTGTGCCGCCAGAGTGCCACCCTGGAGGCTTACAAAACAGTAGTTAAAAGTCCTGGAGTGTGTACCTGCACCACATTGCCAGCAATGGGATGTGTCACAATAGCAGATGTCAAAAGAGTTAAGCTAATATTTCTCTCTAAATTACATCTGAAATAGAAAAATCTTCAATATACACCATTTGTAAACAAAATTGCACTTGATTTTGTTGTTTAGACAATCTGAATCACACTGTAACAGTTTCTCTCTCCCTCTTTTTTCTTTTAATCATTGATAGAAACAGGGCTCTTTAACTCAGAAGGGCCCTTTATTCTTAAAACCACCGCTGCCAGTTGTAAACCCTGACTCTACAGGAAACTGAAAAGGCAATTATCAATTTCCCCCATCACCTACTAAAGTCCCTAAATAAATAAAAATCACTGGCAATTGCTCCTGAAGACTGCATTATGGTTTTGATGTCATCGTCCTTTAGAAGATGTTAAATTTTTAGTTTGACAGATTAAACAACTGAAACATTATAGAAGATTCAGGAACAATACACATAAATTTGCATAAACATCCACGTTCAGTGTGTGGGAGGGAAAGGGGCATCAACATTGTAAATAAGAAACTTGTAGGTTTTTCTCATCCTATGAACTTCTTTTCAACAAGATGTTCTCCTTGTTCTGACATCTCTTGCCAGTTCTAATGCAAAACGATCAAGGAACAGATCAGGATGTCATTGCCTCCTTTAACTCCATGGAACAGTGGTAGAAACCTGACACAGAAGCTGATCTCTTCCCTAATAATGAGCCATCTTCAACTGCAAATACCCCCAGTCTTTACTCCATTTTGGACCTTTCAAAGTGTGTAATCATTCGTTCCTAGGAAAAAAAAAAAAAAGGTTAATTCTAAGTATATTAATTAACAGCTGTTTACATTTCAAGTATCTTCTATACATACCATGACACACACATTTCCCACAAATACTTATTTATGTTACTTAAATATTCATTACAAAGGTTCCTAACCATACTTGAAGATTTTGAAACAACAAATGACCAAACCATACACAAGATCAACTGAATCAAAATCTTTGGGCCTCTGGACGTCAAGCCACAAATGAAAAGGAACTGTCAGACCAGGATAATGTGACATATATTTATTTAAGATTGAGCTTTTATAAAACTGTACCTCTTCTGACTGAAGAATTTAAACTTTAGCCACAAGTATGTCCACTACAACAGTCAGCAATATAGAAAAAAATATAAGAACTAAACGTCCAAAAATATAGGACTGTATAAACACATTATGGTATATCTGTACAATGAAATATTATATACTCATTGAAATTAAATTTGATTATAAAATAGTATTTACAGTATCTCATTTCCATTAACAAAAATTATATGTACTACTATTTCCTTTCCTGTCCTATTTTTTTATATATATTTTTCATTTTCCCTTGAACTAAGTACTTATCACAAATTTATCCCAAAATCCAGATGAAATGTAAATCCCTTTTTAATATGATCAATCATATCAAGTATCATATAAAGTATCCTGTTCACTTTTTTCTTAAAAATACCCTTTCTGAAACTCTCTTCTGCTCTATTCTAGACTGGTCAGTCTTAAAAACTGTTGCACAACTGTCACCCTTGAACTTTCTTATATCACCACCATGAAAATTATCCCTGCCTCTGTTTTATGTTGGATCCTTTATTTCCTAGATTTCAAGCCTTCTTGCTTAGTTGATTTCCTCAGTTTTATAGAGAACGTTTTCCACCATTTTCTTCAGAAAGCACATGTAAGATATCATTTTTTAATTTTTTTCCCATCTGAAAGCATCTTTATTTTACCCTCATGGTAAAATAGTTACTAGGTTGAAAATAATTTTCCTCAGAATTCAAAGACATTGTTCTATTATTTTCTGATTTCCAAAGTGATTTTTGAAGAACGTAATGATGTTTTCACTCTTTCATGTAACTTGATTCTCTTGTAATTTATTTAAATTCTTTTTCAGTTTTAAAAAAGAAAGACCTTCCTATTTATTGGGTATTCGTGCAAAGTCTTGCATAGCTTGTTCACACAGGAAAATATGAAGAGATGCGTAAAGTCACCTCTGAAAGTACTATAGTAAACCTGTATTCCCAGGAATGGCATAATTTGGTTTCACGAAGTCAGACCTCTCTGGGTAAAATATAGAGCTAAAGCCATAAGGAAGCACTGAAAATAAACGATTAGCAGAGGAAAGCCCCAAAAGGAAATACTACAGATATAACATGCAAGATGCTCTGAGAACTACACACCACAGAAAGCAAGATGTTATATTGGTAGGTTTAAATCTGAATGACAGGGTTTAAAATTATTTCAATACATACAACAGTGAAGGAATGTGACACTGTTTTCTGCATCACATAACAGGTCAGTAGGAAATGCACAAACCATTTTAACAGCAACCAGTCCTAACACCTTGAGTATGAATCAGGCAAGATGCTTCCAACTGGCTTTCTAAAATCAAAAGGTTTTGAAATGAGCTAGTATTCAGATTCTGTCTAGAACAAGTTCCCATGAACCCAGACTACAATTCTACATAAGACTTCATTTGAAGCTGTCTAGATGAATCGTGTGGAGGTATATTAAAAGTTAACAACATCAGTGGTATCAACTATAATTCTAAAAACCTGAAGAGAACAGTGACATAATTTAATTACTAACCTCATCTGAATCCAGAAGGGCTGGAAGTGCTCTGCAGAGAGAAAAAACACCAAACTGGACAATGTAAAATAGAGTCATAAATGGTTCATAAAGGACAGCAGAATAATGAATGCCACGTGATACTTTTTTGTAATTACCTAAGATTTATATCTTATTAATGGCCCCTTCAGGAGAGAAATAAAAATAACACAAATATAAGAAAACAAACAAACAAAAAACCCCACATATATATCCTACATTCTAATAGGGCCAATATTTCATGAAAATTATAGTCCTGGGAAGGAATTCAAAAATTGTATTCCCACTGATCTCAATAGCTAAATCTTTCTAAGAAGAATTATCCTCTGAACAAATAATTCCATATACTTTGGTCTATATATCATTACTAATCTTTTAATTATTTATTTCTTTTAATTATAAGCATTCTCATTCCTATGTTTCTCAGCCAATGTATGTATAACAATAAAACGAGTACTAACTATAAAACAAGATTCTTGTGGTAATGATTCAAAAACTTACACATCTGTCACAGAAGAAGGAACATTCTCTTCTACCCACTTCAAATCATCTTCCTGCTGGGAACATACAGGTACCAGTTGTTAGTAAACTGCACTAAATAATAACTCTCAAGTAAGGATTTAAAGAGATCTTAACATTTTTAAATTTAATCTTTTGCTATTCTGTGTAGTACATTCACGTAACAACTGGGACTGCTAACAGAAAAGTCAAATAATTTAATTTTAAAAACCATATAATAGAAATATAAAATGATGCTCTGCATAATTAAATGTTCTTTTCTCAATGGCCTAACCCTGGGAGTTTGCTTCAGGCAGGCTTTGTTCTTTAAAACCGAGATAAATTTGAAAGCCCTTACTGTAGAGTGGATGCATAGTTCTAAAACAAATGCTGACTGAAAAAAATCCTTGGGCCTTGTTAATGAAACTATGACTTCATTAATGAAGACTGACAAAAAAGAACCATCAGATTGGTCTGGTATTTTTTCAATATATAGCAACAAACCATCTAATTAAAGACAACTAGGCCTCAGAATCACTTGTGCCTGTTCTAAAAAATGTTAAGGGAACATCTATCAAAAATATTTCTAAACAAGCATAATCATAAATGTATACAAAAATCCTTAAGGCCCATGCAACAGAACTAATGAGCTTCACTAAAGGCTGGGGGACAGAGCAAAGACAAAGGAGGAATATAAGTCATAGTTACTGCTTTGTTCATTTTACTGTTTCCATTTGGTTCTTGTTTGGTACTTCTCATTTTCATTCCTTCTGTGGAAGAAAAAAAGTAGACAGGTTAAAATTATGTTAACAGACTAGCAAAAACGAATTTAGAACTTTATTTTTAGGCTTATTGACTGATTAAATGATAAATGTTTCTTTATCTTTACATTTATACTGTGAAGTTCAAAGCTAAATTTTTAGCTTATCTCCAGCAAGTAAACTCTACTTTTAATGTGTATTTATTTACTGAATTTACCCTGGCTTCCTCTTATGCTTCATACCCTTATTTTCTCTATACCCTAACTTCATCAAATACCTAAAAGAGGAATGCTATTGTTGTAAAATAATAGACAATAGAGATTTGTATATCTCGATTTTGATATACAAATGTCATACTTAACTTTGCTCTATTTTTAAAAACCAGAAAAGAATATTTAAAGCAAAAATAAAAGGTGAATTTCATCACTACCAAAGCTTTCTTTCAGCATAGGTTCCTTTTGTTCATCCTCTTCCTCTTCCTCAGATAATGGTGAAAAGGCAAACCTGGCAGAACAAAGACAGAATAGAAGGGAAAAAAATTTAGAAAACTATCAACTCCTCTATTATTTGGATTTTACAGGACTGATTACTGAAACTGCAATTGCAGTCATTCAATTATTTAACAAATAATGAAATAATTCTTCCCTTTCAGAAAGCTGTCAACTGCTTATATTAGCAAGGGAGAAGCATTATGTTTAGAGTCTAGGCTCAGTCAGGCATTACCTTAGACAAGTTAATTTCTCTGTGCCCTAGTTTCCTCATCTGTAAATGGGGATAATAATAGAGCATTATTCATAGGGCTGTTTTGTGAAAATTAAATAAGTTGTAAATAAAGTGCTTAGAACAATACCTGACACATGGAAAGCATTTGATAAATGTGCATATATAAGAATATCTATCATACAGAAGTAAGAAAATTCCCATGTAATTTAAAATCTTAGCCTTCAAATTGAGATTTAGGAAGATGGAGGCCTGATCATGTGGGTCCCAGGTACTTTAAAATCCGTTTCCAAGTAGAAAGCTGAGATGATGATGAAGGTCTAATCTTGTACACCTAATGCCTTTCCTTGCCAACTTCCAAGAGAGTCAGCAAAGTGGCTGCCAGAAAGATAATTCCTCTAGAATGCTTTAGTTTTGACCTTACTCTACTTTTATTTTATTGCTGCCAACTATTTTCAATCTACCTTGTTTTGAAAATCTCCCTTTCAAGATAAGCTTGAGGAGGTGCACTCTCATTGCTTCTATTCAGTATTATACTGGAGGGCCTTGCCCATGCAATAATACAAGAAACAGAAATGAGGAAGGAAGATTATTTGACAAGGAAGGAACAACAGTCATTAAGTAAAACAAAAAGACTGTTTATTGAGAAAAGATAGAAACCATTAGAGTTAAGATAATTTAGGATGGTAGATGGTTAGAGTTAAGATAATTTAGGATGGTAGATGGTAGTAAGACAAATATACAAAAAAACCAGAAGCATTCTTATTATTTAGAAAAGTCATACATAATATATTTTTAAATATTTTTGACAAAACAAAACAACATACAAACATGCACATTCTTAACATATGAATATTCCATACCTAGTGTACAATCAATGGCTCACAATATTATCACATAGTTGTATATTCATCGCCATGATCATTTCTTAGAACACTTGTATCACTCCAGAAAAAAAAAATAAAAAGGAAAAGAAAACCTCATACATACCAAACCCCTTACCCCACCCTCTCATTGACCACTAGTATTTCCATCTACCCAATATATTTTAACCTTTGTTCCCCCTATTATTTACTTTTTATCCATATTTTTTACTCATCTGTCCATACCATAGATAAAAGGAGCATCAGACACAAGGTTTTCACAATCACACAGTCACACTGCAAAAGCTATATCATTATACAATCATTTTTAAGAAACATGACTACTGGAACACAACTCCACAGTTACAGGCACTTCCCTCTAGCCACTCTAATACACCTTAAACTAAAAAGGGGATATCTATATAGTGTATAAGAATAACCTTTAGGATAACCTCTCGACTCTGAAATCTCTCAGCTTCTGACACTACTTTGTCTTATTTCTCTCTTCCCCATTTTGGAAAAGGTGGTTTTCTCAATCTCTTGATGCTGAGCCCCAGCTCATTCTAGGATTTCTGTCCCACACTGCCAGGGAGGTTTACACCCCTGGGTCATGTCCCATGTAGAGAGGGAGAATGCAGTGAATTTGCTTGAGAGAGAGATAGCAACAAAAGAGGTTCTCTGGGGGTGATTCTTAGACCTAATTTTAAGTAGCCTTAGCCTATTCTTTGCTGGGATAAGTTTCATGTGAACAAATCCCAAGACTGAGAGTTTGGATTACTGATTTGGTTGTCCCACAGCTTGCAAGAACATCAGGAATTCTCCAAATGGGAAGGCTGAATTCTCCCCCTATCTTGCCATTCCCCCAAGGAGACTCTGCAAATACTTCTTTATTCACTGTTCAAATCACTCTGGGATTTATAGGGGCATCACACTGGACAAACCTACAAAAATCTCATGACCTAGTCAAGATTCCATGCACTTATGGTGTTCAATTAAACCGTCTATACAAGCTAAATTAGGAAATGCACTAGTCAAAATATAAATGTTACACCGAATAAGCATTTTTTGCTCTAGTCTCACACCGAAGTTGAAGTTCCAAAATATCAATTACCATCTATTTTCAACACCCTGCAGTATGACATTCCTTTGTTCTTCCTCACATAAAAACATTTTTTAATTTGTACATTTAGTCATTATCATTGTACACTCCAGGCACTCCTACATTATAACATCTCAGTCTTTCTTGTATATCTTTCCTTCTGGTTTCATATGTGCCCCCAACTCTCCTCTTTCTATCATACTCATATTCAGTTTCATTCAGTCATACATAATATTTTTAAAGACTACATTCAAAAGAGCTACAAAATAAAATATTTAAATAGAAAATTACAAAACATAATTGATGCATTCAAAAAAAATGGAGAGATATCATATTCAAAGATGAAACTATCAAAAATATAAATGTCCCTAATCAATTCATTAATTCAATTAAATTCCCATCAACATCCCAAAAGGTTTTCCTAGAATTAAACAAACTATCTAAAATTCATTATTAAAGACCAAAGATCTAACGACAAAGGCTGGTTTTAAAAAAGACAATAATAGGCGCCTCCATATATCAGAAGCTAGACTAATGCTATTGATGAATTAGAAGAGAATGGAAAACTTAGAATTAAACAATTCTTCATGGATTCAAGTCTCACTTAAGAAAAATAAATGTAAAACTTATTTGTAATGGTTAGGTTCTTGCGTCAACTTGGCCAAATGATTATGCCCAGTTGTCTGGTCAGGCAACCACTGGCCTGACTGTTGCTGCGAGGATATTTCATGGCTGGCTGATAAACTGGAAGGCTGGCATATTAAATCATCAGTCAGTTGATTGTATCTATGGCTGATAACATCTGTGATTAACTAAAGTGTGCTTCAATGAGATAATTCAATCAGCTGAAGGTTATTAAGGAAGAAGAGAGACTCTTTCACTGCTTCTTCAGCCAGGGAGCCTCTCTTAGGGAGTGCATCCAGACACTTCACAGGAGGCACCAGCTTCATAGCCTGCCCTGTGGATTTTGGGCTGTTCCATTCCCACGGTTGCATGAGACACATTTATAAATCTCATATTTACAGATCTCTCCTGTTGGTTCCGTTTCTCTAGAGAACCAGTGTGCTAGAGAATATTAACACAGTATTCAAAGAAACTATTAAAGAGAATTAACTTTATGACTTCAGGTCAGAAAAGGATTTTTTAAACAAGACATAAAATGTACAAACCATGAAGTTTTTTGAAAAGAATGAAAATTTGAATCCACATTTATAAGTTTCCTTATGACCAAAAGACCATAAGAAAAAAAAAAAGATCAACAAGCCAGGAGAAAATATCTGCAAAATGTTAGTCTCCAAAATATATTAGCTATTCCTATATTAAGAAAATGATCAATAAGCCAATAAAAATTAAGCCAAAGATATAAAAAGTTGATCCACAGTAGGAAAAATCTAAGGGCCTATAAGCAAGTAACTTGGCCTTAAATGCAAATCAAATATTAAACAATAATTCTCATCCACCAGAGCCACAAAAATTAAATAAAATGGGAGGTGTAGGGGAAGGGAGAAGAGAGCTTCTATTTTACTATTTGTAGATATCCAGTTTGTTTCAGTTTTTTGAAATGCAATACAGTAATACTTTTAAAATTACAAATACACATACACTTTAAACCCAATAATCACAAACCTCATCATTAAATTGATATTTACTGAACATCCACCATGTGTCAAGAATAGTTCTACTGCATTTTTTTCTGTTGCTGGGGAAAGCAGCATGCTTGTTGTGCTCCCTTCCCAGGAAGGAAAGAGCATAAGGAAAGAAAACATTGATTTCTCCAGATTCCATATGTATCTTTTTCCCTTCCTATCATTCTGCTGTAAGAATCCTTATCCGTAAAGCAATTATATGCTGAATCCTTCTAGTGAATCACTGGACATATGGGTGGTCATCATGGTAACTCCAAAATACCCCAAACTGGAAATAGGCCAAATGGACATCAACAGGGGAATAAACAAATTAATCATATTACATCTGTACTATGTAATATGCCATCAGTGAAAATAGAGACTTCAATTTAAACTGGTTATCTTAGATGGAATTTCTACAACATACTGTTAGGTGAGTAAATAAAATTCTAGTTTTGTTAAATGACAAAACAAACCCATTTATTTATATAACATATGAACAGGGAATAAAATGTTCATATTTTATTGAATATTTATTTATTAAATATTTATTTTCATATTTATTTATTAAATATTGAAGGATTTACCCCATTAGGCTGTTGACACTGGAGTTACTGGGAAAGGGAGTAATGTTTTAAAACAAAAGAGGGAGAAGAAAGATGGAGATAAAGAAAAAAGACTGAAGAAAGGGAAAAAATTCATATAGACGGTACAGTGAATACTGATACAGCAGCAATCAGAATGTCAAGATTCATTCTGAACAGTGTGATTTCGGGTCTTTCTTTTCTTTCACACTTTTCCCTACTGTTTAATTATTTTTAAACAAATTCGTATTATAGTCTGAAAAGTCAATAAAGCTAGTTTCATGGGTAAGGAGAAGGATCTCACCTATTTTCTTTCCAAATGTTTTACTGGTATGTCTGTATATAAAATTAGTTGTTTAATTATACCATTTCACCCTTTTCCTTCTTTGGTGGTGGGTTGCTTTATAACAACACTTAACTGTCTAAATGCAAAAGAAGAAAAAGAAGGGAAACAAAGGAATGGATATTCACAAAACAAAGATATCAGTTCCTAAATAACTGAGTTTTGTCAACACTGGACAACGTAAATTCACATGTGGATTTTTAATTCCAAAGTCAGTAACATAAGTTTTCATTTAATCTTCTCTACTATTACAAATGAGCTGGGCTGCTGACTTTAGAAACTGTTCTTTTCTTCTAGGTAATAGGCAGGAGAGACATTCATCACAAGTGTCACAATCTACCTACCTTCGTTATTTACCCATATGAATACTTGTATCATCAGAAGATGTCACAGCCGAAAGAAATCTCATATAATTAGTTCAATTCCCCTTCATTATATGAAAAGGAAACTATGGCCCAGAGAAGTAAAAAGAAGCAGCATGCCAAAAATCACAGAGCAGGTTGATAACAGAGCTGAAATAAGAACCGATTTCTTCTGAATTCAGACCCAGTGTTCCTTCCACTAAATGACACTGTCCCCCAATGTACCACACTCAATTGATGTCACAGCTGTCCAACGGTCAATAAAGAAGAGTCTAAGAACCTCTGGTTATTTGCAGATGGTCGCCATAGAATCATGATGACAAAAAGGATCATGGAGAACAGCAACCGCCAGATGGCATCATCCACCCACAACTCTCTCCAGTCCTAATAAAAGGGGAAAAGTTCATTTATATACATTATGTTAGCACTCTGTCCACAGAGCCTTGTCAGAAAACAAGAATCTCTTATACATTCTTCAACTTATATTTACCAAGAGTCTGCTATGTGCTAGGCACTGTGCTAAGTGCTAGGGGATGCAGAGTGAATAAACATAGTTTTTTTTCCCTTGCAGCACTTACTGTATTAAAGAAAAGGCCCCAACTGAACTAAGCACTTATCAAAGCTTCATTAAAGCTGAGAATCTTTAGGGAAGGATTTTTACACAGGGTAAGAAAAAGTAACATTAGGTTATTTTTTTGCTTCATTTTCAGGTAGGTATGTAGATGTGTGTGTGTGTGTGTGTGTGTGTGTGTGTGTGTGTGTGTGTGTGTAGATGTGTGTGTGTGTGTGTGTGTGTGTGTGTGTGTGTGTGTGTGTGTGTGTATCTACCAAAGTAGAGCCCTAGGTGCCTCTTTACCTGATTGGTCATAGTCTTTGTGCTCAGATCTTAAGGATATGGTTTCTAATTAACATTAAGTACTCTGGATTTCCTATTTGAGAATTTTTAGTTAAGGTGAAAGTGGATCATGACAGATTATGGTTATCATACAGAATTCTTTCTCTGTACTAGGCTATGTAGTCAAATAAAAAAATTGTAAACCCTATAATACCAAGCACCATGAGAGTACAGGATACTTAAGATAACCTAGGAGGGATATCGAACCCTCAGAGTGGAGACTCAGCACTAATTTTGTATAAGGTGCATACCTTACAAGAATCTTACTATTATTATCAACTCACATCTTCTGTGTGTAAGACAGTACAGGATTCATAAATGCATGTGCTTATGACTCACCGACTGACAAGTCACTATCCTGAATTTCATGGTCGTCCAGATGATAAACACAATAGATGCTGACAGGAAATGAAAAACCTGGTTACAGTATGAATGTTTGTTTTCATCCCAAATTATATTCTCTGATTCCAGTTAAATGGAATTCCACACTCCCATAGCCCCCAATACATCAAAAAGTAATTTCTATTACTTACCTGAACAAATTTATTCAATACAAATGTACTGAATTTATTAATTTAAAATATATTTTCTCTAATTTACAAATTTACTGAATGCCTACATAAGCAAGGCCCATGTTACATACTGAAATGTTAGTAATGGAGAAAAAAGAATGCTATTTTAATAAAACTCCACCTTGTTTTGTCTACCCTCTCTGTGTTTAAAGAATAGTATTGTTTACTGTCTAGCTGCTTCAGTAACCCTACTAAGTATTAGAAAACAAGTTATTGGCAATTTAGATTTTTCTAATATTATCAATAATATACAATAGTAATCAAGAAATAAGGTAGAAAAAATATACTTGAAAAGCTAAGGGCCTCCTGTTAACCACCCTTCATTAATATTATTGCTTATTCTTTTCTTTCCTTTATCCTTAGTATAGTAACAATAATTTCTCTCTGGCTAATCAGATGAAAAACAGGATAAGCAGGTTGATAAAATGACTGCCACACAAACAAAAAAACTGGTTCCAATCACAGGCCAGACTTCATTATTCCTGGGACAAAGGCCAAAAGGCATACAAATGAGCCTATTTTTAGCTATGGTCTACTTAATGGCTATTTTTATGTACCCTTAGTGATATATATAAAAGCAATGTACCCCAATCTTAAATTCTGTATCTATTCAATAAAACCAAATAAGCAAGTGCTTATTTGCTTTTTAAAAAAACAAAAAACAAATGCTATTTGACACTCAAGCTAACTCGCCCCAAGAAAAAGAATGCCCCAAAGAACGGAGACAGAACTGAGACAGAAGAGGAAATAGAAAGAGTTGAAATTACAAAGCTGATATTCAGCTATGATACTTGAAAAAAAAAAAAGGTTCTTAAATCTTTTTTGAACCATAGACTTCTTTGAAAATTTGACAAAAGCTAAAGACCTTTCCCCAAGTGAAATGTGTAAACTGTATACGTAATTTCAGAGAGCCCACCCATGGCCTTGCAGGTTAAGAATCTCTGTTCTAGAAAGATCTCATTTAAAAAGGAAGAAAAAGTTTCTGACTTACCTGCCACTGCCAAAATAAGCGTGTTGGTGAAATGTCGGTACAAAGAGAGTTTCACAATGTTCCTCCGAAGTTTTAATAGCTTCATTGTTTGAGTCAAGCTAATAAATATGTGTTTGCAGGTCAAGGAAATCAACATTCAGAAAAAAACAATAAACTAGTAAATTAATCCTCAAGTTCTTTGAGGATCTAGGGTAATACTAATAGAGCTATGGATCCTAGAGACCTTACAGCTTAATCTCACAAACACCTTCAAGCCTTGCCAAGATTAATATGAAAAGTCATCAATTTCAATGAGACACTGAAGAGAAGACAGAACCAGAAGAAAATGAGGATGCAAAAAACAAGAGGAAAAAAATTGAGAGAAAAATAAAAACAAGAAGCTTTCTAAAGAAACAACAAAAAAGATGAAAAAAAAAGATATAGATGAATGGGAAATGAAATGAAGAGTAACAGGCAAGGGACAAAAAGTTAAACACCATATCTCTCCTCCTCAAATGTGGGTGACTCTGTTCTCAACTGTCCCAACCAATCAAGTCTAAGGCCATAATTACACTTTTGCCTACTTCACAGTACTACACTCAGTCCCCTCATGCCATCGTAAGGAATCTGTTATCAGCTGCCTGTGCTACCCTGAATTAAGAGAACCCTACACTGTCTGAGAATCCTAGGCAATTAGGCTCCAAAAGCAATGACTGCTAAATAGAAGTTATAAGAAAAAGAGAAAAGGAAAAACTGCTGACAACTAAAAAATATCTCTGCTCTTGTGTTCAAATTTCAGAATGAGGAGCTGGTATGAAAATAAGGGAATTGGAGCTTGCTCTGCTCTTTGACAGAGCCTTGGCAGCAACCTAGTCAATGAGTTAACTTACTGAATAGGTCAGTCCCATCTACCTCTCTCCACTCCTCCAAATAAGCATAGTAGCTCATAATGCACAGGTGCAGATACTGAGCTACAAAACTTTAGGCCATCTGAACCCAGAGTACTTCAACTTTGAACATCTTGGCAGTCAACTCAAATTCTGACTATTACACAATTTTATTCATATTCAGATTTCTGCAATAGTCACAGTGTATCAAGACAATAAGACTGTAAAATTGCACATATGACCAAACAAATACACAAAAGCCAAAATAACCCTCAAAAATAAGAAGTCGAAAAATTTAAATCCTTCACCAAACAGGCCAAGTCCCTAATAAACAAATTTTTACTTTTAAAAAGCAGGAAAAAGGACTATTCAAATAGAAATTTATTTAACTGCCTGCAAGCAAATAAATCAACCTTTATTCTGAAGGATGAAAGTCTTCAGATAATCCCAAGTCAGCTCACCCTGTAAGGGTTAAAACATTTGCCTTCTAAATCTATATATACATATATATAGATTTATAAGAGTCAAACAACTCATGCAGTTACTGAAACCATATTTTAACAATCAAAATCTTTTCATAATTTTCAAAGCTAGAGGCTGAAATAAAGAGCAAAACCAGAGTACCCAGAGATTCTAAGCGGGGCGCACAAAGAAGTCAAAAATCAAAGTGAAACGCTCATTTAAAAAAGAAAAGACAGAAAAGCACATTATCTTATGCTTAGTCCCCAGTCACTAACTTCTAATGTAACTTTTAAAAACAACAACAAAAATGCTTACCTGAACCCACAGATTGTCAGAATTAAAAAACCCTATTTACCAGACTAAGGAGTAATCAACAAAACTGGGTAAAAACTCTTTGCAGATTGATTAATGCAAACCCATTTCCAAGGGAAGAAAACAGACCACCATCAAACAAGCCAATGAGAAGGATATCCACCAGCACAGGGCAGTGTCTAGGAAAGCCAAGGGGATAAAGGCCAAGGAAGCAAGATCAGTCTGGGCCTGCAGACAAAGAAAAAGAGGTGGTGAAAAAAGAGATGTCTAGAGAGGCACAGAAAAGAAACCAGCACATGATTCTGCATTTATATAATCATCTGGAATGGTTAGCATTTGAACTAAAAAAATAAAATAAAAGGCACCTACATCATTCTTCCCTTCTAACAAACGATCACTTAGGATATACAGTTATAAGCATTTCATAAATCAACTATGACCTAAAAACAATGAAACATGCTGCTAACTAATAAGAGGAAACCACTATAAGGCATACTAAGATCATGTTAAAAAGTGAACACTGCAAAAAAGTTAGTGTATTAGAAGCCCCATCTACCAATACTTTCCATTCATTGTAATTTTGTAAACAAGTCTCAAACAACCTTTACCACATTAAAAAATATATACATATCATATATTAATATACTGAGTTACTGATTTCCAGAATGAAAAAAACAAGGGAATTTTACAAAGGCTTAGCTCCCCCCCCAAAAAACAGTTAAGAAAATTATCTGTCCCCAAAACTATGCCTCTTTTTTTCCCAAGTGTATTCAGAAGATGCTATTGTATATAAACCTAATTACCCAATTAACAAGGGCTTTATTAAAAGGATATCCATAAAATAATACAGGCATCAATTGCTGAGAGGATCAGGTTTACTATCAGAGCCAAGGTATAAGAAAAATACTACAGCAGGAGAAGTAAGAAAATTAAATTGACAGAGCGTTAAAGCTGCTAAAAGACTAAGAAATTTTCATACAAAGGACACAGTGATTTGAAGAAAATGAAAAGTAAAGCACTAAGATGCTTTACTTAGGGGGCAATTTATTGCAAACCTTATTGAGTCCAATTTTCTTGAGGGCAAAGGCCAAGTTAATAACACTTACTACCTTGAATTTAACAGGCTAGTATAGAATATGACTTTTTAAAATAAACAAATAGAAAAATTTGGAATGGCCCAAAAGGTCTTCACATTAATCTAGCTCTAACGCATATTTCCATATTACTTGTATCTCAGTGTTTGGTTCTTCCCTGATGAAGAGAATAATTACATAATTCTCAAGAATGGTATAAAACTTAATCAGCTGCATTTTAGAAAGGCTCTGAAATGTTCCATTAACACAAAAATTAAGTTAACCAGTAAGCGCATGTTTCCAAAGTTTGTCACTACAAGAAGGAGAACAGGCCATCTGGAAGGAGGAATTAAATAAATAATTAACTTGGGGACAGATGGAAAAGCATTCATTCCCAGTCATTAAATTTACAAAACTCTAATAGATGGATTAAACAGGAAAAATGAATTAAAGGTACATTTTGAAAATCAGAGCCCACAGTTGACTTACCAGAAACATCAAAGCCCACCAATATTTCCAATCTATTTTATCAAACTGAAAATAATATATCTAAACTAACCACAAAAATTCAGATTAGGTGTACTGACCCCAGTAACTCTGAGGACCCCTTCCATTCCAGAAAACAAAAGATAGAGGGCTCCTGCTACCACAACTTTGTGAAGAGTGACTCCAAGGCGAGGCCTAAAGAGTAAGGAAAGAGATAGCTGAGTGTAAATATGAGAAATCCCAAGACAAGCTAAGAAACAAGAACTCATGTTAATTTATACACACCAATGATTTATACAGCTAAATAACACTCACGTAATTCACCTGTAAGAAAAAATTTGTAAGAACTATGGTCTTAAAACAAGACAGTGAATGCTTTATATGTGGACCTTGATTACTACTTTTTTTTCTTGGGCCTGGGCAGGCCCGGGAATTGAACCTAGATCTACAGCATGGCAAGCAAGAATTCTATCACTGAGCCACCATTGCACTGCCCGATTACTGCATTTTTTAAAAAACTTTTTATTATGGAGAATTTTGAAACACAGCCATAGCCAATCCTGCCCTTTGCATAGCGCATCCACTTTCCATTCTCTCACACTACCCTGAAGCAAATCCCAAACCACCTAATCTTTTTATTTGTATATGTTCAGTGTATAATTTAAAAATATATGAATTTCTAAAAAATCTACCATAATACCATTATCAAGTCTAAAAAATGTATTGTCTTTAATACTATCAAATTGTTCCACTGCATTTTATTAAGTAGATAGTATACCTGCAAGCTCAAAACCCAAAAATAACATGAAAAGTCTTCTGAGCAACTTCTTTTGAAAGAGGAAAGGCCTTAGATCTTTGGTATTCAAAATTCTTCTGAGCATGGGCCACAGTGGCTCAGCAGGCAGAGTTCTCACCTGCGGAGACCCAAGTTAGATTTCCAGTGCCAAAAAAAAAAAAAGGGAAAAAGAAAATCCTTCTGAGTCAGAATCTACATTTTTTTTTTTTTTTTTACATGGGCAGGCACCGGAAATCGAATCCGGGTCTCCAGCATGGCTGGCAAGAACTCTGCCACTGTGCCACCATCACCTGCCCAGAATCTACATTTTAATTAGATCCCCTTGTGATTCACTAGTGCATTATAGTTTGAGATGCACTGCCCTAGATCATGTCTACCTAAGCCTTAGCCATATTTATTCTTATATATTTTTAAAATCACTAGATAAGTTCCAAAGGGGAGGAGATTCTATTTCCCGCACCCCTCCCCCACCCCCACTGGTGTATACCAGATACCTAGAATTACTTCCTGGTATATTAGAGGTACTCAAATATTTGTTAAATGAATAAATACATTTTAAAAACTAAAAGCTATTTCTCAATTCCATTTCAAGCAAAACTCCTTGAACTAACAACGCTCTGTACCTGGCTGTTTCCTACTGCTCATTCTCATGAACCAACCCTAATCAGGTTTTTGTCCTGAAACCATTCTTGTTAAAGTTCACTAATATCCTCCAAGCAGTTAAATCCAACAGTCAAGTCTCAATTCTCATCTTATTTGACCTATCCTGGAGGCATTTAACACAATTAAATATCCCCTCCTTGAAATATTTAATTCAGATTTTCCTCCCACCTCATTAATCACTCCTGAATCACCTTTGCTCTAATTCAACTTTATCTCACTTATTGCTAAATAACAGAAAATGTTGAAGGGCTCAGTCCATGGATGACTTCTCTATCTACACTCACTTCCTTGGTGATCATATTCAGTCTAATGGCTTTAAATAAATTCTATAAGCTGATGCCTGCAAAATTTAACATCTCCACCTAACCTTTCCCCCTCATTTCTCTCATATCTACTTGGATGTCTATCTGAAATCCTAATCATGCTCCTGGTCTAAACTTATCCCACCTAAGGTCTTCCTGAATTTGGTAAATGTCAATTCCATCCTTCTTCCTACAAAGACCAAAACAGCATCATCCATGACTCTGCTTCTTTTTCACATTACACATCTGATTTATCAGCAAATTCCACTGGCTTTACCTTCAAAATCTATACAAAATCTGAAAATCTATCAAATCTCAACACCTCTTTCCCTAGTGTAAATATAGCTGCTGCGCCTCCTTCAGGTCTTTATTTAAATGCACTTCTCTGATCATTTATTTAAAATTACTAGCTCTATCTCCTGCCTAGCAGTCACCATTTCCTTTTCTTGCTTTATTCACTCTATGGCACATATCACTAACATATTAGATATTTCATTTCTTTTTTGCCTGTGACCCTCCCTCTACAAATACAATTTCCAAGTCTTTTGTTTA
Organism: Tamandua tetradactyla; assembly: GCF_023851605.1. Classification (NCBI taxonomy): domain Eukaryota; kingdom Metazoa; phylum Chordata; class Mammalia; order Pilosa; family Myrmecophagidae; genus Tamandua; species Tamandua tetradactyla. Next base: position 55,981,423 of record NC_135340.1, read on the forward strand.
CTTGCTGTATTCCCCAGGGCCTGAAACAATGCCTAGTATATAGCATTTGAACAAAAATATTTTCAGAGTGTTTCGGAAACCCATAAACAATTTGATATATAAGAATATTTTGAAAGAGTAAAATCACTAATAGTTTAGAGGTTCAATGTCATTCCCTGCATTGCAGATTTTCCTGCAGATGTTCTTTGAGTTCTAATGAGTGAAATTAAACACTAATATTTTTTCCAATGTTTGCAAACTTATGATTTTTCAGACACCCGATTTCAAAAGTATTTCTTATAGCAAGTCCTTCAGAACTACCACACTGGGAGCCTACCACACTATTTCAATTTAATCAGCACTTCAATTTATTCTTCCACATAGGAATTAATACTTACTTGACTATGCCATAGCCCAGACTGACTATGATGACTAGAGTTCGAGCCAATGAGCGTTTTACTGCTGAAAGCAGCTCTGCAAGGATCAGGGCACCTTGAACTATCAGAAAAAAAGAAAAGAAGAAGGGGCACTATAATTGAGATTTGGCAAAAGGCATGATTCTAGTGCCAGAATGTAGTTTCCTAACATTCTTAAGAATTAGCACTGCTTTCAGTCCTAATTTAAAAAAACAAAACAAAACATCTGCAATTTTTATAAGTACACAAACTGATACAATTTGTAGTCTTGCTCATTTGTATAGCAACCTGGTGTGCTCAATTCAGTAGAGCCCCCACACCCTGACTCCACATTAAAATGCTTACAGAATACCTTACTCTATAGGGACTGGTTATAGCACCTGGAGAAATGTATTTCCCCATTTTTAAAAAAGTCTGAAATATAGCTATACATAGAAAAGCAAAAAACAGATATAACACACAGTTTTTTCAATTCAATTTTCGTATATACTACTTTCAATTCCTTTCAAAGACCAGGAAAAATTCTAATTAGCATATACTGAAGCAATGACTATTATTAATAAAACAGTCTGGTGGGAGAGAACTGAAGATCACAAGAAATTTAACAAAATAATTTGTCATTACCAGTTTATCTTAGTAAACCATAAGCATCATCCTATTTTCCCAAAATCACTGTGCTTTATCAATCCATACATGCATTTTCCTCCACATTTTAACATCTTTGAAATCAGGGTGTGTCTTACAATTAATGGCATCGTAGTGTTTCTTTCTTAGATGTGCAAAATAATGGCACCTTACTAACGAATAATGACTATGATTTCATGACGGTAATAATCTTTCCCAAAATTAACAGTGCTGTTTAGAATCAATTTTAAGAATATATTTCATTAAAATGACACCTACATCACTGAAAACATAAGTTATAAGATTAAAAGCAAAAGTCGCAATCATGATGATTATGCTGAAGTTATTCTAATAACTAATTTTAAAGCCAGAATCTATTTACTTAGGAAACTTTTCACTTGTCTCACCGGTCATTTTGGCAAATCTTTTTCAGTTACATACCAGATTCTCCTTTGTATCTGATGTTCTGAAATTCTGCATAGAATACAGCTTTCTCAAGCATTCCCAAGAAGATAACAGCACCAATCCAAAACTGAATTCTCAGGAGATCTCTCCAGTAGCAGGCAGACCAGGCCAACCACAAAACACCAAACAGGACATATACTATACACATCACCATGAAAAACTGTCATTCAAGTGGGTAAAAGATAAAAAGGAGAATTAGGGCCAAGAGCCATGTATCTAGATTTATTATCACTGTATAGTCTTAGCAAACCACAAAAAATAAACATTAAAAAATAATTTTATTTCTTTGGAATTCAAATCCTCTTGAGCAAAGGGAGACCTTATAAGGAATTATTCTCTACAGTGACTATTCTCCTTTATTAAAGGAGCTTTTTCGACTTTCAATCTAAAGCTGCATAAATGAAGACAACACTGTGCAGGAAAACAGGTGCGGCAGGGCACACAACAAAATGGGAAAACTATAAAAGGGAAAAGAGGAAGAAAACAAAACAATCATAAACAAAAGAAATCAGAACACAGATCAACACACAAATAGATAATAAACAGAACACAGATACACCACCACCCCCACAATGAAAATGAGGAAAGGTCAATATTTAATTTTAAGTGGTATGAGAAACTTTAGGGTCGTAGTTAGAAGTGCCCTGCTCTGGATCCTATGGAGAATATGAGACAATCTTTGAGGTACTTTCCAACTCTAAAATACCATACAACACCTTTATTTTAGATGAGAAGATGAGGTCCAGAGGTTTACTCATCCTCCCTAGGCCACATTCTAATAAGGAAGTCCAGAAATAGAAGCAACATTTATTTTCTGAACTTCTTAGAAACAATTATTTAAAAAAATATATTGCTACAAAACTGAACAATCTCAAAAACAAAAAAATAAAAAAATAATTTAAAAAACTGAACAATCTTTTAAGCTAAATTCATTTAATCTTGAGATTAAAGAATAAAAATTCACTTACAATCATCAATGGATAATCTTCAAGTGTGAGGTATTCATAGGGACCCTTGACTTCAACAGTCACTGCCAAAACAAAATCCTCAGAATTAATTTAAAGAATGCAGAAAGTAAACAAAATATTGTCTTATATTTATTTAGTGAAACTAATGAAAACTGTATTGGCTCATTTACTTTAAACCTCTTAAATCCTGGCCTTGCACACCGTTGTTCTTAATGGCATTATTCACAGCTACTAAAAGATGGAAGCAACACAAATAAAACAATATCCATATAATGGAACATTATTCAACTGTAAAAAGGAATAATGCTCTGATATACGTGTCAGCATGGATGAAATGTGAAGACATCGTGTTCTGTAAAATAAGCCACACATAAAAGGACAAATATTGTATGATGTCACTGATATGAAGTAATTAGAATAAACAAATGCATAATAGATTCCTAGGAGATTCCTAGGAGATAGATTTCTAGGAGATGGGATGGGGGAAAAAATAGAGAGCTCTGGTTTAGAAAGTACAGGCATACCTCATTTTCTTGCATTTAATTTTATTGGACTTCATGGATACTGTGTTTTGTATTTTTTCTTTACAAATTGAAGGTTTATGGCAACCCTGTACTGAATAAATGTACCAGTACCCTTTTACTAATAGCATGTTCTCACAGCTCTGTGTATCTGTGTCATATTTTGGTAATTCTCATAGTATTTAAAACTTTTTCATTATTATTATATCTATTACAGTGATATGTGATCAGTGATTTTTGATGTTACTATTGTAATTGTTCAGGAGTGCCATAAACCCTGCCCATATAAGAAAGCAAACATAACAGATAAACGTTGTGTGTGTTCTGAGTGCTCCATCAACTGGCTGTCCCTTTATGTCTCTCCCTCTCTTAGGGTCTCCTTATTTCCTGAGACACAAAAATATTGTAATTAGACAAGTTTATAACCCTAGAATGGCACCTAAGTGTTCAAGTGAAAGGAAGCGTCAAACATCTCTCATTTGAAATAAAAAAAAAAAAGATTAAGCTTATTAAGGAAGTCGAAAGGTGAGATATGCTGAAAACTAGGCCTTTTGCGCCAAGCAGTTAGCCAAGTTGTGAATGCAAAGGAAAAGTTTTTGAAGAAAATTAAAAGTGCCACTCCAGCAAACATAAGAATTGTTAAGAAAACATTGTTGCTGAAATGGAGACAATCTGAATGGTCTGTATAGAAGATCAAACCAGCCACAACATTCCCTTAAACCAAAGCCTAATTCAGAGCAAGGGCCTAGCTCTCTTCAATTCTATGAAGGCTGAGAGAGGTAAGGAAGCTGTACAAGAAAGGTATGAAGCTGGCAGAGGTTGGATCATGAGATTTAAGGAAAGAAGCTGTCTTCATAACATAAAAATACAAAATGAAGCAGCAAGTACTAATATTGAAGCTGCAGCAAGTTATCCAGAAGATCTAGGTAAGATAATTCATGAAGGTGGCTAAAATAAACAACGGATTTTCAATATACACAAAACAGCCTTCTACTGGAAGAGGATGCTATCTACTACTACCGTAGTGAGAGGGAGAAGTCAATGCCTGGCTACAAAGCTTCAAAGGAAAGGCTCACTTACATTCTGAAAATCCTAGCCCCCTTAAGAATGATGCTAAATTTACTCTGCTGCTCCATATAACTGGAACAACAAAATCTAGATGACAGTACATCTGTTTGCAACATGATTTACTGAATATTTCATGCCCTCTATTGAGACCTATTGCTCAAGAAAAAAGATTCCTTTGAAAATATTATTGCTCATTGGCAACGCACCTGTTCACCCAAGAACTCTGATGGAGAGGTATAAGATGATCGTTGTTTTCATGCCTGCCAACACAATATCCATTCTGCAGCCTGTGGATCAAGGAGTCTTTCAACTTTCAAGTTTTATTATTTAAGAAATACATTTCATAAGATTAGAGCTGTTACAGTAGTGATTCCTCTGATGGATCTTGGCAAAGTCAACTGAAAACCTTCTGGAAAGCATTCACCAACACAGAAGCCATTAAAAACATTCTTGATTCATGGGAAGTCAAAATGCCAATATGAACAGGAATTTGGAAGAAGTGATTCCGACCTGCATGGATGACTTTGAAGGGTTCCAGACTTCAGCAGAGGAAGTAGCTGCAGATGTGGTGGAAACAGCAAGAGAGCTAGAATTAGCAGCGGAGCCTGAAGATGTGACTGAATTGCTGCGACCTTATAATAAAACTTGAAGGGATGAAGAGTTCGTTCTTATGGATGAACAAAGAAAATAGTTTCTTGAGATGGAATCTACTCATGGTGAAGATGCTGTAAACACTGTTGAAACGACCACAAAAAATTTCGAATATTCCATAAACTTAGTTGATAAAGCAGCAGCAATGTCAGAGAGGACTGCCTCCAATTCTGAAAGTAGTTCTACAATGGGTAAAATGCTATCAAACAACATCACATTCTGCAGAGAAATCTTTCATGAAAGGAAGCATCGATCAATGTGACAAACTTTATTCTTCTCAATTTTAATAAAGAAATTACCAGAGCCACCCCAAGCTTCCGCAACCACTGCCCTGATTAGACAGCAGCCATCAATGCTGAAGCAAGAACGTGTACCAGCAAAAAGATTATGATGACTAACTAAAAGCTTAACCCTGCATTTTCTAGCAATAAAGTATTTTTAAATTAAGGTATGACATTTCTTTAGACATAATGCAATTACACACTTAACAGACCATAGTGTAAAGGTAACTTTTATATGCACTGGGAAACAAAAAAAGTTTGTGTGACTCACTTTATTGCTGATGCATGCTTTACTGCAGTGGTCTACAATGTAACCTACAATATCTTCAGGGTATGCCTGTACAGAGTTTCTATTTGGAATGATGGAAACATTTTGGTAATGGACAGTGGTGATGTTAGCACAGCATTGTGAAAATAATTAACAATTTCCACCTCCTCTAAATTACAAACATTTTATATGTATTTTTTCTTCTATCACCAATATACTTTGAAAGTTACAGGACTTCATTCCTTCATCCTACCTCTCCCTTTGTTGTCTATCCCTTCTTACCTATGTATTTTACTATTGCTTCTTTTTTTTATTTTTAACCTACTCCAACTTTTACATGACTTTGCCACATTAATGATCTTTGAAAGCCACCTTAGACCCTTTTCAAACTGAGGTATTACAAGAAAAGGCACATAGGAATTTCTATTAACTCATAATGTACTTTCCCAGATAAAATAATATGGAAAACTATCCAGTTTCCAAATCAGGTATCCTCGGTCACCACTCCAAAGTGAAAATAAACTCAAAATATCAGAATGAAGCAAAGCACCATTCAAAAAACACAGAATTGGCCTTTCCTAAAACCTGCTGGTTAACATTTTTAAAATATTCTGTTAATAATAACAAAGTATTTAGTAAAGCAAAACAAATGATAATAACATGAATCTGAACGTTAGATTTGCTTTAATGAAGCAACCTATGACTGTTTTAAGATTGTCTATAACGGATAAAATTATTTGGTTAAACTCTAGGTATGATTAATAAATAAAAATCTGTTATCTGATAATTAATGATCTCCAGAGACAGACTAATAACTGCACATTAAAAAAAAAATTTCCCACCAACTTTCTTTCTTTTTTTTTGGCATGTGCATTCTGGAAATTGAATCCAGGTCTCCGGCATATCAGGCGAGAATTCTACCATTGAACTATCCCTGCACCGCCCTCCACCAGCCTTTATTAAGCAAAAAGGACAGACCATTATTAAAACCAATCAGATCTAACAATTTTCTGAACAAAAAGAGCATCCCATAATAGCAAACATAAAAATTTCGCAGCAGAACTGTTTATTAAACCGTGTACATTCTTAATTCAATAAAAGGGCAAATAACACTTATCTTAAACTCTCTGCTTACTCTATACAAGGGATCAGTAAAATATTCCACATGGGCCAAAGCCAGCTCTCCATCTGTTTTCATTTTTCTGTATTTTAAAAATTCTTTATTACGTAAGTTGTGGGTTGCATAAAATCCATATATCACCCTATTATTCACAACGTACACTGGTGTGGAACATTTGTTAAAACTGATGACAGCACATTTTCAGAGTTATACTGTTCATGGCTTAACTTAGGGTTCACTGTTCTTGCAGTGTAGCCCATGGATTTTTTAATTCAATTATCATATAAACAATGTAACATTTCCTCTCTTAATCACATTCAGAACTCTATTTCAGTGCTTTTAACGAGGTTCACAATGTTGTGCTACCATCACCACCATCCATCACTAGACTATTCTATCATTTCAAATAGGAAGTCTGTATATTTTAAACCTTAACTTTCCATTCCCTATCCTTACCCTATCTCCCGTTAACCTAAATTCTGGATTCTGACTCTATCAGTTGCTTATTCTAACTATTTCAAATCAGTGAGATCATACGCAATTTGTCCTTTTGTCTCAGTGTTATTTCACTCAATAATGATGTCTTTCATGTTCATCCACATTGTTGCACGTGTAAGGACTTCATTCTGTACTATAATTGAATAATATTCTACTATATGTACATACCACATTTTGTGATGGACACTTGGGTTGCTCCTATTTCTTGGCAATTGTTAATAATGCCACTACGAACATCACTAAGCAAATGTCTGTTTGAACCCCTTCTCTCAATTATCTTGGGCATATAACTAGCAATGGGACTGCCAGGTCATATGGTAGTTCCATACTCAGGTCTCAGAGGAAGTGCCAAACTGTCTTCCACAACTCCCAGTCCCTGCCTCCTGCAGGCAGTCACCTGTTCATCCAGGTCACACTTGTCCCCAGCCCATACAGTCACACAACCCTACCCTACCTCCGTGCATGTGTACATAGCATCTGGCTCCCCAGAACCGTGTAAGTGTGCACCTGTGTCAAGTCGCCCCAGCTCTTTGCTAGAGCTGACATGAGCATCTGGGCCTCACCCGGCCCCAGCTCACAAAGGCACAATCCCACCCCGCTGATTTGCACATGTGCACAGCAAGGTCCACACCACAGACCCACAGGCACACACAACCACATCCTCCCTACTAGGCACCCAAGTGTCCGTGCACGGACTTCTTGACCCCTGCACCCCACCACCCTTACCCCATACACGTGCACACACTTCACATCGGCAGGTGCTCACATGCACATCTTTGCCATACAGCTCCCACACTGCACATGCGTTCAGTCCTGCCCCACTCCCCCACACCTTCACACCTGACCAGGGCCCCATCTACCTGTTATCACCTATCCAACACATGTCCCATAAGCCCTGCGAACTGTGCCTCACACATGTACAATCGCACATCATGTCCCAGCCCACCTGGTACCCTCTCTCTGCATAAGAACACACATGTACTATGCATTCTGTGCCAGGACCTCTGTGTTCCATACCCCAAACCCTGATATCCATGACCCTGACACTCTATGCTCCCACTCATATCCTTCCTACCTGTGCACCAGGCCATGTGCATCCGCACAGCCCCTTTCCATCCGCCTACTGCCCCGTCCTACTTGTGTCCCACATGCTGCAACTTGCTCTTGCACTCCAAGGCCTCCCTGAGCTGCACCCTGCTCACGGAGTAACTACACAACACTGCACACTGCACCCCACACTCACAGGCACCAATGTGGGATCCCTGACCCATGCCTCAACATGTTGCTACACTGTTATGCCCCGCCCCACACCCAGTATCCAGCTCCACATCTGTCCTGCAAACACAAAGCTTTGGACTACTGAAGGAAATCAACTTCCAAAGTAATGCTATCAGACTTCCGGAGAAGATGGCGGCTTAGTAAGACGCGCGGATCTTAGTTTCTTCTCCAGGACAGCTACTAGGGGAGTAGAAACGATACAGAACAGCGCCCAAAGCCACAACAGAGATAAAAAAGACAGCGTACCCCATCCTGGAACAGCTGGCTGGCTGAGAGGAGCCACTTGGGTGAGATCGCCGAGGCGCGCAGGTGGCGCTCCCTTCCCACTTCCCGGGCCGGAGTAACTCCCTTCCCCCTTCCCGGGCCGGCTGGGAGAATTGGAGAGGCAGTCCCCTGAAACCGCGGCGGCTGGTGGCCACACCACGCGCGGCGCCCCGGACCAACTGAGAGAATTGGATCAGAAATCCCCAGGACGGGGAGAACGGTGACGGGCGGGGGAGGCCCCTTCCAAACCCGTACTCCCCGGGAACGTGCACTCTCCCGGGCGGGCCGCTGCCGCTGGCGCCCTCCCGCCACGCTTGTCGCCCGGGCCGACTAGGAAATTTGGACGGGTGCTTTCCTGGGCTGCGGCGGCCAGCAACCCTCCCTGCGTTCGGTCCCCGGGCCGGCTAGAACTCTTCCAAGCCGCTTCGGCTAGCGAACCTCCCGGACAGCGAGAGTTTTCCAAAGTTAAAGGTCCCACAGCACCTTTTACTGGTGGGACCCGCAGACAAACGTGAGCCACGAGCGCCACCTACTGGGCAGGATAAGAAAAACAGAACCCAGAGATTTCACAGAAAAATCTTCCTAACTTTTGGATCCAATACCCAGGGAAATCTGTCTAAATGCGCAGACGCCAACAGAAGATAACGGATCACGCTCAAATAATTGAAAATATGGCCCAGTCAAAGGAACAAACCAATAGTTCAAATGAGATACAGGAGCTGAGACAACTAATGCTGAATATGCGAACAGAAATGGAAAACCTCTTCAAAAACGAAATCGATAAATTGAGGGAGGACATGAAGAAGACATGGGCTGAACATAAAGAAGAAATAGAAAAACTGAAAAAACAAATCACAGAACTTATGAAAGTGAAGGACAAAGTAGAAAAGATAGAAAAAACAATGGATACCTAAATGATAGATTCAAAGAGACAGAAGATAGAATTAGTGATTTGGAGGATGGAACATCTGAATTCCAAAAAGGAACAGAAACTATCGGGAAAAGAATGGAAAAATTTGAACAGGGTATCAGGGAACTCAAGGACAATATGAACTGCACAAATATACGTGTTGTGGGTGTCCCAGAAGGAGAAGAGAAGGGAAAAGGAGGAGAAAAACTAATGGAAGAAATTTTCACTGAAAATTTCCCAACTCTTATGAAAGACCTAAAATTACAGATCCAAGAAGTGCAGCGCACCCCAAAGAGATTAGACCCAAATAGGCGTTCTCCAAGACACTTACTAGTTAGAATGTCAGAGGTCAAAGAGAAAGAGAGGATCTTGAAAGCAGCAAGAGAAAAACAATCCATCACATACAAGGGAAACCCAATAAGACTATGTGTAGATTTCTCAGCAGAAACCATGGAGGCTAGAAGACAGTGGGATGATATATTTAAATTACTAAAAGAGAAAAACTGCCAACCAAGACTCCTATATCCAGCAAAATTCTCCTTCAAAAACGAGGGAGAAATTAAAACATTCTCAGACAAAAAGTCACTGAGAGAATTTGTGACGAAGAGACCAGCTCTGCAAGAAATACTAAAGGGAGCACTAGAGTCAGAACCGAAAAGACAGAAGAGAGAGGTATGGAGAAGAGTGTAGAAAGAAGGAAAGTCAGATATGATATATATAATACAAAAGGCAAAATGGTAGAGGAAAATATTATCCAAACAATAATAACACTAAATGTTAATGGACTGAATTCCCCAATCAAAAGACATAGAATGGCAGAATGGATTAAAAAACAGGATCCTTCTATATGCTGTCTACAGGAAACACATCTTAGACCCAAAGATAAACATAGGTTGAAAGTGAAAGGTTGGGAAAAGATATTTCATGCAAATAACAACCAGAAAATAGCAGGAGTGGCTATACTAATATCCAACAAGTTAAACTTCAAATGTAAAACAGTTAAAAGAGACAAAGAAGGACACTATATACTAATAAAAGGAACAATTAAACAAGAAGACATAACAATCATAAATATTTACGCACCGAACCAGAATGCCCCAAAATACGTGAGGAATACACTGCAAACACTGAAAAGGGAAATAGACACAAATACCATAATAGTTGGAGACTTCAATTCCCCACTCTCATCAATGGACAGAACATCTAGACAGAGGATCAATAAAGAAATAGAGAATCTGAATATTACTATAAAGGAGCTAGACTTAACAGACATTTATAGGACATTAAATCCCACAACAGCAGGATACACCTTTTTCTCAAGTGCTCATGGATCATTCTCAAAGATAGACCATATGCTGGGTCACAAAGCAAGTCTTAACAAATTTAAAAAGATTGAAATCATACACAACACTATCTCAGATCATAAAGGAATGAAGTTGGAAATCAATAATAGGCGGAATGCCAGAAAATTCACAAATACGTGGAGGCTCGACAACACACTCTTAAACAACGGGTGGGTGAAAGAAGAAATTGCAAAGGAATTAGTAAATACCTCGAGGCAAATGAAAATGAAAACACAACATATCAAAACTTATGCGATGCAGCAAAGGCAGTGCTAAGAGGGAAATTTATTGCCCTAAATGCCTATATCAGAAAAGAAGAAAAGGCAAAAATGCAGGAATTAACTGTTCACTTGGAAGAACTGGAGAAAGAACAGCAAATTAATCCCAAAGCAAGCAAAAGGAAAGAAATAACAAAGATCAGAGCAGAAATAAATGAAATTGAAAACATGAAAACAATAGAGAAAATCAATAAGACCAGAAGTTGGTTCTATGAGAAAATCAATAAGATTGATGGGCCCTTAGCAAGATTGACAAAAAGAAGAAGAGAGAGGATGCAAATAAATAAGATCAGAAATGGAAGAGGAGACATAACTACTGACCTCACAGAAATAAAGGAGGTAATAACAGGATACTATGAACAACTTTACGCTAATAAATACAACAATTTAGATGAAATGGACGGGTTCCTGGAAAGACATGAACAACCAACTTTGACTCAAGAAGACATAGATGACCTCAACAAACCAATCACAAGTAAAGAAATTGAATTAGTCATTCAAAAGCTTCCTAAAAAGAAAAGTCCAGGACCAGATGGCTTCACATGTGAATTCTACCAAACGTTCCAGAAAGAATTAGTACCAATTCTCCTCAAACTCTTCAAAAAAATCGAAGTGGAGGGAAAACTACCTAATTCATTCTATGAAGCCAACATCACCCTCATACCAAAACCAGGCAAAGATATTACAAAAAAAGAAAACTACAGACCAATCTCTCTAATGAATATAGATGCAAAAATCCTCAATAAAATTCTAGCAAATCGTATCCAACAACACATTAAAAGAATTATACATCATGACCAAGTAGGATTCATCCCAGGTATGCAAGGATGGTTCAACATAAGAAAATCAATTAATGTAATACACCATATCAACAAATCAAAGCAGAAAAATCACATGATCATCTCAATTGATGCAGAGAAGGCATTTGACAAGATTCAACATCCTTTCCTGTTGAAAACACTTCAAAAGACAGGAATACAAGGGAACTTCCTTAAAATGATAGAGGGAATATATGAAAAACCCACAGCTAATATCATCTTCAATGGGGAAAAATTGAAAACTTTCCCCCTAAGATCAGGAACAAGACAAGGATGTCCACTATCACCACTATTATTCAACATTGTGTTGGAGGTTCTAGCCAGAGCAATTAGACAAGAAAAAGAAATACAAGGCATCAAAATTGGAAAGGAAGAAGTAAAACTATCACTGTTTGCAGACGATATGATACTATATGTCGAAAACCCGGAAAAATCCACAACGAAACTACTAGAGCTAATAAAGGAGTACAGCAAAGTAGCAGGTTACAAGATCAACATTCAAAAATCTGTAGCATTTCTATACACTAGTAATGAACAAGCTGAGGGGGAAATCAAGAAACGAATCCCATTTACAATTGCAACTAAAAGAATGAAATACCTAGGAATAAATTTAACTAAAGAGACAAAAAAACCTATATAAAGAAAACTACAAAAAACTGTTAAAAGAAATCACAGAAGACCTAAATAGATGGAAGGGCATACCGTGTTCATGGATTGGAAGACTAAATATAGTTAAGATGTCAATCCTACCTAAATTGATTTACAGATTCAATGCAATACCAATCAAAATCCCAACAACTTATTTTTCAGAAATAGAAAAACCAATAAGCAAATTTATCTGGAAGGGCAGGGTGCCCCGAATTGCTAAAAACATCTTGAGGAAAAAAAACGAAGCTGGAGGTCTAGCGATGCCGGACTTTAAGGCTTATTATGAAGCCACAGTGGTCAAAACAGCATGGTATTGGCATAAAGATAGATATATCGACCAATGGAATTGAATAGAGTGCTCAGATATAGACCGTCTCATCTATGGACATTTGATCTTTGATAAGGCAGTCAAGCCAACTCACCTGGGACAGAACAGTCTCTTCAATAAATGGTGCCTAGAGAACTGGATATCCATATGCAAAAGAATGAAAGAAGACCCATCTCTCACACCCTATACAAAAGTTAACTCAAAATGGATCAAAGATCTAAACATTAGGTCTAAGACCATAAAACAGTTAGAGGAAAATGTTGGGAGATATCTTATGGATCTTACAACTGGAGGTGGTTTTATGGACCTTAAACCTAAAGCAAGAACACTGAAGAAGGAAATTAATAAATGGGAGCTCCTCAAAATTAAACACTTTTGTGCATCAAAGAACTTCATCAAGAAAGTAGAAAGACAGCCTACACAATGGGAGACAATATTTGGAAATGATATATCAGATAAAGGTCTAGTATCCAGAATTTATAAAGAGATTGTTCATCTCAACAACAAAAAGACAGCCAACCCAATTACAAAATGGGAAAAAGACTTGAACAGACACCTATCAGAAGAGGAAATACAAATGGCCAAAAGGCACATGAAGAGATGCTCAATGTCCCTGGCCATTAGAGAAATGCAAATCAAAACCACAATGAGATATCATCTCACACCCACCAGAATGGCCATTATCAACAAAACAGAAAATGACAAGTGCTGGAGAGGATGCGGAGAAAGAGGCACACTTATCCACTGTTGGTGGGAATGTCAAAAGGTGCAACCACTGTGGAAGGCAGTTTGGCGGTTCCTCAAAAAGCTGAATATAGAATTGCCATATGACCCAGCAATACCATTGCTAGGTATCTACTCAAAGGACTTAAGGGCAAAGACACAAACGGACATCTGCACACCAATGTTTATAGCAGCGTTATTTACAATTGCAAAGAGATGGAAACAGCCGAAATCTCCATCAACAGAAGAGTGGCTAAACAAACTGTGGTATATACATACGATGGAATACTATGCAGCTTTAAGACAGGATAAACTTATGAGGCATGTAATAACATGGATGGACCTAGAGAACATTATGCTGAGTGAGTCTAGCCAAAAACTAAAGGACAAATACTGTATGGTCCCACTGATGTGAACAGACATTCGAGATAAATTTGGAATATGTCATTGGTAACAGAGTCCAGCAGGAGGTAGAAACAGGGTAAGATAATGGGCAATTGGAGTTGAAGGGATACAGACTGTGCAACAGGACTAGATACAAAAACTCAAAAATGGACAGCACAATAATACCTAATTGTAAAGTAATCTTGTTAAAACACTGAATGAAGCTGCATCTGAGCTATTGGTTTTTGTTTTGTTTTGTTTTGACTTTACTATTATTACTTTTATTTTTGTCGCTATATTAACATTCTATATCTTTTTCGGTTATGTTGCTAGTTCTTCTAAAGCGATGCAAATGTACTAAGAATTGATGATCATGCATCTATGTGATAATGTTAAGAATTACTGATTGCATATGTAGAATGGTATGATTTCTAAATGTTGGGTTAATTTCTTTTTTTCCGTTAATTAAAAAAAAAAAAGAGAGAGAGAAGGGGTAATTGGAGCTGAAGGGATACAGACTGTACAACGGGACTGGATATAAAAACTCAGAAATGAACAGCACAATACTACCCAATTGTAATGCAATTATGTTAAAACACTGAATGAAGCTGCATGTGAGGTATAGGGTTTTTTTTTTTGTTTCTATTAATGTTTTAATTCTTATTCTGTTGTCTTTTTATTTCTTTTTCTAAATCGATGCAAATGTACTAAGAAATGATGAATATGCAACTATGTGATGTTATTAAGAATTACTGATTGTACATGTAGAATGGAATGATTTCTAATTGTTTTGTTAATTCTTTTTTTAATTAATAAAAAACTATAAAATAAAACAAAACAAAGTAATGCTATCAAAATACTTATACGCCTTGAAGGCAACAGAAGATCACAAAACATATGAAGACGAAGACAGATACAGCCTAGCCTAATGACCAATTTAAAACACCAGAGAAGGCACAGACTTTGGAACAAGCTATCAAAGAAGTTCTTATACCTCTACTAAATAAAATCAATGGATAGGCTAATGACATAAAGGAGATCAAGACACTAAAAGAGCATAATGAAGACTGAAAGAATAAACAGAAAAAGAGCAGATATGACAGAAGATCTTGTAGACCAAATAAAAAATACGCTGGAGACACACAACAGCAGATTTGAAGAGGCAGAAGAAAGAATAAGCAAACTAGAGGATGGGACAACCGTCCTCAAGTTTTCGAAAACTCAAAACAGCAAATTGCAAAAAAGACAGAAAAATCTGAATTGGATTACAGGGAAATGAAGGACAAAACAAAGCATACAAATATAAGAATCATCAATGTCCCATAAGAGTAAAGGGTTAGGAAGATCACTTGAGGATATAAAGGGGGAAAACCTCCCAACCCTTATAAAAGACAAACATGCAAGAAAAAGAAGCTCAACAAATTCCAAATAGAATAAATCCAAATAGGCCAATTTCAAGTCACATACTAATCAGTCTGTCAAACATCGAAGAGAAGTAAAAAATCCTGAACAAGGCAAGAGAAAAACAATCAACTATATACAAGGGAAACCACGTAAGACTGAGTCCCGACTACTCAACTGGCACTTTGGAGACGAGAAGGCAGCAGTATGATACATTTAAGATCCTGAAAGAGATAGACTTCCAGCCAAGAATTCTGTACATAGCCAAACTGTCCTTCAAAACTGAGGGGCATATTAAAATTTTCACAGACAAACAAATCCTGAAACAATTTGTCAACAGGAAATACTAAAGTGAGTGCTACTGGCTGAAAAATAAAGACAGGAGAGGGAGGTCTGTAAGAGGGCAAAGAACTGAAATATATCAGTAAAGGTAACTTCAAAGATAAAAAGAGAAAGACAGAAAAGAATATACAGACCCGAGAATTAAAATCCAAAGGATAAGATGGTGGATTCAATAAATGACTTTACAGTAATAACTTTGAATGTTAATGGAGTAAATTTAACAATTAAAAGATACAGATCTGCAGAATGGACTAAGAAATACAATCCAGCTATATGCTGCTTACAAGAGACTCATCTTAGACACAAGGATACAAATAGATTGAAAGTAAAAGGATGGAAAAAGATGTTCCATTAAAGGAGAGAGTGCCAAGATGGCAGCTTAGCAAGGTGTGGGATTTAGTTCGTCCTCCAGACCAGCTACTATATAGCCAGGAACAGTACACAACTGTGGCTGGGGCCACATCAGTGACCAGACACACAGAGTACACCAGTCTGGACCAGCTGGACCGGCTGCAAGCCCACCCAGAACCATGAGTTCCCCAAGCTGTGGCAGCCGGCACCCCTCCCCCACAGGCTGCTTCGCAGAGGGGAGAGGAAAGGGACTTTACTAGCAGCAGGGGCTGAGTGCAACTAACTCCAATTGTTGAATTAATTCAGACTGACTACTCAAAATAGGCCCCCAGCTCAGCTGAACCTTGAGTAGAAGCAGAGGTTGCTGATTTTTGCCCCAGTGTTGAGGTGGCAGGGCTGATGGAAAAAGAAAAAAAGAAACAGAGGTTTTTGGATAGGATAGCACATAATAACTTGAAAGGGTCTAGGCCCTGAAGGAAAGGAGGGGACACATAGAATCTGAAAGTACACAAAACAACATACCAGCTTATGCTCTTGATTGGCAAACCCAAGGAATGGGGGTCCTGCTCTTAGGATTTTTCTCTTTCTTTTTTGTGGCTGTGTTTCTACAGCTTAACTGCCTTTGGATACAGCAGCAGGACTTCTCAAGCTCCAGCTGCCCCAGGCATAGGGAGGATTTTTCTCTTTCTTTTTTGTGGCTGTGTTTCTACAGCTTAACTGCCTTTGGATACAGCAGCAGGACTTCTCAAGCTCCAGCTACCCCAGGCATAGGCAGAAACAAGTTTGTTTGAGAGCCTATCTGGAGCCTGTGCCTTCCCCAGGAGAGGAGTGGGGCCCAGCTCAGGTGGATTCCTTCCCTCAAGGAATTCAGACCCCAGGGTCTGAAAAATTGAAGCAATTAAAGCCAGTCTACAACCTCTCCTCTGTCTCCACCACGCCCCCAGCAGGGAGAGTCTGCTGAAGTTAAAGGTACTGCATCTCCTTATGCTGGTAAGACCGCCAGGCAGAAAAGTGTCACATACTGGGCAGGATAGAAGAACCAGAGCCCAGAGACTTCATAGGAAAGTCTTTCAACCTGCTGGGTCTCACCCTCAGGGAAAACTGACGAAGGTGACTCTTTCCTCCTGAGAGGAGGCCAGTTTGGTCTGGGAAAATATGGTTGGGGTACATAATACCTAAGTAGACCCTCCTAAGGGGGTGAGGGGGAGGGGGAGGCACCATACAGGCAGGGCAAGAAACAAGAACTGAAAAATTCTCCTCTGTTAAACAAAACCTAAGCTAGTGGTCCAGAATAAGCTGAACTGAAAGTCAAAGGACAGACAGACAACAAAGTCACCCAGCAAAAAATTCCTAGGTAAAAGAAGTGAAAACAATCTCCAGAATAAACTAATTAAGGTAATTAAATGCCTAGACAACAGCAAAAAATAATGAATCACACTAAGAAAATTGAAGATACAGCCGAGTTAAAGGAACAAACCAACAATTCAAATGAGATACAGGAGTTGAAACAATTAATTCAGAATGTTTGAACAGACATGAAAAACCTCATCAAAAATCAAATCAGTGAACTGAGGGAGGATATAAAGAAGGCAAGGAATGAACAAAAAGAAGAAATCGAAAGTCTGAAAAAACAAATCAGAACTTATGGGAATGAAAGGCACAGCAGAAGAGATGAAAAAACAATGGAAACCTACAATGTCAGATTTTGAGGCAGAAGATAGGATTAGTGAACTGGAGGACAGAACATCTGAAATCCAACAAGCAAAAGAAAATATAGGGAAAAGAATGGAAAAATATGAGCAGGGACTCAGGGAACTGAATGGCAACATGAAGCACACAAACATATGTGTTGTGGGTGTCCCAGAAGGAGAAGAGAAGAGAAGAGAAAAGGAGGAGAAAAACTAAAGGAGGAAATTATCACTGAAAATTTCCCAACTCTTATGAAAGACTTAAAACAGAATAGATCCAAACAGACATACTCCAAGACGCTTACTAATCAGAATGAAAGATGTCAAAAAGAAAGAGAGAATCTTGAAAGCAGCAAGAGAAAAGCAATCCATCACATACAAGGGAAGCCCAATAAGACTATGCATAAATTCCTCAGCAGAAACCATGGAGGTGAGAAGACAGTGGGATGATATATTTAAATTACTAAAAGAGAAAAACTGCCAACCAAGAATTCTATATCCAGCAAAACTGTCCTTCAAAAATGAGGGAGGGATTAAAACATTTTCAGACAAAAAAAAATCACAGAGAATTTATGACCAAGAGACCGGCTCTGCAAGAAATACTAAAGGGAGCACTGGAGACAGATAGGAAAAGATAGGAGAGAGAGATATGAAGAGTGTAGAAATAAAGACTATCGGTAAAGGTAAAATGAGGAAAAATCAGATATGACATATAAAATCCAAAAGGCAAAATGGTAGAAGAAAGTACTACCTTACTGTAATAACACTAAATGTTAATGGATTAAACTCCCCAATCAAAAGACAAAGACTGGCAGGATGGATTAAAAAACAAGACCCATCTATATGCTGTCTACAGGGAACACATCTTAGACCTAAGGATAAACATAGGTTGAAAGATGTTTCATGAAAGCTGTAACCAAAGAAAGCAGGAGTAGCTACACTAATGGACTAGTATATTAGTATATCTATTAGCTATACTAATAGGGGTAGCTATACAAATAGATTGTATAATCTATTATCTATACTAATGGAACTAGCTATACAAATAGATTGTAAGTGAAAGGATGGAAAAGATGTTCCACGAGAGCTGTAACCAAAAGAAAGCTGGAATAGCTATACCAATATCAAGCAAAATAGACATTATTTAAAGAAGGACACTATATATTAATAAAAGGACAATTCACCAAGAAGAAATAACAATAATAAATCTTTATGCTGCCAATCAACAAGCTCGAAAGTACATGAGACAAATACTGGCAAAACTGAAAGGAGTGACAGACATTTCAACAATAATAGGAGACTTCAATACACCACTCACCTCTATAGACAGAACAACCAGACAGAGGATCAACAAGGAAATAGTGAACTTAATTTGATAAATGAATTAGCCCTAACAAACATATATATCATTACATCCCAATAGGACACTCCAGCGCACATGGAACATTCTCCAAGATAGATTATATGCAGGGTCACAAATTTAAAAACACTGAACTTATTCACAACGCTTTCTCTGATCACAATGGAATGAAGCTGGATATTAATAACCACCAAGAATGAGAACACCACAAATGTATGGAGATTAAATAACAGTCTTAAACAAATCAGTGGATCAAAGAAGAAATTGCTAAAGAAACTGGTAGATATCTGAGGAGAAATGAAAATGAGAGTACAACATATGAGAACCTATGGCATGTGGCAAAGGCTGTGCTGAAAGAGAAATTTATTGCCCTAAATATCTATATTGAAAAAGAAGAAAGAGCAAAAATTGAAGACTTAAAAACTGCTCTCCTGGAGTAACTTGAGAAGGAACAGCAAACTAATCCCCAAAGTAAATAGAAGAGAAATAACCAAGACTAAATTGGAGTTAAATGAATAGGAGAACAAAAGAACAACAGAAAAAATTCAATAAAACCATAAGTTAGTTCTGAGAAAATCAATAAAACTGATGGACCACTAGCAAGGCTAACAAAGAAAAGAGAGAGGATGCAAATAAACAAAATAAAAATGAGAGGGGGGTCATTAGCACAGACCCTGAAGAAATATAAAAAAAAAAAAATCCTAAAAGGACAATATGAACATCTATACTCAAACAAACTAGACAACTTAGATGAAATGTATGAATTCCTGGAAACACACGAAAAAGATACACTTGCAGAAGAAAGAGAAGATCTCAACAAACCAATGACAAGTAAAGAGATTCAATCGGTCACCAAAAATCTTCCTACAAAGAAAAGCCCAGGGCCAGATGGCTTCACGGGGGAATTTTATCAAATATTCCAAAAATAACTAATACCAATCCTCAAATTCCTCCAAAAAACTGAGGAAAAAGGGATACTACCCAACTCACTTTATGAAGCTAGCATCACTTTAATACCAAAACTGGGTAAAGATGCTATAAAAAAGGAAAACTACAGGCCAATCTCCCTAACAAACACAGAAGCAAAAATTTTCAAAAAAATACCAGCAAATAAAATCCAACAACACATTAAAAGAATTATACACCATGACCAACTGCGGCTTGTACCTGGAATGCAAGGATGATTCAATGCAAGAAAATCAATTCAATTTTCTTTTCCATCTTCTGTGATGGAAAAGAAAAAACCCACATGACTATATCAATTGATGCTGAAAAGCATTTGACAAAATTCAACATCCTTTTCTGATAAAACACTTCAAAAGGTAGGTATCAAAGATAATATGACAATGAATTTTTTTGTTGTCTTTTTATTTCTTTTTCTGAATTGATGCAAAGGTTCTAAGAAATGATCATGATGATGAATATGCAATTATGTGATGCTGTGAATTACTGAATATATATGTAGAACGGAATGATCAAAAGTTAAGAATGTTTGCGTTTTTTTTAATTTAAAAATTAATAATAAAAAAATAATATGATAAAGGGCATATATGAAAAACCCACAGCCACCATTTTACTTAATGGTGAGAGACTGAAAGCTTTCCCCCTAACATCAGAAACGCGACAAGAATGCCCTCTGTCATCATTATTCAACACAGTTCTAGAAGTTCTACCTAGAGCAATCAGGAAAGGAAAAGAAATAAAAGGCATCCAAATTAGAAAGGAAGATGTAAATTTTTCATTATTTGCAGATGACATGATACTATGCTTAGAAAATCCTGAGAAATCTACAAAAAAGTTACTTGTACTAATATACAAATTCAGTAAGGTGGTAGGATATAAAATTGATGTGCTAAAAACAGTAATGTTTCTACACATAAGTAATGACCTAAATGAGGAGTCACTTAGGGAAAATATTCCATTCAAAAGAGCAACTACAAGAATCAAGTATCTAGGAATAAACTTAACTAGGATTTGTTTAACTAGGATTTTGTTTTTAACATAGGATTTGTACATAGAAAACTACCTAAAATTGCTAAAAGAAATAAAAAACGATCTAAATACAGAGAAAGATATTCCCTGCTCATGGATAGGAAGGTTAAATTACTTAAGATGTCAGTTCTACTCAAATTGATCTACACATTCAAGGCAGTACCAATCAAAATTCCAACAACCTACTCTGAAGACTTGGAAAAGCTAGTTACCAAATTCATCTAGAAGGAAAAGACACCCTGAATAGCTAAAAGCATCCTAGAAGAGAAGAACAAAATGGGAGGATTAACAGTTCCTGATTTTAAAACTCATTATAAAGCCACTGTGGTCAAAACACCATGGTACTGGCACACAGACAGAAGTATGACCAATTGGAATCAAACTGAGAGTGCAGAAATAGTGCAGTAATAGACCACCAACAGATGGTCAGCTGATCCTCAACAAGGCCTCCAAATCCACTGAACTGGAACAAGGTAGGTTTTTCAGTAAATGGGCATGGGAGAACTGGATATCAATAGTCAAAAGAAT
This sequence comes from Tamandua tetradactyla, assembly GCF_023851605.1. NCBI lineage: Eukaryota > Metazoa > Chordata > Mammalia > Pilosa > Myrmecophagidae > Tamandua > Tamandua tetradactyla. The sequence goes on from NC_135340.1 coordinate 56,002,918, forward strand.
GAAAGAGGACACTTACACCCCATACAACAATTAACTAAAACTGGATCAAACACCTAAATAGAAGAACCAGTACCATAAAGCTCCTAGAAGAAAATGTAGGGAAACATCTTCAAAACTTAGTAATAGGAAGTAGCTTCCTAAACTTTACACCCAAGGCACAAGTAACAAAAGGAAAAATAGATAAATGGGAACTCCTCAAAATCAAATGCTTTTGAACTTCAAAAAACATTGTCAAAAAGGTGAAAAGGCAGCCAACTCAACGGGAGAAAATATTTGGAAATTGCACATCAGATAAAGGTTTGATAATCTGTATACATAAAGAAATCAAAGAATCCAATAACAAAGGGACAAACAACTCAATAATAAAATGGGCTAAAGATACGAATAGGCAATTTTCTGAAAAGCAAATACAAAACACAAGAAGAGATGCTCATTTTCATTAACTATAAAGGAAATGCTGATCAAGACTGCAATGGCATACCACCTCACACCTATTACACAAGAATGGCTGCTATTAAAAAACAGGAAATTACAAATGTTAGAAAGGATGTGGAGAAACTGGGACACCTATGCACTGTTGACGAGGATGTATGATTTAGCTGCTATGGCACAGTCACTCAGAAAACTAAACATTGAGTTGCCTATGATTTTGCAATACCACTACTCAGTTTTTACCCAGAAGAGCTGACAGCAGTGACACAGACATCTGCACACCGATGTTCACAGCAGCATTATTCACAATAACCAAAAGATGGAAACAATCCAAGCACCAAACAACAGACGAGCAGATTAAGAAAATGTGGTATATACATATGATGGAATATTATGCAGCAGTAAGATGAAATGATATCCTAAAGCACACGACAAAATGGATGAACTTTGAAGACATAATGTTGAGTGAAATAAGGCAGAAACAAAAAGATAGATACTATATGACTCCACTTTTATGATCACGGTAAAGGTAAAATCAGAGGCTTATAATACAGAATTTGGGGTACTTAATGATAACAAAGAAGCTAGAGATGGGTGAAAGCTTCGCTAATGAGGTTGACCTTAAATGTGAGGGAATAGACAGAAGTGAAGGTGGTTCACTAGTGGCTCTGTAAGTAATATTACCAAACTGAAGGTGAACATGATTCAAAGGGGTAGTATGAACCCATGTACCCTACCAATTAGCACTACAAATATAAATAAGCTTTTCCATGAACTACTGCAAAAGGTATGAATCTGGCACAAAGACTGTATAAGTTTGGATTATAGGAGGAAAGCTGCTATTGCATGTCATAGGCTATGTTTAACAGGAAAACATCAACAGTACCACAGCAACACCAGGGGTAAATAATGGGGGCGAGGGACAAGAGTTAAGGGAAGATTTAGATTTTCTATTCGGTGAGGATGTGTTTCTTGGTTATCTTTCTCTTGGGAACAATGAAATTATTAAAATTGAGAGTGTTGATGGACTGTTGACTTTGGACATCATATATGATGCCCAACAAATGGAGGTAGCTGAAGGATGCACTGAAAGGAAAGTAGATGGCGAATGATGGTATGTACATATGACCAATACTGTACTGCTACAAAAAGGAATAAAGTTGGGAGGCACAAAACATTGTAAATGAAACTGTGGAACATCTGGTGAGGCAAAATTAGCCAGAAATAAAAGAACAAATATTGTATGGTCTCATGTAGAAAATATTTATGAGAAAATAGCCACCTAGATTCTAAGTTCTTACAGCAATCACACTTAGCCCGGAGAGGAAATTGTTATTTCTGGATTTTGAGAGGCTGTTTTATATATTTATAACTTGGTATTTAGATATAAGAATGAAGTCAATCAGGTCAGGATTAAGATAATTCAGAATACAGGAATAAGGAAAACACTGTATTTTAGAACTTCAAATACTCTTTGAGGCCAAAGGAAGAAAGGTTCATTTTGTTCAGAACCTAAATTTTCTGTAGCACATAATCTAAATCAACCTGTCTGGATAGATCATTAAAATAATCCAAACACAGTGAGCCAAGAAACAAATGAGGGGCTTTAACCCTCTATAGCTTACTATAATGCCTGGATACATTCCAGAGTATATTAAGCAGGTAATCAAAAAGTACTGGCAAAGTCCTTTGAGGGACTGAAGAAAAAATATGGAACTATTAAACTTTATCACCAGAGAAACCTCTAGTACTGTGTCAAACATTAGGGACACACAAATCAATAGGCCAAGCCCTTGATCTCGAGGCTTACTCTTGTGAAGCTTAAGTATGTAGTGAAGAAGCTTAGCCTACCTATAGGATACCTAAAAGTTACTTCTGGAGGATATCCTTTGTTGCTGAGATGTGGCCTCTCTCTCTCTCTCTCTAAGTCTGACTCTGCAAGTGAATCCATTTCCCTCTCCCCTACATGGGACATGACATCCAGGGGTGAATGTCTCCCTGGAGGCATGAGAGATGACTCCCAGAGATAAGCCTGGCCCTGGTCCCAGGGGATTAACAATGCCATCCTGAAGGAAAGGGGGAAAAGAAGTGTAACACATAAGGTTATGGGCTGAGAGAGTTCAAATGGAGCAAGAGGCTGCTATGGAGGTCTCTCTTATGCACGCTTCAGTTAGACATTGCTACCTGTCACAGCTTGCTAATGCTAAAGAACAATCCTAAACCAATCTTAAAGGACACCTAGGGCATTGTGTAAAATTCTACAAAACTTCCATGCCTTAGGGTAACTTTCCAGAAACCTACAACCTACAGATGGGTCCCTGTACCAGAAAAGTCCTGAAAAGCAGAGGGCCCAGCCTCTGGAGAACATTAACTAGTTCCATCCTCCTATCCTATTTTATTGATAGACCCTTTCAACATGAAAAAGTTAGAATGGACATAGCCCAAATATCCCTAAAGAGTGGAAGAAAGATCAAAGGTGATGGTGGAGTTATACAAAGAAGGTAGGGTTTAACAAATGAGTATGATTGCTATCATTATTCTGATATTTCTTTTAGTCTCCAGTACCTTAGAGTAGCTAGAAGTAAAAACCTAAAATTGTGGAATTGTAACCCATATCAAACTCTGCCACCTGTTCTGTAACTAATCGTTGAGGTTTGCTTTGAAGTTTATTCCTTTTCTGCATATATGTTATTTTTCAAAAAAAAAAAAGAGAGAAGTATTACAGAGAAGACAGGATTTAACAGATGAGTAAGACTGCTGAATCATTATGCTGATATTTCTGTTGATTTACAGTGTCTTGAAGCAGCTAGAAGAAAAAACCTAAAATTGCAGACCTGTAACCCATACCAAACTTTAAACTCTGTTCTGTAATTGCTTGTTAAAATGCACTTGGAAATTTATTGCTTTTCATATTTCACAATAAAACAAAGTTTTAAAAAAAAGTGTGGATGGGTGCTATCTCAAAAAAATATATATTGGTAGAGTTTCTTGAGGGTCCAAAGCAAGGAGGATGGGAGAATATATATACAGAGAGAGAGAGAGAGAGATGGAACTATTAAACTTTCCCATCTGGGAAACCCCAGGTACCCTCTCAACCAGTGGGGACTTCCATGAAAATAGGCCAGGTCCTTGATTTTGAGGCTTGACCTTATGAAACTTCGTAGTGGAGAGGCTAAGATCATCTGTAAAAAGGCCTAAGTGGTGCTTCCAGGAAACCACTTTGTTGCTCAGATGTAGCATCTCTCTCTATATGTACAACTCTTCAAGGAAAATCATAACCCTACCCCTATATGGGGCCAAAGGGGTGAAAGTCTCCCTGACAACATGCGGTGTGACTCCCCAGGATGAGTCTGGCCCTGGCACAATGAACTGACAACACCTTCTGGACCAAAAGGGGGAAAAGTTATGTAATAAAGTACGTGATCAGTAGCTAAGAGATACCGAATACAGTCAAGAGGCTATTCCAGAGGCTACTCTTATGTAAGCCTCAGTTAGATGGTATTAATTGCCATGGTTTGCTAAACCCCGATCAACATCACTCCTGTTGACTTAAGAAAACCTAGTGCTCTTAACTGAGACTTCATAAAAGTTCCATGCACTAGGATTGCCTTCCTGGAACATATAATTCTGGGAGGGTTTCTAAATCAGATAAATCCTAAAACTGAGAGGGACCAGCCTCTCCAAGAATTTCAATTAATTTCATCCCCCTATCCTTTAGTATGGACACCAATTCTCAACATGAAAAAGTCAGAACAGGCATTGCCTAAAGATCCCGATAGATTGGGAGAATGAGTAAAGGAGAAAGAAGAGGCATAAAAGAGAAAATTTAACAAACGAGTATGGCTGCTGAATCACTATATTAATGTATCTTCTAGCTTCCAGTGTTTTGGAGTGCCTAGAAGAAAAAAATCTAAGATAGTGGAATGGTAGTCCATGACAAACTCTGCAATTTGTTCTGTAACTACTTGTTGAAGTGTGTTTCGAAAATTATTGCTTTTTTCTTTCTTTGCTTTGTATATATATTTTACAATTTAAAAATGTTTAAAAAAGAAAAAGTTCTTTTATTAACTAATACAAACGTATAACACTAATACAAGCAGCTAGCAATAGAGGGGTACGTGGGAAATGATGAACCTCTTGCAAACTACTGACTATAGTTAACAGTAATACTTAAATACTCTTTCATCAACAGTAGAAATGTACTACAGCAATACTATGGGTCAATAATGGGGGCAAGGAATTCTAAAGCATACCTAGGGCATTACATAAGATTCTACAAAGATTCCATGTACTAGAAAAACTCCTGAAAACCTACAACCTCCAGATTGGTCCCTGGACCAGATAGGTCCTGAAATGCAGAGAGGCCAGCCCTTCCAGAACATCAACTCATTCCATCCTCCTGACCTATATTGTTGATATAGCCCCTTCCAATACGAAAAAGTTAGAATGGGCATAGACCAGATACCCCTAAAGAGAGAAAAATGGGAATGGTGCAGTTATACAAAGATGATAGGGTTTAACAAACGAGTGTGAATGCTGAATCAGTACACTGATATTTCTTTTAGTCTCCAGTACCTTAGAGTAGCTAGAAATAAAAACCTAAAATTATGGAATTGCAACCCATACCAAAGTTGAATCAGTACACTGATATTTCTTTTAGTCTCCAGTACCTTAGAGTAGCTAGAAATAAAAACCTAAAATTGTGGAATTGCAACCCATACCAAACTCTGAAATCTGCTCTACACCTAACTGTTGTGATGTACTCGAAATTTACTGCTTTTATGCGTATATATATTATCTAAAGAGAAGGCGGCATCTAACAAAAAAAATAGGATTTAACAAATGAGTATGACTGCCGAATCATTATATTGATATTTCTGTTGGTCTCCAGTGTCTTAGAGCAGTTAGAAGAAATAGCAAAAAATTGTGGAACTGCATGCAACTCACACCAAACTTAAAAATCTGTTCTATAACTACTTGTCAAAGTGTACTTGGACATTTATTGCTTTTTTATATATGTTTCATTTCACAATAAAAATTAAAAAAAAAAAAAAAGCTAGGGTTGTGGAATTGCGACCCATACCAAACTCTGAAATTTGCTCTTCAACTAATTGTTGTAGTGTGCTTTGAAATTTGTTGCTTTTGTTTACATGTTATTTTCCACAAAAAAAAGAGAAAAAGTCAGCTGTGATGATAAAAAAACATATATATATCCCTTGTAGCCTCAAGTGTTATGGAGCAGCAAGAAGGAAAAAACAGCCCATGACAAACTCTGGGATCTGTTCTGTAACTACTTGTTGAAGAGAGCTTTGAAAATTTTTGCCTTTTTCTTTCTTCATTTTGTATATATATTACACAATTAAAAAGAAGTTAAAAACAAAACAAAACAAAAGCAAAAAAATAATGGGGACAGGGATAATGGGTATGGGAGGATCTGGGTTTTCTTTCTTATTTTTATTTCTTTTCTGGGGTACTGAAAATATTTCAAAATACACAACTATTTGATGCTACGGTGAGCCAGTCATTGTATACTTCAAATGGCTTGAATGGTATATAAATAAATCTCAAGAGAATCGCACGTAAATAAAACAAAAAAGATTATCCCCAACCAGGTTCAAACAAGAAGCCAAATGGAGAAGCAAGTGTCACACTGGTGGAGGCAGAAGAGAAGTGGTCTAGTTCTGGACGTGGCAGTGACCACCACCATCTGTCACCTCAGCTCTGACATCAGCAGTCCGTTGCCCATGTCCTGCTACCCATCTCCTCCTTGGTGAACTCCACTTCCCGGTCCTGCCACCTCTGTGCCCTGTTCTTGTCACTGGCTTTTTCCCCCCATGGATCTGGTTGGAGAGGCATCCCCTGAGCCCTGGCCTGCAGCAGCCTGGGGACCCAGCAAGTGTCCATGGGCTACCCCTCAAAATAAAATATTGCTCCTTGGCTGATGTAATGAGTAAACAGTTGGCTAACAAATTGCAATTAGAAGAAGTTGCAACTCTTCTTGAAGTTGTTGTTACTGAAAGGCCATTCATTACTGGAGAAAACATTGATACCTCCAGCAACCTAATGTTAGTTCAGATACTAGAGGTGGAATTTGCCAGAGAATATGATGCACAGCTTAGCCATGAAGAAAAAAAATTCAACGGAGATAGCAAAGTTTCCATTTTCTTTGAAAATTATTGAAAAGTGCATTCTTATGAAGATAGTGATACTTCTGAAGATGAGGTTGACTGGCAGAGATCATGATGATCCCTACATACCAGCAAAACTGGTTCCTATTCCAAAAAAGGGTTTTATTGGAGAAGGAAAAGACATAACCACCAAAAATGATAAAGTAGTGTGTGGACAAAGGACACAGCAGAATGGAAAATTTTGTACCTGGGTTTCAGATAGGATATGCAACTGGAATGGATTTAAAAGTATCAAACCATGTCATCAATGCTTTAAAACAACATGCCTATTCAGAAGAACACTGAAGTACCCACCTCCATGAGAAAAAGGAGCACCCTACTGCAAAAAAAAAAGTTGATTCTAAGACCCACTTACTTATGTATAAAATGATCAACTCTGGAATGCTGGAGACAATCATTGGCTGTATTAGTACAGGAAAGGAATTTGTTGTCTTTCATTGGTATGGAGGAAGCATGGAGAATGCAAAGGAAGATAGTAAAGTCATACCTACAGAATGTGCCATCAAAGTATTTAAAACAACTCTTAATGAGTTTAAGAATCAAAACAAGTATATTAAAGATGACTTTAGGTTTAAAGATCATTTCAGCAAATTAAATCCATAAAAGATTACCCTCATGTGGGCAGAAAAAGAAATGCACACTCTCACAAGAATGTAGAGAGCTGGAATTCCTTGCCCAACAATCCTAAAGCTCAAGAAACACATTTTAGTTATATTTTTTATTGGCCGTAATCAACTTCATCCCCTAAATTAAAAGAAGTAAAACTCAGTAGTGATCAAAGAAGCCTACTATCAAACTTTTCAAGTCTGGCTGATTGATGTCAGTCAGTCTGTGGAACCAGCCCATCCCCACAACCTGGAGTTCTTATTCTGAGACTAGGAATGTCTCTCACAGTTTTTCCAGAAAACAGGAGTAAAGGAAGCCCTTGGTGAAAGAGAACTCTTCAATGCTGTTTCAGGCTTAAACATCTCAACAGATAATGAACAGATAATTTCTTAGCTGAAACAGCTTGGGAGAAAATGAATGAAGATCATGTCCAGAAAAATGGAAGAGAGGCTGCTTCATTTTTAAAAGATGATGGGGGCCCACCAGTACTGTATGAGGAGTAACACCGTTGCCTTTGAATGTTAACACAATGGAGATTGTCAGTTTTGCCAATAGCAAAGGAAACATGAGGACTGCACAATGGTGCTTCTGTGTTTTGTTTGTTTTTTCCTTGAAACCCATGTGCCAGATGTCTGGAAGTTTTAGCTTGGTACCAAGAGAACAGAATGTTACTACCTCTCATTTTATGAACAAAATAATATAATTCTTTGAGAACTAAAGGTTATCTAGCTAAAACAGACCTGATTTTTTTCTCTCTCTCTCTTTTTTTTATTTGCATGGGCAGGCACCTGGAATCAAACCCAGGTCTCTGGCATGGCAGGCGAGAACTCGGCCTCCTGAGCCACCGTGGCCCACCCTCAAACCTGATTTTACATGATTTATGGTATAAAATGTTTTGATGAGAATTCTTTAAACTTAGGTAACATTTCCAAATGTGGAAGGAATAGGTGTTTGGGAGAGCGGATTTTCATTATAAATTATTTGCTTTTTTCACCTCCCCGTTCTGTGATGCATCTTTCCTCAAATATTTTGTTGGCCTAAAGTCAGCCCTTCTCAGATCTTTTTCTAGACAAAAATTTCTTCTCTTGTAGTTGAGTATTACAAATGGAAATGTGATTTCAGAATGACTAACAGAAATAGAACTAAGCAATGCTGTATTGGAACATTATGAAAATGAACTGAATTCTGCTTTTTTTCCATACTAAAATCAAAGGAAAGGCATCATGGGCTTCTGAAAGAGATAAAGAATTAAGAACTTCTTAACTATCCAATTTTTTTTTTTTTATTTAACTTTCAGCTTTTCTACGTTCATGTAAAATGGTTAAGATGTAATTCATGATGTAGTTCTCCAAATTTATAATGAAAACAATGCTTCTGGAAGGACAGAATTTAAGACTTAACCATGTTTGATAAATCTTAATGAAATCAAAAAAGTTCAGTCCACTTTTCAGTCAGACTATATACTTATTGATTTTTGAGAGAAATGTGGCAAGCTAATAAAAAATATTTAAGTAAGCAAACGAGGCAAAGTCTACATAAAGCAACTTGGGCATCAAATTAGCCAGCTAATTTGAACTATCTGATCTTATTTTTAATAATGTTAGTACTGGCTGGACTCTACTTCTAAGAAAAAAAAGCAAGTATTGCACTTTTCCCAATAGCTTTCTTAGGACTAAAGCTCACTTATCAACAGTGTTATGACCCTTCTTATTACTGAAATCAGATTGGAAACATTAAAACCAAAACTTTCTGTATGATAACGCAAAGTAAAAACCTAAACATCACTAAATTTGAAAGCTTCTCCTCTAACATAATTTTTTAAATGCCTAATATGTTCTTTACAGAAAAAAAATTATTTCTACTTCTGTTATAAACTTTTAACTTCATTTCAGAGAAGTGTAGCTATTCATTACATTTCTGAAAAGTTCACTACTCTGAAACAAAGATTAGATGATTGATGCTTACTGGCTTTACATAAATTTCAGAGAACTATCTAATTTTTAAACCTTTAACTATTTAAAATTTTGCTTTGTTTCATTTTCTAACATACTCTGACAGTAGCAAGCCGTTGGAGTGTAGCATTCTTAGAGTAGGCTATGAACATGCTTTTTAAATAATTAAAAATTGAGATCATTAAAATAAAAGCCAAATGTCCAGCCTATTTATAATTCAGCAAAACCATATTCCACACTAGGAGATTTTACTGGACTCTCTTGTAACCCAAAGAACCCATATATTGTGCTTCTCATCCCCATGCAGATCGTGCAGCCATCAGAGACAACAAACACTGGAGGTAAGGTAAGGGAGATGATACAAAACCTGTTTTCAATCATGAAAAAAAAAAAAAAGGATATTCGCCCCAGAATGCAACTTTCTGTAGTTGGAACTGGAAATTGGAACTCTTCTACATGGCTGAGAATGTACCATGGTGCAGTTGCTTTGGAAAACAATTTGGGAGTTCTTCAAAATGTTTAACATAAAGTCACCATATGACCAGATAATTCCACTTTTATTACCCAAGAAAAACGAAAACATACATCATCATAAAAACTTGTATGCAATGTTCATAGCAAAAACTTATATCTCAACAATGTTATGTTAAAAAAATTCTCAAGAGCTTTAGTAAATTAAAGAAGATACAAAATCAATATTTAAGAATGAAAAAGGGTACAGATACAGATTTTTTAAAAAGCAAAGAAAATTTTAAAACGTTAATAAATTTTAAATCTCATTTAAATTTCTCTAAAAATAAAACAAAACATTTTTTGATTCAAAGAAACCTGGAAAACCTAAGTACTCTTATTATTACTAATGGAAATAAATCAATTATTTCAAAATTCTAAGTCAATTGTTTAAAATTTACCTATAAACAGTGTCGGAGACCTGGGTTCAATCCCTGGAGCCTGTCCATGCCAAAAAAAATTAACTCTAAACAAAACAAAACAAAACATTTCTCCCAAATAGTATTACTATTACTCCCAAATAGTTCTACTAAACATTCAAGGAATGGATAGTTTTCCTATTTCACATAAACTGTTCCAAAGAATTAAAAAAAAAAAAGACAGCACACTCCTTATTTCATTGAATAAGAGTAGCAAAACCTGGATGCCAAAACCAATGGAAGCCAGTATGAGAAAAGAAAATTACAGGCCAAACACATCTGAACACAGACTATAAATTACTAGAAAAACAGAAGCCATGAATGTGTATGTATATGAGTGTGAGTGAAGATGTGTATTTATGGATTAAAGTCAAGTAGTGGTATTTTAAAAACTCAAGGATAGGTAGCATAACAAAACAACTTAATACAAGGCACTGAAGTTACAGATTAAACGAAAGAATCTATATGATCATTTTAACTGATAAAATTGAAACATTTGATAAAATTGCACACATTCTTAATAATAAAAAGTCAATTACTCATAGTAAAGTAGAAATAGAAAGGAACAACCTTAACCAAATAAAGAGTATTTTGAAAAAATAACTAAGCAAATGTCATACTTAATGGTGAAATGTACCAATATAGCCAGTAAAGTCAAAAAAAAGATAATAAGGGATGCCACCATTGTTTCTGCCAATACTATATGTGGGAAACCATGGGAGGGAAGGAAATGGCTAATCTTCTATGTATCATTCCAATTTTAATATATAAGAAAGCAAGCACAATTGACCAGGTGTTGCTAAGTGTAGTTCATAGTACTGGGCAGATGATACTAATTTAAAAAAAAAAAAAAAAGAAAAAAACACCCTTGAAAGCAAATGAAATCTAGTGTATAAAGCCTATGTAAAATGCTTTAGACTGTGCCTGGTACATACAGGACACAGAAAAAAATGTTAATTCCTCTCCCTTAATTCTGCCACTTCACAACAAATATTCATAATAAATTATACCCTCTCTAAAAGTAATTTTACACTGTCCATGAAACAACTACTCATGAAACAACTAGATTTTAACAACACAAAAGTTAAAAAGAAATGAACTGAACTTACTAGTAAAAAGACTACTTAGTGCACTTTCCTTTGATGATTCCTTTGAAGCTGAAATACCAATATGTACGATAAAAATATATGGTGCATCTTGCCAAGTTTTCAACGGTTCATGCATTGTCTAGAGGGGAAAAAGAGATCAAACTGTCAAGACTTAATAATTTAAAACACAGGCCAATAATAATAAGAAAATTTTGCTCTAGAAATTTTCTGAGCTATGGCAGATTCCTTCACTTTTATCCATTAAAACAGTACACACAACAAAACAGATATCTCAGGTATACAATAAGGTAGGTCAGATAATAAATTACTGAAGGCCAAGATATCTCACATCTTGTTAAACACAAAACCATGCATTTTACTATTTCTATTATCTGCGAAACCCCAACTAAATCCTTTAAACTGAATCTGTGTTTAGCTAAACCACCCAGGATATTAGGTTATCTTTTACACAGATGTCCTTACAAACTAAGGAGAGCAATTAAATCACTTTAAAAGAAAATCCATAATGACATTAGTAAAGATGAATTATAAACACCAATTTCTGAATCTAATTCCCATTGCTAAATGCCCTCCCTATAACTAACAGAATTTCTGCTGACATAGTCCCACATGTACATCCAAAATTTAATACTGGGGTTTGAACAGTGAATAAAGAAGTATTTGCAAAGTTCCATTACGGAAATGGGGAGCAAGGGGGAAATTTCAACTTCCTCATTTGGAGAATTCCTGACATTCTCACAAGCAGTGGGGACAACAAAATCAATAGGATGAGGGTGCACGGGTAGTTTAGTGGTTAGAATGCCCGCCTTCCATGAGGGAGACCCGGGTTCGGTTCCCAGACCATGCACCCCCCAAAAAAAATCAATAGGATGAGCCCTCAATCTTGGGGTTTGTTCATAGGAAACTTTTCCCCTCAAAGGATAGCTAAACCTACTTAAAATGAGGCCTACGAGTCACCCCCAGAGAAGCTCTTTTCTTGCTCATATGTGGCCTATCTCGTTCAGCCAACACGGCAAGCAAACTCACTACTCTTCCCCCCATATGTGTGGGACATGACTTCCAAAGGTATAACTCTCCCTGGCAACGTGGGACAGAAATCCTAGAATGAGCTGGGACTCAGCAGCGTCAAGGGATTGAGAAAACCTTCTTGGCTGAAAGGGGGAAAAGAGAAACGAGGCAAAATAAAGTGTCAGTGGCTGAGAGATTTCAAACAGTCAAGAGGTTATCATGAAGGTTATTCTAATTCATTTTATAGATATCCCCCTTTTAGTTTAAGGTGTATTAGACAGGCTAGAGGGAAGTGCCTAAAATTGTAGAGCTGTGTTCCAGTAGCCATGTTTCTTGAAGATGATTGTATAATGATATAGCTTTTGCAATGTGATTGTGTGATTGTGAAAACCTTGTGTCTGATGCTCCTTTTATCTATGGTATGGACAGATGAGTAAAACATATGGATTAAAAATAAATAAATAATAGGGGGGACAAATGTTACAATAAATTGAGTAGACTGAAATACTAGTAATCAATGAAAAGGAGTGGTAAGGGGTATAGGAAAAAAATAGGGGGAATAAAGGTTAAAATATACTGGGTAGGTGGAAATACTAGTGGTTAACGAGAGGGAGGGGTAAGGGGTATGGTATGTATGAGTTTTTTCTTTTTATTTCTTTTTCTGGAGTGATGCAAAAGGTCTAAGAAATGACCATGGTGACTATATACAACTATGTGATGATACTGTAAGCCACTAATTATACACCAAGTATGGAACGTTCATATGTTAAGAATGTTCGTGTTTGTATGTTGTTTTATCAATAAAAATGCTTAAAAAAAAGAAGGCAGCACAGGAAAAAAAAAACTTAATCCTGGGTAAGTATATGTGTAGAGCAAGAATCACTGCCCCTAGAAGTTTAAGAAGTCAAGTCAACACCCTCCATGTTTATAGAACTTGTTAATCTGGAAGAATTTGATCCTTCAACATCAGTAAGTTTACGCATAGCTCTAGCAAAACCCCATCAAAGAACTTGTTGCCATACATGCTAGGGATGAACTACAGATGTTCACAACCATAAGACTAAGGTACAAAGAGAAAGAAGAGGGACCCAGAAAATGACTGGTTTCTTTTTCCTAATGTCTCAGAGGTGGTACTGACTTAAAATTTGCAATTTATCTTCTGTTCTTAAAAGGAAATTACCCAGAGATTTCTGGACAAGCTATTGTGGTGATCTGAAGTTTGCATGCATCTCCCCAAAAAACATGTTCTTAAATCTAATCCATTCCTATGGGTGTAAACTCATTGTCAGTAGGACCTTTTGAGGATGCTACTTCAATTACAGTGTGACCCACCTCATTCAGGACGGATCTTATTCCTATTACTGAAGTCCTTTATAAGTGGAATGAAATTCAGAAAAATAAAAAACAAGCCCTGGAAGTAAGAAGGTAAAATCAATGAAACTTGGAAAAGTATGGAGACAAGCAGACACCACCATGTAGCCGGCCATGTGCAGAGGTGCTGAGCATTGTCTTTGGGACAAGAGCATCACCTTGATAAAGCCTTAATTTCAACGTTTTCCTCAGCCTCAAAACCATAAGCTAATAAATTCCCTTTGTTCAAGCCAAACCATTTCATGGCATCTGCTTTAAGCAGGCTAGAAAGTAAAACTACCACATTCACCCATGAAACCCCTCAAAGCAGATACCAAATCTCACACATTTATGCATTTTCCTGGAAAGCTATTTCTTTACTCAACTGTCAAATGGTTCCACAGCCCAAGAAAAGACTAAAGAACTATTCAAAAATTGTATTCCCATGATACAAATCCGAAGTGTCAAAAGAGACTAAACAATACTTCAGCTATACATTTATTAGTTTACTTTAATAACAAAAGAATGTAAATAACATGCTCTTTATCAGGTTGAAGAAGTTCCCTTATAGTCCTAGTCTGCTAGTTGCTTTTTATCATCAAACGGTGTTGTTCAATTTTGTCAAATGTTTTTCTACATCTACTGAGAGGATTGTATGGTCTTTATGTTTCATTCTATTAATGAGGTATATTACATTGATTTATTTTCATATGCTGAACCACCCCTTGCATCCCTGGGATAAATCTGTTGGTTATGATGCATAATTCTCTTAATATAATGCCTGATTTGATTTGTAATATTCTTCTGAATATTTTTATTTTATCTTTTTTTTCTTTATCTGCCTTCAGATGCCTGGCTCTAAATTGTTAATTCTATTAAATGTTTGGAAGAATTTACAACTGAAGACATCTGGTCCTGGCTTTTCTCTGCTGGGACTTTTCTGATTTACATTCTTTAGTTGTAGGACTGATGAGATTTTCTATTACTTCTTGAGTAAGTTTTGGGTAATGTGCATTTTTCCAGAAATTTCTCCATTTCATCTAGATTATTACCTAATTTGTTGATGCACAATCATTCATAATATTCTTATAATTCTTTCATTTTCTGTAAGATCTGTAGTAATGTCCACACTTTCATTTCTGAATTTAGTTATCTGTGTCTCCTCTCTTTTGTTCCTGGTCATTCTAAAGGCTTACCCATTTTGTTGATCTGTTGGTAGAACCAATTTTTGGTTGCAATGATTCCCTATTGATTTTCTATTTACTTTCTCATTCGTCTCTTCTCTAAGATTTATTATTTCTTTCCTTCTGCTAGCTTCGGGCATAGCCTGCTTTTCTTTGTCCACTTCCTTAAGATATAAAGTTAGGTTTGGGTTTAGAGTATTTCTTCTTTTTTAAATTTCCCTCTGAGCACTGCTTTCTTTGAATCCTTTAAGTTTTATGTTGTTTTCCTTTCCCATCATCTCAAAAGAATTTTCAAGTATCACTTCTAACATCTTTGGCCTATTGGTTGTTTAAAAATGCTTTGCAAATGTCCACATATTTCAGAATTTTCTAGTTCTCTTTCTGTCATTTACTTTCACCACACTGTAGTCAGAGATGCAAATTATGTAGTTTGCATAATTTCAATCTTTTTAAATGCACTGAGACTGGTTCTGTGGTTTAACACACAGTCTATCATGGAGACTGCTCCTTGCACACTTAAGTGGAATATATAGTCTGTCATTTTGGGGTGGAATATTTTATGTATGTCTGTGATGTCTAGCTGGTGTTGTTCAGGGCATCTGTTCTAGTTTGCTAGCTGCCAGAATGCAATATACCAGAAACAGAATGGCTTTTAAAAAGGGGATTTAATAAGTTGCTAATTTACAGTTCTAAGGTCAAGAAAATGTCCCAATTAAAGCAAGTCTATAGAAATGTCCAATCTAAGGCATCCAGGGAAAGATAAATTGGTTCAAAAAGGACAATGATGTTCAACATTTCTCTCTCAGTTGGAAGAACATGTGGCAAACATGGCAGCATCTGCTGGCTTTCTCGTAGCTCTACCAAGAGGGACTCTCTCCAGAATGTTTCCTCTTTTCAAGGATTCCAGTAAGCAACTCTACCTTCAATGGGTGGAGACACACCTCCATGGAAATTATCTAATCAGAAGTTACCATCCACAATTGGGTGGGTCACATTTCCATGGAAACAATCTAAATGCTTCCACCCAGAAATGTTGAATGAGGATTAAAGGACATGGCTTTTCTGAGGTCCACCACATATTCAAACTGGCACAGCATCTCTCTCTCTCTTTTTTTAATCTGCCTAGTTGTTCTACTCATTACTGAAAGCAGAGTATTAAAGTCTCCAAGTAGTTATAGAACTATTTCTTCCTTCAATTCTATTGATCTTGCTTCCTATGTTTTGAGGCTCTATTTTCAGATGTGTATATGTTTATGATCATATCTTCTTTACATACTGACCCTTTCGTCGTCCTGTCTCTTGTAACAATTTTTTACTTAAAGTCACTTTTAATATTAGTATAGCCATACCTTCTCTTTTTCAGTTACCATTTCCATGGAATACCTTTTTCATCTGTCCTAGTTTGTTAAGTGCTGGAATGTGATATACCAGAAACAGAACAGTTCTTATTTATTTATTTATTTATTTATTTATTTATTTATTTATTTTACATGGACAGACACCAGGAATCGAACCCAGGTGCTAGCTTACAGTTTTAAGGCCATGAAAATGTCCCAATTAAAGCAAGTCTATAAAAATGTCCAATTAAGACACCAAAAAGAGGTTACCTTCACTGAAGAAAGGCCGATGTGCCCTCCCTCTCTCTTAGCTGGGAGGGCACAATGTGAACACGGAGATGTCTGGTAGCTTTCTCTCCAGGCTTGTTTCATGAAGCTCCCCTGGGGACGTTTTCCTTTTTCATCTCCAAAGGTTTCTGGCTGCATGGGCTCTCACAGTTCTCATCGCTCTGTCATGGCTCTGCTCTCTTAGAATCTCAGGCCTTTCCCAAAATGCTTCCTCTTTTAAAGGATCTCGATAAACTAATCAAGACACACCTGGAATGGGTGGAGTTACATCTCCCTCTAATTAATACCCACAACTGGATGAGTCACATCTCTTAGAGATAATTAAATCAAGCTTCCAACCTAAAGTACAGAATAGGGATTAAAACAAACAGTTGCTCCCACAAGACTGGATCAGGATTAAAACATGACTTCTAGAGGATGTAATCCTTTCAAAGCAGCACACAATCCTTTCACTTCCAATGCACTAGCGACTTTGATCTAAAGTGTCTCTTATAGATAGCATATAGATGGATCAATGCTTTTAACCCATTCTGCCAATCTTTGCCTTTCATATAGCAGCTTTGTCCCATTTAGATTTAAGCTAATTACATTTTACTACTGGTGTTCTCTAAGTCGCATCATTTTGGTTCTTCACTATCTTCACTACTGCCCTAAATTCACTGATTTTTTAATTAATTGATTTTTTTCTAGTGAATTGTTCTGTTACCCTGTTACTTCCTTATCTGTACGTTATCTTCAAGTTTTTTTTTAAGAGGGTACTCTTGGGATTGCAATTAACTTCTTCACTTTATAAAAATCAAATATGGATCAATACCAACATAGTTTCAATGGTATAAAAAAAACTCCGATGTTTTACAGGTCTTCTCCCCACTTTCTGCTGTTATTGTCCCAAATTACACCTTTTTAATATGTTTGCATAAACATATTTATAATACTGCTTTATGCATTTCTTTTAAATCAAAGAGAAAAAAGTTACACACAACAATGCAAAAATATAGGCTTTATACTTATGGAGTTGCCTTACTGTTGTTCTTCATGAGACTTTGAGTTATTCTCTAATGAAAATTCATTCCAGCCTGAATGACTCCCTTTAGCATTTCTAGTAAGCCAAGTCTATTGACAGTGGACTCCCTCAGCTTTTTTTTTCTTTTTTCACATGGGCAGGCACCGGGGATTGAACCTGGGTCTCCGGAACATGGCAGGCAAGAACTCTGCGACTGAGCCATTGAGGCCCGCCCTCCCTCAGCTTTTGTTTACTGGAAGGTCTTAATTTCTCCTTCATTTCTGAAGGACAATTTTCCTGAATAAAGAAGTTTTTACAGTTTTTCTTTCAGCACTTCAAAAAATGTCATACAAGTCCTTTCTGACCTCCATAGATTCTCTTGAGAAATCAGTGGTTAATCTTATTAAGGATGTCTTATATCATCAGTGAAAGTTTTCTTGCTGCTTTCAAGATTCCCTCTCTTTGGAATTTGGTATTTTCACTATGATGTGTCCAGGCACACACCTTTTGAGACTATCCTATTTAGAGTTTTTTGAGCTTCTAGGATGTGTACATTAATGTTTTACATCAAATTTGGAAGTTTTTTGGCCATTATGTCCTCAAACATTCTTTCTGACACTTTCCCGCCTCTCCATTTGGGACTCCCATTATGCATCTGTTGGTATGCTTGACGGGTGCCTCACAGGTTTCTTAAGCTCAGTTCATTCTTCTTCATTCTTTCCTCTTTCTGCTCTTCAAACCGGACAAATCTGACTTACCTCAAACTCTTATTCTTTATTTGCCTGGTCAAATCTGTTGCTGAACCCCTTTGGTTAATTTTTCACTTCAATTATTCTACTTCTTAGCTCCAGAATTTGCTTGGCTTCTTCTGGTAATTTCTATCTTTATGTAGTGAGACAAAGAGAGCTGTGATCTCATTTACTCTTTGGTCATGGCATCCTTTAACTCACTGGGCATATTTCAGAAGAATGATTTTTAAATCTAATAAAACCAATGCCTGGGCTTCCTTGGGAACAGTATCTATTTTTTCCTATTAACAGGCTATATTTGGTTGACTCTGCATTCTGTTTTACAATGTAAGAATCTCATGCATAAGAAAATAAGTAAGTTTCCCAAGAGAAAGAGGAAGTTGTGAAGTTACATTTTGATTCTGGGGTACCTGACTTCAGAGCTCCTGCTTTTAATTACCACATTTGGTATTATTTATCCTGGCATTGATATTTAAAATGTACAATCAATTTAAACGTATATCATTTAGGATTTTATTGCAAAAATCATGGTGAAAAAGATAGTATACAAGGTATATTTATCATGACATTAATTATCGATGCCACACTTAGCAAAACTATGTTTACATCCCGTCTCCATGATATTGATACAAAAGTTGTAATTCCCCTTCAACATAACTTTCCCTAACTCCATCAGGCATTTAACATGGTGAAAACATTAAAGTTTCATAGGTAATCCAGTTATCAATGCTCTTAGAAGGATACACCACAAAAACGGTTTTGTTTCCAATATGTTTAGCTTGTATTTTGGTTTAAGCACTCCTGTGTCAAAATTACAATGATAAAAACATCACAATACAGCTTAAATTAAATGAGAAAACAGTTAAATGAATGAACAAAAGCTTTCTCTTCTATCAATTTTTCCTCAGGAAAGAGACAGTGAGAAGAACTTTCCTTCTCATGTATATATATATACATTTTTGTTTGTTTGTCTCATGTATATATATTTTTTGTATGCTGTATGACGGGGTCCCATTTCATTATTTTTCATGTGAGTATTCTGTTGCTGCAGCACCATTTGTTGAATTTTTGTTTAATTGTTTTTTTGTTTGTTTGTTTCCTTGTTTATTTGTTTGGGAAGTACATGGGCTGGGAATTGAACCCAAGTCTTCCACATGGCAGGCAAAATTCCTACAACTGAACTACCCTTGCACTCCCAGAATCCTCCACAATTTAAATATTTTATCAGAGCTTTAAAAAATAGGGTTAGGCATCCAGGGATGAAAGTCTCCCTGGCAACGTGGGAGATGACTCCCAAGGATGAATCTGGCCCTGGCACCATGGGATCAACAATTCCATCCTGACCAACAGAGGGGAAAGAACTGTAACTAATAAAGTATCAGTGGCACAGAGAGTTCAAATAAAGTTGAGAGGCTACTCTGGAGGTAACTCTTTGCAAGCTTCTGTCAGACATTGCTACCTATCATAACCTGCCATGCACTAGAGTAAGTTTCCAGAAACTTAAAACCTCCAGATGGATCCCTGAGGATCTCCGGATTACATAAGTCCTGAAACCTAGAGGGCCCAGCCTCTCGAGAACATCAGCTAGCTTCATCTCCCTATCCCATATTAGTGGCAGACCCATCCAAACACGGAAAAGTAAGAATGGCCATAGCCCAAATACCCTTAAAGAGAGGGAAAGAAAGATCAGTGGTGACGGTGGAGTTATACAGAGAAGGTAGGATTTAACAAACGGATATAACTGCAGAATCATTAAACTGCTATCTCTTTTAGTCTCCAGTATCTTGAAGTAGCTAGAAATAAAAACCTACAATTGTAGAACAGTAACCCATTCAAACCCTGAAATATGTTCTACAACTAACTGTGGTGCTGTGCTTTGAAACTTACTGCTTTTTTGTTTAAAAGTTATTTTTCAGAAAAAAACGTCAACTGTGGTGCTAAAAAAATATTTAAGCCTTCTAGCTTCCTATCTATATTCTGAGAGGATCATAAACTAACCCTTGACAAACTCTGGGATCTGTCCTGTAACCACTGCTTGAAGAGTGCTTTGAAAACTATTTTTTGTTCCTTTGTTTTGTATATATGTTATATCATACAATAAAAAAGTTTAAAAAAAGAATGGGGTCAGGGAAATGAACCTCTGAGTATCATTTAAATAGGATTATAAACTATTCTTCAAATATTCAGAAAGAAAGACCAAGGGACAGATAATTCTTTGACTTCTTTTGACTATAATCTAACTAAACATTTCTAATTAGCTGTGATATTCAACAGGTTCATCTTTCAGTAGCTCTGAGCACTAGGAACAGGAGTCAAGCTCTGAGTAAAACTTAAAAGTATGTTACACCCAGGTTCTAGTTTCAAAGTGTTGTGTACTTCAGAAAAGCCATGTCCTTTAATCCTCATTCAATACTGTATGGTGGAAATCTTTAATTAGATTGTTTCCATGGAGACTGACCCATACAATTTTGTGCACAACCTTCTGATTCATTACTTCCATGGAGATGTGACGTGCTCAATTGTGGGTGTGATCTTTTGATTAGATGGAGCTGTGACTCTACCCATTCATGATAGGTCATGATTAGTTTACTGGAGTCCTTTAAAAGGGAGACATACTAGAGAAGACATAATTGCTTCAGATCCCACAAGAGATGCAGATATTTGGAGATGCTTGGAGTGCCATTAAAAAAAGAAGACAGTTAGACGAGGGCATTTGCAGAAGGAGAGCCCAGGAGATGTCACCATGTGCCTTCCCATGAGATGCTAAGCAAGCCAGAACACAGAGCTGTGTCCTGGAGAAGCTGAGTAAATGTCCATAGATGCTTAAAGAGGAAACCACCGGCCATCAGAAGCTGAAAGCAACGGAACCAGGAACAAGGACCAGCAGATGCCAGTCACATGACTTCCCATGTGAAAGACATCAGCCTTTCTTGAGGGTTGACATCTTTCTCTGGATGCCTTAGTTTAGATCTTTTTATGGCCTTACAACAATAAACTTGTAACTTAATAAACTTTCTTTATAAAAGCCAACCCATTTCTGGTATATTGCATTTCCAGCACCATTAACAAACTAAAACAGACTAGAAGAAAGTAAAGCAAATACAAACAGATAAAATGGATATAAATGAATATTCAACTTCAACAATGACTTTTTTAATACAGTTTATAAGAACATATTGTCATTTCACCTAAGAAATTGTATAATAAAATCTGCTTTAAACAACAGCATCTTCTGCAGAATAATGTGAAAGACTTTTAAGATGTAGCATGACATTATGTATAATAGTTAAAATGTGGGAACTAAAATGTTTATCAAATGACATTTTTATTATAAAAGCCATGATGAAATGGAATACTATGCAACCAGGAAAAAGTGAGGTAATGTTCTATGTACCAATTTGGCCAAAAAACCATTTTGTTAAATAAAAGGAAAAAATTATACAACAGCACTATATATTATGATTCCATTTTGGTTAAAATGTATATGCTCTGTACCACACTGTTAGAAAATAAAATAGTAAAGAATTTTTACTTTTAAGTTATAGAACTGAAAATTAGAACAAGCATGGAGTTCTTTTGAAATAAAAAAATAAAGACTTAAAAACAAACATTACAAGAATATTCACTGCAGCATCGCTCAAAAGTGCAAGACAAGGAAACATGCAAATACAGTATGTTAACCAATTACAATGTACTTGCAGAAAAACTACTTTGCAGAAATTTAAATAATGAAGCAATACATCTTAATGAGGAAGATGTCCATCATATTGCTAAGGAAATATTAAACATGACAACTTGAGAAAGACCTGTCATTCTTGTAAGCATGGGGGACTGCCTAGTTGATGGGCCAGGTCCTCAATCTTGAGACTTGACCTTACGAAACTTATTACTGCAAAGGAGAAAGTAAGCCCATGATTATGCCTAAGAGTCAGCCCCAGAGAACTTCTTTTGTTGCTCAGACGTGGCCTCTCTTTCTAAGCCAACAAAGTAGGTAAACTCACTGCCCTCCCCACATTACATAGGACATGACTCCCAAGAATGTACATCTCCATGAGCCTGGCCCTGCCATTGTGCGATTGAGAAAAGCTTCTTGAGAAAAAAGGGGAACAGAAATGAACAAAATAAAGTTTAAGTGGCTGAGATATTTCAAATAGGGTCGTGAGGTCATTCTAGAGGTTATTTTTATGCAGTATACAGACATCTATTTTTAGTTTTTGATGTATTAGAGTAGCTAGAGAGAAATATTGATACTGTTGAACTGCAATCCAATAGCCTTGATTCTTGAAGATGATTGTGTATAACAATGTACCTTTTTTTTTTTTTTTTTTTTTTTTTTTTTTTTTTTTTTTTAAAGGAAAGACAGAGAGAAGGAAGGAAGGATAGAAGGAAGAAAGGGAAACATCTCCAAACATTTTCTTGCTTTATTGTATTTTGTTTTTCCGTTTTTGTTACATGGGCTGGGGCCGGGAATCGAACCGAGGTCCTCCGGCATAGCAGGCAAGCACTTTGCCCGCTGAGCCACCGCGGCCCGCCCAACAATGTACCTTTTAAGTGTAACCATGTGATTGTGAAAATCTTGTGACTGACATTTCCTTTTTATCCAGCATATGGACAGATGAGGAAAAAAATAAAGGCAATAAATAAATGAATAAAATAATGGGGGATGGGGTGCAAGGGTAGTTCAGTGGTAGAATTCCTGCCTGCCATGTGGGAAACCTGGGTTTGATTCCCAGCCCATGGACTTTTCCAAAACAAACAAACAAACAAAAAACCAACCAAACAACAAAAAAATTCAACAAATGTTGCTGCAATAGGGATACTCACATGGAAAGGGAATGATATGTGACCCTCACCACACAGCATAGAAAGGAAAAAATAAATAAATAAATTTATTTTTTTATTTAATGTATTTAAAAATAAATTAAATAAAATTTAATTTATTTAAAAAATAAATAAATAAATTTACCACAGCAACAGCAGAGGTAAATAATGGGCAGTGGGGGGGGGAAGGGACAAGAGTTAAGAGGAGGTTTACATTTCCTATTTGGCGATCGTGTGTTTATTGGTTTTCTTTCTCTTGGGAACAATGAAATTATCTAAAATTGAGAATGTTGATGGACGGTGGACTTTGGGCCCTATACATGATGCCCGACAAATTCAGGTGGCTGAAAGATGCATCGACAGAGAAGTAGATCAGCGAACAATGGTGTATACTTATGAATGAAGGTTGTGCTGCTACAAAACGAACAACGTCGTGAGGCATATGATGATGCAAATGAATCTGTGGGACATTTGCTGAAGCAAAATAAGCCAGAAACCAAAGAACAATTATTGTATGGTCTTCTTTAGAAAATGCTTATAAGAAAACATTTTGTAATGTAGATTGTAAGCTCTTATAGCAAACTCATTTCATCTGGAGTGGTAATTATTATGTCTGGATTTTTTTTTTTTAACATGGGCAGGCACAAGGGAATCGAACCCAGGTCCTCTGGCATGGCAGGCAAGCATTCTTGCCTGCTGAGCCACCGTGGCTCGCCCTATGTCTGGATTTTGAGAAGCTATTTCATATATCTATAAACTGGTATGTGGAGATAAGAATGAAGCCAATCAAGTCAGGATTGAGGTAATTCAGAACTCAGGGGTGAGGAAGGTATTATCTATATTTTAGAACCACACCTGCTCTTTTGAGACCAAAGGAAGAAATGTTTATTTTGTCCAGAACTTAAATTCTCTAAAGCACATACTCTAACTCAACCTGTCTGGATAGCTCATTGAACAATTGAAACATAGGGAACCCAGGATACAAATGAGGGCCTTTAATCCTGTATAGCTTAATATAATACCTGAATACACCCTAGAATATATTAAGCAGATAATCAAAAAGTATTGGCAAAACCCCTTGAGGGATGGGAGAAAAAATATGGAACTATTCAACTTTACCACCAGGGAAACCCCAGATACTTTGTCAAACATTAGGGACAACCAATCAATAAACCAAGCCCTTAATCTTGAAAGCTTATTCTTGTGAAGCTTATGTAACTAGTGGAGAAGTTTAGCCTATCTATAGGCATGTAAGAGTTACTTCTGGAGTTACTTACTTATGTAAGTAGTGGAGAAACTTAGCCTACCTATAGGCATGTCTAAGAATTACTTCTGGAGGACCTCTTTTGTTGCTCAGATGTGGCCTCACTCTCTCTATGCCAAACTCTGTAAGTGAAATCACTGCCCTCCCCATTATGTGGGACATGACATTCAGGGGTGAAAGTCTTCCTGACGGCATGGAAGATGACTCCCAAGGATGAATCTGGCCCTGGCTCCGTGGGATCGACAATTCCATCCTGACCAAAAGGGGCAAAAAAAAGTGTAACTAATATAGTATCAGTAGCTGGATGAATTCAAAGAGAGTTGAGAGGCAACTCTGGAAGTCAGTCTTACATAAGCATCAGTTAGACATTGCTACCTATCATAACTTGTCAAACTCCAAACAATCCTACAGAACATCTAGGGCAATATATAAGATTCTCCAAAGTTCCATGCACTAGGGTAACTTTTCAGAAATCTACAACCTCCAGATGGGTACCTAGTACAGATAAGTCCTGAAACCTAGAGGGTTCAGCCTCTCCAGAACATCAGGTAATTCCATCTCCCTACTCCATTTTATTGACACGAAAAGGTTAGAATGGCCATAGCCCAAATACCTCTAAAGAATGGGATAGAAAGATCAAAGGAGATGGTGAAGTTATACAGAGACGGTAGGATTTAACAAATGAATATGACTGCTGAATCATTAAACTGATATTTCTTTCAGTCTCCAGTATCTTAGATCAGCTAGATGAAAAACCTAAAATTGTGGAGTTGTAACCCATACCAAACTCTGAAATCTGTTCTACAACTAACTGTTGTGCTGTGAAATTTATTGCTTTTTTGTATATATGTTATTTTTCACAAAAAAGAAATAAAAGTCGACTGTAAAAAAAATAGAAGGAAAAATCTGAGAGGATTATACGGTAGCCCATGACAAACTCTGGGATATGTCCTATAACTATTTG
This sequence comes from Tamandua tetradactyla, assembly GCF_023851605.1. Classification (NCBI taxonomy): domain Eukaryota; kingdom Metazoa; phylum Chordata; class Mammalia; order Pilosa; family Myrmecophagidae; genus Tamandua; species Tamandua tetradactyla. The sequence goes on from NC_135340.1 coordinate 56,028,102, forward strand.
TTAAAGAGTGCTTTGAAAACTTGCTTTCTTCTCTCTTTGCTTTGTATATATGCTGTATTACACAATAAAAAAAATTAAAAAGTACATAGAAAAGAAAATGAGAAAAAGATTAATCAATTATACCACAAAAGACCAATTACACACAAAGGAGGCTGCAATTAAGGAAAAGCGACAATAGAGATACAAGACATAAAAAACACAGAACAAAATGGCTAAAGTCAATAAGGCCTGCTTTTAGAATAAAATATTGAGTATTAATGGATTAAACTCCCTTATCAAATGACAAAGATGGGTAGAATGGATTAAAAAAAGAAGGATTCAATTACATGTTGTTTACAAGAGATTCAAATAGGTTGAAACTGAAAAGACAGAAAGATAACTTATGCAAACAGTAACCAAAAGAGAGCTGGGGTAGGTATACTAATATCAGAAGAAATATACTTTAAACCAAAAGCTGTTATAAGAGAAAAAGAAAGACACAACATGCTAATAAAAGGGACAATCTACCAAGGAGAAATAACCGTCATAAATTTTACGCACCTAAAACACAGTGCCCTAAAATACATGAGACAAACACTGGCAAAACTGGAGGGAGATTTAGACACCTCTAGAATAGTGGTTAGAGACTTCTCTGGTCATAATGGAATGAAGCTGGAAATCATTACCAGGCAGAAAACTGGAAAATCCACGAATATATGAAAGGTAAATAACACACTGTGAAACAATCAATAGGTCAGAGAAGAAATCACAAGGAAAATCAGTAAATTCTTGAGATGAATGAAGATGAAATCAGAACATAACAGAACATATTAGATACAGTAAAGGCAGTGCTCAGAGGAAAATTTATAGTTCAAAATGCTTATATTAAAAAAAGAAGGACCAAAAATCAAAGACCTAACTGCACACCTGAAGGACCTATAAAAAGAACAGGAAATGAAACCCAAAGCAAGCAGAAAGAAATAAATTACAAAGATTAGAGCAGAGATACATGAAACAGAGAATAAAAAACCCAATAGAGAGCATTAACAAAACCAAAAGTAGATTCTTTGAAAAGATCAATAAAATTGACAGTTATCTAGACAATGTAAAAAAAGGAAGAAGATGCACATAAATGACAAATGAGAGGTGAGACATTACTACTGACCCCACAGAAATAACAAAGATAATAAGAGGGTATTCTGAACAACTATATATCAACAAATTAGACAACCCAGATAAAATGGACAAATTGCTAGAAACATCCAATCTTCACTGACTCTAGTACAAACAGAAGATTTCAATAGACCCAATTACAAGTAAAGAGATTGAACCACTAACCAAAAACCTTCCAGCAAGAAAGAAAAGTCCAGGGCCACATGGCTTCACTGGTGAATTCTACCAATGACTACAAGAATTAATACCTGCTCAAACACATTTGAAAAATTTGAAGAGGAGTAAAAACTACCTAACTTAGTCTATAATGCCTATATTATCCTAATACCAAAGACAAAGATACCACAAGAAAAGGAAATTACATATAAATTTCTCTTATGAATATAGACATATAGATCAATGGACTAGAACTAAGAATGAGGAAATATAGAATTGAGAATCAAGAAACCTTCACATTCTTAGTCAACTGGTTTTCAACAATGTACCAAGTCCCTTCAATAGGAAAAGAATACATTTGAACAAATGACGCTGGGGAAACCGGGTATTCATACACAAAAGATAAAGTTGGACTCATACTTCACACCATATACCAATTCAAAACAACCAATTGACCTTTAAATCTAAGAAATAAAACAATTAACACTTTTAAAAGAAAACCCAGGGGTAAGTATCTTCAGAACCCTGCATTAAGCAATGTTTTTTTTAGAAAAGAAACACAAGCAAAAAAAAAAAAAAATTAGATAAATTTATTTCATCAAAATTAAAAACTGCTTTATTCAAAGGAGAGTATAAAGTAAAAAGAAATCTCACATAATGGGAGAAAATATTTATAAATCAAGTATCTGATAAGGATTCAGTATCCAGAACATATAAAAAGGTTTTACAACTCAACAACAAAAAGACAAGCAAACTGATTTAAAATGGGCAAAAGATTTGAACAGATATTTCTTCAAAGATGATACACAAATGGCCAACAAGCTCATGAGAAGATGCCCAACATCATCAGTCATTAGGAAGATGCCCAACATCATCAGTCATTAGGAAAATGCAAATCAAAGCCCACAATGACATATCACTTCATTCCCACTAAGATGGCTACCATTAAAAAAATAGAAAATACATGTTGATAAGGATGTAGAGAAATTGAAACATTCAAACTTTGCTGGTGGGAACAAAAACATTAGTGCAGCTGCTGGAGAAAACAGTCTGGCAGGTTCCTCAAAAAGTTAAACACAGAGGTACCTATAATCCAGTAATTCCCCACCTAGGTATATACCTAAGAAAAGTGAGAACAAATCTACACATAACTTGTATAAGAATGTCCATAGAAGCATTTTCCTAATACCCAAAAAAGGAGAAACAAAAATATTATTCAGCCATAAAAAGGAATGAAGTATTAATGCATGCTACAACATGGATGAACTTGGAAAACATTACACTAAGCAAATTAAGTCAAACACAAAAGGCCACACAGTGAACCTCACATTATATGAAATGCCCAGAACAGGCAAATTCATAGAGATACAAACTAGATTAGTAGTTGTCAGTGGCTGGGGTAAGGGAGGAACTGGGAGTGACATCTAAGGGGTACAGATGAAAATGTTCTGGAATTGGTAGTTGCACAACTCTCTGAACATACTAAAAACCACTGAACGGCACACTTCAAAGGGGTAAAATTTATGGTATGTGCATTTTATCTTAATAAAGCTGTGAGACCATATAAAAACTTCAATCAATTTTCTAAAAAGCACGACCCGACATGGCTAATTCATCAAATAAAATTATCATCCACCTTACCTTACTTTCTTTATATTTCCAACTGACAAAGTTTTGAGGAATTCATTATTATGAATTAGGAAGTGAAATAAACATGCATATAATGTGTATTTATGAATATTTAAAGCACAGCCTTCAACTTTATTTCAATTTTTCAAACTTTCTCCCCATTGTATTTAATCATAAAATATTTTTAGGTAGAGTTGGAGGTTCTTTTAATAAGTCTCTTCCTATTTACAAACAGCATGTATTGAGTTGGGGGGTAAGATAACCAAAAAAGCAATACACGTTTACTGTAGAAAATATGGGAAATACAGAAAAACAAAAAAAAGAAAACTAAAACCACCCATAACAGCAGTCATTAGCATTTTGGTGTATAACTACTATTTTCTAAGTTACGTTTCAAATGTCAGCATATTGAGAGACAAATTCAAAAATACACAAACAAAAGAAAACTGAAATAACTGTTCATTGCCCCACATTCCCAAATACACTTACAGTTTTGTCTCCAATAATGGTAAGATTTGTTCCATTCTCCTTAGCCTTTAAAACATTAAAAGAAAGAAAATTAATTAAGAATGTTTATTTTATGTTCAAAAATTCGTAACAAGAAAAAGAAAGCATTACCTCCTGTTTTTCCCCTAAAAGAGGGAGTCGATGCACAAAATCGCCAGAAAAGCTCTATAAAACAAATACAAAACAGAAATTAGTGAAAAATTTTATACTAACAAAAAAAATATAGGTCAAAACACACTGAAATGATCTTGTTATTCAAGATGTAATGGAGAGGCTGGAGAGAACTGCCTGAAAATGTAGAGCTGTGTTCCAGTAGCCATGTTTCTTGAGGATGATTGAATCATGATACAGCTGTCACAATGTGACTGCGTGATTGTGAAAACCTTGTGTCTGATGCTCCTTTTATCTACCTTGTCAACAAAGGAGTAGAACATATGGAATAAAAATAAATAATAGGGGAAACAAATGCTAAAATAAATTTAGTTTGAAATGCTAGTGATCAATGAAAGTGAGGGATAAGGGGTATGGTAGGTATAATCTTTTTTTCTTTTTCCTTTCCTGTGTTTGTTTTATTTCTTTTTCTATTGTCTTTTTATTTCTCTTTCTGAATTAATGCAAATGTTCTAAGAAATGATGAATATGCAACTAAGTGATGATATTGTGAATTACTGATTATGTATGTTGTTTTATTTTTTATTAATAAATAAATTTTTAAAAATAATTAATTAAAAAAACTGAAATGCTTAAAGCAAAATATAATACTATAACAGTAAATATATTAATATGACATACATAATAGCATTTGTAATTAACCACAAACAAGTAAATAAAACCCTGCTGGGAACTAAAAAATATCAAATGCAATTGGCCAGGTAATTTTTTACAAGAATTATAGACATTTAGAACAAACAAGAACTTAGCTATAAGATACACATTTCTGATAGATCTCAAGACACTTCCCTCTCATTTTACCGATGAGAAAAATGAGGCTTAAAGCTGGTAACTTTAAAAGCAGAAATAGGATTTGAATCCAAGTTTCCTGACTCTTTAGGTTCATTGATACTTCCACCACATCACACTCCCTGCCTATAAAAAAAAAAAACTATACTAATTACCTTTCCTACCAGTTATCACCAGATAAGCATTCTCCTTACTAATCAGAGCATGTAATTCAACTCTGTTACATCAGACCGGAGGAAAGGAAATCGTACTAAACGGGTGTGTTGGCTTGAAACGATTATATGCCCTAGAAAAGCCATGTCCTTTAATCCTCATTCAATATTGCTGGCTGGGAGCTTTTTGATTGTTCCCATGGAGATACGACCCATCCGATTGTGGGTGGCAGCTTTTGATTAGATGGCATCCAAGGAGTAGTGACTCTACCCATTTCAAGTGGATCTTGATTAGTTTACTGGAATCCTTTAAAAGAGGAAACATTTTGGAGAGCCATGAAAACTCACAGCACCCAGAGATCTTTAAAGATAAAGAAAGAAAACACTCCAGGGGCAGCTTCATGAAACAAGAAGTTTAGAAAGAAAGCTAGTCATGTTCACCATGCGTCTTTCCAGTTGAGAGAGAAACCCTGAACTTCAACAGCCTTTCTCAAATGAAGGTAACCTCTTGTTGGTGCCTTAATTTGGACATTTTCATAGACTTGCCTTAATAGAACATTTTCACGGCCTTAGAACTGTAAACTTGCAACTTAATAAATTCTTTTTAAAGACCGCCCCATTTCTGGTATATCACATTCCAGCAGTTAGCAAACTGGAACAAGGGGTACATGCCAAGACACTGGAAGATTATAGCATATATAAAAGGAGTAAACCTTGGGCAACGGGATGTAACAATTACAAGCACACTTCAGAGGTACTGTGGGTTCAGTTCCAGACCACCATAATTAAGTGATTATTACAATAAAGTGAGTCACACAAAATTTTTGGTTTCCCAGTGCATATAAAAGTTAAGCTTACACTGTATCATAGTCTATTAAATGTGTGTGCTAGATTGAAACTGTCGCGTACCCCAGAAAAGTCATGCTCTTTAATCCTCATTCAGTATTGCTAGGTGGGATCTTTTTTAATATTTCCATGGAGCTGTAACCCACAGAATTGTGGGTGGTAACTTTTGACTAGACGGTTTCCATGGAGCTGCATCTCCACTCATTCAAGGGGAGTTGCTTACCAGAGTCCTTTAAGAGGGATCCATTTTGGAACAAGCTTGACAGCCAAAAGAACCCACACAGCCAGAGACCTTTGGAGATGAAGAAGGAAAATGCCCCTGGGGAAGCATTATAAAATCAGAAGAGAAAGCCTGCAGATATCGCCATGTGCTTTTCCAGCTGACAGAGGTTTTCTGGACCCATCAGTCTTTCTTGAATCAAGATATCTTCTTCTGGGTGCCTTAGTTTGGACATTTTCAAGGCCTTAGACCTGTAAACTTGTAACTTAATAAATCCCTCCTTTTCAAAAGCCATTCCATTTCTGGTATATTGCATTCCAACAGCTTTTAGAAACTAAAACAATGTGTAAAAACACTGTGTTTAAGGGCAGGCCACAGTGGTTCTGCAGGCAGAGTTTTCGCCTGCCATGCCAAAGACCCGGGTTCGATTCCCAGTGCCTGCCCATGCAAAAAACAAATGTGACACAGAGATATAAAGTGAGCACATGCTATTGAAAAAAGGGTGCCAATAGATTTATTGTCTCTGGGTTACCACAAACATTCAATTTTTAAAGTACGCAATACCTGCAAAGCACAATAAGGCAAAGTACAATAAAATGAGGTATTCTACGAATTTCCATAATCAAATTTTTTAATTAATTTTTAAATTAAAAAAATATATAACAAACACAAATATTCTTAACTTATGATCATTCCGTTCTACATATATAATCAGTAATTCACAATATCATCACATAGTTGCATATTCATCATCATGATCATTTCTTAGAATTCATAATCAAATTTTTAAAAGGACCAACCAATCCTCCTAACCTGGAGGATAAATTTAGAGAATCAAGAGAAAACATAGAAACTACTCAACATTACATCCTTCCTAGCTTTCCTTTTCTACCATTCCTCCAACATTTTAAAGCTATTTTTCTTTTCCATACAAACCCATAAACCTCAGCTATGTCAAGTACTCAATCCCTAGAACTAAATTAGCAATTATTTCACCCACTTTTCAATTACGAATTATTAAATTAAAACCTTATCAGTAAACTTGAACTCCAGTAACTAGATAGAAAATCTAGCTTCCCATGACTTCCTTGCCTCTTTAAAGCAATTTGCAATATATTCCTTGACAAATTTTAAATGCAGTGAGGAAAAAGGGCTAGTCACAATAAATATTTTTAACATGTATAAAATAATATTTTCTTCTCAAAAATTGGTGTTAAATCCCTTTTCTAAGGAAATAGAAACCACATACACGATAAGGGTTTAATATCCAGAATATATAAAGAAGTCCTACAACTCAACAATAAAAAGAGAGACAACCCAATTTTTAAAATGGGCAAAAGACATGCATAAACATTTCTCCAAAGACAATACACAAATGGACAAAAAGCAAACAAAAATACACATTAAAACCACAATAAGATAGCATTTCACACCCACAAGAAAGGCTAAAAATTGGAGAATAACAAGTGTATGAGAGGATAGAGAGGGAATGTGAAAACAGTGCAGTTACTATAGAAAGGCAGGCTTGCAGTTTCTAAGAAATCTAAGTATAGAATTACCAACTGACCTGGCAGTTCCACTTTTAGATAAATACTCAAAAGAACTGAAAGGAGGTACTCAAACAGGTACTTGCACTCTGATGGTTATAGCAGCATTGTTCATAATTGCCAAAAGACAGAAGCAACCCCACTGTCCATCAACACATGAATGGATAAAAAAAATGCTACATAAATACAATGGAATATAATTCAGCTGTAAAAAAGAAAAGTTCTGATACATGTGACAACATGGATAAACCTTAAAGACATGTTGAGTGAAATAAGCCAGACACAAAAGGACAAATATTGTTTGATATCACTGATATGAAATAATTAGAATAAGCAAATTCATAGAGTTAGAGAATAGAATACAGGTTACTGAATACAGGTTACTAGGGGCCAGGGTGGTGTAGAAATTGGGGAGTGAATGCTTAATTGGTACAGACTTTCTACTTGGAACAACGGAAAATTTCAGGAATAGATAGTGGTAATGGTAGCACAACAACGTGCATGTAATTAACAGCACTGAGTTATATATGTGAATGTGGGTAAAGGAAAAATTTTATGTTGTGTATGAGTTACTAATAGTAAAATTATTTTTAAAAACAGCATAGAACTGAACAACACAAACAGTGAACTCTACTAGAAACTACAGATGATAGTTAATAGCACAATTATAATATTCTTTCATCAATTTTAACAATGGTACCACACTAATGCAAGACGTTAATAAAGGGGTGTGTGTGTGTGAACTCTGTATTTTCTGCAACATTTTTTTGTAAACCTATAACTTCTGCAATAAAATAATAACTATATTTTTTTAAAAAAGAATTAAATCTGGGTTTTCTTTTTACATACAAAGAAAACCACATCCTCTCTTCTATGAGATAAACATGCAAATGGCTGATATGTAAATATATCAGACATGCTTCCAACTTCTGCCATAATCAGCATTTGAGGGGTGGTAAGTGGATATAGCCATAACTACAGACATCATATTATTTATCCCTTCTATTTCCCTCCAACAACTTCCAAACACTACCTGTGTTTTAAAGAGTTCACTGCAATTCTGGAACAATTTTGATGATGTTTGATATTTCCCAGACAAGCCTCTTTTTTCCTTAAGGTTTTCCAAATATGTCTCCACTTCCTCGGGCTGGAAAAATAAATAACTTAGGTTTCAAAAACAAGACATTTAGAATATAGCAAAGCACCTTTAATACAAATATAATTTTGAGTTTGCTATTTTGAAAATTAAAAATATCAGATAAAGACTTTATATATTAGTCTCCAAGAATCTAAAATTATTAGACTCTAAAGTACAAACTTCTGGGCCTTGGTTCAAAAGTAAAGTTCCTCTAACAATTTGGGAAGACTAGAAACTGTCAAAATCCAGAGGGTTTTGCCATGTTAAAATATATTTATAAGATTTATTTGACCTAATTAACTATCAATAAAAATATATATTTATATTCATAAGCTAAGACAGAGCAAAAAATTATTGTAGCCATTGTAGTCACTATTGATACTCTCAAAAAACCCACTCATTTCAATAGCTTCACCTATTAGTTCTGTGATTTTTTCTACCACATCTAATCTTGCCCTCTTTTTCTAAGTTCCATTCTCATGTCTCCAGTTATCTGCTCATTGTTCCCATACTTCTGTCCTATGGCAATCTGAAGCAATTTTCAAATTCTTAACTTGCATTACCTAGGAGGACAGGATTTGCAAATCTCTTGAAAGATTATCACAAGTTTCGAATGCATGAAACTTTTACTGTAAATTCAATTAGCAATCATTAAGAGAAAACTTTTAATACTTCACCCATATACTGAAGATGTCATCATTTCTCTAAATTCTTCAGTTCTTTCCACCCTCCCATCAAGCAATCCTAACCAATGTTATATAACAAAGGCAAAAAAACAATCACCAATACTGCAAAAGACAATGTAAAATGCTAATACTAGGCAAAGATTCAAAATGCTTAGGCTTTGAAAAACTGAGATGGCTAGACAGTGAGCATTTTTTAAAGACCAGTTAAATTATCTTTGGGAAGAAATCTTAAGAATAGTGGGGAAATTAAAAAACAAAAATGTAAAGAGTGAGATGGATACAGAATGGGAAAAGCCTGAAAAAATCCAACTTAGAGCCATTTATTTTCAACGCTGAGTAGAGTACAGCAATTCTCAAAGTGTGGTACATGGATCCCTGAGGATCCACAAGGCTATTTCCAGGATCTGAGAGGTCAAAACTATTTTCATAATAATAGGATATTATCTGCTTCTCCCTAACAGTAAAAACAATGGTAAGTAAAATTGCTGCCCCTTTGCAGGAACCAAGTCAGTGACACCAAACTGCACTAGGTGCTATACTCTTCATAGTCACAAACTGGCAGTTAAAAAAAATGCCAGCTTCACCAAAGAATATCCTCGATGAAGTAGTAAAAGTTGTTATGTTATTTAATCTGGATTCTTAAGTACATGTCTTTTAAAATATTCTAGGTAGCAAAATGGGAAGTACACAAAATACCAAAAAAGGATGATGTCCTTGAGAAAAAGTATTTACACAATGTTTAACTTGCAAGCTAAACTAGTTACTTTTTTTTCATGGAATATCACAGTTACTTAAAAGAATGACTGATAAATTATGGTTATTCAGACTTGATTAACTGGTAGCATTTTCTTGAAAACCAGCAAATGGAGGATGTCACTTCAAAGAAAAAAAAACGATAGCATTCCTTGTCAGTGGTAAACTTTGAGTTTACAAGCAAACACTGAAATTTTGGGAAACTTGTATCTGTCACTGCAAGCTAAAAATTTCCCAATACTTAAGAAGTTTCTAATAAGCCTAGGGATAATGGTTTAAGAGATGCAATTTTTTCTTATATTATAAAATGAGATCAGTTAACATTTCAAAGATTTATATGACTCAGTCAACCAATATTTCCCATATGACCAATAAATGGTGTTACAAAATGAGGCATGGGTAAAAGATCCATTCAAAATGCAAGATACTGGGCAGGCCATGGTGGTTCAGCAGGCAGGGTTTTTACCTGCCATACTGGACACCCGGGTTTGATTCCTGGTGCCTGCCCATGTAAAAAAAAAAAAAAAAAGCAAGCTACACCAATGGATTTTAATATAACAGAGCACAAAAGAGTTCAGTGATGTGGTTTCAGATTCCACACTGCTACAAACCTTAAAGAAACTCTACCTACTGAGCTTTGGTGTAGAATCAAAGAAAACTATCCATTTGTGAACCACTGATTGTACGCTTTGGATGATTAGATGGTATGTGAATATATAATATATATCAATAAAAAATAAATAATTAAAAAAGAGAATATCCATAATTATCTGAAAAGGCTATTAAAATACCATTCCCTTTTCCAACTATGCATCTATGTGAGACCAGATTTTCTGTATATACTTCAGTGAAAATAAAGCATCAAAAGAGCTTGAATGATGTAAGATGTAAGAATCCAGCTTTCTTATATTAAGCCAGACACTGAAGAGTTTTGCAAAAATACAAAACCATGTCACTCTTCTGTTTTTTTGAAAAATATTTATTTTAATAAAAAAATATGTTAACATGTAATAAATTTATTACTGCTTTAAAATAAATTAATAAATACTTCGGTATTTTTAATTTCTAATAAAATAACCCACACAGTCAAAAGATATTTGGAGTCCTCAATAATTTTTAAGAACATAACAGGATTCTAAGATCAAACAGCTTGAGAACTGCACCTCTGTTCCTCCATCACTACATGACACACTTTCCTCTATAAAATTAGGAGGTTGGGATCAGATGATCTCTAAGATCCAAGAGAAGTCTGTTATTATATGATCCTTACCTTGAAGTTGAAGATTTCATTGTAACAGTCAGCACTTTTCAGATACCAGGTTACATTCAAAGACAGATCACAAGGGTCTCCATCAACTATTAAAAAAATACGTATTTGTGAATAAAACGTTAACTCCCAAACAAAGCATTTCCCACACATCCTATTTATTTCCTGCCCTAAACTGAGACACTTAAAGACTATCCCTCCTCCAAACACAAAGTAATAGAGTAATATACTTCAAAAGAACTGAACGTTGCTCAGTTAAAATATCATTGTTCATACAAAGAAATACATCAGCTAAGTGTTTTTCAGCTTTTGAAACTGTGGATCTATTTTTATGCCTTAAAATCCAATTTCTGGTTCTGTACTGGGAAAAACCTGGAAGTGATAAAGTTAAAACACATCTACTATCATTTAAATATTTACTGAGCAGAATGCTTAAGTGAACTAAGCTACATGACACCGTATGAAGCCAAAGAGAAGAATGAGAGAAAATAAATTATTAAAGATCCTTAAAAGGGCAAAATTCTAGCTAGAAAAGCAAGGAATAACAACATTAGGGTTGTCACAAGGAAATATGCATCTGACTGTCAAATGGTGACATCAATAATAGTTCCACTGACAAAGACATTAATGGCTTGGCCCTTGAAAGATAACAAGATTGGATAGGAAGAATACTGAGCGGAAAGCAAGCCTGCTTGTGGAAGTTAGGATTAACAAAATAACAGTAAAGAGTATTAGATTTTTTCAAAGCCCACCTTAAGAGGCTCATCAAAGAACCTCATGAAATTCCAGAAGCGTCATTTAATTATAGTTTGGAACGCACTACTCTAATGGATCAAGGAATTAGTCTGAAGATACAGCATAATTCTGGCTATATGACTGATTAGCTGTATCAAATGGTAAGCTGTATGGAAGGCAAAATACACTATCTACTTTATGCAAATGTAACAAAGATGAACAAGATTGCATATAGGAAACTACTTTTGTATCTTAACAAAAGAAATCTAATTATAAGTTTCTTCCTAATTTTGTTTTAAATTGGTTTCTCCAACTAATTTTTAAATGGCCAGTACATTTTTAGAGGGCTCTTTTAGAATATGTAAAATATGACATGTTCAATAGAATTTATGAAAATGTTGAAAAGGAGATTACAATCTTGCTATGAAGTATTCAGAAAAATAACTAGAGCTCAAATAAATTTACTAAAAACCAGTAAGAAAACATCCCCTAAACAGGAAATCTGCAAAGAAATCTGGCTGCAAAAATACTATTTATGCTAAGACATTTAGACCTTTAAACAGAAGACTTTAAGAAACAATAAAAATGGTTTGCCTATTCAATCAAAAGATATATACTATAGCCACAAAAGTATAAAATCAGAGACAATTAGTAAATATGAGAAAGCAAAGAAATAACAAAGAGAATGATAACGTACATATCAAGAAGATTCAAATCCTCCAAAAACACTTCAAAATTCACAGCTTGTACAACTTGAAGAAACACCATTAGCTCAAAATACAGTTAAGAAAAAACTGTACATAATAAAAAGAACAGAAAACAGGGTCACCTACTTGACAGGCTATTATAAATGACAACCTCTTGCTATCCCTAAAAGCTACTTATATCTAGTAAATCAATCTCACAAGAAAGGTCAGTGTGTCCAGAGTAGATTTAGGCATTAGACTTAGTCATGGACTTCGTATATTCTTTAAAGAAGTCTAACTGTGTCCTTCACTCACACTAGACAGACAGCTCAATGATGGGAGGGACGTATTCTATCACTTTCCTGGGCGCCTAACACAAAGTAGGTATTTACTTACTAAATGATAAAAAGAATAAAATTGTCCAACTATGACTTAAAATCTGCACTTTCAAACGAAGCCAGATATGCATAGAAAGCATCCTTGATTTCTAAATAGGGATGCTCATGATCATTCATTCTTTATGATAAAACCAGTTTCAGGACTTCTCTTTTAATATACAATGGGATACTTTATTCAGATGCAGTGGTTTTTCCACTGAATGGACTGGTTTTATTCCATATAATCCCTATTTCCTGATATCTTTGAGACTCTTTCAAAGTCCCACATGATAAAATACTCCATTGGTAAATAAAAGATTTACTGAATATATTCAAAGTCAAGGACCTGACAAACCTAGGTCATGTGTTCAGTAAACATTTAACAAGTACACAAAAGTAAAAGTTGTATCCTTATGACTCAGAATAGCTTAAAACACCATGCAAGTGATCAATCAACATGTTTAACTGTTAATTCAACTGAGATGTGATTGTCTAACTCAACTATATAATGTAAGCACCAGTAAACAATAGAAGAACTTTATAAATAAGCATTCTGAAGACAATTCAGTGAAAGGGCCTTAGTTATCTTAGCATAGCAAGATCATGCTGGACTACTACATTCCAGAACTTAAAAAATATGTTGAAAGCAGACCAGAGGTAGAACATAAGCAATTTGAAAGTTTAAAGATCACTCAAAAACTCTAATAAAAACCTCACGAAATTTTTAAAAACTCACATTTCAGGAAGATAGTGGTATTTTTAAACAGGATCTTTCCAAAACTAAAATAATTTTTCCCCTGCAAAAGATAAAGCAGAGAAAGATAATTAGCACTGAACCACTTTAATTCCCAAGGCATATTAGAATCATAGCTGGTATGAAAACCTAAATTTAAAAAATGTTGAACTCAGATTTCTTAACTAGAAGATATCAGTGCTCCTCCTTTTAGCACAATTCGACTATATCCAATCTGCAGGATTCTGCTGGTTGGTGCACGGACTTGATGGCTTTCACAGGCCATGAGGCAAGGTCTCTTGAAGGGACGCTGCAAGAAATCCTAACTTAAATCATCATGGAAGGTGTTCCTTAATCAGTCCATTCCCTTTACTCACTAGTCACTGCCTAGAATAACCAATCTTTTTTTTTTCTTTTTAATGAATTAGTCTATGAGTAGAGGCCGGTTTTATTTTTAAATCTAAAGCAACTAACTATTAACCATTTTAGTAACAACGGGCAAAAACCTAAAATTGAGAACCTGTTGATCTTCACCAAATGAACAAAAAGTATAAAGCTCACCAAATAAGATGTGGGCAATACAACCAGTAACCAGATGTTTCAAAGCAGTTGCTTTGTTTCAACAAACAAAATGAAATAAAAAGGCCAACGTGGTTTTAATAGGTCTAAAGCTTTTCAGCATTTCCTGCCTGCATCTGGTTCTTGTCTACTCATAGAACTATACCTCTTATTCAAGTGAGGTTTAAAAAAAAAAAGAGGGAGGGAGCTGAAAGGATCGACTTATCTAGTAAACTGTCCAAAAGAAAGACTAGCTTTACCACATTTAATTTTAGAATGTCATTTCTTCCATTTTAGACATGCTCATGTTAACATATGTGTAAAAAATGCCTAGGTTTTCTAGTTATACAGTAAAACTAGGAATAACCATTTTAGAGTCCAAACGAAATCAAGGTACTTCGTTAAAATAATTACCAAGAAACAGAAAAATGCAGAAGAAAAAAACCGAAACAGAAATATCGCTGTTCAGATATCCCTCTCATTCAACCCGGGTCGCCGGATTCTGAGAAACTTTGGCTTAAAAGAGAAATCTTTTTCCACTTCCATACAACGCCAAGTTTACACATCCCAAGTCAGGTACTTAGTTCTTTTACTTTCCTGATAAGAAACGGCTGAAAAACTCCTTACCGCTTATGAAATGGCCCTGACATTCCAGCTTTTCTACTCATAGAAGCTCAAGGCTTTCTGCCTCAGGGAGGTAAGTCCCTGCAGAGCAGCAACACAAGCGTTCCTGGCAATTCCCAATCCTTTGCCGAGCGGACTTTAGCGGAACCTTCCTGTACCCCTTGGGCCACCGTAGCCCCACCTCTTGCTCCTCCGGACCCAAACGCTACTGAAGTCAACGCTCACCGACGGTATTGGAATGTGCCACTTGGATCGGTCAGCAGCAGAGACGGTCCCCGGTCCTGCACCGAAAAGCGACAATGGTGACGGCTGAGCCCCAAGAAGAAGAAAAATGACAGGTAGCACCTGAAGCCACGCAGCCACCGCCATCTTCACAACCATGGCGTGTCTACCGAAAGCATTTCCCTTTCTTCCGGTTTGTCCCGCCCTCTTCCGGCTTTGCTTTGTGGGCGGGATCATCCGGGTCCTCGAAAGCTCGCGGGACTTGTTTTGCGACTCTATCGCCTACTCTTGGGCCGTAGTCCTCGCCGCTTTTGAGGGTTTGATTCTGTTGCGCAGGCGTCGTTGTGCGGTGCCTTGTCACCTTGGACCGTTAAGATGAGCTCCAAAATCTCCCCATTCTCCTCTCACCCAGCTGTTAAAGGGTTTAGGGACCAGGCAGGCATTCCGTGCTGTGGTTGGGTCTGTCTTACCCCTGGCCCCAGCCCCTCCACCTAAGTCAAAGTCAAAGGCCAGACCAAAAGACTGGGAAAACGGTAAATCTGATAGAGTTCTTCCTTTTCGGGGGTATTTAAGTAAAGACTGGAATAGGAGGCGGGGCGGGTAGAAGCGATTCCTAGGCCCCCTTCTGGTCCAGAAAAGTATGATGCTATGGGAGGATTTGGTCGGAAACCGCAGCCTCCAGCAAAGAGCCGGCCTGTATTCCCCCACGCAAAACTAACAACGGGTTGGGAATGAGTCTGTTTCCTCCATCTGTGGCATAACCACCACTGAAATGCGGAAGCCTCGCCCCCAATCAGGAAGGCCTTCTCGGTTCTTTCCCAGGCACTTGCTTCTTAATCTCTTGATTAAGGGCTCATTGCGTAACCGCCGCTTCTGCAAAGACAGTGGAGGAGCACGTTGCCTATCAGGCAGAAAAAGTATAGAAATGCTAACTGGGGCCCTGAAATCCCAGGAGCAAGCGTTAATATTCTTCTCTAATTAAGAACCTGGAGGGGACTGCATTTCCCAGTACTTGAAATGCTAGTTGTAATTTAGAAAATCGGACAGTTGTCCTTGGCCTGAGAGCAGGGAGTTGGCCTCAACGACTGGAAGCGATGGAATCAGCGGTGGAAGAGGAAGTCAGGTAAAGGCCCAGTGCTCCTGCAGCCACTGGCTTCAGGGCCCAGGGAGGCTGGGAGTAGTACCAGAAAGTACTGGCTTTGAGGGTTTAATTGATATTGGTTGTTTGCACTTTCTTGCGTGTTTATTATTTATGCACTTAATGTTTATTGTTTTTTCTCAGTTCCCCAGGGAATTAGGTGATTATAACTGACCCCTCATAAAATACTTTCAGGATGCTCAAATAATATACTGATGGAAGAGCTGTGGTCAGAACTCCCTTAACACATGAATTGTAAGCTGTCTGAGTTCAGCAGTACCCATCTCTTCCTGTGTCATTCTAGAGCTCATTCTTCAAATCTGGGAGCTCCACCAATAATGAACAATGACAAAGTCTGAGTCTGATGAAGTAGTGATTACTTTCATGATAAACAGTTTTTTGAGTGGCCGAGTGTATCTGTTATAGCTTGTTTTCATAATATTTGAAATTTGTGTTCAGTCATAGTCTCTGACATAATTAAGGACATGCTACTCCAATTATATTCATTCACACTTCCACATGACAGTGGGTTTTTTTCCTTTAGTACTGTATAATTATCTAAATCAGATGGAGGCTAATTTGCATACATAAACTCAAGTAGGAATGTACAGATATCTTGTTCATGTTTTAAAAAATATTGACCTCTAACTGTTTTGTATATATAGCCTGATATTTAGAGATAGAAATGAAGCTGAACAAGTTGAGGTTAAAGTAATTCAGAAAATAAGGGTAATGAAGACAGAGTCTGTATTTTAGAACCACACATACTCTTTGAGGCCAACAGAAGAAAGGTTTATTTGGTCTGGAACTGAAATTTCCTGTAGTGCATAATCTAATTCAACCTATCTGTGTAGCTCATTTAAACAATTGAAACATAAGGAGCACAGAATAAGAAAGAGGTCCTTTAATCCTGTATAGATTATTGTAATGCCAGGATACATCCTAGAGTATATTGAGCAGATAATCAAAAAGTATTGGCAGGATGTGCCATGGTGGCTCAGCAGGCAGAGTTCTTGCCTGCCATACCAGAGACGGGGTTTCAATTCCTGGTGCCTGCGCATGCAAACAAAACAAAACAAAAGTATTGGCAAAGTCCCCTGAGGAGCAGGAGAAAAATATGGGGACATTAAACCTTACCATCAGGGAATCCCCTGATACTGTGTCAAACTTTAGGGACACTCAAATCAACAGGCCATGCCCTCAATCACGAGGCTTAGTCTTGTGAAGCTTATGTAGGTCACAGAGAAGCTCAGACTATCTATAGACATGCCTAAGAGTTACTTCTGGAGGACCTCTTTTGTTGCTCACATGTGGCCTCAGTCTCTCTAAGCCAAACTCTGCAAGTAAAATCGTTGCTCTCCCCCCCATGTGGGACATGACATCCAGAAGTGAGTCTCCCTGGCAACATGAGAGATGATTCCCAGGGATGAATCCAGACCTGGCATTGTGGGATCAACAATTCCATCCTGACCAAAAGGGGGAAATGAAGTGTAGTTAATAAAGGATCAGTGGCAGAGAAAGTTCAAATAGAGTCGAGAGGCTCCTCTAAAGGTTGCTCTTATGCAAGCTTCAGGTAGACATTGCTGCCTATCGTAAACCTGTCAACCCCCAACTGGGACCATTCCAGTCAATCCTAAAGAACACCTAAGGCAATAAGTAAGATTCTAGAAGGGTTCCGTGCACTAAAGTAACCTTCCAGAAACCTACAACTTCCATGTGGCTCCCTGATCCAGATAAGTCCTGAAACCTAGCCCAGGCTCTCCAGAACATCAGATAGTTCCATCTCCCTACCCCATATTAGTGACAGACCTTTCCAATATGAGAAATTTAGAATTGCCATAGCCTAAACACCCCTAAAGAGAGAGATGGAAAGATCAAAGGTAATGGTGGAATTATACAGAGAAAGTAGGATTTAACAAATGAATATGAATGCTCAATCATTAAATTGATAGCTCTTTTAGCCTCCAGTGTTTTAGAGCAGCTAGAAGTAAAAACCTAAAATTGTGAAACTGTAACCCATGTCAAAGTCTGAAATATGTTCTACAACTAATTGTGGTGTGGTGCTTTGAAATTTATAGCTTTTTTGTATACATGTTATTTTTCACAAAAAAGAAGGAAAAAGAATTGACAATTTTGTCAATTGTGATGACAAAAAAATATTTAAGCCCTCTAACATCCTATACTCTGGAGCAGCTAGAAGGAAAATTATGAGAGGATCGTATAGTAACCCATGGCAAACTCTGGGATCTGTCCTGTAACTACTTGTTGAAGAGTGCTTTGAAAACTATTGCTTTTTTATGTCTTCACTTTATATATATGTTATACTATACAGTAAAAAAAAGTTAAAAAAATAAAATAAAATAATGATGTCTAGATTGCCAACATTATCTGAAAAGGCAAAAGAATTTCCTTTACATCTATTCCTATTCTTATTCTAGCACCTTGAACATAACTTTAATATAGCATTGTGATTGTTGGTCAGGCTATCTCATGCACAAAGCTTGACCCAACTCTTCATATCTTCCTCAGAGCCCAGCCTCCAATAAGAATATTCTCAGAAAATTTTTGTTGAAGAAGTATTTGGATTTTTTATTTGGTTTTGCTACTTCAGATTTTCCTGTTGTGGCCATAGCCTTTAGTCATTTTGAATTTTTAAAAGAGCTCTTCTTCAAGTTGTAATTTTTTTAACCATATTCACATGATACAGCAATGCTCTTTTTCCATTGCTTTCAGAGCAATCCTAGAACTTGGCATTTTGTCGTTTACCTTGAGTGATTTACCGTGCAGCACAAATGCTATAATGCTATGTTATAGCCACAACACAATTTTGCATTGCAGAATAGACTTCAAAGGTTTACTCTCCATGTTTACAATATAGTGAAAGAAGGTATGCAAATTTGTTTCACAAATCCTGTGTACAGTAATTTTCTTCAAATGTCTTTTTGTTTAGTGTTGAAGATGAAGCTGTGGATAAAAACGTTTTCAAAGACTGCAGCAAGATTGCTTTCTACAAGTAAGGAAAGAAAATATATTGCCTAGAACAAGTCATTTCTGAAAATATTTCAAAGTTGATACTTATTAAGTTTTTGAGAACTGGTATGCTTTCTAAGGCAAGGGACGGTTGGGAAATTTAACGATTAAGGAGTTTGTCAGAAAGGGAACTTTAATTTTATATACTTAGGTATTGTTTGAATATTTCAATTTTATTTTTTATTTATTTTTAACATATTTTATTTTAAAAGCCAAAACGTATGTAAATTTATATTTAAATTACATGTCATTGATTAGGTAATACCCTAACCAGGTTCTAAATTCAAATTATATAAAAAGATATGCACTGAAAAATGCTACTCCCATTCCTGTCCCCTTCTATGCCACTTCCCATCTTGTTCCTGGAAGTAATCAGATATATTAATTTCTTATTTATCCTTAACAGTCTTTCTTTTTGTCAATACTTACATTCTTATATACCCTCCTTTCTTACCCCAAGTAACTTTCAGTATACTGTTGAGTCCGTCATTTTTTCTATTTCATACTTAACCTGCAAATGTGTACATGGAGATTGTCCTTCTCTCTTTTTACAACTGCGTAGTATTCTAGTGGGTAAATGTACTAGAATTTATTCAGTCTGTCCCCAAAAACCCTAGAGTTTTCCTTCATCTTTTGCTATAATAGCACTCTACACTGAAGAGCTATACACATCTCATTTCCTACAAATATGGGATAGGATAGGTTTCCAGGAGTGAGATTACTGGGTCAAAGAGTAAATGCATTTGAAATTTTGTTAAATGTTACCAGATTTCCCTCCGTAGGGGTTGTACCATTTTGTATTCCCATCACCATAATAAAGATTTCTTTAAAATCATTATATAAAATATATACGTATATATGTGATACTGAAATCATCAAAAAATGTTTTATATGTTAATAAATTTCTGATTTATTCACTCTCTGCTCTATAGGAAGAAAATCATATTTTAATTTTGAATGGTTACCTTGGAATTCCTTAGTGAATGCCTTATCACCTTGCTAAACCACTAGGTTATATTGAGCTTCCACTAGAATATATTGTCTCATAGGCAGAGGCAGGGAAATTAGCAACTCATAAATATCTATAAAAATTGCCCCAACTTCCCAATAAAGGAGACTCAGTGTCATCCTTTAGCAGTGTTACATTGAACAATTTCATTAATAATCTTACTGGTACTGATTTTATTAGCACTGTAATAATAAAATTATTATTATAATGTGTCCAGTTCACCAGATATAATAGTGAATTTAACGTTGCTCTTACATGATAATACAATCTATTGTGATTTAAAGTCACAAATAATTCTCAAGCATCTGTGTACTTCATATCTGTAGGCGTCAGAAACAGCTTCTCTCTAAGAAGTCTACCTATCGGGTATTACTAGAATCAGTCACAACAGGCAAAGACAGCACCAGGTTCCAAATCACCAATGAAGCAACAAAGGTGAGAGAGAAATGTTCTCTATAGAGGATTATTTGTTTCTATGTTATTTGGGTTGAATGAAGTAAATTTCCACGAAGATTAACTGAAACTATATATACTTGAAAAATAACTCAGAGAAAGAATATCATTTTTTTCATCTGCACTATTTGATAAAATGAATATCAACATATAGATTGCCTGCATATTATATGCTTTCCTAGATGTTTTGTAAATGTTATTTCCTTTTAATTAGTCTTTATGATACCCGAAGAAGTATTCTGTACTGTCCCCAATTTTCATAAGGAAAATGAAGTCTAGAAAGTCACTTGTTGAAAGTTACATAGCTAATAACCAGAATTGTCTCCTGTATCTATTAGATGCTGTCAAACACCTGCGCTCTTTCTAGCATTTTTACACAATGTACAGTGCAGCATGTACCCCAAGCAAGGTACATAATTCAGTTAATGTCCAGACCTCAAAATGTGGGAGGACCAGGGGAGCAGGGGGTAAGCAAAGGACTACGTACTTGAAAACTTAAGTCACAAATGTTCCATCTGCTTAGCTGTTTGACCTGCAGGTCACCATAGTATCATATTGAAAGGATTAGAACTGCATGTCTTCAGTACTTTTTCTCATCTGTGCTATGCAGAAAGGCCAGTCATAGAGGAAATGCTATGAACAGGGCCAGGAAATGTGACTATTCACAAGTACCTGTTGTTTTCAATCCGACCCTTAAATCTAGATTCTCCCCTATCCTCTAAATACATCCTAGGCTTTTAAGACCTCTCAGATAAGCCTGGCTAAAGTGATGACTTATGAAACTGAAAGATACAATTAAATCCATGCTGTCTTGGTCCTGTAACAGCTTGGATAGTAACTCCACTAACTCTAACAAATCCCAGTTCTGGAAAGCTGACTAAGAAGAAATCTCTTAAGAAGTCATCTTATGACTACCATAGCTCTGTACTAAGGAAACTTATCAAGAGAAGAAGAAAAACTATCCTGTACAGTGTTCTCTATACATTTGTAAGCCTTTATTTATAAGGGGTCCCAACTTTATTCCCACATATGAGAAAATTGCAAAAGTTGAAATGCAACCTTCCTTATGAAATTTTAGAGATTTTAGCCATTTAGTAGTTGTAGAATCCTTAACCATTGTTTCTTGACCAAATGCAAAATAGGTCTGGAAACATATTAACAGTTCTGTGTTCACTATCCACCGCTCCTGTCGCCAACTTTTAGTAATTTAAGAACATAGTTATGGTGGCAGTACACTAGTAATTTAAGAACATAGTTATGGTGGCAGTACACTAGTAATTTAAGAACATAGTTATGGTGGCAGTACACTGAGTTCACCTCTTAGCTGCACAGTTGGAATGGTTAGCCTCTCTCCATAAGCTAGTGCTACAGTTTCTTATACTATTTATTTTCCTGGAGGAATTTGTCTCCTTGCTTGGGATCTTTGATTCCCTTGTGTTTTCAGGTCATGGCATCACCAAAGTCATAGGTCTTCTATTGTTGATCCAAGTCTCTTATACTATACATCCTTTTGTAGCCTAGTTTGATAATGTCCAAATGAAGAAGAAAAAGAATAGCTAGAAATTCTTAAATGAATTAGATAGAAGAATATAGTATTTATCCCAGACTTACTGAAAGAACAAGGTTTGGATGAAAAGATTGGGCAATAATCAGCAGTTAAGAAGCCCCAAGGAAGTGGTTTTTAAACCATCATCCACAGGGTTGGGGGTTGGGGGGAGGGGGGTTTCATGGAGGTGGCTCAGTTCAGGAAGAGGAGGGGCTTAAATGATAGGGCTCCGAGCCACTCTCTACTGCCTTTAACCCAAATAGCTTTACTTACTGGGTTTCTTAGGTTTTGTTTATTTCTGTTTTCCTTGGAGAAAGAGGTGTTTTCACTTTAAAAAAAAATTTAAGCTGAAAGAAAAAGCAGCATGAGCCAGATCATAGAAATGAATGTATAGTATGAACTAAGGAAGTCATGTGCCTGAAATATGAAAGCTATGTTGGTGATAATAAGAGATAATAAATTTAGATATTGGCTTAGAAAAGGGTGACCTATTGGAAAAAAATTTTTGCTAAATTGAAAAGTTAAAATAGAGACTTAACTTTGTTTTGTACATTTGGTTGCATTAGTTCATTATGGTGAAAGTAGGATTATTACTGCCTCCTCTCATATAATTAGGATTCTTTCTTGGGCTGCAACTTCAAGACCAGGATACACAGACAAAGAAAAGTAAAAAAAAAAAGCTGTTTTAGAGAAAGCTGTTTTACTAAAAGTGGGAGATCTCTGAGGGCACAAACTAGATGCAGTTTGTTGCATTTTGCCTACCCACTCCTGCCTACTAAGCCCTTTAGGCCCTTCTCGAGTCCCTCCTCCTGGTAGTCGTCTCTTTCCCTTCACCTTATACTCATCGTTAATATTCCTCTTCCTTGTTTCCTGCAGAACTATCCTTGTCATCTCAGCATTTATCATAACTACTTCCTATGTATCTGTTTTTTTCACCTATGAATTGTACTCTCTTACAGGGTTTAGTAATCTTTTCACAGTACATAACAGTATGAAAACGCTAAAAGAAACACTAGTTGAATTAACTTTGGAAAGGTAATAGAAATGTATGTCTAACTTGAGAGAGAATGCATAATCTAACAGGATTTTGGCTTCATTTGTGTTTGGCACATTTTCAAATCTGAAATTCTGATAGTACACTTGAAGTAACTCAGATATGCAAAAGAACATTAAGTGTGATTACATGTAAATACAGTATGATCACTATTTTATCATAATCCTGTCTTAGAGTAAAAGGATCTATAGCCACAGCACTATTTACTTGGTCACTCTTTAACAGTATCATGTTACTAATTAAATGCCCTGACTGCCTTCCTATATTCTGAAGAGGTGAAGTTCCAGTAGTGTCTTTTAGTGCTGGCTTGATGTTTAGCCATATTTCCTACCTTTTAGACCACATTGTGCCATTCTGTACTGTTAAATATAGCCTGCCCAGCTTAGCCTTTCATTTAACAAACGTTACTGCCTTTAACCCAGTAACATGTGCCCAGTTTAAGCCAAAATTGGGCAGTACATTTATGAAGGATTTGCAATAGACCAGTATGGCATGACACACTCTTTGAAAGTCGTTGTGTTCCTCTCATCTAGATGCCTTATTTTTCTTTTTTCTTATATTTATTAAACATACTAACATACAAACACAAACATTCTTACCATATGATCATTTCATTCTTACAGTATGATTACATAGTTGTTTGTTCATCATCATGATCATTTCTTAGAACATTTGCATCAATTCAGAAAAAGAAATAAAAAGAAAACAGAAAAAAATTCATATATACCATACCCCTTACCCCTCCCTTTCATTGAATAATAGCGTTTTCAATCTACTAAATTTATTTTAACATTTGTTCCCCTTATTAATTTTTAATTATTTTTATTTTTATTTTTTATTTTTTTGGGTGGGCAGGCACTGGGAAATGAACCCGGGTCTCTGGCATGGCAGGCAAGAACTCTGCCTGCTGAGCCACTGTGGCCCACCCCCTATTATTTATTTATTTATTATTATTATTTTTTTCTAGTATATTGCATTTTTAAAAAATTTTTTTATTAATTAAAAAAAATTAACAAACAAAACCTTAAGATATCATTCCATTCTACATATACAATCAGTAATTCTTAATATCATCACATAGTTGCATATTCATCATTTCTAGAACATTTGCATCGATTTAGAAAAAAATAAAAAAGACAACAGAAAAAGAAATAAAACGATAACAGAAAAAAAAAAGATTATACATGCCATACCCCTTACCCCTCGCTTTCATTTACCACTAACACTTCAAACTAAATTTATTTTTAACTTTTGTTCCCCCTATTATTTATTTATTTATTTATCTATTATTTATTTTTAATCCATATGTTTCACTCATCTCTTGATGAGGTAGATAAAAGGGGCATCAGACACAAGGTTTTCACAATCATACAATCACATTGCAAAAGCTTTATCATTATACAATCAATCATCTTCAAGAAACATGGCTACTGGAACACAGCTCTACATTCTCAGGCAATTCCCTCCAGCCTCTCCATTACACCTTAACTAAAAAGGTGATATCTATATAATACTTAAGAATAACCTCCAGGATAACTTCTAGACTCTGTTTGGAATCTGTCATGATGCCTTGTTTTTTTTTTTTTTAACATGGGCAGGCACCGGGAATCGAACCTGGGTCCTCTGGCATGGCAGGCGAGAACTCTACCTGTTGAGCCATCGTGGCCCGCCCGATGCCTTGTTTTTTAACTTGAATCCAGCCATTTCTGTTCTCCTGTGGTTTTTTGTGGCGCTCGTTTGTGTTTTATTTTTTTAATTCTGTATTCTCTTAATAGTTCTATATTGCCTTCATCTCCCATTGTAGGCGGAACTTTACGTTAATTGCCTAGCCTCTTAAGATAGCAATGCTTGACTGGTTCTCTAGGCCTTATTTCCTATAAAAAGGAATTCCCTTGATTTTAGGGCAGCAGACTTTATTTCATCTACCACTGGAGAACACCAATGATTATTACCATGTTACTCTATTCATCCTGTGGCCTGTTACCATTCATCTTTGACTCAGTTGGAATCTCCTTATTCTGGCTTTAACACCTAAACTGTTGTTCTTTTTCTTTTTTTTTTTTTTCCCTGACTCTAGTATTAAGATGGCTGCATTGATTATTTTGAAGAGTATGACGTGTTTCAGAGAGCTTGATAGAGAAAAAGGACTGTGCTCTGTAATTTAGAAATCTAAAACTAGTTATTTCTTCTAGGAATTTGTATTTTATTCAGTCAGCTTTCTCTAATTGTTTACAGACAATGTTTGGAACACCACCAACAAAAATACACCTTTGAATCCCCAAAATGAAATTGGGTTTTTCTAGAAATCTAAATTATGTGTGTGTGTTTGTGTGTTTTATTTCTCAGTACATCTAACTCATAACTTGACAAGAAGAGACATCACAAAACGTGAAGCAATTTTAAAATGGGAAACTAACATAGTCTTTATTTTAAAAATATTTCTTATAAAGAAACACCTAGAAGTATGTGTGTATGTGTATACGAGTGTGTGTTTTACTGATCTTTCTCTTTTAAGACCCATTGTGTTGCAGTACCTTTGTATGAATTCAATATTTGCAGCTCTTCAGAGAGACATCCCAGTGCAATAAAAATAAAATTCTTTATTGTTTTGGTGCTGTTGGTTCTCAAATAAGTAGAAGGGACCCAACCTAATTTCAAGTTCAGTGAGTTTCCCATGCGGTGTTTTACCTGGTCTCCAAATAATGGCTTTGTAAAATGTTTATCTTTTCAAAAGCTGACTTCCCTCTCTGCTCATTCAGTAGACAGCTAGCTCTCTACCTCTCATAGAGGACCAACTCCAGACAAAATCAAAGTGTGCAGTCAGTCACCCTTCTGCTGCCCCAGTCAAAATGTGGAATCAGTTTAGTCACATTTATTTTGTTTATTTTGAAATACAAATACTCATATTTCAAAATAAACATCATATTAAAAGTGAATTTTCAAGTTAAAGTGAAATCTTTTGGGGAAGTTGATATTTTTGGCTAACTCTTGTGCTTAAATTATATACAGTTTATCATAGCTGGAGTAGCCACATGTCCCAATTTTCTAAGGGCAGTTACTGTTTCTCCTTGTCATATGGTACAATTATTATTAGAGACCCCTTTTCTCTCTAAAAATCCTGGTTTGGACAATAGATTGTATATTTACCCTCACCATAGAACATATGAAAGGTGTTTCTTGCCCCTATCAAAAGTATAGCCAAGTAAATCTATAAATAGATTGGGGAGCTTTTCCCTTTATTATTGCCATTGTTCTCCACTTTGCTTGGACTATAATAATTTAAATAATTTAAACAAATACTTCTCTAAAGATTGTAATTTGTGTAGAACTGACCATCATTAGGGTAACCTTTTATAGCCAATCTCGTGTGTTTATAACCAGATTCCACTCTTGGCTGAAGTTTGTGGTATTGAGGGAAACATTTTCAGGCTTAAAATCAATGAAGTGACTCCTCTGAAGCCCAGATATGAAGTTCCTGATGTCCTGACAAGCAAGCCAAGCACTGTCAGGTAAGTGAAGGAATAAGGTACCTTAGATATATCCTCAAATGTGATTTTTTTTTTACTCCTTGAACAGTAGGATTTGTCTGTGCCTCCTAGTTTGTTCAAAGCCACCATCGTTTTCAGTTTCAGTTATTTGGGGATCGGTTAATTCATTTTGTATGTTTCCCTTCTGTTTTTACTTTTTCTACATGTGACTTGTTAGTCCTTATTAATGGGGAGAGGCAGAACTATTGATCTCTGTCCTACTACTTATCATCCAGAGTGTGAGAGCAAATAGGAGAGCTATTTAATTTGCGGACTCAAACTAGCAGCAGGGCTCCAGAGATCTAATGCATTAGCCAAACTCCTATGTTAACAGTAATTTATATGATTGGACTAACTCACTTTTAATTAAGGGTAGTCTCAGAGGTGTATCAGACACAGTTTTACTTAGAATCAGAGGTAAATTAATAATCACTGTCTAGTGAGATTGTGTTGGTTTGTCCAGAGTGATGCTCCAATAAATCCCAGAGTGATTTGAACAGTGAATAAAAAAGTATTTGCAAAGTCTCCTTCAGGGAATGGTGAGAAAGGGGGAAAATTCAACTTCCCCAAGTTGAATTCTTGATATTCTCACAAGCAGTGCGGACAACCAAAGCTATAGGCTGAGCCCCCAATCTTGGGGTTTGTTCATATGAAACTTAACCCCACAAAGGATAGGTCAAGCCTACTTAAAATTAGGCCTAAGAGTCACCCCCATGAGAACCTCTTTTGTTGCTTAGATATGGTCTCTCTCTCAGCCAATACAACAAGCAAACTCACCACCCTCCCCCTGTCTATGTGGGACATGACTCCCAGGGGTGTGGACCTTCCTGGCAACATGGAACAGAAATCCTAGAATGAGCTGAGACTCAGCATCAAGGGATTGAGAAAACCTTCTCGACCAAAAGGGGGAAGAGAGAAATGAGACAAAATAAAGTGTCAGTGGCTGAGAGTTTCCAAACAGAGTCAAGAGGTTATCCTGGAGGTTATTCTTATGCATTAAATAAATATCACCTTGTTAGTCAAGATGTAATGGAGAGGTTGGAGGGAAAATGTAGAGCTGTGTTCTGGTAGCCATGTTTCTTGAAGATGATTGTATAATGATACAGCTTTCACAGTGTGACTGTGTGATTGTGAAAACCTTGTGTCTAATGCTCCTTTTATCTACGTTATCAACAGACGAGTAAAACATATGGAATAAAAATAAGTAATAGGGGGAACAAATGTTAAAATAAGCTAGTGATCAATAAAAGGGAAGGGTAAGGGGTATGGTATGTATGAACTTTTTTCTGTTTTCTTTTTATTTCTTTTTCTGAATAGATGTAAATGTTCCAAGAAATGATCATGATGATGAATATGCAACTATGTGATGATATTGTGAATTACTGATTATATATGTAGAACAGACTGATCAAAAGTTAAAAAAAAAATCACTGTCTAGGTGAAAAAAAAACTTTAGGGGCTAAAGCATTTTTGAAATACCTATGAAATCTTCATCTGTTCTCAACACATATTCCAATGAAATTTTAACCCAATTTTGGCTGTTGGATTTATGTTATTTTTTTCATATAATTTCTCAGGGTATATAAAATTATGCCAGATACTTTGATTTTCACTGCTTCATTACCATGGTTTTATATAGATTGTTTTTCCATGAAAATCTAATAAGTTTTCTTAGTTTCCTGACTGCTAAGACAAGTACTATATTATAGTTGGCTTAACAACAGGTATTTATTAGCTTACCATTTTAGCCTTAGGAGAAGTCCAAAATAGAAGTGTTAGCAAGGCATTGTTTTCTGTCCAAAGACTGTGGCATTCTCAGATGTTCTGCTTCAAATCCCTGGGTCTTTAGTTT
This sequence comes from Tamandua tetradactyla, assembly GCF_023851605.1. Classification (NCBI taxonomy): domain Eukaryota; kingdom Metazoa; phylum Chordata; class Mammalia; order Pilosa; family Myrmecophagidae; genus Tamandua; species Tamandua tetradactyla. The sequence goes on from NC_135340.1 coordinate 56,056,659, forward strand.
TTCTTCACATAGCAGGGCATATATGGCCATATCTCTCCTTTTCTTCTGAGTCCCGTTGGCTTCCAACTTGTTCCTCCATGTGGCTTTTCTTCATAAAGCCTTCAGTAATATGATTAGGTTTAATCTCATAAATTGGGCCATTTATGAGATGTTAACTAAAAATAACATCTTCAAAAGTCCTATTTACGCTGGGTTCACAACCACAGGAATGGATTAAGGTTAAGAACATATTTTTTTCTGCAGTACATAGTTCAACCGATTAATTCATTTTATGTTAGAAATATCACAAATTTATATCTGTTCATTGAACCATTCTAATATCAAAAATTTAGATATAGAGCAGTTTAAAAAAAAAGCAACATTTTGCAGTTTGGTCAGTGAGTCAAGGGGGAAAAGAATTGTAACAAATAAGATATCTGTGTCTGAGAGGGTTCAAATAGACTCTAGAGGCTACTCTGAAGGTTACTGTTACACAAACTTCAGTTAAACATTTCTACCTACCCTAACTTGCCAAACCCAACCAAAATCATTCCTGCCAATCCTAAAGAATACCTAGCACAATGTATAAGATTCTACAAAGGTTCTATGCACAAGGGTAACTTTCTAGAAACCTACAACCTCCAGATAAGTCCCTGAACCAGATAAGTCCTGAAATGTAGAGGGACCAGCCTTTCCAAAATATCAACTAGTTCCATCCCCCATCCCATATTAGTGACAGCCACTTCCAACATGAAAAAGTTAGAACAGGCATACCCAAATATCTCTAAATAATGAGAAAAAGATCAAAGGTGATGGTGGAGTTATACAGAGAGGGTCAGGCTTAACAAATGAGTAAGAGTGTTGAACGACTATATTGATATCTCTTTTACTGTCCAGTACCTTAGAGCAGCTAGAAATAAAAACCTAAAATTGTGAAATTGTAACCCATACTAAACTCTGAAATCTGTTCTACAACTAGTTGTTAGTATCTACTTTGAAATGTATTGCTTTTTTGTATATGTGTTATTTTTCCCAAAAAAGAAAAAATATATATTTCTTCTATCCTCCAGTGCTTTGGAGCAGCTAGAAGGAAAAATCTGAAATAGTAGAATGGTAACCCAGAACAAAACAGAAACAATCAAAACCCACCTACTGCATCACCTCTGTCTCATTCACACCCGTGGCAGAGGGAGTCTACTGAAATTAAAGCACCATGTCACCTTAAGCTGGTAGGAAGCCATGGGCAGACAAGCACCACATGCTGGACAGGGTAGGAGATGCAGAGTCTAGAGGCTTCATAGGAAAGTCTGACAACCTGCTAGTCTTAACCTTAGGGAAAACTGATGCTGACTACTCGCACCTCTTAGGATGTGGGCCTGTCTGGTCTGGGAAAATCTGACTGGGGTCTATAATATCTGAAGAGACCCTCCTCAAAAAAAAAAAAAAAAAAAAAAGGCTCCATATAGGCAGGACAAGAAACAAAAACAAAACCTGAAAAATTCTTATCAGTTAAACAGACCTATGCTAGAGGTCTAGAATAAATTGAGCTGAATGTCAAAGAACAGATAAACAACAAAGCCATTCAGCAAGAAAACCCTAGGTGAAAGAGAGCAAAACAACCTCCAAAATAAAGTAATTAAGGAAATCAAATGTCTTGGTGCCAAGAAAAAGTAACAAGTCATACTAGGAAAATCGAAAATATGTCCCAGTCAAAGGAACAAACCAACACTTCAAATGAGATACAGGAGATGAAACAACTAATTCCGAATGTTCGAACAGATATTCAGAATCTCATAAAAAAATCACATTTGATTTTTTTGAGGGACGATATAAAGAAGACGTTAAGGCAAATATAAAGAACTCAAAAGTTTGAAAAAATAAATCGCAGAACATCTGGGAATGAAAGGCACAATGGAAGAGATGGAAACCTAAAACAATAGATTTGAACAGACAGAAGAAACAGTTAGTGAACTAGAGGATTGGACATCTGAAATCCAACACAAAAGAGAATAAAAGTAAAAGAATGTAAAAATATGAGCAAGGTCTCAGGGAATTGAATGACAACATGAAGACCACAAATGTACATGTTGTAGGTGTCCCAGAAGAAGAGAAGGGAAAAGGAGGAGAAAGACCAATGGAGGAAATAATCACTGAAAATTTCTTATCTCTTATGAAAGATGTAAAATTTACAGATCCAAGAAGTGCGGTGTACCCCAAACAGAATAGATTCAAATAGTCAAATTCCGAGCACACACTAACCGGATTGTTGAATGTCAAAGACAAAGAATTTTTTTTGTTTTTGTTTTTTTAATTTTATTAATAAAACCAATCAACAAACAATATAAGCATTCTTTTTTTATCACATAGTTGTATATTCATCATCATGATCATTTCTTAGAACATTTGCATCAATTCAGAAAAAGAAATAAAAAGAAAACAGAAAAAAATTCATACATACCATACCCCTTACCCCTCCCTTTCCTTGATCATTAGCATTTCAATCTACTAAATTTATTTTAACATTTGTTCCCCCTAATATTTATTTCTTTTTAATCCATATGTTTTACTCATCTATCCATAAGGTAGATAAAAGAAATATCAAACACAAGGGTTTCACAATCACACAGTCACATTGTGGAAGCTATATCATTATACAGTCATCTTTAAGAAACATGGCTACCGAAACACAGCTTTACATTTTCAGGCAGTTCCCTCCAGCCTCTCTGTTATGCCTTAACTAAAAAAGTGATATCTATTTAATGAATAAGAATAACCTCCAGGATAACCTCTCAACTCTGTTTGGAATCTCTTGGCCATTGATACTTTAATTTTGTCCCTTTTCTCTCTTCTGCCTTTCGGTCGAGAAGGTTTTCTCAGTCCCTCGGTGCTAAGTCTCGCCTCATTCTAAAATTTCTGTCCCGCATTGCCAGGAAGGTCCACACCCCAGGGAGTCATGAAAAGACAGAATTTTGAAAGCAGCAAGAGAAAAGCAATCTATCAAATTCAAGGGGTACTCGATAAGACTATGTGTAGATTTCTCAGCAGAAACCATGGAGGCAGAAAGGCAGTGATATGATATATTTAAGATTCTAAAAGAGAAAAACTGCCAACCAAGAATTCTATACCCAACAAAACTGTCCTTCAAAAATGAAGGGGAGATTAAAGTATTTTCAGACAATCACTGAGAAAATTTGTAACTGAGAGACCGGCTCTACAAGAAATACTAAAGGGAGCACTATAGGCAGATAGGCAAATGTAGGAGAGGCCTTGAGAAGAGTGTAGAAATGAAGACTTTTAGTAAAGGTGAAAAAGGAAAAAATTAAATGTAACATGCAAGGTCCAAAAGACAAAATGGTAGAAGAAAGTACTGCCTTTATAGTAATAATGTTAAATGTTAATGCATTAAACTCCACAGTCAAAAGACAGACTGGCAGAATAGATTTAAAACCAGGACCCATCTATATGCTACCTACAGAATACTCAGTTTAGACCCAAAGACAAAAGTAGGTTGAAACTGAAAGGTTGGGAAAAGACATTTCATTCAAACAACAACCAGAAAAGAACAGGGGTAGCTATACTAATATCTGACAAATTAGACTTCAAATGCAAAACAGTTAAAAGAGACAAAGAAAGACACTATGTACTGATAAAAAGAACAACTCAACAAAAAGACAGAACAATCATAAATATTTATGCACCAAGCCAGAGTGGTGCAAAATACATGACGCTAACACTGACAACACTGAAGGGAGAAATAGACGCCTTTATCATAATAATTGGAGATTTCAATTCCCTACTCTCAGCAATAGATTGAGCATCTAGACAGAGGACCAATAAGGAAACAGAGATTTTGAATAATATGACAAATGAACTGGACTTAACAGACATTTACAGAACATTACACCCTACAACAGCAGGACACACGTTTTTCTCAAGTGCTTATGGATCATATTCAAGGATAGACCATATCCTGGGTGACAAAGCAAGCCTCAAGAAATTTAAAAAGATTGAAATTATACAAAACACTTGCTCAGATCATAATAGATTGAATAGATTCAGGCAGAGGACCAGAAAATTCCCAAATATATAGACTCTAAACATCACACCCTTAAACAATCAGTGAGTCAAGGAAAAAAATGCAAGATAAAACAGTAAATATCTTGAGGCAAATGAAAATAAAAACACAACATATCAAAATTTATGGGATGCAGCAAAGGCAGTGCTGAGAGGTAGATTTATTGCCTTTAATACCTATATTTAAAAAGAAGAGGGCGGTGCAATGGCGGCTCAGTAGCAGAATTCTCACCTGCCATGCCAGAAACTCAGATTCGATTCCGGAGCCTGCCCATACCAAAAAAATAAAAGAAAAATGAAGAAGAAAGAGCGAAAATTGAGGAATTAACTGTTCACTAGTAAGAATTAGAGAAAGAATAGCAAGCAAACCCCAAAGCGAACGAAAGGAAAGAAATCTTTAGTCTTCATTCATTGTTCCTGGGTGATATCTTTTATTGTTTCTGTGGAGATGTGTCTCCACCCTTTCAAGGTGTGGTTGCTTAGTGGAGCCCTTTAAGAGGAAACCATTTTAGAAAAAAACCTTTAGAGCCACCAGAACTAACAGAGCCAAGGAAAATGGATGGAGCCCAGGGGAAACCTTTGAAGAAGACTGGAGTAAAACTAGGAGGATCTGAGAGAGAAATCCTGAACATCATTGACATTTTTGAACCACAGTATCTTTCATTGGCTACCTGAATTTGGAAGGTTGTTTTTAGACATTTTTGTTGTGACATGTAACAAATATACAAAAAAGCAATAAATTTAAAAGTACTAAAAGTATTAAATTTTAATACTAAAGTTTTAACAAATAGTGTTAGAACAGATTTCGATATTTCGTGTAGGTTATACATCCACAATTTCAGTTTTTTTCTTCTAGCTACTGCCAGACACTAGAGAGTAAAAGAAGTATCAGTAAAATGATTCAGTAGTCCTACTCATTTGTTAAATACTAACTTCTCTATTATAACCTCCACTTTCTCCTTTGATCCTTTTCTCAATATTTAGGGATACTTGGGTTATGCCCATTCTAACTTTTTTTTTCCTTTTTGTGAAAAATGACATATATGCAAAAAAACTCAGCTTGCATCACAATAATTAGTTTTAGAACAGATTGCAGAGTTTGGTGTGGGTTACAATACCACAATTTTAGGTTTTTACTTCTAGTTGCTCTAAGATACTGGAGACTAAAAAAAATATCAGTATAATGATTCAGCAATCATACTCATTTGTTAAACCCTACCTTCTCTGTATAACTCTGCCATCACCTTTGTTCTTTCTCCTACTCTGTAGGACTATTTGGGCCATATCCATTCTAACTTTTTCCACTTGGAAGGGGTTGTCAAAAAAAGAGAAAAGGGAAGGGTCTGTCGATAATATGGGTTAGGGGGATGGAACTAGTTGATGTTCTGAAGAGGCTGGCTCCTCTGCATTTCAGGACTTCTCTGGTCCAGGGACCCATGTGGAGGTTGCTAAGTTTCTGGAAAGTTACCTTAGTGCATCTAACCTTTGTAAACCTTATGTAATACCCTAGGTATTCTTTAGGATTGGCTGGAATGGTTTTGGTTGTGTCTGGCAAGTTATGGTAGGTAGCAAAGTCTCACTGAAACTTGCATAACAGTGTATGCAGAGTAGCCTGTAGACTCTGTTTGAATTCTCTCAACTCCTGATACCTTATTTGTTACACATGATTTTTCCCTTTTGGTCAGGATGGTATTGTTGATCCCACGATGTGAGGGCCACACTTATTCCTGGGGATCATCTCCCATGCCACCAGGAAGACTTTTGCCCCTGGATGTCATATCCCACAGAACAAGGAGGACAATGATTTGACTTGCAGTTAGGCTTAGAGAAAGAGGATACATCTGAGCAACAAAAGAGGTTCAGTGAAAGTAACTCTTTAGGCATGCTTGTAGGTAGGCTAAGCTTTTCTACTGCATACATAAGCTTCACAAGAGCAAGTTTCAAGATCGAGGGCTTGGCTTGTTGATCTGGGTGTTCCTGATGTTTGACACAGTATCAAGGGATTCCCCCATGGTAGTTTAGTGGTTCCATATTTTTTCTCCCATCCATCAGGGACTTTGCCAATACTTTTTGATTATCTGCTTAATATACTCTGGGATATATCCAGGCATTACATTACGCTATGCAGGATTAAAGGCCCTCATTCTTACTCTGGGCTCCCTGTGTTTGGATTGTTTAAATGATCTATCCAGACAGGTTCAGTTAGATTATGTGCTACAGAAAATTTAGGTTCTGGACAAAATAAACCTTTCTTCCTTTGGTCTCAAAGACTAGATGAGGTTCTAAAGTATAGACAGTATCATCCTTACCCTGTATTCTGAATTATCTTAATCCTGACCTGATTGCCTTCATTCTTATCAGTAAATACCAGGTTATACATATATAAAACAGCCTCTCGAATACTTAATTATCACTCCAGGCTACATGTGACTGCCATCAGAATTTATAATCTGGGCCCCTGTTTTCGTATAAGTATTTTCTAAGTGAGACCATACAATAATTGCTCTTTTGTTTCTGACTTATTTTGCTGCACCAGATGTCTCACAGGTTCATTCACAGTGTTGCATGCCTCACAATTTCATTCCTTTTTGTAGCAGCACAATATTGGATCATTTCTTTATGTATACAGGATATCAAACCTTTATCTGATGTGTGATTTCCAAATATTTTCTTCCATTGAGTTGCCTGCCTCTTCACCTTTTGACAGTCTTTTGAGGTGCAGAAGCATTTGATTTTAAGGAGTTCCCATTTATCTATTTTTTCCTTGTTTGTTCTTGGGGTATAAACTTTAGGACACTCCCTCCTATTACTAGGTTTTGAAGATGTTTCCCTACCTTTTCTTCTAGAAGCTTTATGGTGCTAGTTCTTATATTTAGGTGTTTGATCCACTTTGAGTTAATTTTTTTGTAGGGGTAAGGTAGGGGTCCTCTTTCATTCTCTTGGCTATTAATATCCAATTCTCCCATGAGCTTTTATTGAAAAGACTATTTCGTCCCAGTTCAGTGGATTTGGGGGGCTTGTTGAAGATCAGTTGACCATAGATTTGGTGGTCTATTTCTGTGCTCCTGATTCAATTCTGTTAGTCAGTACTTCTGTCTTTGTGCCAATACCATGGTGTTTTGATCACTGTGGCTTTATAATAAGTTTTAAAATCAGGAAGTGTTAATCCTCCCACTTTGTTCTTCTTTTGTAGGATGCTTTTGGCTATTTGGGGTCTCTTTTTCTTCCAGATAAATTTCTTAACTACTTTTCCAAGTCTTCAAATTAGGTTGTTGGAATTTTGATTGGTACTGAGTTGAATATCAGTTTGAGTAGAATTGATATCTTAACTATATTTAACCTTCCTATCCATGAACAGGGAATGTCTTTCCATCTATTTAGATCTTTGATTTCTTTTAGCAGTGTTAAGTAGGAGTTTTCTGTGTACAAGTCCTTTACCTCCCTAGTTAAGTTCATTCCTAGATACTTGATTCTTTTAGTTGCTATTTTGAATGAAATATTCTCTTTAAATGAATCCTGTTAGAGCATTGCTTGTATATAGAAACATTACTTATTTTTGCACATTAATTTTATATTTGCCACCTTGCTGAATTTGTTTAATAACCCAGATAACTTTGGTGTAGATTCTAAAGATTTTCCAAGTATAGTATCATGTCATCTGCAAATAATGAAAGTTTTACTTCTTCCTCTCCAATTTGTATACCTTTTATTTCTTTTTCACGCGTGATCACTCTAGCTAGAACTTCTAGTACTGTTGAATATTAGTGGTGACAGAGGGCATCCTTGTCTCATTCCTAATGTTAGGAGGAAGGCTTTCAGTCTCTTTCAGTAAAATGAAATGAAAGCACTTTGGTACAATACTGGCTATGGATTTTTCAGTTATGCCCTTTATCATATGAAGAAAGTTACCGTTGATTCCTTCCTTTTGAAGTGTTTTTTATCAGAAAAGGATGTTGAATTTTGTCAAATACTTTTTCAGGATCAATCGAGATAATCATGTGATTTTTCCCTTTCATTTGGTTAATGTGCAGAATCACTGAAATTAATTTTCTTATGTTGAACCAGCCTTGCATACCTAGAATAAATCCCACTTGGTCATGGTGTATAATTCTTTTAATGTGTTGTTGGATTCAATTTGCTAGTATTTTGTTAAGAATTTTTTCATCTGTACTCATTAGGAATATTGGCCTGTAGTTTTCCTTTCTTATAGCATCTGTACCCGGTTTTACATTAAAGTAATGTTAGTGTCATAAAATGATTTAGGTAGTGTTCCTTTTCCTCAATTTTTGGAAACGTTTGAGCAGGGTTGGTATTAGTTCTTTTCAGAATGTTTGATAAAATTCCCCTGTGATGCTGGGCTTTTTTTTGTAGGAAGATTTTTGATGACTGATTTCAGTCTCTTGTGATTTGTTTGTTGAGCTCTTCTATTTCTTCCTGAGTCAGCATAGCCTGTTTGTGTGTTTCTAGGAATTTCTTCAGTTCATCTAAGTTATCTACTTTGTCTGCAAATAGTTGTTCATAGTCTGAATTTGAACATTTTTATAGCCTTGCCTTAATTTGGAAGTTTTAATCACCTTAGAACCATAAACTTGATTTTCCTTTTTGAAAGTTGTTCCATTTCTGGTATATCACATTCTGGCAGCTTAACAAACTAACACAGACCTTTAGCTCAGCTCACAAAAAAAAAAAAAAAGAGAGAGAGAGAAAGGATGCACATAAATAAAATCAGAAATGGAGGAGGGGACATAACCACCAACTCTGCAGAAGTAAAAGAGGTAATGAAAGGGTACTGAACAACTATATGCTTATAAACTAGATAACATAGATTAAATGGACAACTTCCTAGAAAGACATGAACAATCAGCATTGACTCAAGAAGAAACAGATGACCTCAACAAACTAATCACAAATAAAAGGATTGAATCATTCATCAAGAAGCTCACAAAAAAAGAAAAGTCCAGGACCAAATGGCTTCACATGTGAATTCTAGCAAGCCATTCAAGAAAGAGTACCAGTCCTGCTCAAATTCTTCAAAAAAATTTGAAGGGGAGGGAAAGCTTCCTAACTCATTCAATGAAGCCAACATCACCCTAATACCAAAGCCAGACAAAGGTACTACAAGAAAAGAAAATTATAGACCAATCTCTTTAACAAATATAGAAGCAAAATCCTCAAAAAAAAATACTTGCAAATTGAATCCAACAGCACATTAAAAGAATTATACACCATGACCAAGTGGGATTTATTCTAGGTATGCAAGGCTGGTTGAACATAATAAAATCAATTAATGTAATACACAGTGTAAACCACGTGATCATTTCGACTGATGCGGAAAAGCATTTGACAAAATTCAACATCCTTTCTTCATGCAAACACTTCAAAGACTAGGAATAGAGTGGCGCTTCCTCAACATGATAAAGGGAATATGTGAGAAACCTCCAGATAACATCATTCTCAATGGGAAAAGACTGAAAGTTTTCCCCCTAACATCAGGAACAAGACAAGATGCCCACTGTCACTATTGTTATTCAGCATTGTGCAGGAATTTTTAGCCAGAGCAATTAGACAAGAAAAAGAAATAAAAAGCATCCAAATTGGAAAGGAAGAAGTAAAACTCACTGCTTGCATATATATATATATGTCAAAAATCCCGAAAAAGCTACAGCAAAGCTGCTAGAGCTAATAAATGAGTACAGCAAAGTGGCAGGGTACAAGATCAACATGCAGAAATCAGTAGTGATAGAGTCAAAAGGCTACTCTGGAAGTTCTCTTAAGCAAGCTTCAGTTAGACATTTCTGCATATCATAACTTGCCAAACTCCAACCAGGACCATTCCAGCCAAACCTAAAGAATATTTAGGGCAATATATAAGATTCTACAAGAGTTCCATACACTAGAATAACTTTCCAGAAACCTGCAACCTCTAGATGGGTCCCTGGACCAGATAAGTCCTGGAACCTAGAGGGCTCAGCCTCTCTAGAACATCAGTTCCATCTCCCTGCCCCCTATTATTGACAGACCCCTCCAACATGAAAAAGTTAAGAATGGCCAAAATACCTCTAAAGAGATAGATAAAAAGATCAAAGGTGATGGTAGAGTTATACAGAGAAGATAGAATTTAACAAGTGAATATGATTGCTGAATCATCAAATTGATATCTCTTTTAATCTCCAATATCGTGGCACAACTAGAAATAAAAACCTAAAACTGTGGAACTATAACCCATGCCAAATCCTGAAATCTTTTCTACAACTAATTGTGGTGCTGTGTTTTGACATTTATTGCTTTTTTGCATATATGTTATTTTTCACACACACACAAAAAAAGTCGATTCTGATGATAAAAAAAAATTTATTCTACGAAGTCCTCCTATCCTCAGAAGAAAAACATCTGAGATCATACGGAAGTCCATGACAAACTCTAGGTCTGACCTGTAAATACTTGTTGAAGAGTGCTTTGAAAACTATTGCTTTTTTGTTTCTTTGCTTTGTATGTATGTGATATTATAAAATAATAAGGTTAAAAATTTTTTATTTGTTTGAACTTAAAAAAATCAGTAGTGTTGCTATTCACTACTGGTAAATAATCTGAGGAGGAAATTGGGAAAAAAAGCCATTTACAATAGCAACTAATAGAATCAAATATTTAGAAATAAATTTAAGAATGAAAACACCTGTATACAGAAAACTAAAGAAAAATTGTTAAAAAAAAAAAAAAAGTCATGGAAGATTTAAATAAATGTAAGAGCATACCATGTTCATGGATTGAAAGACTAAATATAGTTAAGATATCAGTTCTACCAAAATTGATTTATAGATTCAATGAAATACCAATTAAAATCCCAACAACTTACTTTGAAGAAATAGAAAAATCAATAACCAAACTTATTTGGAAGGGCATGGCACCCTGAATAGCTAAAAATATCTTAAGAAAGGAAAATTAAGTGGGAGGTCTCTTTAACTGACTTTAAAGCATATTATGAATCTACAGTGGCTAAAACAGCATGGTAGTGGCGTAAAGGTAAATATACTGACCATGGAATTGAATTGAGAGTTCATAAATAGACCCTCTCATCTATGGTCAACTGATCTTTGATAAGGCAGTCATGCCAACCCACCTGGGACACAGCAACCTCTTGAATAAATGGTGTTTGAAGAACTAGATATCCATATGCAGAAGAATGAGAGAGGATCCATATCTCACACCTTATACGAAATTTAACTCAAAATGGATCAAAGACCTAAACATTAAAGACCAAAACTGTTAGAAGGAAATGTAGGGAAATATCTTATATATCCTGTAATAGGAGGTGGTTTCCTAGATCTTACACCCTAAACACGAGTATTGCAAAAGGAAATAGATAAATGGGATCTCCTCACAATTAAACACTTTTGTTCATCAAAGAACTTTGTCAGGAAAATAAAAAGGCAGCTTGTGCAATGGGAGACAATATTTGGAAACCACATATCAGATAATAATTACTATCTAGAATATATGAAGAGATTCTTCAAGTCAACAACAAGAAGACAAACAACCCAAATTAAAAATGGGCAAAAGACTTGAACAGATACTTCTCAGAAGAAGAAATACAGATGCTAAGAGGCACATGAAAAGATACTCAACTTCACTGGTTATTAGGGAAATGCAAATCAAAACCACAATGAGAGAGGACTTCCGGAGAAGATGGCGGCTTAGTAAGACGCGCAGGTCTTAGTTCCTCCTCCAGAACAGCTACTAGGGGAGTAGAAACGATACAGAACAGCTCCCGGAGCCACGACAGAGAACAAGAAGACAGCGTACCCCATTCTGGAACGGCTGACTGGCTGGAAGAACCCGCTCCGGTGAGATCGCCGAGGGGCGCGGGCTTCCCCAGGCCGGGGCAACAGACGGCCGGAGTCCCTCCCTCCCTCCTTCCCGGGCCGGCTGGGAGAATTGGACAGGCGGTCCCTTCAAGCCACGGAGGCTGGCGGCCCCCCAGACCAGCTGGGAGAATTGGATCGGAGATCCCCATGCCGCGGAGAACGGTGACCGGGGTCCCTTCCAAACACGTGACTTCCCGGTCCGGCTGGGAGCAGTGCACTCCCCCGGGCCGCGATGGCTGGCGCCCTCCCGCCACGCTTGGCGCCCCAGGCCGGCTAAGAGATTCGGACGGGCACTCTCCTGGGCTGCGGCGGCCGGCGACCCTCCCCACGTTCGGATCCCCGGGCCAGCTGGGAGATTCGGATTGGCACTCTTCCAAGCCGCTTCAGCTGGCGAATCTCCCCCACTGCGAGAGTTTTCCAAAGTTAAAGGACCCACAGCACCTTTTACTGGTGGGACCCGCAGACAAATGAGTGCCACGAGTGCCACCTACTGGGCAGGATAAGAAAAACAACCCAGAGATTTCACAGAAAAATCTTTCAACCTGTTGGGTCCAACACCCAGGGAAATCTGACTAAATGCCCAGACGCCAGCAGAAGATAACAGATCACGCTCAGAAAATTGAAAATATGGCCCAGTCAAAGGAACAAACCAATAGTTCAAATGAGATACAGGAGCTGAGACAACTAATGCTGAATATACGAACAGAAATGGAAAACCTCTTCAAAAACGAAATCGATAAATTGAGGGAGGACATGAAGAAGACATGGGCTGAATAAAAAGAAGAAATAGAAAAACTGAGAAAACAAATCACAGAACTTATGGAAGTGAAGGACAAAGTAGAAAAGATGGAAAAAACAATGGATACCTACAATGATAGATTTAAAGAGACAGAAGATAGAATTAGTGATTTGGAGGATGGAACATCTGAATTCCAAAAAGAAACAGAAACTATAGGGAAAAGAATGGAAAAATTTGAACAGGGATCAGGGAACTGAAGGACAATATGAAGCGCACAAACATACGTGTTGTGGGTGTCCCAGGAGGAGAAGAGAAGGGAAAAGGAGGAGAAAAACTAATGGAAGAAATTATCACTGAAAATTTCCCAACTCTTATGAAAGACCTAAAATTACAGATCCAAGAAGTGCAGCACACCCCAAAGAGAATAGACCCAAATAGTCGTTCTCCAAGACACTTACTAGTTAGAAGGTCAGAGGTCAAAGAGAAAGAGAGGATCTTGAAAGCAGCAAGAGAAAAACAATCCATCACATACAAGGGAAACCCAATAAAACTATGTGTAGATTTCTCAGCAGAAACCATGGAGGCTAGAAGACAGTGGGATGATATATTTAAATTACTAAAAGAGAAAAACTGCCAACCAAGACTCCTATATCCAGCAAAATTGTCCTTCAAAAATGAGGGAGAAATTAAAACATTCTCAGACAAAAAGTCACTGAGAGAATTTGTGACCAAGAGACCAGCTCTGCAAGAAATACTAAAGGGAGCACTAGAGACAGATAAAAAAAGAAGAGAGAGGTATGGAGAAGAGTGTAGAAAGAAGGAAAATCAGATATGAGGTACATAATACAAAAGACAAAATGGTAGAGGAAAATATTATCCAAACAGTAATAACACTAAATGCTAATGGACTGAATTCCCCAATCAAAAGACATAGACTGGCAGAATGGATTAAAAAACAGGATCCTTCTATATGCTGTCTACAGGAAACACATCTTAGACCCAAAGATAAACATAGGTTGAAAGTGAAAGGTTGGGAAAAGATATTTCATGCAAATAACAACCAGAAAAGAGCAGGAGTGGCTATACTAATATCCAACAAATTAGACTTCAAATGTAAAACAGTTAAAAGAGACAAAGAAGGACACTATCTACTAATAAAAGGAACAATTAAACAAGAAGACATAACAATCATAAATATTTACGCACAGAACCAGAATGCCCCAAAATACGTGAGGAATACCCTGCAAACACTGAAAAGGGAAATAGACTCATATACCATAATAGTTGGAGACTTCAATTCACCACTCTCATCAATGGACAGAACATCTAGACAGAGGATCAATAAAGAAATAGAGAATCTGAATATTACTCTAAATGAGCTAGACTTAACAGACATTTATAGGACATTACATCCCACAACAGCAGGATACACCTTTTTCTCAAGTGCTCATGGATCATTCTCAAAGATAGACCATATGCTGGGTCACAAAGCAAGTCTTAACAAATTTAAAAAGATTGAAATCATACACAACACTTTCTCGGATCATAAAGGAATGAAGTTGGAAATCAATAATAGGCCGAGTGCCAGAAAATTCACAATTACATGGAGGCTCAACAACACACTCTTAAACAACGGGTGGGTGAAAGAAGAAATTGCAAGAGAAATTAGCAAATACCTCTAGGCGAATGAAAATGAAAACACAACATATCAAAACTTATGGGACGCAGCAAAGGCAGTGCTAAGAGGGAAATTTATTGCCCTAAATGCCTATATCAGAAAAGAAGAAAAGGCAAAAATGCAGGAATTAACTGTCCACTTGGAAGAACTGGAGAAAGAACAGCAAACTAACCCGAAAGCAAGCAAAAGGAAAGAAATAACAAAGATTAGAGCAGAAAAAATGAAATTGAAAAGATGAAAACAATAGAGAAAATCAGTAAGACCAGAAGTTGGTTCTATGAGAAAATCAATAAGATTGATGGGCCCTTAGCAAACTGACAAAAAGAAGAAGAGAGAGGATGCAAATAAATAAGATCAGAAATGAAAGAGGAGACATAACTACTGACCTCACAGAAATAAAGGAGGTAATAACAGGATACTATGAACAACTTTACGCTAATAAATACAAAAATTTAGAGGAAATGGACGGGTTCCTGGAAAGACATGAACAACCAACTTTGACTCAAGAAGAAATAGATGACCTCAACAAACCAATCACAAGTAAAGAAATTGAATCAGTCATTCAAAAGCTTCCTAAAAAGAAAAGTCCAGGACCAGACGGCTTCACATGTGAATTCTATCAAACATTCCAAAAAGAATTAGTACCAACTCTCCTCAAACTCCTCAAAAAAATCGAAGTGGAGGGAAAACTACCTAATTCATTCTATGAAGCCAACATCACCCTCATACCAAAACCAGGCAAAGATATTACAAAAAAAGAAAACTACAGACCAGTCTCTCTAATGAATATAGATACAAAAATCCTCAATAAAATTCTAGCAAATCGTATCCAACAACACATTAAAAGAATTATACATCATGACCAAGTAGGATTCATCCCAGGTATGTAAGGATGGTTCAACATAAGAAAATCAATTAATGTAATACACCATATCAACAAATCAAAGCAGAAAAATCACATGATCATCTCAATTGATGCAGAGAAGGCATTTGACAAGATTCAACATCCTTTCCTGTTGAAAACACTTCAAAAGATAGGAATACAAGGGAACTTCCTTAAAATAATAGAGGGAATATATGAAAAACCCACAGCTAATATCATCCTCAATGGGGAAAAATTGAAAACTTTCCCCCTAAGATCAGGAATAAGACAAGGATGTCCATTATCACCACTATTATTCAACATCGTGTTGGAGGTTCTAGCCAGAGCAATTAGACAAGAAAAAGAAATACAAGGCATCAAAATTGGAAAGGAAGAAGTAAAACTATCACTGTTTGCAGACGGTATGATACTATACATCGAAAACCCGGAAAAATCCACAACAAAACTACTAGAGTTAATAAATGAGTACAGCAAAGTAGCAGGTTACAAGATCAACATGCAAAAACCTGTAGCATTTCTATGCACTAGTAATGAACAAGCTGAGGGGGAAATCAAGAAACGAATCCCATTTACAATTGCAACTGAAAGAATAAAATACCTAGGAATAAATATAACTAAAGAGACAAAAAACCTATACAAAGAAAACTACAAAAAAACTGCTAAAAGAAATCACAGAAGACCTAAATAGATGGAAGGGCATACCGTGTTCATGGATTGGAAGACTAAATATAGTTAAGATGTCAATCTTACCTAAATTGATCTACAGATTCAATGCAATACCAATCAAAATCCCAACAACTCATTTTTCAGAAATAGAAAAACCAATAAGCAAATTTATCTGGAAGGCAGGGTGCCCCGAATTGCTAAAAACATCTTGAGGAAAAAAAACGAAGCTGGAGGTCTCGCGCTGCCTGACTTTAAGGCATATTATGAAGCCACAGTGGTCAAAACAGCATGGTATTGGCATAAAGATAGATATATCGACCAATGGAATCTAATAGAGTGCTCTGATGTAGACCCTCTCATCTATGGACATTTGATCTTTGATAAGGCAGTCAAGCCAACTCACCTGGGACAGAACAGTCTCTTCAATAAATGGTGCCTAGAGAACTGGATATCCATATGCAAAAGAATGAAAGAAGACCCGTATCTCACACCCGATACAAAAGTTAACTCAAAATGGATCAGAGACCTAAACATTAGGTCTAAGACCATAAAACAGTTAGAGGAAAATGTAGGGAGATATCTTATGAAACTTACAATTGGAGGCGATTTTATGGACCTTAAACTTAAAGCAAGAGCACTGAAGAAGGAAATAAATAAATGGGAGCTCCTCAAAATTAAACACTTTTGTGCATCAAAGAACTTCATCAAGAAAGTAGAAAGACAACATACACAATGGGAGACAATATTTGGAAACGACATATCAGATAAAGGTCTAGTATCCAGAATTTATAAAGAGATTGTCCAACTCAACAACAAAAAGACAGCCAACCCAATTACAGTATGGGAAAAAGACTTGAACAGACACCTCTCAGAAGAGGAAATACAAATGGCCAAAAGGCACATGAAGAGATGCTCAGTGTCCCTGGCCATTAGAGAAATGCAAATCAAAACCACAATGAGATATCATCTCACACCCACCAGAATGGCCATTATCAGCAAAGCAGGAAATGACAAGTGCTGGAGAGGATGCGGAGAAAGAGGCACACTTATTCACTGTTGGTGGGAATGTCAAATGGTGCAACCACTGTGGAAGGCAGTTTGGCAGTTCCTCAAAAAGCTGAATATAGAATTGCCATATGACCCAGCAGTACCGTTGCTAGGTATCTACTCAAAGGACTTAAGGGCAAAGACACAAACGGACATTTGCACACCAATGTTTATAGCAGCGTTATTTACAATTGCAAAGAGGTGGAAACAGCCAAAATGTCTATCAACAGACGAGTGGCTAAACAAACTGTGGTATATACATACGATGGAATATTATGCAGCTTTAAGACAGAATAAACTTACGAAGCATGTAATAACATGGATGGACCTAGAAAACATTATGCTGAGTGAGTCTAGCCAAAAACTAAGGACAAATACTGTATGGTCCCACTAATGTGAACCGACAATCGAGAATAAACTTGGAATATGTCATTGGTAACAGAGTCCAGCAGGAGTTAGAAACAGGGTAAGATAATGGGTAATTGGAGCTGAAGGGATACAGACTGTGCAACAGTACTAGATACAAAAACTCAAAAATGGACAGCACAATAATACCTAATTGTAAAGTAATCATGTTAAAACACTGAATGAAGCTGCATCTGAGCTATAGGTTTTTGTTTTGTTTTGGTTTGGTTTGGTTTTTTTTTTTACATTATTACTTTTATTTTTTTCTCTATATTAACATTCTGTATCTTTTTCGGTTGTGTTGCTAGTTCTTCTAAACCGATGCAAATGTACTAAGAAACGATGATCATGCATCTATGTGATGATGTTAAGAATTACTGATTGCATATGTAGAATGGAATGATTTCTAAATGTTGTGTTAATTTCTTTTTTTTCTTTAAGTAATAAAAAAAAAAAACCACAATGAGATATCATCTGACATCCAGTAGACTGGCCATTATAAAAAAATAATGAACAAACAGGAAACAACAAGTGCTGGAGAAGATGTGGAGAAAGAAGCACATTTATCCACTGTTGGTGGGAATGTAAAATGATGCAACTGCTCTGAAAGGCAGTTTGGCAGTTCCTCAAGAAACTAAGTATAGAATTGCCATATGATCCAGCAATCCCATTACTAGGGACCCAGAAAAACTAAAGCAAGGACACAAATGGACATTTGCACACCAATGTTTATAGCAGTTTATAATTGCCAAGAGATGTAAACAACCTAAATGTCCATCAGCAGACCAGTGACTAAACCAGCTATGGTATATACATTCAATGGAATATTATGCAAGTGTAAAGTTGTGAAGCATGTAACAACATGGATGAACCTTGAGGACATTATGCTGAGTGAAATTAGTCAGAAACAAAGGTGCAAAACTGTATGGTCTCACTAATATGAACTAATATTAATGAGTGAACTTTGAGAGTTCAGAACACAGGTTATCAGGAGATAGAAAGAGGGTCAAGATTGGGACATTTGCTGCTGAAAGAATACAGATTTTGCAAACATGAGTGATTGTAAAAATTCAGAAATGGATAGCATAATACTACCTTATGGTAGCACAATTATATAAGATCACTGAATGAAGCTGAAGGTGAGTTATGTTTAAGAGAGAAGGGCTGGGGGCACATACGAAACCAAAGGAAAGACTGAGAGGGTATATCTTAGGAATGCCTAGAATACACAAGGACGGTGGTTAAATGTATAATATAAAAACATTTTTGTTTTTAGGAAGAACAATTGAATGTCAGCATTGCAAGGGGTTGAAAATGAATGCTATACAGGAAAAGGTACAACAATCCAAGCTAGTGTATATAGTCAACAGTAGCATTGTAATATGTTTCCACTGAATGAAACAAAGAAATTATGCCAAACTAAATATCAGCAAGCAGAATATGTAGGGGAGGGGTGTGGATTCTTTCTGGAAGAAGAACAGGAAATGTCTTCATATATAGATTATGGTGGCAAAGACATGTCTCTTTACTTATATTGATTTGTATGATATGTGAATAAAATTGTTTAAAAATGAACAGAGAAACTAAGTGCTAGAGAAAATGTGGAGAAAGAGATGTACGTATTCACTGTTGATAGGGAAGCTGAGAGGGGCAGCCCCTCCGGCGGGTAGCATGATGGTTCCACAGGAGGCAAGGGGTGGGGTGTACCTGGAGGAACTGAGAGTGGGGACACTAGTGGACACTTGTACTTGTGAATGTACATCCATTCCCAATGGATGAAGCTGACCTCTGAGTAGAAAGAGGAATGGAAGTGGAACTGTGGTGTTTACATACAAAAACTACCGAGTGGCTGCAAGAAGGAATGAAATTGGGAAGTACGCAGCTAAGTGAATGAACCTTAAGGACAATATGTGGTATAAAATGTCAGAAACAAAAAGACAAATATTATCATGCCTCACTCACATGGATTAATTATAATATACAAACTCAGAGAATTGAAATCAAGAGCATGGGTTATCAGGTTGGTGCCTATTGTCAAGTTTGTTAGATTTGTAAGCTCTTACAGCACTCACATATATTCAGGAGTTGTAACTGGTATTTCTAAATTTTGAGATACTGAGCTATTTGTATGTGACCTGGTCATTCCCTGAAACTTTGGGTATTTATGTGACAACTGAGACTGAATTAGAGCCCTGAAGCTATGAAAGTCAGCATTACCCCATTCAGCAACTGTTTAAAAAGCTGAAAAAGTGATCAGACTTCATCTAGCAATGTGAACGAAGCTGATCTGGATATATGACTAAGGTAAATCGGCATACTGAGTAAAGGATGATACAGTTCATATTTTCAGACCTCTGTGTAGGACTAAAGGGAGAGATGTTTATTTAGTGCAAAAGTTATATTTGGATAGCCCATTATCTAATCTGACTGGTATGGACAGTTTAGTTGAACACTATCATTACATGGAATCTTATATATATATATATATTTCTTTTAATTGTAAACAACAAACAAACATACAAATGTTCTTGGCATACAAACATTCTTGACATGGTTACTATCAGTGCTCACAGTGTCATCACATAGTTGTGTATTCATCACCATGATCATTTTTTTGAACTCTTGCATCTCTCCAGCAAAAGAAATCAAAAGGAAAAAACTCATACATGTCATACCCCTTACCCCTCCCTCTCATTGACCACTAATATTTCAATCTACTTAATTTATTTTAACCTTTGTATCCCCTATTACTTGTTGATTTCTTACCCATGTTTTTTACTCATCTGTCTATAAATAAAAATAATTACATGGAATCTTGAATAGGGTGTGAGATTTTGTTGGTCTTTACAGGTTAGCATGATGCCCTGATATATCCCAGAGTAATTTGGTCAGAGAATAAAAAAGTATTTGCAAAGTCCCCTTGAGGAACTGGGGAGAAAGTAGGAAATATTCAGCTTCCCCATTTGGAGAATTCTTGATATTTTTGCAAACAGTGGGGACAACCAATTCAGTAGGCTAAGCCCTTGATGTTGGGGCTCACCCCTGTGAAGCTTATTCCTGCAAAAGAGAAGCTAAGCCTACTAATAATTATGCCTAAGTCATCCCCAGAGAACCTCTTTTGTTGCTGAGATGTGGCCTTTCTCTAAAAACCAGCTTGGCCTCCCTCCTACATGGAATATGACTCCCAGGGTGTAAATCTCCCCGGCAAAGTGGGACCTGACTTCCGGGGATGAGCTGGGACCCAGCCCTAGGAGAATGAGAAAGCCTTCTTGACCAAAAGAGAGAACAGAGAAATGAGACAAAATAAAGTCTCAGTGGCTGAGAAATTTCGAATAGAGTCAAGGTTATCCTGGAGACTATTCTTGTGCATTATATAGATATCCTTCTTTAGCTTATGGTGAATTGGAGTACCTGGAGGGAAGTACCTAAAACTGTTCCAGTAGCCTTGATTCTTGAAGAAGACTTTATAACTATATAGCTTTTACAATATGACTGTGTGGTTTTGAAAACCTTGTGTCTGATGCTTCTTTTATAGATAGCTAAGGACAGATGAGTAACAAAAATGTGGATAAAAGGTAAATGACGGGGAGAAAAAGGATAAAAACTGAGTTGAATGAAATACTGTAGTTCAATGAGAGGAATGGGGAAAGAATATGGGATGTATAAGTTCATGTTTTTTCTTCTTTTATTTCTTTTTTTTTTTTTTTTTTTTTTTTTTTTTTTTTTTTTAAAGGAAAGACAGAGAGAAGGAAGGAAGGATAGAAGAAAGGAAGGAAGGAAGAAAGGGAAACATCTTTAAACATTTTCTTGTATTTTGTTTTTCCGTTTTTTTTTTTTGTTACATGGGCTGGGGCCGGGAATCGAACCGAGGTCCTCCGGCATAGCAGGCAAGCACTTTGCCCGCTGAGCCACCGCGGCCCGCCGCTTCTTTTATTTCTTTTTCTGGAGTAATGCAAATGTTCTAAAAATGGTCATGGTATAGAATACACAACCATGTGATAAAAAACAGAATTTAAAGTGGCATTGTTTGGTAGACCAAGACAAACTCTGGTACCTGTTCTTCAACTACTTGTTGAAGAATGCTTTGAAAATTACTGCTTTTTTCTTTCTTCACTTTGTATATATTTTATATTACACGATTTTAAAAAGTTTTTTTTTTTAAAGGCATTGTATTGAATGTCCTCTATAGGCGGGAGAGAATGGTGGGAAATGATGCCGTTGAAGTAAGAGCCCTGATTTCAGTGGAGATGATGAGGCTTCAGGTGGCTGGAGCCAGGTAGCAGCATTTAATTGCCAGAGGCAAGGTAGACATGGTTCTGTAATATGCAGCAGCACCCATATGATACTCAAAATGGTTTAACCCTAAGGGCAGTGTATTTATCATGGGTCCATTGGTCTGAAATAAATGAACTAAGGTCCTACTTAATGGAATAACCAAAAGAACTCTATCTGTATTTGGTGAGCAATAAGATACAACCTCTCAGCCAACTCCAGACAGGGTTAGTTTCCAGATCCCAAGCTTTTTGCTTGATGGGGAGGTCAGGAATTCATGGAGAAAGACTCTTCAAGGATGTAACAGGAACATATAACTCTTTAGGCAAAGTCAGGAGGAAGAATTATTGACCACTTTGGAAATATCTAGACCTTTCCATTAGGCCCTGCTTTGACAGGTAGACCATTAAGATATTTTGGATCCACAAGGATTAATGGAAGTCAGACAATAAATGGATAAATGAAAGTTTGACCTGGCACATCTCAGTGTGTACTTAGTGGATCAGTAATCAAATCTGTGGTGTTCCTCAGTTTCTGAGTAAACAACTAGATGAGAAAGAAAAATGTTTAGATTCTAAGCAGCAAAGTATTTGTATGCTGAACATCAAGGTAGCAATAACTATGATAATAATAGCTAACATTTATTGAGTGTTTATTTTGTTCCAGACAGTGTGCCAAGTGTTTTATGTGCATGATCTCATTTAATTCTTTCAACAAACTATTTGTTTTGTTTTTCTAAAAAGTATTTCCACTTTACAGATGAGGAAACTGAGACCTAAAAAGGCTAATTAACTTATCTTAAGTTACATTCTGGTGCATGGTAGAGCAATGTTCAGTCCCAGGCTCTCTGACTCCAAAGCCCATACTCTTGATGTCAGCTGTCTACTGCCTTAACTCTGCTATGTAACTTGAATACTGATTTGCTAGTTACTTCAAATTGAGAATCACATAGAGCCATGTAAATCTATACCATTTAGTTTTCTCTTATTCTCCTGCTTAATTTTCTAGACTGATTTCATGCTCAGAGGATACAGACAACCTGGTGTTGGCATATGGAAAAGAAGATCTGAAGTTTCATATCACAACAGACCCATTCAAGATAGACTTGGTATCTGAGGGAGAGGTTGTGATGAGCATAAACTCCCTTGGCCAGTTATACTTTGAGCACCTACAGATTCCTCCCAAAGAAAGGTATTTTTGCATATTATTTGTTGCATAAAGAATTTAAAACCTGATTATAAATCTAAATGCCTGATTAGATAAAAAATTGGTTTGTAATGGACAGCACAATATTACCTAACTATAATACAATTATGTTAAAACACTGAATGAAGCTGCATGTGAGAATGATAGAGGGAGGAGGGCTGGGGGCATAAATGAAATTAGAAAGAAAGATAGATTTTTGTTAAAGATTGAGATGGTACAATCTAGGAATGCCTAGAGTGTATAATAATAGTGACTAAATGTACAAATTTAAAAAATGTTTTTGCATGAGGAAAAACAAAGGAATGTCATTACTGAAGGGGTGCTGAAAATGGATGGTAATTAACATTTTTAAATCTCACCTTATGTGTGAGACTAAAGCAAAAAATGTTTATTTGGGATAAAATTTATATTTTGACTAGTGCATTTCCTAATATAACTTATGTAGATAGTTTGATTGAACACCTTAAGTACTTGGAATCTCAGGTAGGACATGAGATTTTGTTGGTTTGTCCAGAGTGATGCCCCAGTGAATCCCAGAGTGATTCGATCAGTGAGTGGAAAAGTATTTGCAACGTCCCCTTCTGGGAATGGTGAAAACGGGGAGAAATTCAACTTCCCCAAGTTGAGTTCTTGATATTCTCACAAGCGGTGTGGACAACCAAAGTTATAGGCTGAGCTTCCAGTCTTGGGGTTCGTTCATATGAAACTTAACCCTACAAAGGATAGGTCAAGTCTACTTAAAATTAGGCCTAAGAGTCACCCCCAAGAGAGCCTCTTTTGTTGCTCAGATGTGGCCTCTCTCTCCAGTCAACACAACAAACAAACTCACCACCCTCCCCCTGTCTACATGGGACATGACTCCCAGGGGTGTGGACCTTCCTGGCAACATGGGACAGAAATCCTAGAATGAGCTGAGACTCAGCATCAAGGAATTGAGAAAACCCTAGAATGAGCTGAGACTCAGCATCAAGGGATTGAGAAAACCTTCTCAGCCAAAAGGGGAAAGAGTGCAATGAGACAAAGTGTCAATGGCTGAGAGATT
Organism: Tamandua tetradactyla; assembly: GCF_023851605.1. NCBI lineage: Eukaryota > Metazoa > Chordata > Mammalia > Pilosa > Myrmecophagidae > Tamandua > Tamandua tetradactyla. The sequence continues at coordinate 56,080,512 of NC_135340.1, forward strand.
CCAAACAGAGCCGAGAGGTTATCCTGGAGGTTATTCTTACACATTAAGTAGATATCACCTTGTTATTCAAGATGTAATGGAGAGGCTAGAGGGAACTGCCTGAAAATGTAGAGCTCTGTTCCAGTAGCCATGTTTCTTGAGGATGATTGAATAATGATATAGCTTTCACAGTGTGACTGTGTGATTGTGAAAACCTTGTGTCTGATGCTCCTTTTATCTACCTTGTCCTCAGATGAGTAGAACATATGGAATAAAAATAAATAATAGGGGGAACAAATGTTAAAATAAATTTAGTATGAAATGCTAATGAAAGGGAGGGGTAAGGGGTATGGTATGTATAATCTTTTTTTTTCTGTTTTCATTTTATTTCTTTTTCTGTTGTCTTTTTATTTCTTTTTCTGAATTGATGCAAATGTTCTAAGAAATGATGAATATGTAACTAAGTGAAGATATTGTCAATTACTGATTATATATGTTGATGTTTTAGTTCATTTGTTAAATTTTTTCTAATTAATAAATTTTTTTAAATATTGGTTTGTCTGGAGAATGCATCAACAAAGATGGCAGAATAAGACATTCCAGGATTCTCTTCCTCCACAGAATGTTTAAACAGCTAGCAAAACCTGGCAGAGTCATCTTCCTTAAAACTCCTGAAAAACAGTTAAAGAATTGCAATAACTGGGTGAGCACCAAATCAAGAAAACGTAGCTTTAAAAACAGTAAGAGTACTTCAAGGCACACTTGTGGGTTCCTCCTCCAACCTCTCTTCAGCACAATGTGGACTTGGCCTACATTCCCATTTTGGGTCCCTGGCCTCATTCCAGAGGGAGTCAGAGTAACCCTCATGCACGTACTGGGGTTCCTCTGTTCATCTATGTCATTGTCAGTCTATCAGGTGGCAACCTGAAGTCTGAACTAGGAAACTTCTCTTAGGTTCATGCCTCCCAGAACTTACCTTGAAGAATGAAGCAGCTTTTGGACAGCTAAAGCAATGTAAGAAACAATTAAGACTAAGTGGCCTGGGTCAAAGGATTATTTGCTTTAAGCCATGCACTACAGCACCTAAGAGGGCAAAGATAATCTATTTCATAGGAAGTATAGGAGACATTCAAATTCCTGTGAACAGGGGAATTCCTAAAGCCACAAATCAAGCACAAACCCAGGACAAGACCCAGGCTCAAAAAAGACAGAGAAGACCTTGCACTTCACATTCACCTTGGACTGATCTTCTCGATAGAAGGGCTAACCTCTGAAGGAGAGCATTAGCCCATGAAAAATCAACTTACAAAAACTCTGAAAGGAGTTTTATGCATTGGTTTGTTTTTGTTAATTCCTAGCACTCAAAAGAAATCTCTTTTATGTTGCTAGGTAGATACAGACTTAAGGAACAGACATCCCAGGGACTAAATCCTAGAGTTAATACTTTGAAATACCAAATGTATACTGTTAAAGATACAAGACAAAGTAACAGAAAATGGTGCCCATCCAATTTAAAAAAACCCTAAAAACATCAATGAAGTAGACTAGATTTTAACATATTGGGCAAAAACTTTTTTAAGAAACGATTCTCAATATGCTCAAGGAGATAAAGGAAAACGCAGAGAAAGAGTGAAAGGATATCAGGAAAAGTGAATGAACAGTTTGAGAAACTCAGTAAAGAGATAAAAATGTTTTAAATGACGCAAATGTGAATAATGGAATGAAGACCAGAATAACTGAAATGAAAAATTACCTAGCAGGTTTCAATAGCAGATTGGAGGTGATAGAAGAAAAAAATCAGTGAACTTGAATACAACACAATTGAAATGATTCAGAAAGAAGAAAACAATTTTTTAAAGTAAACAAAACCTGGGTTCAATTCTCAGAAGCTGCACCTGCCAAAAAAAAGGTAAACAGAGCCAAAAAGACTTGTAGCATACCAATATAAGCATTATGGGAGTCCCAGAAGGAGAAGAAAGAGAGCTTGGGGCAAAAGGAATATTCAAAGAAATAATGGCAGAAAACTTACCAAACTTAATGAAAGCCATGACTATTATGCACATTCAAGAATCCCAACAAACCCCAAACAGGATAATCCAAAAAGAATACTCAGACATAGAGTAGTCAACTCTCAGATGTCAAGGGCAAAGCAAGAAGTTTGAAAGCTGCACAACAAAAGCAGTGTGTTGAGTACAAGGGAGTACCAATAAGATTAAGTGCCAATTTCTCATCAGGAACCATTCAGGCAAGAAGGCAGAGGGGCAAAATATTTTAAAGTGCTAAAAAAAGAACAATTGCTCTCCAAAAATTTTATATTTTGAAAGACTGAAGCTGTCTTTCAAAAATGAAGGGGCGGGTGCACAGGTGGTTCAGTGTTAGAATGCTTGCCTTTCCTGCAGGAGATTTAGGTTCAATTCCTGGACCAGACAACCAAAATATATATATATTTGAGGGGGAGATGAAGGTATTTGGATAGGTAAAAACTGACGGAGTTCATTACCACTAGACCTGCTTTACAAGCAATATGAAGTGAGTCCTTCAGACTGAAATGAATAGACACTGGACAGTGGATCAAAGTGGCATGAAGAAATAAAGTCCTTCAGTAAAGGTAACATTATGGGTAATTATTAATGCTGGTGCTATTGTATGTTTTGGTATGTAACATCACTTTTTACTTGTAACAGATTCTGAAATGCAAATGCATAAAAATTAGTAATAAATATATGGTTTGCACATATAATTTAAACAGATATAATTTTTAACAGGTACAAGAAAAAGGTGGGGAAATGGGGGTTATGGGAATAATGTATATGTTTGCTATTAAAGTTAAGTTGGTAGCAAATCAAATATGTTTGTTATGGATTTCGGATATTAAGTTTAAGCCACATAGCAACGACAAAGAGAACATATGAAAAATATATATGCAGAAAAAATGAGAAGGGACTCAAAATGGTATAATTCAAAAAGTCAGATAAATATGAAAGTAGATTAATGTAAAAATTGAGAACAAAAAAGGTATAAAACTACAAAGGCAAAATGGCAGAAGAGTGTCCTGCATTATCAGTAGATATTTTAAGTATAAATGGATTAAAGTCTTCAGTCAAAGGGCAGAGTTTGGCTATAGATTAAAAAAAAAGCATGACCTAATTGTATGCTTTTTACAAGAGACTCACCTTAAATTCTAAGACACAGACAGGATGAAAGTGAAAGGAAGAAAAAAATGCTTACATTAAAAAAGAAAAGAAATACCTCAAATCAGAGACCTAACTTACAACTGTAAGATCTAGAAAAAGAAGAGCAAACTAAACCCAAAGTGAATAGATGGAAGAAATTAACTATGATTAGAGTGGAGATAAATGAAATAGAAGCTTAAAAAAAAAAAAAAACCCAGAAAGAATCAACAAACGTAATTTAGCCAGACTGACAGGATGGAAAAGAGAAAATGCAAATAACTAAAATCAGAAATGAAAGGAGGGCTGTCACTATAGATGCCACAGAAATAAAAGGGATTATAAGGATATTATGAACAAGGATACCCGAACAAATTAGATAACCTAGATGAAATGGACAGATTCCTAGAAACATACAAACTACTTAACTGACTCTAGAAGAAATAGAAGATTTTAGGAGACCAATAACAAGTAAAGAGATGAATTACTAATCAAAATCCTCCCAACGAAGACAGGTCTTCACCAGTGAATTCTACCAAGCATTTCAAGAAGAATTAATACCAGTCCTGCTAAAACCCTTCTGAAAAAATGAAGAGGAGATGTGATGGTTAGGTTCTGGTGTCACCTTGGCCAGGTGATGTTCCAGTTGTCTCATCAGGCAAGCACTGGCCTGACTGTTGCTGCAAGGATATTTCATGACTTGTTGATAAACCAGAAGGCTGGTTTATTAAATCAGCAGTCAGTTGATTGCAGCTGTGGCTGATTACATCTACAGTCAACTAAGGGCCTGTCTCACAATGAGATAATCCAATCAGTTGAAGGTATTAAGTAAGAAGAGAGACTTTTTTCACCGCTGCTCAGTGGATTTCGTCTAGACCCTTCATTGGAGCTGCCAGCTTCACATGCTGCCCTACCGATTTTGGACTCTTCCATTCCCATGGTTGCGTGAGACAACTTTATAAATCTCATATTTACTGTTATCTCCTGTTGGTTCTGTTTCTCTAGAGAACCATGACTAATACAGGAGAGCACATTACTTAAGCCATTCTGTGAGGCCAACATCACCCTCAAACCAAAGATCTACAAGAAAAGAAAATTACAGATCAGTAATATCCCATGTGAATATAGATGCACAAATCCTCAACAAAATACTAGGAATCCAAATCTAGTAGCCCACATTAAAAGGATTATATACTTTGATCCGGTATGCAAGGGTGGTTCAACATAAGAAAATCAATTAATGTAAAATCTTCTTTTTACAGGAGAAAAGAAAAAAAACAACAACAAAACACAGTCTTCTCAGTTGTTGCAGAAAGGACATTTAAAATTCCAGCATCCCTGAGACTCAGCATCAAGGGATTGAGAAAACCACTAGAATGAGCTGAGACCCAGCATCAAGGAATTGAGAAAAACCCTAGAATGAGCTGAGGCTCAGCATTAAGGGATTGAGAAAGCCTTCTTGACCAAAAGGGGGAAGAGAGAAATGAGACAAAATAAAGTGTCAATGACTGAGAGATTCCAAAGAGTCGAGAGGTTATCCTGGAGGTTAATTTTACGCATTATATAGATATCACCTTGTTAGTCAAGATGTAATGGAGAGGCTGGAGAGGACTGCCTGAAAATGTAGAGCTGTGTTCCAGTAGCCATGTTTCTTGAAGATGACTTTATAAAGATATAGCTTTCACAATGTGACTGTGTGATTGTGAAAACCTTGTGTCTGATGCTCCTTTTATCTATGGTATGGACAGATGAGTAAAACATATGGATTAAAAATAAATAATAGGGGGAACAAATGTTAAAATAAATTTAGATTGAAATGCTGGTGATCAGTGAAAGGGAGGGGTAAGGGGTACGATATTATTCGGTTGTCTTATTTCTTTTTTCTCAATTGATGCAAATGTTCTATGAAATGATCATGATGAATATGCAACTATGTGATGATATTGTGAATTACTGATTATATATGTAGAATGGGATGATCAAAACTTAAGAATGTTTGCATTTGTTTGGTGTTACATTTTTCAAAAAATTTTAAAATTAATAAAAAAATTCGAACATCCCTTCTTTTTTGTTTCTTTTTGTTTGTTTTGGGGGCAGGTTGGCAGCATCTCTTTTGGAAAAAAAAAAACTTAGAAAACTAGGAATAGAGGGAAAATTTCTAAGTATGATAAAGAGCACATAGGAAAATCCCACAGCTGATCGCATACTCAATGGTGAGTGAATGAAAGCTTTCCCTTTAAAATCAGGAACAAGACAAGGATGCCTACTGTCACAACTATTATTCAACCCTGTTCTAGAAGTTCTAGCCATAACAGGCAAGAAAAGAGAAATTAAAGGCAACCAAATTGGAAAGGAAAAAGTAAAATTTACCCTATTTGCCGATGACATGATCCTATAAATAGAATTAAAACCTATAAAGGCGCTACTAGAGCTAGATAACGAAATCAGCAGTGGCAAGGTACAAGATCAGTATGCAAAAATCAGCAGTTTCTTTATAGTAGTAATGAACCAACTGAAGAGGAAATCAGGAAAAAATTCCACTTATGTAGCAACTAAAATAATCAAATATCTAGGAATGAATTTATCCAAGAATGTAAAATACTTACAGAAAACCTTAAAGCATTACTAAAAGAAATCAGAGACATAAATAAATGGAATGACATTCTGTGTTCATAGATTGGGAGTCTGAATATTGTTCAGATGTCAAATTCTACCCAAACCAGTTTACAGAATCTGGGAGACAACAGTTTCTTCAACAAATGGTACTTGAAAAATTGAATATCCATATGTAAAATAATAAAGATTGACTCCTATCTCATACAATAATTAAAAAATTAACCCCCATGTGATTCAAAAAACTAAAAATAACCCAAGTATAAAATTCTTAGAAGAAAACATAGGGAAGCAGTCTCAAGACCTTATGTTAGCCATTGCTTTCTTAGCCTTTACGCCAAAAGTACATGCAACAAAAGACAGACAAATGATCTTCATCAACCTTAAAAACTTTTGTGCATCAAAGGACTTTATCAGGAAAGTAAAAAAGACAGCTTATATAATGGAAGAAGATATTTGGAAACCACATATCCAAGAAGGGTTTATATTCAGATATATAAAGAAATCCTACAACTCAGCAACTAAAAGACAAACAACCCAACTTAAAAGGGCAAAAAATTTGGATAGACATTTCTTCAGGTATACAGATGACAAAACACATGAAAAGAGGCTCAACATCTTTAGCCATTAGGGAAATGCAAATCAAAATTATATGAGATACTGTTTCATGCACACAAGAATGGATACTATTAAAATAATTAAAAATGCAAAGTGGTGGAGAGGATGTGGCAAAATAGGAGCATTCATTCAATGTGGATGAGAATGCAGAATGGTCCAGCTGTTGTGGAAAAGAGTTTGGCAGTCCCTCATAAAGTTGAATATAAAATTATAATATGTCCCGTCATTCCCACTTCTTGGTATCTTCCAAAAAGAATTGAAATAAAGACTTATACGTAGCAACATTAATCACAATTGCCAAAAGATGAAAGCAACCCAAGCACCTATCAAAGGGAATTACATATAATGTAAAAGGAAATGAAATTCTGGTACATGCAATAACATGGATGAACCTTAAAAAACATGTTGAGTGAAATAAGCCAGAACAAAAGGACAAATATTGTATATGATTTCACTGATATGAAATAATTAGAATAAGCACACTCATAGAGTCAGAAACTGAAATATGGGTTACCATATACCAGGGTACAGTAGAGAATGGGGAGTTAGTACTTAATAGGTAGAGAATATCTGTTTGGGGTGACAGAAAAGCTTTGGTGGTAATTGTAGAACAACATTGTGAATATAATTAACACTACTCAATTATATGTGTTTGTGTGATTAAAAAGAGAGATTTTAGGTTGTATATTTGTTCTTAGAATAAAGTTTTAAAGATCATAGGGCTGTGCAACACTGTGAACATTAATGTAAACTATGGGCTGTAGTTAATAGTAAAACTGTCATACTCTAACAGTTTTAACAAGATGCCACAGTAATGCAAAATGTTAATAATGGGGAATATATGAGAACTCTGTATTTCTGCATGATTTTTCTATAAACCTACAACTTCTTTAATTAAAAATAACTATTTCATATATGTGGTTTACCTGAATTGCTGGAATATTGTTCTGAGAAATTTCACCTTTTAGCCTGTACAGATGAATTCAGGCTTGATGACAAGGATTCTGAGCTGTGATATGACAGTCTTAACATTTTTTGTTTTTTCCTGATAGCATCCTCTATCCTCCACATCCCTCCAAAAAGTACTATGCTGACTTTAAAAATATTGATGTGACCTAAAATATCTTCCAAATTTCACCTTACCCTCTTACAATAGCATGAGTTACCTTAGACTTGAGTAGTTGTCCAGGAATTTTCAGAGACCAACCACTTGATTTTAAAGGTATGAGAGTGGGGATGCCATACATGAATTTGAGAGATGGTGATGAGGGGGTAATTCTTCCATTTTTATCAATATTGCTTTTAAATATTTCAGTCTGTGATTGTGATTCTATTTTTATAATAGTGGTCACATCATGTGTCTGGAGAAAACAATCAGCATTCATTATTTCCACATAGTGATATTTTTCTGGGTTTCAGCTTATTCAATTTTAAAATTTTAAGAAAAGTATCTTTTCTTCTCACAAAGTAATATGTTTATGTATACTCAAAAATTGAAATGAAATTCATTAATGTTATACAAAATTATGTCACTCACCATGAATGAAACTTTATTTTAAAACAGAGCTACCAAAGAAAACAAGAATGACGAACCAATTGACACCTCTCAGGTAATCCAATATGAGCAACTTGTCTTTTTTTTTTTTTTTTTTTTTTTTGTCTTCTTCACCGTCATTTTCATCACTTGGCATATTCTTTTCCTCCCTTCTTATGTACTTGTTAAATTCTGGCATACATATAAATGTGACCACCTATTTGTTTTCACTTCCCTTATCTTATTGATTGTTTCATTCAGGTGTTCATGCATGTATTTATTCATTCATAAATCAAGTATTTCTTGAATGCCTGCTTTGTGCGGGCATTTGTGCTAAGCAAAAGAGAATCAATAATGAATAAACAAATCCTAACCTGTCCTGATGGAATTTAGACTCTTTTGGGGAAAATAGTCATTGACTAAGTAATTGAAAGTGTGAAGAATGTTGCAAAAGGCTGCTATAAATAGCACAAGGAACCTGACCAAGTTAAGGGTCAGAACAGACCTCCCAAAGGAAATAATGTTAAAGCTGAAACCTGAAGCTTGAGGTTTTGACATTAGCTAGTCAAAAAGGTGGGAAAAGCAGGGGGAAGCCAAGATGGTAGCTTAGTGAGGAGGATTTAGTTCATCCTCCAGAGCAGCTAGTAAATAGCCAGGAACAGTACAGAACAACTGCTGGGGCCATGGCAGCGACCGAACACACAGCATACCCCAGTCTAGACAAGCTGGATCAGCTGCAAGCCCATGCAGAACTGTGAGTACCCCAAGCTTCAGCTGTTGGCACCCCTCCCTGCAGCTGTTGGCACCCCTCCCCGCAGCTGTTGGCACCCCTCCCCCACAGGCTGCTTCCCAGAGGGGGTAGGAAAGAGACTTTACTAGCAGCAGGGGCTGAGCAACCCAAGCTCTAATTGTGGAAATAATTAACAAATTCTGACTACTAAAAATAGGCCCCCAGCTCAGCTGAACCCCAAATAAAAGCAGAGGTTGCTGGGTTTTGCCCCCGTACAGAGGGGGCAAGGCTGATGGAAAAAGAAAATGAATAAAATAAAAACCAGAGGTTTTTTGGATTGGACAGCAAAAATACTTGAAAGGGTCTGGGTCCTGAAGGAAAGGAGGGGGCACATAGGACCTGGAGATACAGAGAGTAACGTACCAACTTAGGCTCTTGATTGGCAAACCTGAGGAATGGGGATCCTGCTCTGAAAAGGATTTTTTTTTTCTTTTCTTTTTGGTGGCTGTGTTTCTATGGTTTGTCTGCTCTTTGAATATAGCTGCAGGGCTTCTCAGGCTCCAACTGCTCTAGGCCTGGACTGAATTAAGCTTGTTCGAGAGTTTGTCTGGAGGCTGGGCCTTCCCCAGGAGAGGGGTGGACTCCCTCCCTGAAGGAATTCAAACCCCAGGGGCTGGAAAACTGAAGCAATTAAAGCCAGCCTACAACCTCTCCTCTGTCTCAGCCACACACCCCAGCAGGGAGAGTCTACAGAAGTTAAAGGTACCACATCACTTTATGCTGGTGAGACCCACAGGCAGACAAGCGGCACATACTGGGCAGGATAGGAAAAACACAGTCCAGAGGTTTCATAAGGAGTCTTATGAACTTTCCTTTGTAAAATAAAGGCATATTATTTTTTGCCTTTTCCCACCCTCAGGAAAAACTGATGCAGGTGATTCTTTCCTCCTTAGAGGAGGCTAGTTTGGTTTGGGAAAATCTGACTGGGGTCTAAAATGCCTAAGTAGACCCTCCTAAGGGAAAATAAAAGGTAGGAAAAGAATATTCCAGGTAGAGGGAACTTTATATTCAAAGACCCTAAGATAGGAAAAATCACATTTGAAGAAGTGAAAAAACATTTGTTTATTTTAGCTGGATAAAGGAAAGCAAAGGGAAGGGCAGTATGTAACAAGGCTAGAGAGAGAGGCAGGACCAATTGTGTTGGAAAGTCTTCTGTTTCTTTATTCAGCAAATATTTTTTGAGCACTTCCCATATGCCATGCACTGTTCAAGGAGTTGGTAACACATCATTAAACAAATCAAAGCCCCTTTTATCTTGGAGCTTACATTCTCTTAAGTTATATTAGGCTCTTTTGAGCTTTAAATTCTAAGAGCAAAGGAAAACTGGAAAATTTTTAAACAGCAAATAGACTTGGTCAGATTTCTGTTTTTAAAAGATGATTTTATATGCCTATGGATAAGCTAACTAAGATACCCATTTTAGATGGTAAAGATTTTCATATGTTAATTGTAAAATATTTGTATCTTCGTATTTTCCTGAAATCAGAAAAATATTTAGTAACATAGGTCATTACTATAGCAATGCACATATTTCTAAGAACTTTTTAGTTGATGTTTTGAGAACATTCACGGTTTTGCAGCTGATCAAATGATATTTAACTTAGTGTTTAATATTTAGAATTTAAGAACTTTGCTGAATCTGTAGTTTTTTCCTTGTTGCCTTAATTTTAAATTGGTTTATGAAACACTGTACAAACACAGGTTTTACTAGATTATATGGATACTTTATTATTTAAATATGCCTGTGGTTAAGCTAACTAAGATATCCATTTTTGGTGGGTCTAAGTTTGTTTTCTTAAATAAAAAAAATTTTTTTTTTAAAGATCAAGCCTAGGGATAAAGTTTAAGGGATTGTTCGTATTAGGTAACAATTGAAGTCATGTGTAAATAAGAGAGCACTTATTAAAATAGTTTCAATGTTTGAAGGCTCTGCAGAGTAGAAGAGAAACAAGTCTGGTAACTGCTTCTTCCTTAGTACTAATTCTATTTTGGGTGGAGAAGCAATGTGTCCACCTCAAAAGCTACATTGAGGGCTGCCTTCCTTGAAGGCAGATAGGCAATGAGATATAGTTAGAGTGTACCTTCTGGGACAACTCTTTAAAGGAACTAGATTAAGATGAAAGGCAGATGCAATTTTGTTCTCTCTTCCTTCTTCTTCAACCTTGGAAACTAAATGTTAACACTTTAAGCTACAACAGCAATTTGGCAATGAAGAAATAACTTTAGGTAGTTTGGGATATTGATTATATTGTGAAGCCATCATACCAGCTCTAGAACTCTTCAGAATTCTTTTACATTATTACTGCATTTTCTGTTTGTGAAGTCAGATGCCCTTCCTAATTCAGTGTTTCCTGAGCTTTCCTCACTGCATAGTCAATAAAAATATATACTGTGGAAAAAAAAAAAAAGATGATTTTAGCTACACTATGGAGAATGGACACTCCAAAAGTTTTCTTTTCATCCAGAGCCATATGTATCTTTATAGGAGCTCTGACAGTAGTTATGGTCACCAGAAATGGTAAAATATATATGGATTTTTTCAGTGCAATAAAGATGCTTTTTCCTCTTGATGACTGACCCATACTGATGAGCATGAGAGAATAGTTTTTCTACTACCAAGTAAAGCATGTTAGGGCAACTAAGACACTGCCTTACAAAGTTTGTGAACCGTACGTAAGATCAGCTTTTGGGAGACAGCTATTGAGAGCCCTTAGTGTAGTGATTTTTTTTTTAGCAGCCAAGAAAAGTTTAATACTGAACACACTCAAAAGAGGTAAGCGTGGGTGCTCCCCAAAGGAGAAGAGAAGCTCCTTCCTTCTTTATCTTACTGCCCTTTGGTTATGCTAATGGCTGATTGATGAGATGAACCTTTCATTGGTCAGGCACTGACCTGAGTGAGGACTAGGTGTGCATGTGCCAAAAGGACATGGGTCTTAGGATTCCCTCTCCCTCCTTCCTTATCTAACTGCCTCAAGCCCCTCTCAGAGAATTCTGTCCCTTAATTTTAAAAGCTGCTTAAAGGAAGAAGTCAGTCTTCTGTAACTGCTTCCTGCTGACAGAGGGGGCTTTGTGCCTGGCTATAGTGGCATGGAATTCTCTGGCTGTCATATCTAATAATTATTCTCTGGGGGATGGGGGTTTTTGCATATTTCTTGTTCTGGTGCAACCCCTTGTTTTTCTGTCAATGTCTTACAAGAGAGTCCAATCTGTACCATGACTTATGCTGTTACTGTCAAGGCACAAAATTCTAAGAGAGCAAGAGAGAGGTGAAAGGCCATGAAACAGAGGAGAGCTAAGATGGCTAGCCCCACTAAACAGAAAAGGATGGAGTAAAGAATGACACTTATCCCAGGTGGGAGAAACTCAAATCAAATGGGAGACCTTGGGGACTGACTGGACAATCGAGTGGCCTGGTCTGTAAGAGAGTTAATTTCCTGTGTTATCTTTAAGCTCTAATATAAAAACAACAGTCCTTTCCCAGGAATGCTCATGTTTTTCCATGGGCTGGCTTTAAGGGCATCTAAGGCTTATCAGTTTGGAGGATGATACCAGCTAATAAATTTACTTGGGATTGGAGAAGGGCTAAGGTGGAAGCCATTCATTCGATGCTAGGGATAGTTTGAAGGAGAACTTATAGTGAAGTCACTCTAAATGGACTATTCCTGCAGCTTCAGTAGTTACAGCTCCTCCAATCCTGATTGTAGCTAGGAGTAGAATTAGAAGCAGGACTGCTCTTCTACTCCAGTTTAAGATGACAGGTTGGGGATGGTGCAGCAATGGCTCAGTGGCAGAATTCTCACCTGCCATGCCAGTGACCCAGCTTTGATTCCTGGAGCCTACCTATGCCCAGGCAAAAAAGAAAAAAGATGACAGGTTTGGAAGCTCAGAGTGGGAAAGATTCATTTCCACTCTTAAACTCGAGTACTGGGGCCACATATACTAAAGTCATATCCCTGACCATCGCAGGGTTAGGCTAAAAAAGGTTTTATGCCCACAAAGGAAGAAGACTAGCTGAATTGAGGTCTAGAGAAACTGAATGTTAGGTTGCCTACTGGTCCAGATGATGAGCCTCTGGTTGTTGATGTAGCCAGAATTTGATTTGTTCATTGGTGATCCATGCTCCACTGTATGCTGAAAGACCGGGCCCTAGTGAATTGATGTTAGAATCGAACATGATGCCCCAGTTTTTATCCCAGCCCATTCCTGGCATTCTTTTCAGGTGGTCATAGAGTTTGATGCAAGCCTAGGACACAAAGTCTGAAGATAACACGGAGAGTTGCATCTATCCCCCAGCTGATCCTGACAGAACTGGGGAACTGCCTCCCAACCCCGGGAATGAGTGACGTTATTCCCTAGGAGTGTAATTTTCCCAAGGAACTTATAGAAAGTGAGTGTGTGCCTCTTGTCATTTATGTTAGTGCTTTCTTTCTGATGGATGATACAGTGGCTAGTGCTGTTAGTGCAGGGGTGGAGTCCTCAGTAAACTAAAAGGTGTAGTTGCAGAATGATGAATTAAAGCTTCTTGAATCTATTATATATTGGAATATAAGAAAGGATACTGTTTTTACTAAGGGTGTTAGGTGGGTACTTATAGACAGAACAACTTCACCTGGTATGGCAGGAGGTGCTAGGGTGATGCTAGATTTCTGTAGGAGATGAAGGAGGTAATCAAGAGTGTGCAGGAACCCTGGAAGGGGTCTGTTAGCTTCATGTTGGTGCACCTCCTGTGTAACTGGAGCTCTCAGATGGTGTATAGAGGCCTAGCATTTTGCATCAGTAGACCACATCTCAGACTGCCCAGAATGAGAAACATATCCAGCAACAGAATAGATTAAAAAGATTAACTACATGCTGGACCACACTAAGGTAAAAATGAGTCTGCATATGAGCAATAGGAAGGTAAAGGATGTATATAAAGCCTAAGCCTTGTAGGAGATGCCTGCCTAGTAGAGGGATTGGGTACCCAGGGACTATTAGGAAATCATGACTTCTGAGAACATCCCCTGAACTACAACTTAAGGGTGAGTTCTTGGGTTTCCATCTACCACTGTGCAAATCTTTGAGGATAAAGCTCCAGAGTGATGACTCAGGACCATGTAGGTGGCTCCTGTGTTAATTAACAAGTTATTATTTTTATCTACCACGTCGAGGGTCACCCAAGTCTCCTCCATAGTGATGGCCAGCTGAGAGTTGGGAGCCACCTGGGACCTCGGGCCTCCTTAGTCTTGATTCGGGATCATCACTAGTGCAGTATCTTTCCCCTCCTCCCTCCGGAACTGGGGACAGTCCCTTTTCCAGTGACCCTCTTTTTTGCACTGAGGGCTAGGTCTCAATTAGTCCCTCTGGGCCAGGACATTGTCTACTCCAATGTCCTGATTCCCTACATTTAGCTTGACCCTGAGGGTGCAGGGTACTATATAATACTAGTGCTATCAAGTGACCCTGCCTTTTGTCCTGTTGCTAACAACCTCTGGGCTCTTTCCAGTTCTTCAGCTTTGTATCTGTTATTAAAAACACTAAATGCAATGTCCAGCATTTAATTAAAGGGAGTCCATAGTCCCATAGCCAGTTTTTCCAGTTTCCTCCAAATATCTGGTATGATTGGCTGATAAAGTGTGTCCTTAATAAAATGTACCCTTCCTGGAGGTTGGGATCTATGTTGGTATATTTCTTCAAGCTCTTACTGGATACTGTTTGGCTGGGCTGCCGTTAGAATATCTGTGTGAGCTTAGGCCCATATAGAGAGGTTTTCCTCCAGAGTGCAGCAGGTGGATGAGAAGATGTGAATGTCTCCCCAGCTAGGGTCAAAGGAGAGAGAAAGACTGAAATTCCTCAGTGAATTTGGCTGGGTCTTCCAAAAAGTGCCCTGATTTTTGTTTACATTTGGTCAGGTCATTCGTAGAAAATGGCACATTTTCCATTTGCTACCTCCTGGAGAGGGAGAAATTTGTCGAAAGAAGGGTGATAAAGAAGTCGTTGTGGGTAATTCTGGCAGAACCACCTTACCCCATCTTAGGGAGAGTTGGAGGGCTGGTAAGATGAGGGATAGGGGATGATCTACCGCCCCAGTGGGAAGGTGCTTGGCAGTCTTGTGGACCCATGATGGGCAGCCTCAGGGTTTGCAGGAGGGGTTCCCATGTAAGAGGGAGGTGAGCTTACAAGAGGGCCATCTAGAATGTTCACTTGAGTATCATCCGAGGCGTAGGCTGTGCTGGTTTGAAAGGAAGTATGCTCCCTAAGAAAAGCCATGTTTTAATATAAATCCCATTTCTTAAAGGTAGAATAATCTCTATTCAATACTGTATATTTGAAACTGTGATGAGATCATCTCCCTGGTTGATGTGATTTAGTTAAGAATGGTTGTTAAACTGGATTAGGGGATGATCTGTCTCCACCCATTTGAGTGGGTCTTGATTAGTTTCTGAAGTCCTATAAAAGAGGAAACATTTTGGAGAATGAGAGATTCAGAGAGAGCAGAATGACATAGCCATGAGAAGCAGAGTCCACCAGCCAGCAACCTTTGGAGATGAAGAAGGAAAATGCCTCCCGGGGAGCTTCACGAAACAGGAAGCCAGGAGAAGACGCTAGCAGATGATGCCGTATTCGCCATGTGCCCTTCCAGATGAGAGAGAAACCCTGACCGTGTTCACCGTGTGCCTTTCCATATGAGAGAGAAACCCTGAACTTCATCGGCCTTCTTGAACCAAGGTATCTTTCCCTGGATGCCTTAGATTGGACATTTCTGTAGACTTGTTTTAACTGGGACATTTTCTCAGACTTAGAACTGTAATCTAGCAACTCATTAAATTCCCCTTTTAAAAGCCATTCCGTTTCTGGTATATTGCATTCCGGCAGCTAGCAAACTAGAACAGATTTTTATACCGGAGAGTGGAATGCTGCTGCTGCAGTTTGCAAATACCAAACATGTTGGAACAGCTTTTTAAATGGATATGGAAAAGATTCTGGAAGAGTTGTGAGAAGCTTGATAGAGAAGGCCTAGAATGCTTTAGAGAGACTGTTGGTAGAAATATGGACTCTAAAGATACCTCTGATGATGCCTTACACAGAAATGAGGCACGTGTTATTGCAAACTGGAAGGAAGGCGATCCTTGTTTTAAAATGGCAGATAATCTGGCAAAATTGACTAGTGGCTTTGGCTGGAAGGCAGATTTTAAAAGCCATGAACTTGGATATTTAGCAGAAGAGATCTCCAAATTAAATATCAAAAGCGCAGTCTGGTTTCTCCTTGCAGCTTATAGTGAAATGCGACAGGAAAGAGATAAGCTGAGAACTGAACTCTTAGATACAAAGAAACCAGAGATTGAAGTTCTGGAAAATTCTGGGCCTCCAGGAAAGGAGACCCCAGAGAATAGTGCCCCATATGAGGTCTTAACCAATTATGAAACCAGTCAGCCATTTCAGAGAAAGTCAGGATCGGACATGGAGTTATCCAGGAAGGATTTGTGGAAACTCCTTATGTCTGATGGGCATGATCCAAGGCTACCGCATAGAAAGCCAACAAGAGTGCTGTGGGACCTGTATAAACAGAGCCGCTGCCAGTCTGGACTGGGGGGTTCAGAGAAGGGACCCATTGGAGGAAAAATAACTTCAGAGGCAAAACCCTTGAGGCTGAGGTCTGAAGTCAAGAAGCCTCGGGCCAGGAGAGTGGACCCACCCAAGCCCATGGAGAGGGTGAGTTTGTCCCAAAGGCAGAGAATGGGCCTTCCACCTCATTGCAGTGGAAGAGTCATGCCGCCTCAGACCTTGGAGAGGGTGAAGCATGTTCCTTGGAGTTTGGGGAGAGCCTGGCTGCCACCACATGGAGGGGTTGAGCGTGTGCCCGGGAGATGGCAGAGAGCCCAGGTGCGGCCCCAATGCTTGGAGAGGGTGGAGCCAAGAGAAAGGTGGTCTTCCCAATATCCCTCAAGGTTGCATTCAGAGAGAGGCAGGCATAGGCATTTGGAAAGGGTGGGACTGCCACTTTCTAAAGCCCTGAGGATAAATGAGTCTCAGACTTTGAAATCTAATGGACTTTGCCCTGCGGGTTTTTGAAACTGTATGGGTCCGGTGACCCCTGTGTTCCTTCCTCCCTATGGAAATGTGTATATGTATCCTATGAATATTCCTTCTTTGTATGTTGGCAGCAAATAACTTGTTATGAGTTTTCAAAGTTCCAGAGCAAATGGAGAGTATTTTGCCTTAGGACAGACCATGCCTGTAACTGACTTGAGATTTTATACTGTCTCTAATTTTGTACTTCATTTGTATTGCTACTGAAAAGTTTAAGATTTCTGATATTGTTATGAAATTAATGTATTTTGTATATGGGAAAAACATGTCTTTTTTTAGGGGCCAGAGGGTGGAATGTGCTGGTTTGAAAGGAAGTATGCTCCCTAAGAAAAGCCATGTTTTAATATAAATCCCATTTCTTAAAGGTAGAATAATCTCTATTCAATACTGTATATTTGAAACTGTGATGAGATCATCTCCCTGGTTGATGTGATTTAGTTAAGAATGGTTGTTAAACTGGATTAGGGGATGATCTGTCTCCACCCATTTGAGTGGGTCTTGATTAGTTTCTGAAGTCCTATAAAAGAGGAAACATTTTGGAGAATGAGAGATTCAGAGAGAGCAGAATGACATAGCCATGAGAAGCAGAGTCCACCAGCCAGCAACCTTTGGAGATGAAGAAGGAAAATGCCTCCCGGGGAGCTTCACGAAACAGGAAGCCAGGAGAAGACGCTAGCAGATGATGCCGTATTCGCCATGTGCCCTTCCAGATGAGAGAGAAACCCTGACCGTGTTCACCGTGTGCCTTTCCATATGAGAGAGAAACCCTGAACTTCATCGGCCTTCTTGAACCAAGGTATCTTTCCCTGGATGCCTTAGATTGGACATTTCTGTAGACTTGTTTTAACTGGGACATTTTCTCAGACTTAGAACTGTAATCTAGCAACTCATTAAATTCCCCTTTTAAAAGCCATTCCGTTTCTGGTATATTGCATTCTGGCAGCTAGCAAACTAGAACATAGGCATAACACAGGTGACAGGTCTCTTGCAAGCTAGGGTATTGATAAAGGGCTGGAAAGGCTGGACATATGGAGCCTCAGTCCACTTCTTCTTTTCTGCAAAAGAGGTCTAGTTGCAGTATGGTGTTAAACCTTAGGGTGCCATTCTTTGGCCAAACTTCTCTCTCCTCCAGTTTATATTGGGACCAAGCTGTGTGGCAGAAGGAAATTAGCTTCTTCCTCTTTTAGGCCATCTAGCTAAAAAGTGTCCCAGTGTTTCAGGAAACATCAAGGGGAGAGTCGGTAGGGATAGAAGGAGAATTACCTGGGCTTTGCTGATTCTATCTCTGCCTATGAGAATGAGAGAAAAAGAGAAGGACAGAATGGGAAGCAGGTATTAAGGAGTAGCAGACCTGTTCTAGACCCAGCATCCTGGGTCAATTTGACCACGCCAGAGATCTACCCTTGCCTGGGGCTTCTAAGTAGGTGAGCATAGAATAGGAACGTTGTCAGCATGGGCAGGAGAACTCATCCCTGAAGACAGTCTTTAAAGGTAGTTGGGTAGTTCTCTAGATGGTATAGAAGGTTATGGAGGGACTGTGTCTTGATGTTGCATGAAAGGCAACGTGATGTTTGTGGCTACTTAATTTATAGCCTCAGTTTCACGGACAGCACAGACTTCAGTGATATAAAAACAGAATTTATTAGGAAAGTAATTAAAAAATTGTTAGAAATGAGACATAGTTATAGCAGATGGGAGGGACAGCACCTACACTTGAAGAGGAGTATTGGGAATCTCAGAGACAGCATTCAGGGTCTGATTGGTAAAAATCCACAGCAGAGCATTCGCTTCCCAGATGAGATTCTCTCTCTCTATTTCTCTGATGAGATTCTTTCATCTAATTACTTGCATGCAGTTTATATTATTTTTTTGTTTTGCTTTGTTTTGTTTCTTTTCTTTTGCATGGGCAGACACAGGGAATTGAACCCAGGTCTCTGGCATGGCAGGCAAAAAACTCTGCCCTATATGATACTTTTACACAATAGTGGCCAGATTCTAATTAGCTTATGTGATGGGACCCAGGTAGTTCTCTGAGAAATGGCTAGGGACCAAGAGGAGTTTCCTGAGACCTAGGTAACTTTTTTAAAGTACATCTCCTTCTGGGAGGATAACCAGTCCTCCCAATTAGAATGTACATTTTTTTAACATATATATTTATTTAAAAAAATTTTTTTTAAGCGTAACATTTAACACAAACATTCTTACCATATGATCATTCCATTCTTGGTATATAATGAATAACTCACAGTATCATCACATAGTTGTATATTCATCATCATGATCATTTCTTAGAACATTTGCATCAATTTGGAAAAAGAAATGAAAAGAAAAAAAGTTCATACATACTATACCACCCATACCTCCCCTTCATTAATCAGTAGCATTTCAATCTATTAAATTTATTCCAATATTTGTTCCCCCTATTATCTATCCATTTTTAATCCATATGTTTTACTCATCTGTCCATAAGGTAGATAAAAGGAGCATCAGACACAAGGCTTCCACAATCACACAGTCACATTGCGAAAGCTACATCATTATACAGTCATCTTCAAGAAACATGGCTACTGGAACTCAGCTCCACATCTTCAGGCACCTCCCTCTGGCCTCTCCACTATACCTTAACTAAAAAGGTGATATCTGTATAATGCATAAGGACAACCTCCAGCCAGGACAGCTTCTTGACTCTGCTTGAAATCTCTCAGCCATTGACACTCCACTCTGTCTCATTTCTCTCTTCCCCCTTTTGGCAGAGGTTTTCTCAGTCCCTTGGTGCTGAGTCCCAGCGCATTCTAGGATTTCTGTCCCATGTTACCAGGAAGGTTTACACCCCTGGGACTCATGTCCCACATAGAGAGGGGGAGGATAGTAAGTCAACCTGTTGTGCAAGCTGAGAGTGAGAGGCCGCATCTGAGCAACAAAAGAGGTTCTCTGGGGGTGACTCTGAGGCCCAATTCTAAGTAGGCCCAGCCTGTCCTTTGCGGGGATAAATTTCATATGAACAAACCCCAAGAGCTCAGCCTACTGCCCTGGTTGTCCCCACTGCTTGTGAGAATACGAGGAATTCTCCACATGGAGAAGTTGAATTTTCCCCCTTTTTCTCCATTCCCCAGGGGACTTTGCAAACACTTTTTTATTTACTGTTCAAATCACTGTGGGATTTATCAGGGCATCACTCTGGACAAACCTACAAAATCTCATGCCATCCCAAGGTTCCATGTACTTATGTTGTTCAGTCAAACTGTCCACACAAGTTATATTAGGAAATGCGTCAGTCAAAATAAGAATTTTGAACCAAATAAACATTTTTTGCTTTAGTCTTACAAATAAGTTAAAGTTTTAAAATATGAATTACCATCTATTTTCAACACCCTCCAGTATGACATTCCTTGTTCTTCCTCATGCAAAAGCATTTTTAAATTTGTGCGTAGTCACTCTCATTATGTATTCTAGGCATTCCTAGATTATACCATCTCAGTCTTTGTCATCTACCTTTCCTTCTGATTTCATTTGTGTCCCCCACCCTCCTCCCTGTATCATTCTTACATTCAGCTTTATTCATTGTACTAACATTATTGTATTACACTTAGATAATTAGAGTGTACATTTTAACAGTTTATTACTAAGGTTACGTAATGGCCACCTTAGCTAAGCATAACAGATTCTACAATTTATTATCAAGGTCACACGATGGCAACATCAGTTAAGCAGAACAGACTCTACAAATTTAGTTTTCTCTTCATTCGGCCCTTGGAGTTTGATCATGATGTAGGCTTTGGTCATTTTGGGGGTAAATTTAAACAGATAAAGACAAAGGAATTCAGGATAAAGATCTATCATTCAATATATCCAGTCATCTGGATATTACTTGACCGGTACAGCAATAGTATATATTAGTAACAGGTCCACCTACAACAATATTATATATTAGGAACAGGTTCACCTATAGCAATAGTGTATATTAGTAATAGGTCGACCCAGTCTGGGGCAAGAAAAGAAGTATCACCTAGCCAGTATAACATTTACATAGTCTGGGCAATTAACGGTGATAAACAAACACATTACCTAGCCAATACAGTATTTTTATATTCGCTACCCTGGTCTGGAGCAAACAAAAAACGTATTACCTAGCCCTACAATACTCACTACATTGGTTTGGAGCAAAAAACAAACACATTACCCAGCCAGTACAGTATTTTTATACTTGCTTCACTAGTTTGGAGTAAACAAAAAGATAACAGCAGAAGAACAAGCAATAAAGTAGAATTAAAGAGGTTATTATACTGGCTAATGTTGTTAAAATTAAACACCAAGTATCAGTGAAAGAGGCCCATTATGACTACAAAGGGTCTTGGGAAAGGGTGTGTATGACTTTTACTTTCGCATTTGTTTTTTGTAAAGCATTCTCAACAGAATCTTGATTATCTGGGATATATATACAGTTTTCTACATGTATAACAGCACAAGTTCCTTTTTTGAGCAGTTGTTAGATTTAGCCAAGTTCAGTTTTGTTTAGTGGTTGGTGTTATTTGCCATGGAAGTCCTTCAGCTGCATTAGTCGGGAGTTCGGCATAGATTCAGTAGTGAGAGGCTTTACGCATTCAGGCATAGGTATGAGCCCACAATGTCAAACTGTTAGTCATTTTTCTGGCAATAATTCAGTTGAAGATGATGAACACTGTAACATTTATTCACAAAGGAATAAATATTAGTAGGGAATATTTCTACATTGTCTTTTTTAGCATAGGTTATTATTACTGTGTTAATATTTCCCTTTGCTATTATCTTAACAGTCTTTACTGTGTTTCTTTATCTAGATTTTGGAGCTAACTTTGATATCAGTAGAGCCAAATTTTCCAACATGATTTGTTGCATTAGGAACATGATTTAGCTTTTCCCAGTTTCCTTTTATAAGGAATAATTTTTAAAAATTTTACAACTATTTCTTTGGGTGGCACGTTGGTAGGCACAGGCAGAAAGCACTCCAGAGTAGGTATTTACACATGTGCATATGTATTGACACTTGTGTTATAAGACAATGGTCCAATATAATCAATTTGCTATATTTGAGCAGGGGGTGTTCCTCTTGCCAATTTCCCTGTTACTATTTTCGCTATTGTTTGTTTATAAATTCCACGTTGGTTTTTAATCTTATTTAAAATAGAAGAAGGTAAATCAATCCCTCTGGCTTGTACCCACCTGTACATACCTTGTATGCCTAAATGCCTGGATTGCCAGTTCACCCATTGTGCAAGAGCAGAGTCTTCTTCAGCAGTGGTATTCACAGAAGTTTTAGCCAACGCATCTGTGGTAACATTATACTAACGCTCAGATGGATTTAGGGTCGAGTGGGCATCTACATGAAAAACAGATAACATTAGTACATGAACAGTTTTCCATATTTTTTTCATAATGTATTTCCCCATAATTCCCTTCCTTATACTTCTCATTTATTTTGTTTCCAGATCAGTATTCAAATAGTTAATCTGTTGGCGACTGTTTATAAATCAGCAAATCCTTTTTAAACAGTGTGATAATTTATTTTTCTTACACAGCTAAGAATATGATAAAGTCAACATAAAGTACAGGAAGTTATTTTGATAAAACACAGACTCTCTGCTTTTTACACTGATTGTTTTAAAAAAGAACTTTATAACTTTTCACTAAAATAAACAGTCCAAGAAAACTTTGTCACTTTAACAGAGAGAAAACCAAATTTTAGCCTTGCATAAGTATATTATTTGAAACTAAAATTTTGGTTTTTTTTTTAAACTTTGTAGATAGACCTATTAAATTTTTCTAAACTTTGACCATAATTTCCTTTTCTGTGAACCTTTGGCAACTTAGTATATTCATTTAGGCTTTGTCCTACATTATCCTTATTTTATTTTATTTTAGGACAAAATTACCTTTAATAAAAACACATTTTTTATATCCTTCATATTTAAATTACTAAAATGATTTTGAAAACTGTCTTTAAGCAAACATTTCACCACATACAATTACTATCAAAATCAAACTTGTCGAGAATAATGTCAAATATGTAAAACATTTTAGTTAATGCATTTTTGAAAAGTAATTTTACAGTTTTAACAAGATTTTTCACTCTTTCAGAGTTTTTTTACCTTATTTGTGACTTCTTTTCTAAAACAAATTTAATTACAAGATGCTATTGAAATTTAAAGTTTCATTTTTTGACTATTTTTCACCCATATTTAATTTATACAATGGAAAGTAAAAGATTTTTAAACCTAAAAATAAAGAAAAACTGTGGAGATAAAACTTGCAAGCAAGGAGCTTCTTAATATTAAATGGCTTCCCCAATTTAAAAATATAAAATACAAAACCAAAAGAGAGCCACAAATTTGGGGTCACAGATAATGGGATTTGGCCTAATCCCTGTGTCTGAAAGAAAGAAGCTCAATCAGGGTATAGAGGTACTGCAGGAGCTGGAGACAGGTTTTTTTGCCTTATCAGGAATAGGGGCATTATCAGTATTTACTTTATGATCATAATTCGGTTTTCATTTTTCTTTATACATTCTCTTCATCCCATTAATTGGCAAACAGTCAGTACTCTCTCAGCTTTGAGCAGAGCTTGAAACATGCCTCTGGGAAATCCTATTACTGGTATTGGGGAGCCAACTCCCATCATGCCTTTTGGTCTCTCCTTCTCCTGTATTCCATTCTCCCATGTCTCCTAGCTCAGCCGTTTTATCTAAGACTTTGTTAGTGGATTGCCTGTTTCTCCTAACAATAAAGTCATTGTTAAATGTTTGTATATAGGGAGTGTATATAATTCCTTAACAATGACATTGCTCTGTGACGCATTGACAGGGAATAGATGGTATGTGTTGGCTTCTTGTAACATGATTGCTGACTTCATAACTTCCACTTTGTTTCTGCATAGCATCTCGCAAAGTGTACCAGGGTCAATCACTTCGCAGCCACATAGTATAAGTAAGGTATTGTTTATTACACCCTTCTACAGCTAATGCCAGAAGTTAAAACTTTTTTCTCTCTGTTGACTAAATTCCGGAAAAGTCTGTATGAAGGAACTAGTGCTAATTCCTACAAATTTCATGCAATTGGCATAGTTTAGCACCACTCCTCCAGCCCCTGCATCAGCAATTCTGACCATCCAGGCAATTAATCGCTCACCAATTTTCTGAGTAAAATGGCTAAGAACGTCAGTTATTTCTTGTTGAGAAACAAAATTTTTATAGACGTTTTGAAAGTAACCTGATTGCCCTATTTCTCTTCTTTTTGCCTTTTTATTGGGCGAGCTCCTATTTCGGGGGGATATTTACCCTTTTCTTCCTGATAAGCGTTCTCATTAAAAACATCCCAGTCTTTCTCATTATCATCTGTCTCATCCTACGCATCACCATCCCACTTATCAGGGTCCCCATCAGCAGTAGCAGTTGCTATCACAGCATGTATTTTCTTTTTGTTTATTCTACCTCATCTCTTTTTATATTGGGCCACACAGACTGAGGCTTTTTTAGCTACTGATTGATAATTACGAACTTGGTCTTCCAAAATAGAATTTTGACACTGCAGCATAGACGGATTTCCCTGCAACTCTGCCAGATTCCTTTTCACAATAATTTTTTCAGAAATTACTTGGTCTCTGTTCTCACACATTTTTCTGTATGCCATTAACAAAGCCTATCCTCTTTGACACACTCCGACCATTTCTTCCCCTTTTTCTAAAAGAATGCTTTCTAGATAAAGAGTAACTTGAATAGGCTTTCCTTGTTTAATTCTATTCCCCCAGTTTTCACAGGGTCCTGGGCATTTTGCCCATTTCTTTATTTTTTAACATTTTTATTGTATGATATATATATACAAAGCAAAGGAAAATAAAAAAGCAATAGTTTTCAAAATACTCTTCAGTAAGTAGTCACAGGACAGATCCCAGAGTGTGTCATGGCTACTATACCATTATCTCAGATTTTTCCTTCTAGTTGCTCCAGAATATAGGAGGCCTGAAGGAATAAATATTTTTTATCATCACAATTGACTTTTTTTTCTTTTTTGTGAAAAATAACATATATGCAAAAAAGCAATACATTTCAAAGCACAGCACCACAATTAGTTGTAAAACACATTTCAGAGTTTGACATGGGTTACAGTTCTACAATTTTAGGGTTTTACTTCTGGCTGCTCTATGATTCTGAAGACTAAAAGAGATATCAATTTAATGATTCAGCAGCCATATTCATTTGTCAAATCCTATCGTCTCTGTATAACTCCACCATCACCTTTGAATCCATCTGTTATGAGAGGGTCATCCAACTGTTATGAGAGGGTCATCGAAGCCTTGTAAATGTGACATTCATAGCTTGTATTAAAAACATCCTGTCCTGGGATCACTACACAAGCAGCAGAGCCCTGCTCCTCCCAGAGTAATGAGTGGGACAGTGGAGCCCTACTAGATAATGGAAGAATTCTCATGTACTTGACCTGAAATAAAGATCAAATCCTTGGGCAAAGTAAGGGTGAGAATCATGGAATGCGAAAGTAATAAAGAGAGGCTCAGGCATAGCACTTAGGCTAGTGAACTACTGCACTACTCGGAGGGCTCCTCCATTTAAGCCCCGAATAACGGAGTCAACTGTTACTCGTTTAACTCTCAAATCTACATGGTGCAAGGAGCACGTCCTTCACCACCCTCACAGTGGCACTGTCAAACAAGCCGGCTGATTTACATTCCTTGGTTGGAGAAGAGAGGAAGACAAAGATGGAGAGCAACATTCTTACCTGTAGGGGGCGCAGTCCCTTCATGGTTGCCAAGCTTGATGCAGGAGAAAGCCTCAGGAAGTTCTCCAATAGGTTGAAACTTCAACCAGAGACTGACATTGTAAGAGTTCTTGACTTAGTTGTAGGAAAGGATTCAAGGAGTAGTCAGTGTATACAGCCAAGAAAAGTTTAATGTGTAGCAAAAGTACCTGCGCAAAATGGGTGAGCACTGGCATTCCCCAAAAGAAGATAAGCTAGAGTAGTGTAGTGATTTTGAACCATAGATGCCTCTATGATTCAATGGAAACTATGAGCTATCTCCCTAGGAAAAAATCCATAAAGTATAAGAGAGTTTTAATATCCCTTATATTAGGGATTCAGCTGTGCTTGAGAACGGAAAAAAGAAAGATCCACTCTCACTTTACTTATGAAGAAACAACCTAGAAATGGTCAAAGAACTCATTTTAAAGAAATACATATTTCACAAACATACAACACACTTTTCAAAAAGATTGTCTTTATTCTACTAGGGTAAAGGAGACTTTCATAAAGCTGGAAAAGTATATGGTTCCAGATCAAAAAATTATGGACCTATATGATCATTGCTATCCCGGTTAACTTAATTACTCAAACCAACACCAGAGTATAACCAATATTTGGCTAATTGGAGCAGGAGTAGAAATGACCAATTTAGCCAAAACATATCTTTGCCTAGGTTTCCTAAAACAGACCTGAGTTACTTGATTCCACGTTTTGCCTCACCTGTTTATAAGCAAAAAAAACCACAAGAAAATAATTTTTAAAAAATTATTCTATTGTAAGGACTGAATTTTTTTACTTTATTTTAGTTCATATAAAGATATTCATGTCCATTATGGTTCATAATAATCATTATTGAAATCTATTTAGAACACAGACTTGATTTATTAAATGGACTGACCTCACAACTGTTATTCTAACAGATGAACTCACTTTCTCAGTCTACTTTTTTGATAATCAAAATAAACTACATTTATTGTAGGTTATAAACTCAGTTTGTTCCCTTTTTGTGCCAACAGGAATATCAAGAGGCTCTAGGTCTTTGGGAGGAGAAATTCGGAAAATTTGTAGATATCAAAGCTAATGGTAAGAATGAAACTGGTATAGTATTAAACAGAAATTTCCTAAATGGCTAAATGTGTTTTATCTAAAAGTTCCTTAAACTTTGTACCTAAGCAAATGACTTCCAAAAAGTGAACAGAAATCTCAGATTTGGTTCCTCTATCTTTCAATAAAGCATCACAACCGATAAATAATGACTATATGTCTTCTGTGAGGCATATAAGAGAAATATAGGCCTCATGGAGCATATGGTCTCACTGATTGCACTGTCTACTAGATCAAACATTTACATATTCCCATATACCATTTTCGTGAGAGTCAGGTGGCAAGAAAATAAGTTCTAGTGTCCAACAGCTTCCGCATTACAACTGCAACATTCCATGCCTCCCCATCAATCACATAGTACATTTCTCTTAAAGATTACTGATAGGTGGTAGGATAGAAGGCTTACGTTCCTCTTCTCTATCCCATAGAATAACAAACCCTCCCCAACTCCTTGAGGATCCCTGTTCTAGTCATCTATATCTACAGCATATTATAATGATCAGGGCTACCAGTATGCCCAAAATTTATAAATAGGGGTATCCTCGGGCTCTCCTTTCTATAACATTGTAATCTTCCTTTACCTTCTCTTTCCACCAATTCCTACAAATAAGGACTGTATGGCATAAAATCTTTTACCTAAGATTGAATTTAGGTCAGTCATATCTCCTGAGTTATTTTCATTTTTCCCTTATCTCTAAAATGGTTGTTAACAAAAAGGATTTTGTTGTTGATTAAAGGAATTTTACATAGCTGCAATTTCAGGGCAGAAGTATGTTGAGTATCTATGAAAGGCCCTTCAGGTACCCTGGAAATTACAGGCCACGTAAGCAGTTACCACCAGACACAAAGAATAAGTGATGAGGCTGAAAACACCCAGTCTTTAATCTAGCAAAGATTGAAATTGCTGTGTCCTCTGCTTCCTAAAGCAAAGAAACATGCTATATATTTTAGGAAAATTTTGATTATAATAAAATATCAAAAAATTTGTAACTATATCGTACAGCTAGGCAAGAGATTATTTATAAACAAGGACACACAGAGCTTCAGCAGTATAGCTCAGGAAACATAAGTGACCAGAACTTTGCTTATACATTTTGTATCCCCCTTAATACCTTAATATAACATCTTAGAGGTAGTCAGCAGATAATATTTGGTGAGTATGTTTACACTCACAGTTAACTGAATATCTTTTTAATTGATTATTCTATTGAGATGCAAAACTCAAGTTTGCTTTCCCTACAGGTCCTGCCTCTGTTGGCTTGGATTTCTCCTTGCATGGATTTGAGCATCTTTACGGGATCCCACAGCATGCAGAATCACACCAACTTAAAAATACTGGGTAAAGTAAAATCAAGAATTCTTATAGATGGCTGTGGTTTCTGGATCAAAAAAGTCTGAAGGGAATATATGTGAGGTGTCTGAACCAATGCTAATACATGTCTGGCTTTTTCCTCCTTGATATTGCTTGTTGATCTTTAAGAGCTTTCCTTAGTGGTTACTCAGAGCAGTGGTTTTTAATTTTTTTGGCAAAAATTAGACAATTAAATTATAATGCTAAACCTAAAAATATAGAGGATGTAAAAATATGGAGCTGCTATGGTTGAAGTAGGAGTGGGATCTTCACTACCACCACTTCTGCATCTCAGGCCCTGTGGAACCTGCGAGAATGCGGTGTGAAAATCACTGACCTAGACAAATACTTTTAGCAAATGGGTCAATGAGCCAAAGAATGGAAAAGTGTGCCATCTCATATCACCTTTGATTCACTCAGGCTAATAATATTGACAAATAGATGCCATCTTAGACTGAGAGAAAGAGAGCTTTAATCAGGAAACCAAAGAGAAACAGTCTGATCAAAGTTCCCAAGTACAGGTTCTCATTATGAAGGTAGGTGTTATGACGAATCAAAAACTCTGCTCCTCTCACACCAACCTGAGCTCTATGCCCCTCACCCCAACTCAGTTCCCCATCCGTCCCTACCCAGCACTGTGTAAGCCTGTTAGGACACTATTCATCTGTTTTAGCTTCCCAGAAGTACTCACAAAATTTGTCAGCAGAGGCTTATTGTGTACTTACTGTTTTGTAGGATTCATAGGAAACCATCCTCTCTTCACAAGAAATATTCAGAAAAGATATCTAAAATATGTGATCAGGCATACTAATTGTCCTTATGAGGGCATGCCATATGAGTCAGAGTAGGAAGGTCACGTTCACCCATGTTGGGTCAGGAAATCTTTATGGAAGTGATGAAAGTCAAGCCTTGAAAATTGTATAGGTCCTAAGTGTTTCTGATGGAGATTGGAGCTATTCTATTCATTAATAGTTCATTTGTGAAGATAGTTGTTGACAGTCCTTTTTTGTGTGTTTCAGTGATGGGGATGCTTACCGCCTTTATAACCTGGATGTCTATGGATATAAGATACATGACAAAATGGGTATTTATGGTTCCGTGCCTTATCTCCTTGCCCACAAACTGGGCAGGACAATTGGCATTTTCTGGCTTAATGCTTCAGAAACACTAGTGGAGATCAACACAGAACCTGCAGTAGAGGTGAGCTGTGGGTCTTAGCTGCATGTCATATTTATCCAGGAAACAAAACCACTGCATTGTAGTTACAGCTCTCGTCTTTGTAGTAGTGGTTCTCTGCTACCAAACGCATTGTGGTGTAAGCAGCGAATACTGATAGATGGGTGTTCTAGGTTAGAGGGAAATTTTTTGGATTCTCATTTCCTTCTTTTCCCAGTGTTCACTGACCCAGATGGATTCAGTTGTTGTTAAACAAGAGGTCAAATCTCAAACTGATGTGCACTGGATGTCAGAAAGTGGAATCATTGATGTTTTTCTGCTGACAGGACCTACACCTTCTGATGTCTTCAAACAGTATTCGTACCTTACAGGTACTTGGATATATAGAAGTATCATTCTCTAGTTCCATTATATTTCCTTTTATCCCATGTATATAATTTAAAGTTTGTTATATACCATGTAGAATTTATGAACAAATTTTTAAGAGCTTTTTAAGAATCAAGCATTTCCTGCTCTCACCCTCATCCTATTCAGCTTCGTTAAATGTTACCACGTATCTAGAATTCTTCACTTTCTAATCCTTAATGCTTGTTATCTGCCTTTCTTGAAACTGTAGCTCCTGGGCTGTCTCTACCCTTATCTTAGATGGTCAGTGACAGTGTTCTTGTCTTTATTAAAATATACTGCTGGCTTTAACACTAAAACATTTTATCTTTAAAAGATATAAGAAGGAAATACACAAACACATGCAATTGTTGCAAGTTCATTGAATTCTTAAGAGTACATTATTTTTAAACAAAATTATCTAATCATTAAAGTTCCTGGGTTCTCACACATCCCTTTGGAAAAAAAACAAAGCTTTATGTTATTTGTGTGATTCACACTGCCAGAGGTACTATGTTAGTTAGGGTTCTCTAGGGGAACAGAATCAACAGGAGATAGGAAAAGGTGTCTCATGCAACCATGGGAATTGATGAGTCCAGAATCCACAGAGCACACTGTGAAACTGGCAGCTTTGATAGGTCTGGACGAACTCTACAGGAGAGGCTCGCTGGCTGAAGAAGCCGTGAAAGAGTCTCTCTTCTTCCTTAAAAGCCTCCAACTGATGGGATAATGTCATTGTGGTAGATGCACCTTAGTTAATCACAGATGTAATCAGCCACAAATGCAATCAACTAAATGATGATTTAATATACCAGCCTTCTGGTTTATCAACCAGCCACAAAATATCTTTGCAGCAATGGTCAGGCCAGGTGCGACTGTGTGATTGTGAAAACCTTGTGTCTGATGCTATTTTTATCCAGTGTATGGACAGATAAGTAAGAAAATGCCAAAAATTAAACAGATAATGGGTGGGGGGGGGGTGAGGATAAGGGGAATGGGATATTTTGGGTGTTCTTTTTTATTTATTCTTATTTTTAGTTTTGGAGTAATGAAAATGTTCAAAAATCTCTTGGGGTGAGTGCACAGCTATGATGATACTGTGAACCACTGTACAGTTTGGATGATTATATGATATGTGAACATATAATATATCTCAATAAAATTGCATTTAAAGAAAGGTCTTGGATTTCGAGTGGCTGCTCGAAATATATATATATATATACACATGTTATATACATATATATTACCTGGTATTTAGAGATGAGAATGAAGCCTGTCAGGTTGGGGTTAAAGTAATTCAGAACACAGGGGTAAGGAAGACAGTGTCTGTACTTTAGAACCACACATACTCTTTGAGACCAAAGGAAGAAAAGTTTATTTGGTCTGGAACTGAAATTTTCTATAGCTCGTAGTCTAACTCAGTCTATCTGGATAACTCATTTTAAAAACAATTGAAACACAAGGAGCCCAGAATAAGAAAAAGGTCCTTTAATCCTGTATAGCTTAATGTAAAGCCTGGAAACATCCTAGAGCATATTAAGCAGATAACCAAAAAGTATTGGCAAAGTCCCTTGAGGGATGGGAGAAAAAACATGAAACTATTGAACCTTACCGTTAGGGAATCCTCTTATACTGTGTCAAACTTTAGGGACACCCAAATCAATAGGTCGTGCCCTTGATCATGGGTCTTACTCTTGTGAAGCTTATGTAGGTAGCAGAGAAGCTTAGCCTACCTATAGGTATACTAAAGAGTTACTTCTGGGGGCCTTTTTAACTCAGATGTGGCCTCAGTCTCTCTAAGCCCAACTCTGAAGTGAAATCATTGCCTTCCCCCTTACATGGAACATGACATCCAGGGGTGAAAGTCTCCCTGGTGATATGGGAGATGACTCCCAGGGTTGAGTCTGGCCCTGGTACCGTGAGAGCAACAATTCCATCCTGACCAAAAGGGGGAAAAGAAATGTAACTAATAAAGTATCAGTGACAGAGAGAGTTCAGATAGAGTTGAGAGGCTACTCTGGAGGTCACTTTTATGCAAACTTCAGTTAGACGTTGCTACCTATCATAACTTGGCAAACCCCAACCAGGACCATTCCAGCCAATCCTAAAGAACACCTAGGGTGATATATAAGACTCTACAAAGGTTCCATGCACTAGGGTAACTTTCCAGAAACCTATAACCTCCAGATGGGTCCTTGGACCAGATAAGTCCTGAAACCTAAAGGGCCCAGCCTCTCCAGAACATCAGCTAGTTCCGTCTTCCTACCTATATTACTGACAGCACCTTCCAACATGAAAAAGTTAGAATGGCCATAACCCAAATATCCCTAAAAAGTAGGATAGAAAGATCAAAGGTGATGGTCAAGTTATATGGAGAAGGTAGGGTTTAATAAATGAATATAACTGTTGGATCACTAAATTGGTATCTCTTTTAGTTTGCAGTATCATAAAGCAGCTAGAAGTAAAAACCTAAAATTGAGGAATTGTAACCCATACCAAACTCTGAAATCTGTTCTGTAACCAATTGTGCTGTGCCGTGCTGTGAAATTTATTGCTGTTTTGTATATATGTTATTTTGCACACACACACACAAAAAAATGTATGTGATGACAAAGAAATATTTACACCTTTTAGCCTCCTATATTCTGGAGCAGCTAGAAGGAAAAATCTGAGATGATGGTATGGTAGCCCATGACACACTCTGGAATCTATCCTGTAACTACTCATTGAAAAGTGCTTTGAAAACTACTGCTTTTTAGTTTCTTTGCTTTGTGTATATGTTATGTTATACAATAAAAAGGTTAAAAAAAAAAAAGGTGGCAAAAGAGTCACTCCCAAAGAACCTCTTTTGTTGCTCAGATGTGACCTCTCTCTCTCTGAGCCAACCTGGCAAGCAAACTCACTGCCCTGTCCCTCTGTGTGGGACATTACTCCCAGGGATGTAACCCTCCCTAGCAACATGGGACAGAAATCCTGGGATAAGCTGGAACTCAGCATCAAGGGTTTGAGAAAACCTCAACCGAAAGAAGGAAGAGAGAAATGAGACAAAATAAAGTGTCAGTGACTGAGAGATTTCAGAGTAGGGAAGTTATCCTGGAGGTTATTCTTATACATTATATTGATATCCTCTCTTTAGTTTGTGAAGTATTGGAGTGGCTAGAGGGAAGTACCAGAAACTGTGGAGCTGTGTTTCAGTAGCCGTGTTTCTTGAAGATGATTGTATAATGAAAAAGCTTTTACGATGTGACTGTATGACTATGAAAATCATGTGTTTGATGCTCCTTTTCTATAGGGTATGGACAGATGAGTAAAAAGTATGGATAAAAAATAAACTATGGGGAACAAAGGTTACAGTAAATGAGTAGATTAAAATACTAGTGGTCAGTGAGAGGGAGGGGTAAGGGGTATGGTATGTATGAGTTTTTTTCTTCTTCTTTATTTCTTTTGCTGGAGAGATGCAAATATTAAAAAAAAAAAAAATTGTGATTGGGTGGGTGATGGTGACGCAGTGGCAGCATTCTTGCCTGCTGTCCCGGAAACCTGGGTTCAATTCCCAGTGCCTGCCCATGTTAAAAAAAAAAACAAAACAGTTGTGATTAATGCACAACTATGTGATGATATTCTGAGTCAATGATTGTACACCATGTATAGAATGTTTGTATGTCAAGAATGTTTGTCTGTTTGTTAAGGATTGACAATAAAAATATTTAAAAAAATAAGTGAAAACTTATAAAGCCATAGTGTTCAAAACAGCATGGTACTGGCGCAAAGATAGAAGTATTGATCAATGAAATCTAATCAAGAGCATAGAAACAGAACACCAAATCTATGGTCAATTGATTTTTTTACAAATCCACTGAACTAGAGATTGAAATTCTAGTGATCAATGAAAGGGAGTGATAAGGGGTATAGAAAAGAAAAGGGGAAACAAAGGCTAAAATATATTGGGTAGAATATATTGGGTAGATGGAAATACTAGCAATTAATGAGAGGGGGGTAAGGGTATGTTATGTATGAATTTTTTTCTTTTTTCTTTTTCTTTTTCTGAATTGATGCAAATGTTCTAAGAAATGATCATGGTGATGGATATACAACTATGTGATGATATTGTGAGTTATTGATTATATACCAAGAATGAAATGATTATATGGTAAGAATGTTTGTGTTTGTATGTTGTTATGTTTAAAAGAAATTTTTTTAAAAAGTAAAAAATACAAATCCACTGAACGGGGGCAAAATAATCTTTTCAATAAATGGGCATGGGAGAACTGGATATCATTAGCCAAAAGAATGAAAGAGACCCCTTACCTTATACCCTATACAGAAATTAACTCAAAGTGGATCAAACGCCTAAACATAAGAACTAATACCATAAACCTTCTAGAATAAAATATACGGAAACATCTTCAAGACCTAGTAATAGGAAGAAGCTTACTAAACTTTACTCCCAAGGCACAAGCAACAAAAGGAAAAATCAATAAATGGGAACTCCTCCAAATCAAATACCTCAAAAGACTTTGTCAGAAAGGTAGAGCCTTTTGAATGGGAGAAGATTCTTGGAAATCACACATTAGACAAAGGTTTGATATCCTGTATACATAAGGAAATCCTACAACTCAACAACAGAGAAACAAATATCCCAATTATAAATGAGCTTAAGATATGAATAGGCATTTTTCTGAAGAACAAATAGAGATGACTCAAAAGCACATGAAGAGATGCTCATTTTCATTAGCTGTAAGGGAAATGCAGATCAAGACTACAATGAGATACCACCTCACACCTGTAAGAACGGTTTCTACTAAACAAACCGGAAGTTATATATATTGGAGAGGACGTGGAGAAATTTGGACAGTTACGCACTGCTGACAGGAATATATAATGGTACAGCCACTATGGAACAGAGTTTGGTGGTTCCTTAGGAAACTAAATATTGAGTTGCCCTAAACCCAGCAATAGCACTACTTGGATATACCCAGAGGAGCAGAAAGCAGTGGCACAGACATTTGCACACCGATGTTCACAGCAGCATCATTCACAATCGCAAAAAAATGGAAACAATACAAATGCCAAACAACAGATGAGTGTATTAACAAAGTGAGGTATATACATACAATGGAATATTACGCAAAGGTAAGAGGAAATGATTTCGTGAAGCACATGACAAGATGGATGACATAATGCTGAATGAACTAAGCCAGACACAAAAGGATAGATACTGTATGACTCCACTTTTGTGACCATGGTCCAGGTAAAATCAGAGGCTTAAAAGACAGAATGTAGGGAAGTTAGTGACTCATGGAAGGTAAATGGGTGAATGCTGAGCTAATGAGGTTGAAATCAAATGTAAGGGAATAGATAGAAGTGAAAGATACTGCTACAAAAAGGAATGTAGTTCTCTAGTGGGTCTATAAGTAATGTTACTACATTGAAGGTGAACAGGACTGAAAGAGGTTGTGTAAACCTATGTATCCCACTGATTAACACTAGAAATATAAATAAGTTCTTGCAAGAACTACTTCAGGGGTATGATTTGTGTACAAAGAGTGTTTAAGTCCAGGGGGAAAACTGCTATTGCATGCTAGGCTATGTTTAACAGGAAAATATCAGCAGTATCAGAGCAGTATCAGGGGGAAATATTGGTTATCTTTCTTCTGGAAACTGAAATTGTCTAAAATGGAGGGTGTTGATGGACTGTGGACTTTGGGCATTAAGTATGATGCCTATTGGATGCAGGTGGCTGAAGGATGCACTGACTGAGAAGTAGATTGGCGAACAATGGCGTATACATATGATCGAATATTTACTGCTACCAAAAGGAATGTGGTCGTGAGGCATGCAACAATGTGAATGAATCTGTGGGACATTTAGTGAGGCAAAATAAGCCAGAAACAAAAGGACAATTATTGTATGACCTCCTTTAGAAAATGCTTATAAGAAAACAGGGGCCTAGATTATAAGCTTTTATAGCAGACACATTTAATCCAGAGTGGTAATTACTATTTTTTTGAGGCTGTTTTTTATATGTATAACTTGTTATTTAGACATAAGAACAAAGCTGGTTGGTCAGGATTAAGGTAATTCAGAACACAGGGGTAAAGAAGACATTATAATCTAACTCAGTCTGTCAGGATAGCTCATTTAAACAATCAAAACACAGGGAGCCCAGAATAAGAATGAGAGCATTTAATCCTGTATAGCTCAGTGTAATGCCTGGATACATCTTATTATATTGTTCTAGTTTGCTAGCTGCCGGAATGCAACACACCAGAGACGGATTGGCTTTTAATAAAAGGGGATTTATTTTGTTGGTTCTTCAGAGGAAAGGCAGCTAACTTTCCACTGAGGTTCTTTCTTACGTGGAAGGCACAGGATGGTCTCTGCTGGTCTTCTCTCCAGGCCCCTGGGTTCCAGCAACTTTCCCCGGGGTGACTTCTTTCTGCATCTCCAAGGGCCTGGGCCGAGCTGCGAGTGCTGAGATGAGGAATGCCGAGCTGCTTAGCAGTGCTACGTTGCAATCTCCCATTTAAGCACCAGCCAATTAAGTCAGATGTCACTCATTGCAGCAGACACGCCTCCTAGCTGACTGCAGATGTAATTGGCAACAGATGAGGTTCACGCACCATTGGCTTATGTCCTCAGCAACAAGACTAGGTATGCTCACCTGGCCAAGTTGACAACTGAATCTAACTAACACATATATTAAGCAGATAATCAAAAAGTATTGGCAAAGTCCCTTGAGGAATGGGAGAAAAAATATGGAACTATTAAACTTAACCATCAGGGAATCACCTGCTCCTGTGTCTAACATTAGGGACACCCAAATCAGTAGATCAAGCCCTTGATCTCGAGGTTTGCTCTTTTGAAGCTTATGTAGGTAGTGGAGAAGCTTAGCCTACCTATGGGTATGACTAAGAGTTACTCCTGGAGGACCTCTTGTTGCTCAAATGTGATCTCAGTCTCTCTAAGCCCAACTTTGTAGGTGAAATCATTGACCTCCCCACTACATGGGACATGACATCCAAGGGTGAAAATCTCCCTGGCGGCATGAGAGATGACTCCCAGGGATGAGTCCGGCCCTGGCACCTTGGGGTCAACAACTCCTTCCTGACCAAGACGGGTAAAAGAAGTGTAATTAATAAAGTATCTGTGGCTGAGAGAGTTCAAATAGAGTTGAGAGGCTACTCTGGAGATCACTCTTATGCAGACTTCAGTTAGACATTGCTACCTATCATAACTTGCCAAACCCCAAACAAAACCATTCCAGCCAATCCTAAAGAACACTGAGCGCAATATATAAGATTCTACAAAGGTTCCATGCACTAGATAATTTAGAGCTTACAGATGGTTCCCTGGACCAGATTAAGTCCTGAAACCTAGAGGGCACAGCCTGTCCGGAACAGCTAGTTCTGGAGAGAATCAGCTAGTTTCATCTCTCTACCCCATATTATTGACAGACCCTTCCAATATTAAAAAGTTAGAATGGCCATAGCTGAAATACCCCTAAAGAATGGGTTAGAAAAATCAAAGGTGATGGTCAAGTTATACAGAGAAGGTACAGTTTAACAAATGAATATGATTGCTGAATCACTAAATTGATATCTTTTATTTTCCAGTATCGTGGAACAGCTAGAAGTAAAAACCTAAAATTGAGGAATTGTAACCCATGTCAAATTCTGAAATCTGTTCTACAACCAGTTGTTGTGCTGTGCTGTGGATTTTATTAGTTTTGTATATTTGTTGTTTTTCACACACAAAAAAATTCAATGTGGTGATAAATATTTATTCCTTCTGGCCTCCTGTATCCTGGAGCAACTAGAAGGAAAAATCTGAGATGATGGTATAGTATCCCATGACACACTCTGGGATCTGCCCTCTAATTACTTGTTGAAGAGCAGTTTGAAACTATTGCTTTTTTGTTTCGTTTTGTGTATATGTTATATTATACAATAAAGTTATAAAAAAATTTACACTAATTATTAACCACAGTTATATTTGGTGCTACAAATCATAGTATGATCCCCTTTCCAGCTGAGAAATGTTTATTGTGAATCTGTTCATCTTTGTGTATTTTGTGAAGTACAGCCCAGGAGAGATGGTAGATAGTATTCAGTTTAATTTCCGATGAGAATAGCCAAAAAAACGTTGATAATTATCTTCATGGTCTTTACAGTATGCCTTAGGCTAATGTGAGGATCATCATAATGATGCCTAATGAAGCACTGGCTTCAAAAAGAACCCCAGTACATTAGGCAATGTTGGCATGAGTTCAGCATGCTCGTAGGCAGGCCTTTAAATTCTCAGATCAATTTCCTGCATAAAAACCAGGACGGCAGATGAGATGCCAAACATGTTTAATAGCATCAAGAATGAAGCAGAAGGCAACTTCAACTTGGGACCATTTTGATCTTTGAAAGGAAAAAGCCATTGCCTTTCTCTATACTATACCTCCTACTTTTCCTGTGTTGCTATTTTCTGCATTTGATAGTTTTCAAACTGTGGACAACTGTGTGAAACAGTTTTAATAACTCAGACAAAAAAATGTTGCTTTATGAAAAAAGAAAAAAAAAAACACTGCAAACCAGTAAATTCTGTATACATTCAGTGGTTGCACTCACTGGCAATGAACAAACTACAGAGCATTGGTTTTCCCCAGCTCAAATTGGAAAGAATTTTTCTTTAGTGTATGTTGATATTCCTGAAGATAAATACAAGTAAATTTTTTTTGCAAATATTTTTTCCTTAAAAAAATTTCTCCCTCCTTGAATCCACTTTAATGATGACTAATACGTTTGACTTTATAATAACCTAAAAAAATTAGGTTGTCAATGTTCATAGCAATGCTGTTCACAATTGCCAAGAAATGGAAACAATCCAGCTGCCCATCAGCAGATAAGTAGATAAACAAATTGCGGTATATACATACATTGTAGTATTATGCAGCATTTAGACAAAATGATGTCCCAAAATATATGACAATGTATATGAACTTTGAGGACATAATGCTGAGTGAAATAAGTCAGACACAAAAGGACAAATACTGTATAATACTTTTGTTATGACTCTGATAAAACTGCCAGTGTTTTGAGCAGCTGGAAGGAAAAATCTGAGGTGGTCCTGGTAGCCCATGACAAACTCTGGGAACTGTTCTATAGCTGCTTGTTAAAGTGTGCTTTGAAAATTTCACATTTTTCTTTCTTTTCTTTGTATATTATTGTTATATTTTACAACAAAAGGTTAAAAAAACAATAAGCAGTTATAGTAATATTAAAATAAATTCATAAAATCAAAAATTTGAAAATATTTAGTAACATAGCTCACTATTATAGCAAAGTTGATAAATGTAATTTCTTTTTATTTGATATTCTGAGAACACAGGTTATTTTGTATTTATATTGTAAACAACAAACACAAACATTCTTGACATACAAACTTTCTTAACATGGTTACAATCAGTGGCTCACAATATCATCATATAGTTGTATATTCATCACCATGATCATTTCTTTTAACGTTCGCATCTCTCTGACAAAAGAAATAAAAAAGAAAAACTCATACATGGCATACCCCTTACCCCTCCCTCTCATTGACCACTAGTATTTCAATCTACTTAATTTATTTTAACCTTTGTTCCCCCTATTATTTTTTATTTCTTATCCATATTTTTTACTTATTTGTTCATACCATAGATAAAAGGAATATCAGACACAAAGTTTTCACAATTACACAGTCACATTGCAAAAGCTATATCATTATACAATCATCTTCAAGAAACATGCTACTGGAACACAGCTGTACAATTTCAGGTACTTCCCTCTAGCCTCTCTAATATGCCATAAACTAAAAAGGGGATATCTATATAATGCATAAGAATAACCTCCAGGATAACATTTCAACTCTGTTTGAAATCTCTCAGCCACTGACACTTTATTTTGGTTCTTTTCTGTCTTCCTCCTTTTCATTCAGAAGGTTTTCTCAATCCCTTGATGCCGAGTCCCATCTCATCCTAGATTTCTGTCCCATGTTGCCAGGGAGGTTTACAAACCCTGCTAGTCATGTCCCATGTAGAGAGGGGAGGGCAGACGCACACAATTTTGATAGCTAATCAATTGGTATTTAAGATAGGGTTTAATATTTAGAATTTAAGAAACTCTGATACCTGTATCTATAGATTTTTTCCTTCCTTGTTTTAATTTTAAATAGGTTTATGAAATATATTTTACAAACAGGCTTTATGACGATTACTTAGATTTTTTTTTTTTAATGTGCCTATGGATAAGCTAACTAAGATATACATTTTAGGTGGTTAAGATTTTCAGATGTTAATTGTAAAAATATTTGTATCTTCATATTTTCCTGAAATGAGGAAAATAGTAACATTGGTTATTACTATAGCAATACAGATATTTGTAAGAACTTTCTACTTGATATTTTGAGAACATTTACAGTTTTGACAGCTGATCAAATGGTAGCTAAGTTAGTGTTTAATATTTAGAATTTAAGAACTTTGCCATCTGAATTTGTAGATTTTTTTCCTTGTTGCCTTAGTTTTGAAATGGTTCATGAAACTTGCAGTGTAAACACAGGCTTTACAGTGATTATATGGCTGTCTTATTTAAATATGCCTGTGGTTAAGCTAACTAAGATAGCCATTTTTGGTGGTTCTAAGTGTATTGTTTGTTTTCTTAAATAAAAAATAAATTTTAAAAATTATGTTGTTTCATCCAGGAGGATAATTTAAGACAAAATCAATAAGATGCCAACAAGTTCGTGCATCACCATGCACAGTGTTAAGCTTTCTAAATGCTAAATCTCTTTAGCATGAGATCAAAGATAAGTCTATCCCTGGAAGATCCCCAACTCCTTATAAGCCAGCTTTTGTTTCTCTCAGAAACAAAATACATCGAATATGAAATAAAAGCATCATAGAGAACTGAAATGCAAAATACTGTGAATCACATTCTTTTTCACAGAATTAGCAAGCATATATCACCTGCTTCTTTTCAGATCATTTATTCCACTATTTTTTTTCTTGCAGGACTATCCAAAACATCTATCTTGCCTTTTCCACATTCTGAATTAGAAAGCTTAATGTTATCTATGTTGACTTCATAAGGAATGCTGTAATCTTTATCCTCAGATTCTGAACTGTCTTGTAAACTCTCCACTGAGCTGTCTTCTCTTGAATCAAACTGATTCATCAGAAGTAGGCCACATCATTTGTATAACTTTTCCAAGAGTCCCATCAACATTTTCAATATCAAAATGACCACGTGGTGCAATAACCATTTCCTTTTTCTGCTTTTCATTTGCCTGAGCCATCTGTGGAAGAAAAGTCTGTACTTGGTCCAATAAGGGATTCCTCTCAAACTGTTTGAAGAGTGGCATTCTTTTTGAAATTAGACTTGAAGTTGATGAGCAATCTGTCCAATATACCTCCGCTGCTGCCATTCCCCACTGTCAGCAGCTCCTTGGGCACCAAGACCTCCGAAAGCCCCGGGTGGTGGAAGAGTACCTCTGACTGCGTTTGGGCTTGCCACACAATTCCATGCCTCTCGCGAGCCTCCTGAGCTAGCCTATTCAGGCCAGGATGCAGGAAAGAGACTTAGGCAGGGGTCAGGGTCAGCTCTCTGAAAGCTTTTAATATCTTCTCTTTAACTCTAATATTCTGAAATTTCCAACATTCTGAAATTTTGAAAATTTACAATGAAATGTCTTAATGTGGGTCTTTTTATAATCATTATGCTAGGTATTAGATGTAGATCTGTTCAGTCTTGAGAAGTGTGTCCTTCAGTTCTGGGAAATAGTCAGGTATTATTCCTTTGATGATTTCTTGCTCTCTTTCTTGTACACTGATTTTATAATTTTTCCCCTTTTTTGTCTATTTTCTGAGCAATTTTCTCAGTTGTATCTTCCAAACCTTCCATTTTTGCTATCATAGTTCAAATTTCCAAGAGCTCTTTCTTATCATCTGATTTTCATTATTAGTAATATCTTATACTTGTGTTATATTCTCCTATGCTTTTTCCTTGCAGACACATAATGTTTTTAAATGCAATTTTGTTGAGATATATTCACACACTATACAATCATGATAATGTTTTGATGTTTTCTCAACCATCCTTTTATTTCTTTGAGTTCCTGTCTGATTTTGGAGACTTTTCCTCAAATGTCTGGCGATCCTTGACTATCCACACCTATATAAATGTAATACCCTGCCTGAAGGCTTTGTGTGCCTAGATGAGTTTTACATGCTGGTATTAGATGGGGAAAGGGGAGGAGTAGAAGAACAGTATTCTCTTCACAGCTAGTGTTGTGGGAGCCAGGATGGGGGTGGGGCAAGGATTTCATATTTTCACCTCCATGCCTCACCCCTCCCTGGTGCCTCCACCTCCCAAACTTACAGGCATATCAGTACTCTTATTAGTATCCCATTTGTTGGCACTCTGTTGAGAGCTTCCCTGGCTTTGCTCAATAGATATGTGACCTTACAAAATTTTGATGAAATTATTCATCCCCTAAAGTCCCATCTCCCATTCTCTTTGTTCTTGTGGATTCATTCTTTTTTTTTTTTTTTTTTTTTTTTTTTGTCCTTTGTTAGTGCGATTCTTTTTTTTTTTGGCATGGGCAGGCACCAGGAATCAAACCCGGGTCTCCAGCATGGCAGGCGAGAACTCTGCCTGCTGAGCCACTGTGGCCCACCCTTTACTGTGATTTTAATGGGACTTTAGGAAAGGAAGGAGCTAAGTCCTAGTGGTTGACCTGAAGTCCTCCATCTAATCAGTATATGTTTTGATGATAATTTTCCTAACAGTTCTTTTTGCCTACAGTCTCTTTCCCTTCAAGTCAATCTCAACACTGCTACGTGGCTAATTTTTATAAAACATAGATCTCCTAAGGTTATATCTTGCCAAACTTTTGATGGCTTCCCATTAAAGATTCAGAATTCCTAACCTGAATTCCAGGATCCTCTCTAGTCTCATCTACTGGTTTCTCACACGGTAACCACCCTGCAGTATTTATTGTTCCCTGAGTCTGCCATGTACTTCTCTGCTTCTGTGTCTTTTCTATTCCCTGTGTCTGGAATGCTGTGTCCATTTTTACTATCTGGCATACTCCTTATTCCTCAAGGTTCAAACCGAATATTACCTCTTCTGTAAAGCCTTCTAAAACTCCACATTTCACTGCTGGCAGAATTGATTAACTCTTCTGTGGTCCAGTAGCACTGGGCTGATACCTTTAACATAGCAGTTATAGCTCAGATCAGAGCGGTTTATTTACATGACTGCCTCATCAGCCACATTGTCACTTCCTTAAGAGCAGAGACTGCCTTCTTCTCCTTGATATTCTAAGTACCAAGTTCAGTGCTTAGTACCCTATACTTAGCCTGGGAACGTCTATTGAATTGCTGATGATCATTGTGGTAGGTGGCTCAGTTGTCATTTTCTATTTTTAGGCACCCAAGCCATGCCTCCTTTCTTCTCCTTGGGGTACCATCAGTGCCGCTGGAACTATGAAGATGAGCAGGATGTAAAAGCAGTGGATGCAGGATTTGATGAACATGACATTCCTTATGATGTCATGTGGCTGGATATAGAGCACACCAGGGGCAAAAGGTATTTCACCTGGGACAGGAAAAGATTCCCCAACCCTAAAAGGATGCAAGAGCTGCTCAAGAGCAAAAAACGTAAGGTAAAATAATCTTACACTTTTGAACCTTGTAATTACAAAATATTTTAAAAAATTTTTTAACTTGCTTTGACACATTGATTGAGAAAATCTATCTGATAAAACATGACCATGAAGATAGGGCCTTCAAATAGAATTATAACTATGATAACAGATGGTGACTCTATCCTTCCTTCTCTTGGTTGTCATGTCCCCATAAGGATGAGGAGCCTTCCCAGTCCCATCCTGGTCCCATTTGTTGAGGCCACCCTGTAGTAACAAGACAAGAGTACCAGCTCCTGGTCCCATGTGGTTCTGAAGTTGAGATACCACACATACACCAGGATAGCAGGAGAAGGTTTGTTACTCATATAATGAGACTTTCTGGGGAGATCAGGACTGGCTCCAAACTGGTCCAAAAATGTTTGAAATTTCTGAGAAAACTTTTATAGTGGTTAGAGGTTAGGGGCTGGTGGATGAGGATGCCTGCACATAGCTGGGCTTGCATGGTTTGAACTTCCTGTTAGCACGAAAAGAAGAAGCATCTGATTTTCTTGTCAGTTTGCCCAAATAGATGTACGCAGAAGTTACCCTTCTGGAGAATAGTGGGGTTTGAAAGCATTTAGCAATCAAACATCAAAAAAGAAATGAGATTCTTTGTTCCACTGTTTTCCTGTAGCCTTCCCTAGTAGACTCCACCCATCAATCTAGCCAAGGGAAGGGAGAGAAGACACTGAAAATTAAGTGTATGCATCTACTTTCCTGTTCCAGAATGCGGGTGGTAGTAACAGTAATGACGAAAAGAGGAAAGGAGTGAAGAAAATGAAGAGGAGAACTGGGGTGGGGGGTTATACAAAACTGCCATTTTATATAAAACTACTGCCATTTATCAAGAACTTGGGCCAGTCAGTATGATAAAACACATATTATATCCAGTTATCACAAAACTACAGGGTAGGTCTTGTTATTCCCATTTTTCAGATGAGGAAATTGAGGCTTAGATTTGGTAGTTTACACAAAAAGCACATAGCAAATAATTGGCAGGGCAAGAATCTGAACACTGATCTGCCTAACTCCAGAGCCTACATCTTTCTGAGGAATTATTTATTGAGGCCTTCTGATGTCAAGGTGCTATACTGGTGCTGAAGGGGGTTGCAGAAATGAACTTCTCTGGGTCTTACAGTGAGTAGGAGAAAGGCAAGTGTACAAAAACCACAGTACCAGGCAGTAACATTAGAGCCAAAGAAAGATCTGGTAGAGAGGTGGCCAAGAGAAAGAAGCTGGGTTTGTGCCAGAAGTGCATTTTAAATGAACCCTGAAAATGAATCTCTGATAAGAGGAGATAGAGGGAGGGGTTTCAGGGAAAGAATGCAGCCAGGGGTTAGAGCACCCAGGGTGTTTGGAAAGAAGCCCAGAGGCTGCTTTGACAGGCAAAGCATGTGCAGGTGAGTAGTGGGGAATCTGGTTGTAAAAGAATGAGACCTTATCAAAAGTTTCTTTGTATGCATGTGGAGACATTTTGAGCAAT
Organism: Tamandua tetradactyla; assembly: GCF_023851605.1. Classification (NCBI taxonomy): domain Eukaryota; kingdom Metazoa; phylum Chordata; class Mammalia; order Pilosa; family Myrmecophagidae; genus Tamandua; species Tamandua tetradactyla. The sequence goes on from NC_135340.1 coordinate 56,125,283, forward strand.
GTATGTAGGATAAATTCGAATAGAGATGAGGAAGGATGATTAGAAGGCTGTTGTAGTCAACAAGTGGTATTGAGGCCCTAGACAAAGTAAGAGTTTTTTTATTAGAATGGCAGGGAGAAATGCTAGCGACATGGGCCTGTGGATTACAGCTTTTATCAAACCTCCTGCCTGTAGCCTTGAGTTTGGTTTTTTTTTTGTTTGTATGTTTTTAACATGTTATTCTCTTGGTTTCTTTAGCGTTTGCTTTTGTCAGTGTTATCTTGTAAGTCTGAGGGGCAAGGACCCTGCCCACTAATGTATAGCACCTAGCACCACATACAAATAGAAGGGTAGTAAAAGACATCTAAGAACATGTATTGGTTGGAAAGCAATAATTATGAAAGAGCACTGGCCTGATTTTAGTATCAGTTTACGTTTGTATAAGTACCTGAGAGATTACACGGCTTTAATGGTGTCTGAAATCTTTTCAATACTCATAGTAGTTGTTTTTGGGTAGAATTGGAACCCCAAAACTAAAATGAAAACATGTAAATGCACACGTGGCCCGTATGAAACTGACAAGATACTCAAATCTTTATATCTTGACAGCTGGTGGTCATCAGTGACCCCCACATCAAGATTGATCCCAACTATGTCTTGTATGCTAAGGCCAAGGAACAGGGTTTCTTTGTGAAGAATAATGAAGGGGGAGATTTTGAAGGGGTTTGCTGGCCTGGTAAGATACCACTTTATATCGTTATTATTTCTACTTGTTCATTCCCAATTAATGGCAGTCACATGGCTTTTATTCTCATTCCTTATAGACATCTCCTGATCCTCTAACTACATTTTAAACTGCTTTAAGGAAGAGATTATATTCCCTTTTGTATCTTTCATAATTCCTGCTACAGTGTGTTTTGTATATGTTTATCAATCGATGAATATAAACAAATGAAAAATAAAACAAGCAAACCTCAGTGGCATGCTATTTCTCTAAGCAAATAGTGATAAAAAGAAAGGGAGTGAGAAAAGGGGAGGAGGAGAAAAAAAGGATCCTGTAGTCTTCCTTGTGATTTCTCTTTTTTTTAGCCCATAGCTTTCACTTCTCAGCCTTTCATGAAGTTTACAAAGTGACTGTAGCTGTCTCTGGCAACTCCAGATTCTTCATTTTTAAAATTACTAGTTTAAAGCCTTAGTAGAAACTCTTCGAAGGACAAAAAGAAATAGCCATAAAGCATAATTTGATTTTAATTTTTGGCTACTCTATCATAAATCTATGCACATAAGGAAACTATTCATACCTTTTCCCCATTACATCACCTATAAAACATTTCTCCATTCCTTTTTAAGGTTCACTCCAAGATATTTGCCATCCTTACTTGGAGATCTTAGGCCATTAGTGAGGGACTGACACATGTTTATTGGCATTCCCCTTGTTGAAAGGTCTATGATTATCACTGGAATCCCACATCACCTTCATTCACTTCTTATACCATACTTCTCTATCATCTGTCTTTTACATTTGATGTGAGGTGTGCATTGATTATCCAGCCCTCACATTGATATTCTTTCTTATATAACATCGTAACCACAAGACCACAGCTCCTAACAGGCTGTCTATTCTGACTCTATAGGTCTCTCTTCTTACCTGGATTTCACCAACCCCAAGGTCAGAGAGTGGTATTCAGGTCTTTTTGACTTCCCTGTTTATCAGGTTTGTATTTATTCTTTTGTTCTTTCCTAGTTACTTGAAAGGATGAAAGAAGGGAGAGAAAAGTGATTGAATTGAACTACTTTGCTTCGTTGAGTAGCTCTTGATAAATAACGCCTAGATGAAAAGACAAGGATACATTCATATTACAGATTGGTGGTACTAGAAGAGGTGTCATGTGATTTACCAAATGCACAGAAGCTGTGATTTTAACATCTATTATAATAGACTCATATGCTAGTACCTTACAACAGAGATTTATTATATTTTCAAGTTATTACATAAAGTTTTATATAAAATAGTATTCTACAGCTATTATTTAAATATGTTTTGGCATAATGTCAAAATATCTTGCCAAGTATAAGTGTCAGAAAAACTTTAAGTATCTTAATAAATAATTATTAAAATCTTATAAGAACCACAGAGCAAACTGGAGAGGCCACATCTGGAGAACTGTTCTCACCAGTCATGATTGGTGATGGTGATGTATTTGAGCATTTATCATGTGCTAACCACTTTACGTGCATTATACCCTTTCATTCACAATAATCCTCTGAAGTTGGAACTATATTTAACTCTCTAACCCACTGATGAGAAAACTGAGGTATGGAAAAGTTTAAAACTCTTCCAAGGTCTCCCATCTAGACCTAAGATTTGAATTCAGGTGTGCTTGTCTCCCAAACCCAGCTCTTAACCCTAGTTAAGTTGCTAAATCTCTAAGCATCATGTATTAGGATACCAATAACTCAGAGCAGGGATAGACAACCCTCGGACCAAATCCATTTGTGCCCTTTCATTTGTCCGTTGTCTATGACTGGTTTCTCACTACAGTGGCATAATTGAGGAATTAGTAAAAAGAGTCCATATGACTGGCAAAGACAAATATTTACTGTATAGCCCTTTACAGAGAAAGTTTGTGAAACCCTGCTTTAGAGAGTACTAAAGAAGGGCAGATAAGGTAGTTAAACATTTGGAATATAGCCATGTTCATAGAAGTGCACATGTTTAGACATAGTTGAAGGTTAAGAGTCAAAACAAACAAACATGTAAGCCACTGTAGGCGTTTGAAAGACTGTTGCCTAGGTGAGAAAGTAAATGCAGTCTATGTTGTCCCAGAGTTAAGCTAGGACCTGTGAGGGTATGTTATAAGGAGCAGGACTTTCAGAAAATAATGGAATGAGCTGCTTTATCATTGTAGCAATTCAGTTAATGGTGAAAGACCAGGGATTCTATAAAACGGGTTGCAACTCTATCTTAACTACATGACTCAACTGTCCTTTCTCACTCTAAACAATTCTATATAGAATACAAACTATAGATCATGATGCTAACAAACAGATATCTTACCTGTGAAATCTTCCAGAATATTAGAGGGAAGGTACATTCTTGCCATGTACAGTTATAATTGCTTTTAGTTAAAAGTTATAGCGGATGATGGATGATGTAGAGAACACAACTTTTCCTGTTGAGGTTTTCAAGGGTAGGTTTCAGAGTAGACTTGGCTGGGAAGTATATATTTCCCAGACAGTTCAATACAACATTATTTCATTTATCAACGAATATTTATTGAGAACGTTCTGCAGGCCAGATATTGTTCTGGGTGTTTGGGATTTATCACTGAACAAAGTAGATTAAATTCCCTGCCCTGTGGAGCTTATATTTTAGCAGCAGAGCAGAAGAACAGAAGATAGATAATAAACATAATAAATAAGTAAATTAAAAGGTGTAAGAAAGAGAAATGAAAGAAACTATCACGTTAAGATCAACACTGTGAAAGTATCATTATAGAATTTACTTGCTAGGGATCTACTGACATCCTCTTCATATGGAACGACATGAATGAACCCTCTGTCTTTAGAGGGCCAGAGCAAACCATGCAGAAGAATGCCATTCATCATGGCAATTGGGAACACAGAGAACTTCACAACATCTATGGTTTTTACCAGGTAAGAACTATTGTTCAAAAAAAGTCACTTGGACCCACGTGTACCCTGCTTTTTGGGTTAAAAGTTATTTGTTTTGTAATAGCCATACTGTACTATTCATTTTCCCTTGTGTATCTTTCTCCATAACTGCAGTGAGCCTTGTCAGATTGTAGCCAATACAAGACTTTCTTTTTGTATCTCCTTTTACTTCTTTTCCCTCCATAATGAATTTTCAAAGATTATGGGACTAATGACAAGACAGAAATTTCAGCCTTGATAGGAACTATTAGTAAGTAGCACTGCAAACTACCTCAAAATAAAAACAAAGGCAGTTAAGGGGGTGCAAGGGTTGTTCAGTGGTAGAATTCTCACCTGCCATGCAGGAGATTCAGGTTTGATTCCCCATCCATGCGTTTCCCTAAAAATAAACAAGCAACAAGCAATACCACAAACAAACAAAAATTCAATAAATGGTGCTGCAAATGGGATATTCACATGGAAAAATAATGAAATGTGACCCCACCATACAGTATACAAAAAAAGGTAATTAAAACAAATGTTTCTCAATTCTTTTACAATACAGATCTGCAATTTCAATATATTCTTTTGTTGTTGTTAGAGAAGTTGTCAATTTACAGAAGAATGATGCAAAAATAGAGTTCCTGTATACCTTCATCACTCATATACAGTTTTCCCTATTATTAATACTTTAAATTAACATGGTACCTTCATTATTATAATGGGTGAAGCAATATTATTATAAGTATTCTATTAACTGTACTTCACAGTCTGTATTAGGGATAACTGTTTTATTGTAATAAATATACTTTTTAAATGCTTTCTTTAAGTATTTAACCTTCTCAACAGAAAGGAGAATTGTCTGCCATTTGCCAGTCACATCCAAAAAAGACTTGCCACTCACTTACACTAATTTATACCTGTTTATTTGATATTTTTAGAATATTATTGTATTCTTATGGCCAGCCCACCAGTTGGTATTTTCTGGGGGGTCGGGTGAGGGTGGGGGTACTGGCTTGATACAACAAGGTTTACCGTAGTATTTGTTTTCTTCTCTAATAGCCTGTTGCTACAACCACAAACTGCTTATTTAGAGAATTTTCTTAGTATGTGAGGACTAGTCAGTTAACCTCTCTGAATCTCAGTATTTTCATCTGTGAAAACCATGTGTCTCAAAGGTTGTTGTATAGCTTATTTGAGAAAAATCTTACAAAATGCCTAGCACTAGTAAACACCGAATAAATGCTAGCTTAGGTTTTTATTTACTATTATTTTCATTGCTATTGTAATAAAATAGGAGAATTTAGAGAAGTTTTATTTCATAAAATTTTTTTATGGATTTATTTTAACATTTTCCATTTCCTATTCCCACTTTACTGTGTTGCTTTTTGCATGTTAGATAGTTTATTGGGGATGTCTGTACAATGCCCCAATCTCAAAATTTCTCTTTTGAAATTTGGTGTTAACAGCAAATGGCTACTGCAGAAGGATTGATACAGCGATCTAAAGGGAAAGAGAGACCCTTTGTTCTTACACGTTCTTTCTTTGCTGGATCACAAAAGTATGGTAAGGAATAGTTCATATTATCAGATTTTAGAACTCAAGTTGGTAACCTGTCTTTTTTGACCATTTGTGGTATATATTTGCTACTGTGTTGATGCCTTCTCTTTCAGAAGGCATTGGGCAGGACTTAGATCATAGAGAGTGATGTGCCTTGAAGTATGTATTTGTCTTGTCATATACAGTAAACCAATTTGAATAATGTTTCATTACATATTTACCACTGAAGCATTGACCACTTAGTCATTGGGAGAGTGACTTAAAAGGATATTGCTCTGATGGTTACCTCTGGTCCTGTGCCTTTGATTTATCAAAACTAGGGAAAATATATTTCTAGTATATCCTTCAGCCACCTGTTACACTTAGTAATGTGGCTTAAAATAGATCTAGCTATTGCTGGTGATCAGGGTCATCTATAACTGGATCCCCAGTTTCCTAGCTAATGCAGATATAGTTCTATTAACCACCCCATGGCAGGAAGGCTATTTTAAGTACCTTGGTCTTACACAAATAGCTGGGAGCTTAGGTCCTAGTTTGAAGAATCGATCGTCTGTTGTACCAGGGACGTTATTAGGCCTCCCACTCCACCCCTGCATGCCAGCCCCTGTGTACCGTGGAAGAAGCCAAAGTATTGTCATCTCAAGCAAAGTTTCATGTCCACAGAGGTTCCAAAGCATTAGTTGTTGTTTTTCTTCAGGATAGTCATTTAATGAATTCTCCCCTCCACTTCTCCATGTCCCAACTCTGTCCCAAACAAGTCATTAAACAATAATTTATCATTTCTTTAGGAAATTAGGTAAATCTCATATTACAAAACCAAGGCCAAAAAAAATTTGCAGAATTAGAATGTGTTCAAGAAACCAGTCAAAATTTAACTGGATTGGATTTCAAAATGGAGATGATCATGTTCCTCCAAATAACCTTCAATTTAGGAAGATTACATTCCTACAATATGTGGGAAAACATTAAACAAACTTTTTTCTGCCCTTAGTCATTGAAGAAATTTTCTCTTTCGGTACATCAGCACTATTTCCTGTTTGCTGCTCTTTTCCCTTCTTTCCTTGGTTTCTCCTTTCCACAGAGCTTCTTTAGTTGCAATTGCTCATCTATAAAATCTTGATGCTCATCTATATAGAGACCATGAAAACATATGTCATAGTCAGGTTCATGTGTCAACTTGGCCCGGTGGTGTACCCGTTTGTCTGTTGGGGCAATGCTGGCCTGTCTGTTCCTATGAGGACATTTCATAGAATTAAATCATAATCGCATTGGCTGTATCCACAGCTGATTGCATTCGTAATCAGCCAAAGGAAGTGTCTTCTGTGATGAGTGGCATTTAATCTAATCACTGGAAGGCTTTTGGGAGGATTCAAAAGAGACAGTCTCTCTTCCTGCTTCGGCCAGCAAACCTTTACTGTGGAGTTCCTCCAGACCCTTCATCGGAGTCATCAGCTTCACAGCCTGCCCTACAGATTTTTTTTTAATTTATTGTTTATTTATGATACATAACCACATATAAACACAAACATTCTTATCGTATAATCTTTCCGTTCTTGTAATATAATCAAGAATTCACACTGTCATCACATAGTTGTATATTCATCATCATGATCATTTCTTAGAACATCTGCATTAATTCAGAAAAAGCAATAAAAAAAAAAAAGAAAAAAATCATACATACCATACCCCTTGCCCCTCCCCTTCACCGATCACCAGCATTTCAACCTACTAAATTTATTTTAACATTTGTTCCCCTTATTACTTATTTTTAATCCTTATGTTTTACTTGTCCATCAATAAGGTAGAAAAAAGGAACATCAGACACAAGGCTCTCACAACCACACAGTCACAGTGCAGCAGCCATATCATCATACAATTATCTTCAAGAAACATGGTCACTGGAGCACAGCTCCACATTTTAAGGCAGTTCCCTCCAGCCTCTCCATTACACCTTAACTAAACAAGTGATATCTACTTAATGTGTAAGAATAACCTCCAGGATAACCTCTACTCTATTTGGAATCTCTCAGCCACTGACACTTTATTTTGTCTCATTTCACTCTTCCCCCTTTTGGTCAAGAAGATTTTCTCAGTTCCTTGGTGCTGAGTTCCAGCTCATTCTAGGATTTCTGTCCCATTGCCAGGAAGATCCACACCCCTAGGAGTCATGTCCCACATAGAGAGGGGGAGGCCAGTGAGTTTGCTTGCTGTGTCGGCCAAGAGAGAGAGGCACATCTGAGCAACAGAAGAGGTTCTCGTGGGGGTGACTCTTAGGCCTAATTTTAAGTAGGTTTAACCTATTCTTTGTGGGATTAAGTTTCATATGAACAAAACCCAAGGTTGGAGGTTCTGCCCTACAGATTTTTGACTCTACATTCCCACGGTTATGTGAGACACTTTTGTAAATTTTATATCTACGAATATTTCCTGCTGATTCTAGTTCTCTAGAGAACCCTAGTTAATGCAACATAGTATCCCCATGAGTGCAAAATAAGTGCTATAATTTGGATACCAGTCATAAGTTTCCTTCCTCAAAGTGTGTTCACTAAACAGTTTCACTGCTTGCATGGATTTGGAATCAGTGGGTCTGGCAACTTCACTAAATAGCCGGGTACTCAGGTGAGTCATGTGCAAGGCATATTCTGAATGGGAAGACATTTCTTGAGCAGCAAGTAACAAGAAGCTTAACAAGCCTGCTTTGTAGTCTCCTTCCAGAGGAGATATACATGCCTCTGATGAAAATGGCACAGAACTTGATATACTTCTTTTTTTTAACTTAACACAGGCTAAGACCTTCTGTAGTTCAGAAATATTGGTTCTAAGACTGGCAAAAACTTTTTTGCTTGCTTTAAATTTATAAAAATTTGAAAACCTTATTTAGGACTTTTCAGGACTCTGGTATGCCTCTCTACAGAATCTTTCAATCTTTTTTGCCCCTGACCTCCTCAGCATTAGTTCTTAAAACCAAAAAAATGGGGGCCAGAGAGAAAATCTAAATACCTAACAATAAGACTATAATTATAAAAGTATTGTGTATCCATAGACTGTATCATGAGGTACTTTTTTTTTTTATTAATTAAAAAAAGAATTAACAAAACAATTAGAAATCATTCCAATCTACATGTACAATCAGTAATTCTTAATAACATCACATAGTTGCATATTCATCATTTCTTAGTACATTTGCATCGATTTAGAAAAAGAAATAAAAAGACAACAGAATAAGAATTAAAACAATAATAGAAAGAAAAAAAAACAAAAAAAACAAAAACAAAAAACCTATACCTCACATGCAGCTTCATTCAGTGTTTTAACATAATTGCATTACAATTGGGTAGTATTGTGCTGTCCATTTCTGAGTTTTTATATCCAGTCCCGTTGTACAGTCTGTATCCCTTCATCTCCAATTATCCCTTCTCTTTTTTTTTTTTTTTTTTTAATTAACGGGAAAAAAGAAATTAACCCAACATTTAGAGATCATACCATTCTACACATGCAATCATTAATTCTTAACATCATGACATAGATGCATGATCATCATTTCTTAGTACATTTGCATTGGTTTAGAAGAACTAGCAACATAACCGAAAAAGATATAGAATGTTAATATAGAGAAAAAAATAAAAGTAATAATAGTAAAATCAAAACAAAACAAAACAAAACAAAACAAAAACCTATAGCTCAGATGCAGCTTCATTCAGTGTTTTAACATGATTACTTTACAATTAGGTATTATTGTGCTGTCCATTTTTGAGTTTTTGTATCTAGTCCTGTTGCACAGTCTGTATCCCTTCAGCTTCAATTACCCATTGTCTTACCCTGTTTCTAACTCCTGCTGAACTCTGTTACCAATGACATATTTCAAGTTTATTCTCGAATGTCCGTTCACATCAGTGGGACCATACAGTATTTGTCCTTTAGTTTTTGGCTGGATTCACTCAGCATAATATTCTCTAGGTCCATCCATGTTATTACATGGTTCATAAGTTTATCTTGTCTTAAAGCTGCATAATATTCCATCGTATGTATATACCACAGTTTGTTTAGCCACTCTTCTGTTGATGGAGATTTTGGCTGTTTCCATCTCTTTGCAATTGTAAATAACGCTGCTATAAACATTGGTGTGCAAATGTCCGTTTGTGTCTTTGCCCTTAAGTCCTTTGAGTAGATACCTAGCAATGGTATTGCTGGGTCGTATGGCAATTCTATATTCAGCTTTTTGAGGAACCGCCAAACTGCCTTCCACAGTGGTTGCACCCTTTGACATTCCCACCAACAGTGGATAAGTGTGCCTCTTTCTCCGCATCCTCTCCAGCACTTGTCATTTTCTGTTTTGTTGATAATGGCCATTCTGGTGGGTGTGAGATGATATCTCATTGTGGTTTTGATTTGCATTTCTCTAATGGCCAGGGACATTGAGCATCTCTTCATGTGCCTCTTGGCCATCCGTATTTCCTCTTCTGAGAGGTGTCTGTTCAAGTCTTTTTCCCATTTTGTAATTGGGTTGGCTGTCTTTTTGTTGTTCAGATGAACAATCTCTTTATAAATTCTGGATACTAGACCTTTATCTGATATATCATTTCCAAATATTGTCTCCCATTGTGAAGGCTGTCTTTCTACTTTCTTGATGAAGTTCTTTGATGCACAAAAGTGTTTAATTTTGAGGAGTTCCCATTTATTTATTTCCTTCTTCAGTGCTCTTGCTTTAGGTGTAAGGTCCATAAAACCGCCTCCAGTTGTAAGATCCATAAGATATCTCCCAACATTTTCCTCTAACTGTTTTATGGTCTTAGACCTAATGTTTAGATCTTTGATCCATTTTGAGTTAACTTTTGTATAGGGTGTGAGAGATGGGTCTTCTTTCATTCTTTTGCATATGGATATCCAGTTCTCTAGGCACCATTTATTGAAGAGACTGCTCTGTCCCAGGTGAGTTGGCTTGACTGCCTTATCAAAGATCAAATGTCCATAGATGAGAGGGTCTATATCTGAGCACTCTATTCGATTCCATTGGTCGATATATCTATCTTTATGCCAATACCATGCTGTTTTGACCACTGTGACTTCATAATATGCCTTAAAGTCAGGCAGTGCGAGACCTCCAGCTTCGTTTTTTTTCCTCAAGATGTTTTTAGCAATTCGGGGCACCCTGCCCTTCCAGATAAATTTGCTTATTGGTTTTTCTATTTCTGAAAAATAAGTTGTTGGGATTTTGATTGGTATTGCATTGAATCTGTAAATCAATTTAGGTAGGATTGACATCTTAACTATATTTAGTCTTCCAATCCATGAACACGGTATGCCCTTCCATCTATTTAGGTCTTCTGTGATTTCTTTTAGCAGTTTTTTGTAGTTTTCTTTATATAGGTTTTTTGTCTCTTTAGTTAAATTTATTCCTAGGTATTTTATTCTTTTAGTTGCAATTGTAAATGGGATTCGTTTCTTGATTTCCCCCCTCAGCTTGTTCATTACTAGTGTATAGAAATGCTACAGATTTTTGAATGTTGATCTTGTAACCTGCTACTTTGCTGTACTCATTTATTAGCTCTAGTAGTTTTGTTGTGGATTTTTCCGGGTTTTTGACGTATAGTATCATATCGTCTGCAAACAGTGATAGTTTTACTTCTTCCTTTCCAATTTTGATGCCTTGTATTTCTTTTTCTTGTCTAATTGCTCTGGCTAGAACCTCCAACACAATGTTGAATAATAGTGGTGATAGTGGACATCCTTGTCTTGTTCCTGATCTTAGGGGGAAAGTTTTCAATTTTTCCCCATTGAGGATGATATTAGCTGTGGGTTTTTCATATATTCCCTCTATCATTTTAAGGAAGTTCCCTTGTATTCCTATCTTTTGAAGTGTTTTCAACAGGATAGGATGTTGAATCTTGTCGAATGCCTTCTCTGCATCAATTGAGATGATCGTGTGATTTTTCTGCTTTGAGTTGTTGATATGGTGTATTACATTAATTGATTTTCTTATGTTGAACCATCCTTGCATACCTGGGATGAATCCTACTTGGTCATGATGTATAATTCTTTTAATGTGTTGTTGGATACGATTTGCTAGAATTTTATTGAGGATTTTTGCATCTGTATTCATTAGAGAGATTGGTCTGTAGTTTTCTTCTTTTGTAATATCTTTGCCTGGTTTTGGTATGAGGGTGATGTTGGCTTCATAGAATGAATTAGGTAGTTTTCCCTCCACTTCGATTTTTTTGAAGAGTTTGAAGAGAATTGGTACTAATTCTTTCTGGAACGTTTGGTAGAATTCACATGTGAAGCCATCTGGTCCTGGACTTTTCTTTTTAGGAAGCTTTTGAATGACTAATTCAATTTCTTTACTTGTGATTGGTTTGTTGAGGTCATCTATGTCTTCTTGAGTCAAAGTTGGTTGTTCATGTCTTTCCAGGAACCCGTCCATTTCCTCTAAATTGTTGTATTTATTAGCGTAAAGTTGTTCATAGTATCCTGTTATTACCTCCTTTATTTCTGTGAGGTCAGTAGTTATGTCTCCTCTTCCATTTCTGATCTTATTTATTTGCATCCTCTCTCTTCTTCTTTTTGTCAATCTTGCTAAGGGCCCATCAATCTTATTGATTTTCTCATAGAACCAACTTCTGGCCTTATTGATTTTCTCTATTGTTTTCATGTTTTCAATTTCATTTATTTGTGCTCTAATCTTTGTTATTTCTTTCCTTTTGCTTGCTTTGGGGTTAGCTTGCTGTTCTTTCTCCAGTTCTTCCAAATGGATAGTTAATTCCTGAATTTTTGCCTTTTCTTCTTTTCTGATATAGGCATTTAGAGCAATAAATTTCCCTTTTAGCACTGCCTTTGCTGCGTCCCATAAGTTTTGATATGTTGTGTTTTCATTTTCATTCGCCTCGAGGTATTTGCTAATTTCTCTTGCAATTTCTTCTTTGACCCAGTCGTTGTTTAGGAGTGTGTTGTTGAGCCTCCACGTATTTGTGAATTTTCTGGCACTCTGCCTATTATTGATTTCCAACATCATTCCTTTATGGTCCGAGAAAGTGTTGTGTAAGATTTCAATCTTTTTAAATTTGTTAAGACTTGCTTTGTGACCCAGCATATGGTCTATCTTTGAGAATGATCCATGAGCACTTGAGAAAAAGGTGTATCCTGCTGTTGTGGGATGTAATGTCCTATAAATGTCTATTAAGTCTAGTTCATTTATAGTAATATTCAGATTCTCTATTTCTTTGTTGATCCTCTGTCTAGATGTTCTGTCCCTTGATGAGAGTGGTGAGTTGAAGTCTCCAACTATTATGGTATATGAGTCTATTTCCCTTTTCAGTGTTTGCAGTATATTCCTCACGTATTTTGGGGCATTCTGATTCGGTGCGTAAATATTTATGATTGTTATGTCTTCTTGTTTAATTGTTCCTTTTATTAGTATATAGTGTCCTTCTTTGTCTCTTTTAACTGTTTTACATTTGAAGTCTAATTTGTTGGATATTAGTATAGCCACTCCTGCTCTTTTCTGGTTGTTATTTGCATGAAATATCTTTTCCCAACCTTTCACTTTCAACCTATGTTTATCTTTGGGTCTAAGATGTGTTTCCTGTAGACAGCATATCGAAGGATCCTGTTTTTTAATCCATTCTGCCAATCTATGTCTTTTGATTGGGGAATTCAGTCCATTGACATTTAGTGTTATTACTGTTTGGATAATATTTTCCTCTAACATTTTGCCTTTTGTATTATATATATCATATCTGATTTTCCTTCTTTCTACACTCTTTTCCATATCTCTCTCTCTGTCTTTTTGTATCTGACTCTAGTGCTCCCTTTAGTATTTCTTGCAGAGCTGGTCTCTTGGTCACAAATTCTTTCAGTGACTTTTTGTCTGAGAATGTTTTAATTTCTCCCTCATTTTTGAAGGATAATTTTGCTGGATATAGGAGTCTTGGTTGGCAGTTTTTCTCTTTTAGTATTTGAAATATATCATCCCACTGTCTTCTAGCTTCCATGGTTTCTGCTGAGAAATCTACACAAAGTCTTATTGGGTTTCCCTTGTATGTAATGGATTGTTTTTCTCTTGCTGCTTTCAAGATCTTCTCTTTCTCTTTGACCTCTGACATTCTAACTAGTAAGTGTCTTGGAGAACGCCTATTTGGGTCTTATCTCTTTGGGGTGCGCTGTACTTCTTGGATCTGTAATTTTAGGTCTTTCATAAGAGTTGGGAAATTTTCAGTGATAATTTCTTCCATTAGTTTTTCTCCTCCTTTTCCCTTCTCTTCTCCTTCTGGGACACCCACAACACGTATATTTGTGCGGTTCATATTGTCCTTGAGTTCCCTGATACCCTGTTCAAATTTTTCCATTCTTTTCCCGATAGTTTCTGTTCCTTTTTGGAATTCAGATGTTCCATCCTCCAAATCACTAATTCTATCTTCTGTCTCTTTAAATCTATCATTGTAGCTATCCATTATTTTTTCTATGTTTGCTACTTTATCCTTCACTTCCATAAGTTCTGCGATTTGTTTTTTCAGTTTTTCTATTTCTTCTTTATGTTCAGCCCATGTCCTCTTCATGTCCTCCCTCAATTTATCAATTTCATTTTTGAAGAGGTTTTCCATTTCTGTTCGTATATTCAGCATTAGTTGTCTCAGCTCTTGTGTCTCATTTGAGCTATTGGTTTGTTCCTTTGACTGAGCCATATTCTCAATCTTTTGAGCGTGGACAGTTATCTTCTGCTGCTGGCGTCTGGGCATTTATTCAGATTTCTCTTGGTGTTGGACCCAGCAAGGTTGTAATATTTTTCTGTGAAATCTCTGGGTTCTATTTTTCTTATCCTGCCCAGTAGGTGGCGCTCGTGGCACACGTTTGTCTGCGGGTCCCACCAGTAAAAGGTGCTGTGGGACCTTAAACTTTGGAAAACTCTCGCCGTCCTGGGGGTCCGCCGGGGTCCGAACGCAGGGAGGGTGTCCGAACGCAGGGAGGGTTGCTGGTCGCCGCAGCCAGGGAAAGAGCCCGTCCGAATTTCCTAGTCGGCCCTGGGCAACAAGCGTGGCGGGAGGGCGCCAGCGGCAGCGGCCCACCCGAGAGAGTGCACGTTCCCCGGGAGTCACGGGGTCACCGTTCTCCGCGGCCTGGGGGTTTCCGATCCAATTCTCTCAGTTGGTCCGGGGGCTGCGCGTGTTGTGGGCGCCAGTCGCCTTGGTTTCAGGGGACCACCTCTCCAATTCTCCCAGCCGGCCCGGGAAGGGGGAAGGGAGTAACTCCGGCCGCTTGCCACCCCGCCCGGTAAGGCCCGCGCGCCTCGGCGATCTCACCCGAGCTGCTTCTCTCAGCCAGCCAGCCGTTCCAGGATGGGGTACGCTGTCTTTTTTATCTCTGTTGTGGCTTTGGGCGCTTTCTGTATCGTTTCTACTCCCCTAGTAGGTGTCCTGGAAAAGAAACTAAGATCCGCGCATCTTACTAAGCCGCCATCTTCCAGGAACTCATGAGGTGCTTTTAAATGATAGCTTTAATTGCATGAGAAAATGTGTCAAGAAATGAAAAAGAATTTAAAAACAGAATGCCTAATATTTATATATTATCTCAATTTTAAAAAAATTTAGGTAGTATTCTAAATCAATAAGTAGGTAGATATTTAGACAGATAAAATACAAGAAAATATAGTGCCTTGGGAATTATGAGTGATTTTAATCTTCTTTTTCTCTATTTTCCAAATTCACTATAAGTATCATTTTTAATTGTTAAAAAAGTATAAAATATTTTTAATGAAACATTTGCAATTAAGATAACAGAACTTCTGAATACTAGATAATCTTTGATCTCTTAAATGTTGGAGCACTGCCTCGCTTTCAGTACTCTTTGTCAAGCTATCAACTTTGTCCCACCATGTAGCAAGTTATTCCAGAGAACTCGATTTTGTTAAGACTTAAACTGAGGCTAATAACCAGAGAGAGCTTCTGACAAAACAACTGTATGATACATGAAAACATCTGCATATTCATATGAGCTCTCTTCCCTGGTTAGAATGTTATCATGTGGATTTCAAAATCATAATGTTGATATTATATATTGCATTTGAATTCAAGGAGAAATTACTACAGTACTGTTTAAAAAGAATAGCGCCTTGAAAATATGTTTCTTTGCTGACCATAGGACAGCCTAAAATTTCTATAGAAGAGTAAAACAAAAGTATTAAAACAAAGCTATTTTGGTAGAAGATAGACAGTAATATTCCAGATTTAGTAAAATAAGGATTTATTTCCTATTATGGATCCCTTTTAGTATATGGATCCCTTTTTATAATCTATCTTTACAAACTCTTCTATGATGAACAAAATCACTGGCTTTGGAGTCAGACTGGGTTCTAGTCCTGGCTCTAGCACTTAATAACTCTGGGCAGATTATATATATATATATATATCCACTGTTTTCCTCAGTTCCCCCACCTGTAAAAATAGAGTCAATAATAGTATTTTCTTGATAGCATTTTCATGGTAAGTGAGATAATACAAGTATTTAGCATAACCTGGCTCAGTAAGGGCTCAGTAAATGTTAGCTATTGTTATTGCAACTGATATTATGTCTCCCCATTGTAGACTGTACCACTACTCTCAAATTTTAGAGGGTTTTTTTGGGGGGAGGGAGGGAGGAATAGACATATATTTCAATGGAACAGTATAGAGAATCCAGAAATATTCTAAAATATGTGTGAAGGCCATCCAATGAATTTCAGAAAGGATAATTTTTCCACAAAATGGGAAAAAATAAACCTTGACCCTTACCTCACACCATAAACAAAAATTAACTCAAAATGCAGTATAGACCCAAATTATAAAAGCAAAAAATAAAACAACCATCTAGAAGAAAACATAGAAAAGTCTTTGTGACTTTGGAATAGGCAAAGATTTCTTAGATAAATCACAGACAGCATGAACCATAAAGGGAAAAAAATGATAATTTGGACTTCAAAACCAAAAATTTCCACCCTTTCAAAGACATTGTTAAGAAAGTGAAAAGGCAAGCCATAGACTGAGAAAAAATATTTGCAATATACATAAATATCTTTTAAAGGACTTGAATCCAGAATATATAAGGAACTTTACAACTTAATAAAATGACAAACAACTAATTTAAAATCGTGCAAAAGATTTGGGGGCTTGTCCGGAGCCTGTGCCTTCCCCAGGGGAGGGGTGAAGTCCAACTCAGGTGGAATCCCTCCCTCAAGGAATTCAGACATCAGGGCTTGGTAATTTGAAGCCATTAAAACCAGCCTACAACCTCTCCTCTGTCTCCACCACGCCCCCAGCAGGGAGAGTCCACTGAAGTTAAAGGTACCGCATCATCTTATGCTGGTGGGACCCACAGGCAGACAAGCACCACATACTGGGCAGGTTAAGAAAAACAGAGTCCAGAGACTTCACAGGAAAGTCTTTCAACCTACCCTCAGGGAAAACCATATCAGTGAATTGAAGGAGGATATAAAGAAGGCAAGGAATGAACAAAAAGAAGAAATTGAAAGTGTGAAAAAACAAATCACAGAACTTACAGGCATGAAAGGCATGGCAGAAGAGATGAAAAAAAACAGTGTAAACCTACAATGGTAGATTTCGAGAGACAGAACATAGGATTAGTGAACTGGAGGGCGGAACATCTGAAATCCGGCAAGAAAAAGAAAATATAGGGGAAAAAATGGAAAAATATGAGCAGGGACTCAGGGAGTTGAAAGACTATATGAAGCGCATGAATATACGTGTTGCGGGTATCCCAGAAGGAGAAGAGAAGGGAAAAGGAGGAGAAAAACTAATGGAGGAAATTAGCACTGAAAATTTCCCAACTCTTATGAAAGACTTAAAATTACAAATCCAAGAAGTGCAGCAAACCCCAAAGACAATAGATCCAAATAGACATACTCCAAGACATTTACTAATCAGAATGTCAGAGGTGAAAAAGAAAGAGAGAATCTTGAAAGCAGCAAGAGAAAAGCAATCCATCACATACAAGGGAAGCCCAATAAGACTATGTGCAGATCTCTCAGCAGAAACCATGGAGGCAAGAAGACAGTGGGATGATATATTTAAATTATTAAAAGAGAAAAACTGCCAACCAAGAATTCTATATCGAGCAAAACTTTCCTTCAAAAAATGAGCGAATATCAACAAATCAAAGCAGAAAAATCACATGATCATCTCAATTGATGCAGAGAAGGCATTTGACAAGATTCAACATCCTTTCCTGCTGAAAACACTTCAAAAGATAGGAATACAAGGGAACTTCCTTAAAATGATAGAGGGAATATATGAAAAACCCACAGCTAATATCATCCTCAATGGGGAAAAATTGAAAACTTTCCCCCTAAGATCAGGAACAAGACAAGGATGTCCACTATCACCACTATTATTCAACATTGTGTTGGAAGTTCTAGCCAGAGCAATTAGGCAAGAAAAAGAAATACAAGGCATCAAAATTGGAAAGGAAGAAGTAAAACTATCACTGTTTGCAGACGATATGATACTATATGTAGAAAACCCAGAAAAATCCACAACAAAATTACTAGAGCTAATAAATGAGTACAGCAAAGTAGCAGGCTACAAGATCAACATTCAAAAGTCTGTAGCTTTTCTATACACTAGTAATGAACAAGCTGAGGCAGAAATCAAGAAACGAATCCCATTTACAATCGCAACTAAAAGAATAAAATACCTAGGAATAACTTTAACCAAAGAGACAAAAATCCTATATAAAGAAAACTACAAAAAACTGTTAAAAGAAATCACAGAAGACCTAAATAGATGGAAGGGCATACCGTGTTCATGGATTGGAAGACTAAATATAGTTAAGATGTCAATCCTACCTAAATTGATTTACAGATTCAATGCAATACCAATCAAAATCCCAACAACTTATTTTTCAGAAATAGAAAAACCAATAAGCAAATTTATCTGGAAGGGCAGGGTGCCCCGAATTGCTAAAAACATCTTGAGGAAAAAAAACGAAGCTGGAGGTCTCGCGCTGCCTGACTTTAAGGCATATTATGAAGCCACAGTGGTCAAAACAGCATGGTATTGGCATAAAGATAGATATATCGACCAATGGAATCGAATAGAGTGCTCAGATATAGACCCTCTCATCTATGGACATTTGATCTTTGATAAGGCAGTCAAGCCAACTCACCTGGGACAGAACAGTCTCTTCAATAAATGGTGCCTAGAGAACTGGATATCCATATGCAAAAGAATGAAAGAAGACCCATCTCTCACACCCTATACAAAAGTTAACTCAAAATGGATCAAAGATCTAAACATTAGGTCTAAGACCATAAAACAGTTAGAGGAAAATGTTGGGAGATATCTTATGGATCTCACAACTGGAGGTGGTTTTATGGACCTTAAACCTAAAGCAAGAACACTGAAGAAGGAAATAAAGAAATGGGAGCTCCTCAAAATTAAACACTTTTGTGCATCAGAGAACTTCATCAAGAAAGTAGAAAGACAGCCTTCACAATGGGAGACAATATTTGGAAATGACATATCAGATAAAGGTCTAGTATCCAGAATTTATAAAGAGATTATTCAACTCAACAACAAAAAGACAGCCAACCCAATTACAAAATGGGAAAAAGACTTAAACAGACACCTACCAGAAGAAGAAATACGGATGGCCAAGAGGCACATGAAGAGATGCTCAATGTCCCTGGCCATTAGAGAAATGCAAATCAAAACCACAATGAGATATCATCTCACACCCACCAGAATGGCCATTATCAACAAAACAGAAAATGACAAGTGCTGGAGAGGATGCGGAGAAAGAGGCACACTTATTCACTGTTGGTGGGAATGTCAAAGGGTGCAACCACTGTGGAAGGCAGTTTGGCGGTTCCTCAAAAAGCTGAATATAGAATTGCCATACGACCCAGCAATACCATTGCTAGGTATCTACTCAAAGGACTTAAGGGCAAAGACACAAACGGACATTTGCACACCAATGTTTATAGCAGCGTTATTTACAATTGCAAAGAGATGGAAACAGCCAAAATCTCCATCAACAGAAGAGTGGCTAAACAAACTGTGGTATATACATACGATGGAATATTATGCAGCTTTAAGACAAGATAAACTTATGAACCATGTAATAACATGGATGGACCTAGAGAATATTATGCTGAGTGAATCCAGCCAAAAACTAAAGGACAAATACTGTATGGTCCCACTGTTGTGAACGGACATTCGAGAATAAACTTGAAATATGTCATTGGTAACAGAGTTCAGCAGGAGTTAGAAACAGGGTAAGACAATGGGTAATTGAAGCTGAAGGGATACAGACTGTGCAACAGGACTAGATACAAAAACTCAAAAATGGACAGCACAATAATACCTAATTGTAAAGTAATCATGTTAAAATACTGAATGAAGCTGCATCTGAGCTATAGGGTTTTTTTTGTTTTTGTTTGCTTGTTGGTTGGTTTGTTGTTGTTGTTTTTTTACTATTACTACTACTTTTATTTCTTTTCTTTATATTAACATTTTATATCTTTTTCTGTTGTGTTGCTAGTTCCTCTAAACCGATGCAAATGTACTAAGAAACAATGATCATGCATCTATGTGATGATGTTAAGAATTACTGAGTGCATATGTAGAATGGTATGATTTCTAAATGTTGTGTTAATTTCTTTTTTTTTCTTTCCGTTAATAAAAAAATAAAAAAATAAAAAAAATAAAAAAAAAATGAGCGAGAAATTAAAACATTTTCAAACAAAAAAATCACTGAGAGAATTTGTGACCAAGACACCACCTCTGCAAGAAATACTAAAGGGAGCACTAGAGACAGATACGAAGACAGAAGAGAGAGGTGTGGAAAGAGTGTAGAAAGGAAGACTATGAGTAAAGGTAAAAAGAAGGAAAATTAGATATGACATATAAAATCCAGAAGGCAAAATAGTAGAAGAAAGTACTACCCATGCAGTAATAACACTGAATGTTAATGG
The DNA here is from genome assembly GCF_023851605.1 of Tamandua tetradactyla. Taxonomy (NCBI): domain Eukaryota; kingdom Metazoa; phylum Chordata; class Mammalia; order Pilosa; family Myrmecophagidae; genus Tamandua; species Tamandua tetradactyla. Next base: position 56,145,435 of record NC_135340.1, read on the forward strand.
ATTAAACTCCCCAATCATAAGACATAGTCTGGCAGAATGGATTAAAAAACAGGACCCATCTATATGCTATCTCTACTCAAAGGACATGAGGGCAAGGACACAAATGGACATTTACACACCAATGTTTATAGCAGCGTTATTTGCAATTACCAAGAGATGGAAGCAGCCAAAATGTCCATCAACAGACAGTTGGCTAAACAAACTGTGGCATTTACAGAAGATGGAATATTATGCAGTTGTAAGATGGAATAAAGTTATGAAGTATATAACAACATGAATGGACCTTAAGGACATTATGCTGAGTGTGATTAGCCAGAAACAAAAGGACAAATACTGTATGGTTTCACTGATATGAACTGACATTAGTGAATAAACTTGGAGAATTTCATTGGTAACAGAGACCATCAAGAGATAGAAATAGGGTAAGATATTGAGTAATTGGAGCAGATACAGATTGTGCAACAGGACTGAATATAAAAACTCAGAAATGGACAGCACAATATTACCTAACTGTAATACAATTATGCTAAAACACTGAATAAAGCTATATATGAGAATGATAGAGGGAGGAGGGCTGGGGCATAAATGAAATCACAAAGAAAGATAGAAAATAAAGACTGAGATGGTATAATCTAGGAATGCCTAGAGTGTATAATGATAGTGACTGTGTACAAATTTTAAAAATGTTTTTGCATGAGGAAGAACAAAAGAATGTCATTACTGCAGTGTGCTGAAAATAGATGGTACTTAATATTTTAAAATTTCAACTTATGTGTGAGACTAAAGCAAAAAATGTTTATTTGGTACAAAATTTATATTTTGACTAGTGCATCTCCTAATATAACTTATGTAGATAGTTTGTTGAACACCTTAAGTACATGGAACTTTGTATAGGACATGAGATTTTGTTGGTTTGGCCAGGTGATGCCCTGATGAATCACAGAGTGATTTGATCAGTGAGTGGAAAAGTATTTGCAAAGTCCTCTTTGGGGAATGGTGAGAATGGGGGAAAACTCAACTTCCCCAAGTTGAATTCTTATTGTTTTGGTTTGGTTTTTTTTAGCTATTTTTTTTTATTTATTAATTAAAAAAAAGTTAACAAATGAACTAAAATATTAACACATGATCATTCCGTTCTACATATATAATCAGTAATTCACAATATCATCACATAGTTGCGTATTCATCATTTCTTAGTACATTTGCATCAATTCAGAAAAAAATAAAAACACAACAGAAAAAGAAATAAAACGAAAACAGAAAAAAAACAAAGATTATACATACCATACCCCTTATCCCTCGCTTTAATTGATCACTAGCATTTCAATCTAAATGTATTTTGACATTTCTTCCCCCTGTTATTTATTTTTATTCCATATGTTCTACTCGTCTGTTGACAAGGTAGATAAAAGGAGCATCAGACACAAGGTTTTCACAATCACACAGTCACACTGTGAAAGCTTTATCATTATTCAGTCATTATCAAGAAACATGGCTACTGGAATACAGCTCTACATTTTCAGGCAGTTCCCTCCAGCCTCTCCATTACTTCTTTTTTTTTTTTTAAACTTTTTTTTATTAATTAAAAAAAATTAGCAAAACATTAAGGTATCATTCCATTCTACATATACAATCAGTAATTCTTAATATCATCACATAGTTGCATATTCATCATTTCTTTGAACATTTGCATCAATTTAGAAAAAGAAATAAAAAGACAACAGAAAAAGAAATAAAATGATAACAGAGAAAAAAAAGATTATACATACCGTACCCCTTACCCCTCTCTTTCATTTACCACTAGCATTTCAAACTAAATTTATTTTAACATTTGTTCCCCCTGTTGTTTATTTTTATTCCATATGTTCTACTCTTCTGTTGATATAGTAGCTAAAAGGAGCATCAGACACAAGGTTTTCACATTCACAGAGTCTCATTGTGAAAGCTATATCATTGTTCAATCATCATCAAGAAGCATGGCTATTGGAACACAGCTCTACGTTTTCAGGCAGTTCCCTCCAGCCTCTCCGCTACATCTTGAACAACAAGGTGATATCTATTTAATGCATAAGAATAACCACCAGGATAACCTCTACTCTGTTTGGAATCTCTCAGCCATTGGCACTTAGTCTCATTTCACTCTTCCCCCTTTGCTCGAGAAGGTTCTCTCAATCCCTTGATGTTAATTCTCAGCTCATTCCCAAGTTGTATTCTTGATATTCTCACAAGCAGTGTGGACAACCAAAGCTATCGGCTGAGCCCCCAGTCTTGGGGTTTGTTCATATGAAACTTAACCCCACAAAGGACGGTCAGGCCTACTTAAAATTAGGCCTAAGAGTCACCCCCAAGAGAACCTGTGTTGTTGCTCAGATGTGGCCTCTCCAGCCAACACAGCAAGCAAACTCACCACTCTCCCCCTGTCTGCGTGGGACATTACTCCCAGGGATGTGGATCTTCCTGGCAACATGGGACAGAAATCCCAGAATAAGCTGAGATTCAGCATCAAGGGATTGAGAAAAACCCTAGAATAAGCTGAGACCCAGCATCAAGGGATTGAGAAAACTTTCTCGACCAAAAGGGGAAAGAGTGAAATGAGACAAAGTGTCAATGGCTGAGAGATTCCAAACAGAGTCAAGAGGTTATCCTGGAGGTTATTCTTACGCATTAAGTAGATATCACCTTGTTGTTCAAGATGTAGTGGAGAGGCTGGAGGGAACTGCCTGAAAATGTAGAGCTGTGTTCCAGTAGCCATGTTTTGTGATGGTGATTGTATAATAATATACCTTTTACAATGTGACTGTGTGATTGTGAAAACCTTGTGTCTGTTGCTCCTGGTATCTACCTTGTCAACAGATGGGTTAGAACATATGGAATAAAATTAAATAATAAGGGGAACAAATGTTAAAATAAATTTAGTTTGAAATGCTAGTGATCAATGAAGGGGAGGGGTAAGGTGTATGGTATGTGTAATTTTTTTTCTGTTTTCATTTTTCTTTTTTTGTTGTCTTTTATTTATTTTTCTGAATTGATGCAAATGTTCTAAGAAATGATCATGATGATGAATATGCAACTATGTGATGATATTGTGAATTACTGAATATATATGAAGAACAGAATGATTATATATTAAGAATGTTTGTGTTTCTTTGTTGTCATATTTTTTAATTTAAAATTAATTTTAAAAAATTAAAAAAAAAACCTAACCCAGGTTATGCTACCAAACAAAGACTTGGTTTACACATTAACAACAAAGAGTCTGGATTCCAATTTGGTTTCAGAATCGAAGAGCTAGACACTCATTCCAGAGGACAGAACCTGATCAGGCCTTAGAATCAAGCCAAGCCCACAGGCAAGATCCCCCTGCAGAGATTCAAGTTAGAGAAGCCAGACCGTGCCGGACCATCTATACATCTTACCAATTATGCACTCTCATCAAGGCATTCAAGAAAAACCCTTACCCTGGGATTGATTCCAGAGAATGACTTGCTGAAGAAATTTGGGTTTCAGAGTCAAGAGTCCAAATTTGGTTTCAAAACCAAAGATCTAGATTCTATGACCAAAGAAAAAGAGAACCTGATGAGATCCAAGAACAAATGCAAGACAAAGCACAAGATCTTTGACAAGAGAAAGTTAAAGAGACAGAAGCTACACAAATATCACCAACCTCACTAGCAACTGTTTTATTTCTCTGGAGCCAGAATGAGGGGGCATCAGTGTCTCAGATATCATCATTGTGACCCAAATCTTTCTCACTGTTCCTGGGAATGCACTCTCTCTGAGACTGCAAGTTAAGCATTCTGGAAATGGTAATGAACACTTCAGGAGACAGAGACAGGTGCATGAAGCACGCCACAGCACCTGATCACCCAGCCTGGATCTAGAGTTCAGCAGGGTTTGAGGACAGTGAAAACAAAACTAATGCATATCATTTTTAATCATCACAGTAATAATTGGTTCAGACAAAAATTATCAGTGGATGTAAAACTCTTGAAATGAATGTTTTATGAAGAACAAGCTATGTATTGTCTCAAAGAATCTACCCATGGATTCCTTATTAGTTACAAAAGGAAAATTGGTAAATTTGTATTGGAGAAACCTGACTGATTGCACCTTAACCAAGTGCTCGAAATTTGCTTTATCAACAACACAGACTGAGCTGAGGTGCCTCCTGATAGGAAGTGTCTAAGAAAGACACAACGTCCTTTCTGTGGTATTACTGCCAAAAGTGTGCATGCTGTATTTAATCATGAGGAAAAGCCAGAGAAGCAAAACTAAGTGGCATTCTACAAAGTAACAGACCTGTACTTTTCGACAATTAATTGAATAATTGCAATAAAAATGGAGAGATAGTATGCTAACTCACGAAGTCTCCTGAAGAATTATTCTCTATATGCAGAATGTGCTAACATTTATGTGGGGAATGGACACAAATTCAGAGACCTGTTTATGCCTACAATTTCCCTCCAAAGATACTGGTAACATTAGTTATCTCTTTTTTTATAAATGTAATTTTGTTGAGATATATTCACACACCATACAGTGCATCCAAAGTATGAAATCAGTGGTTCACATGGTTGTACATTCATCGCCAAATCATTTTTAGAACATTAGTATTACTCCAGAAAAAGAAAGAAAAAGAAAAAGAAAACCCCAAACATCCCATACCCTTTACCCCTCCCTCTTATTGACCACCAGTATTACTGCACCGTACCCGATTTTAAGACTTAGAGTAGAGTTAACTAAGACAGTGTTAGTTAACAGAACAAAACATCCAGAAGTAGATCCATACAAACACAGACAACTGACTGTTTTTTTTTTTAATATGGTTATACAATCATTATCAAAGATCAGGGTTACTGGATTACAGTTCAACAACTTCAAGTATTTCCTTTTGGTTAATTCTAAAATACTAGACGCTAAAAAGAAATATCTACATAATAAGGCAGTAGTCACAGTCATTTGTTAAATCCTAATTTCTGTCTGCTCCGTCTCCTACTAGTTACCTCTAGTGTGAGGTGGAAAGTTGAAGATAGAACTGTTTTTTCACTTTGATCTTTTTTTTTGTACTGTTTGTTGTAGTACCAAATATACAACTCAAAATTTCTCATTTTTACCACTTTCAAGTGCACAATTCAATGGCAATAATTCTATTTACAATATTGTGCTACCATCACTAGCATCTATACCTCAACTTTTTCAACATCTCAAACAGAAACTCTGTGTCTATTAAATGATAACTCCCCCTTTGCCACACCCACCACCCCCTCCCCACCACCATGGCCGCTGGTAACCTGTAATCTATCTATGAAGTTTGCTTATTATGTGTATTTCATATAAATGAGATCATACAATCATACAATATTAATCTTTTTGTGTCTGGCTTATTTCACTCAACATGACATCTCCAAGATTCATCCATGTTGCAACATGAATCAGAACTCCATTCCTTTTTTATGGTTGAATAATCCATGGCATGTATCAACAATATTTTGTTTATCAGATCATCTGTTGTTGGACACTTGGGTTGCCTCTACCTTTTGGCTATTGTGAATAAAGTTGTACAGTTATCTGTTTAAAAAATAATAATAATAAGTGCAATTTCAGAATATTATCATAAAATGCTATTGTATGGTGAATTTTAATAACTTTTTCATGTTAGAAAATTAATATATTTCCATTGCCAAATTTATATACTTTAAGGAATCTCTGAATAAGAAATTGAATGCATGGGCTAATATGTGTTTGTTTTTTTTTAATTGCTGGTGACCAAAGGTGCTGTGTGGACAGGTGACAACAGATCCAGTTGGAGTTACCTAAGAATTTCTATACCAATGTTACTCACTCTCAGCATCACTGGGATCTCTTTTTGTGGAGGTGAGATGAGACCTATCCTAAGGCTTGAAGTGAAAGAAAATTAAAAACCAGAATATATTTGTCAAAGCTGTTCACAAACCCCTTCTCATTAGCTGCTTTGGGTAGGGATAGATTGGGAAAAGAAAAAAAATGAAGGAGAGTGAAAGAATGTGGATTAGAGGGAAAAGAGTGAAAGGGATGTTTCAGAACTGTTTGAGTCTTGTCTGAATTTAAGCCATGAAATAGGGTTGTCAAAAAGGAACCCAGAGTGTTTTCTCCCTCATTCTCTTATCACTTCCTCCTTAGATGTCTTAGATAACTGAATTTTTCTTCCTGAAACATAGCTTTTTCTACTTGAAATTAAGTAAAATGGAGAGAACTTCAAAGAATTTAGCAGATCAAAAGCCTAACTGAAACCCTATCTATTCAGCAGATTTAAAATTCTGTGACATATTTTAACTAAAGAAAAAAAAAAGATATGCTCATAGGAAATATAAATTTAGTTAAAATTCCCTGATGAGCTGCCTTCCCTCCATCCTAATAATTCCCTTCAGGTAAGAGATCTCTATATGGAAGGTACTTAGCATTTCTATAGTTTCAGCTACTCCTTGTTTTCTGAAGGAACAGAAGCAATTGAATATCACTGTTTCTGATACATATGTTTTTATGGCATAGGTTCAAATTACAATACAAGGAATATGTTTTCTGCTCAAGGGCTTATCGTGAAATTCTGCCTAAACCTCTCATTCAGATTAGCAGGTTGTTTTTTAAGTTCTTTCAATAATTTTTATCTTGGTTCAGTTGTTGCTTTCCAATCTGTCCACCATCAGTACACACACACACATACGCACTCTTATTTAATCTGGCAGACATATTGCAATTTCTTATTATCTGTATTCAGTAACATAGAGGAATGCTGATCTTGCAATAGAGAACAGTATCCAAAGAGCATATTGTTATATCTCAGCCAGACTGAGTTTTTTTAGAATGCATTCCTTTCTTTGAGGCCACAGTTCTATCTTGTCATTTTGAGTATGCATATGGCACCTTTTTGCTGTCAGTCTTCAAAGGCCTTAATTTACCTTGCGTACCATTTGTTAGAAGCCTGGTAACCCCACTTGGTCTTTCTTTGCCTAATCAGCTGATGTAGGCGGGTTCATCGGGAATCCAGAAGCAGAGCTGCTGGTACGTTGGTATCAGGCTGGAGCCTACCAGCCCTTCTTCCGTGGCCACGCTACCAAAAACACCAAACGGCGGGAACCTTGGCTCTTCGGGGAGAAATATACACGGCTCATCCGAGAAGCTATCAGAGCACGCTACACCCTCCTGCCCTATTGGTACACTCTCTTCTACCACGCACATGTGGCTTCTGAACCCGTCATAAGGTAAAAAACCTCAACAACTAGTCTTTTAACAGAGGGGTGTCTGGGGAGCAGAGTGAGTACTCAGTGATTTCAAGAGAAAAATTAAATAGTTTCTGTCCATTTATTGAACACCAATGTGATCAGGGTGCTGGCTGTGGAAACACAAAGATAAAAACTAGGCCACTGCTACTCAGTGATTAAAGTGTTAATATTTGATAGCAAACAGAAATAGAGATATTTCATAGAAAAAGGAATTGACTGTAACTGAATTAATTCAGTATATTACTCAACTAGCATTCTCTCTTAAAGAATAGCTTGCTCTGCCAGTCTTGGACTTGATCTTACTCTTAAGGCTAAACCATTCCAAGTTTGAGGTGAACATTTTCCTGGTGTAAATTATATTCTGATTCTATTTTGAAGTCATGATAAGAAAACCTGCTAGGTTAGAATACCATGTACACAGAAATGCACATAATTCACTAAACCTTCTGAATCAAGTGGTTCCTAAACCTGGCTCAGATCAGAATCACCTGCGATGATTTTTAAAAATACAAGTCTCAAGGCCACCTCTAAACATAAGAGTCTCCTTGAGAAGATCCCAGGTATCTATATGTGTTAGAAGTTTCCCTGTATAATTCTAAAAATCAACCAGGTTTAGAGACCACTCCTTTATTACCATTCAGTAGGAAAGGATTATATTATTGCAAAGGCTAGAAACTAAAAATAAGTTTCTCTTACTAAAAAATATATTTACCTTGTGAAATTGAAAAAATGATTATAACCATTAAGTTGATATCCAAATATATTGCCAGTGAAGGTTTTTTTATTTCAATAAGGCTAAATGCCTCCTATATAGCTGTGAGAATAACAATAATAAAAATAGTAGCCACAGCACTTTCTTAACCCTCCAAAAATGTTCCAGCTTAAAAAAAAAAATCAGCCCTTTAATGTATTACTTAATGTAGTGATAGCATAAAAACTGGCACAGAATTATCATCATTGTAAAATATCATTTTACAAATATTTCATTTGTTTTATACCAAAGATTTTAGGCCTTTAGACTCACACAAAACTCTAATTCTGCCTGTCAGAGTAGTATATATTTTTTTTCAGAGTAGCATTTAGTACTCAACAATCAGAAGCAAAAATTACAGATGCCAGAATTCTCAGTCCTTCACTGGAACATTTGAACATTTGATAGCCCTTTCACATAAGAAAAATATATGTTAATCATAGCGATTATTCACAAAATCTTGAATCATGTGAAAATAGTCTTGGCTCTTTCCAGTTTCCTTTAAATAGTTATAAAACTAAAATGTGGTTAAATTGTAATAAAATATCTAATGATGCTGAAGTAAGAAATGTTTGTTTTTCCTTTCCCCAGACCTCTGTGGGTAGAGTTCCCTAATGAATTAGAGACTTTTAATGTAGAAGATGAATACATGCTGGGTAAGCATGTCTTAATTAATTATAATTATGAATAATACTGTAATTAGTTTTTTTATAGTATAAAAGCACTTTAAAAAGTCCCTAATCCCACGAAAGCCAAAAAATAAAAAGAAATTTTTCCCCCAAATGTTTAGTACCTGTATGCATTAATGGGATCATAGCATTATTTTGTTGTTGTATAGCACATCACAATGATGTTCTCATTAGCTTCAAATAAATACATTCTGTTTGTGGATGAAATTTAGAATTATTCCTCTGGGTCCATCCACTCCTAAGCCCTGTAAGACCTCTGCAGGGATAGGCAATAGAAAAAAATAGATCAGATGAAAAATAGTAAAGACCCAGAAGAACTTAACTTCATGTACAATAATAGAACTTTTCTTTGGTTGGTCTCTTCTTTAACAAGAATTAACCATCAAATCCAGAACAAGGGAATTTGTCATCTTGGGAATAGGGCTGAAGAAGCCAGGCTTAATAAAAAGTTGCCCAAAAGGTGAATGTTATTTCTAAACAGTGAAAAACCAGAATGTTTTAAAAAACTAGCCCTCTAAGTCTCTTCATCCTTTAGGTTTCAGTTTAATGATCATGTCCTTAAGGAAACCTTCCCCGATCACTTCTTGCTTCCTTATTCCTAATTCTACTCACCCTAGTCAAAGTCAGTATCTCCTTTCTATAATTTTCATCTCATTTTGTACTTTTGCCTTTTTGGTATTTAATTTGTAATTATATTAATGTGTCCTTACTGACTATAAACTCCGTAGGTTCCTATCCATGTCTGATATTTGCTATATCCCCAGAGCCTAGCACAATGCCTGGCATTCGTTAGGCATGCAATAAATATTTGCTGAATAAAAGAATGAATTCATAAGTGGATGAATTTTATATACATGTGATGCCAATATCAAGAGAAAATTAGTAACACAGATTGCCTTTGAGGGGACTGCAGTCTTCCCAAAGATAATGGCCCAAGCAAGAAGTTCTGAGCATCCACACTAACCATACTTCTGGGTAACAGTTGTGGGCTGATTGACCATCATCAAAGTCACTCACAGCAAACAAGCACTTGGAGAGGTGCAGTGGTGCTTTCAGACTACAGGCACACTAGCAGTTATGCACAAAATGAGGCTGTGGTAGACTATGTCAGGGCCCCTCCCTATGTTCCTTATATACCATAAGTGGATTAGTTAACAGATGATAACACAGTCACCTCTTTGAGCACCCTTCCTCTTTCTAACAGTGCCTCTCTCTGATGAATTATTGGTTCAATCACCTCAGTCTCTACACTTCAAGAGGCTCACAGTGAAATCTTTAAAACCAGAAGAGCTCTCAGGATGTTCTCAGCCCTCTTATAATGATATTCAACTCTGTTTCTTTCTTTCTTCATTTTTTTAGGAAGTGCTTTATTGGTTCATCCAGTCACACAACCAAAAGCCACCATTATTGATGTGTTTCTACCAGGAACCAATGAGGCAAGAGTAAAATACAGCCATACAGCTTCTGTGTCTCGCTCTCATCCCTTCATTCTGATGAATTAGCCCCTTTTAGGAAAGTGTTTTCTTAATCATGCAGTTGTTAATATAGCACAAATAACTGTAACAACTGAAGATCCCTCATAGTCATGACTACAGTCCTTCCAGGTCAAGAAACTTAATGGAAGACAAGGGTATGAATAGGTGATGACCCCAAGGAGGATCTACTATGAGGCATCAAATTCTGTTGTTCTGGTGCTGTCTGAATCCTGAGAGTTGTTGCTATCAAAAGATGATCTGCAGTCACTCACCAAAGTAGATAAAAAATAACAACAGTGACTTCCTCCTCTACCCCTCCAGCTTTCCTCTGCCCTTTTGTTAGTTATTGTCATTGAGCATTGTCCTGTATAAAATATCACCCTGGACCTGCTGGAACCCAGGGCTCTAAACTCAGATAGGGTACGGGGCAGAGAGCCATGGTTAACAAGAGCAACAACCTCGAGAGACAGACCAAGAATGTATCCAAAGGGGCCAGGAGAAGAAACGCCAAGTGCCAGACCAAGATAAGAAGATGTGGAATGGAGAGCAGGAAGGAGAAAGACCCTGGAGAGAGAGTGTCGGAGCCCTGAAGCCTCACTACAGGCTTCAGCAGAAAGGGGGAGGATCTGTGAAGGATTCTGAGCTGACACAACACGGACCACTGTTTCAATATATTCCTGAACTGCCAAGGCAAGCAGTGAGGTAGCTGAGCCAGCTAAGCCCCCTGCTCAGTACCATCAGGCACTGCATGGCCATACACATGAAACCAATCCAGTGCCAATGTTCTCCATCAATCCTGTTTTACAGGAATGGTTATTGTACTAATTTTTGTAGGCTGCAGTGACAAACTACCATAAAGTTGGCTTAAAACAACAAAAAATTTCTTTTGTTGTAGTTCTAGCAGTTCAAAATCCAAAGTTGTCAGCAGGGTTAATTAGTTTTGGAAGCTCTGAGGGAGAATCCTTTCCATGTCTCTTTCCTAGTTACTGGCAGCTGCTGGCAGTCCTTCACGTTCCTTGGACTGAAGCCATGTCATTCCATTCTCTGCCTCCGTCTCCACATCTGCCTCTACTCTGTGTGTCTGTGTCTCCCCTTCTGTCTCTCTTATTACGACACCATTTAGACCCATCCAGATAATCCTGAATAATCTCCTTATGTTAAGATCCTTAGCTCAATCAAACCTGTTACATGTAAGGTATTATTCACTCATTCATGGATTAGGAAGTGAATTTATCTTTTTGAAGGATCCACCATTCAACTCACTGCCGTTGGCATTGTTGCTATGACAGTAACCAAGCTTTTCTCCAGAATTTTAATTTTAATCAATTTTGGTTTCTCCAAAAATTTGTAGTTCTGAAAAGTGGGCTCTTTATACAGGTTTCCCTGCCAAGTAGAAACCTGAGACAAAGGTTAAATAGAGCAACAGCTAAATAAGTTGTTCTACCTAGCATTTGTTTCTGCTGAATTTTTAAAGTCAGTTCCAACACAGATTGTGTCAAAACAGTAGGCTCCCTTCAAGAGGAAGCAGCTCCCTTTCTGACATGGCCACAGATGTTTACTAATAACCTATTAACATTGCAAGCATATTTTTGTGGCTTTGTATTATATTTCTTCAACACTGTTTTCCAGAGTGTTAGGTGATTATTTTTCTTGCTACATTTTCACAAAGCCTGGATAAAAGAACCAAGCTATTTACTTCTTGCCAGACCTGTCCCCTGACCTCAGTTGGCTAAGCTAGTACATCATACCATGCAAGGGGGGCTATCAGAAGCCCCTCACTCTCACTCTTGCCCTCATTTCTCTATGGCTCCTTCTCTCACCTCCTTCAAGTTTTTGTTCAGCTATACCTTCAGTGAAGCCTTCTCTGACTATTTAAATTACAAACTATTCCTACTGCCCCCCTGGTGCTGAATAGCCCTCCTCCATCCTTTACTTTTCTTGACACCTATCATACTATATTTTGCTTATTTTTTTGGTTATTATCCCTAGTATACAGATAGGAACATGACATATAGGTAGGCCCTCTATAAGTACTTAGAGAAAGAGGAGCTTGGTGATTGAGCATAGGCTTTATCACATGATCTTTTGTACCAGATCTCAGACCTTCTCAGGCCAGAGATCTTTGTATAGGACACTAGAGAATATATCCTGTACCTCTCATTTTAATTAGTAAGTTCTGGAAATGGCAGACAGATAATTCCCAAACTTTGTTTGAACCAAATTTTTACCTTCCACTCCCACCAGCACTTTATCTGAAGCTATTGAAATCAGCCAAGAAGAGAGAGAGAATGGAGCCAGAGAAAGTCATTACTAGAGAAAAAAAATTAAGACAATATCCCTTATAAGTATAAGCACAGAAATCCTTGACAGAACACTAGAAAATTGCATGCAGCCAAAGATAATTCATCATGAGCAAAGTAAAGTTGATCCTGTTGAATTAAGAGTTCACTGTAGCTAGGGGTGGGCCGCGGTGGCTCAGCGGGCAAAGTGCTTGCCTGCTATGCCGGAGGACCTCGGTTCGATTCCCGGCCCCAGCCCATGTAACAAAAACGGAGAAACAGAATACAATAAAACAAGAAAATGTTTAAAAATGTTTCCCTTTCTTCCTTCCTTCCTTCCTTCTATCCTTCCTTCCTTCTCTCTGTCTTTCCTTTAAAAAAAAAAAAAAGAGTTCACTGTAGCTAATGATAGTCAAGCATTAGTCTGATCATAGTCACAAGCAAGACAGTGACGGACTCAACAACCCTGCTATATAAAGTACGTGGTAATCCCAGGAGGTAAAAATGAAACATTCTCTGTGGCGGTAAGAAATTGTACTGGTTAGAAGAGAGAAAAAGAAGGTTTCTGTTTTCCAGTTGCTTCTGATGCTATCAGATTGCATTATGGGAACTTTTTGGTCCCTCCATGACTAAACCCTTGGACAGGAATTCCAAATAAAGAGTTTGAACATTATCACTGAATTGTACTCTGTAAGAAAAAAAAAGTGATACTATAGTAGTAACCTAAGGTAATTTTGCTATGACTGACTTTCTTTTTTCCACCTCAGCTTCCATTTATTTTTCTCCCAGGAGATGTGTTTCCTTTTCTGAGGTTTTCCTTTTCTCCTGTATATTTGCAATGTATTTGCGTGCAATGCTTGTTTTCTCTTTTCCATCATCTTTTCTATTGTTAAAAGTGTTAGGATTTCATGAAGCAACTGGACTATATGATCCATAAGGGAGAAACTATTTTTTCTGTTCACTCATGTATGCCCAGCACCTAGTAGAGTGCTAGAGCACAAGGGTTGTTCTATACAAAAGTAGATGGATGGACAAATCAATGGTGTTTTTGCCAAATTAATCATTCAAGATATTTGGTTAGTCCTTGGGAATCTTCTTAAAAGGATAGATTCTTCCTAACTTCTACCAAAGATGATTATGTGTATACAATGCTTATTTTTAGCTTTCTGGTTATTTGAAATACAGATAAGTGAATGTTTTACTACATAATGAAATTTTGAGCAGAGTTGTGTACATACTCTTTTTCACTGGGTCTGTTCCTTTTTAGGTCTGGTATGACTCTCAGACATTTGCCTATTGGAAAGGAGCATACACTGTGAAGATCCCAGTAGCTTTGGACACTGTAAGTTATTTTGATACTATTAATTTTACTTATTGCACCTATGTAGAAGGAACCAAGGACATTAGTATGCTACATTATAACACATACATATGGAGTCAGGAAGTAGTGATTATCTAGGACTGGGCCATGGGGATGATTGAGGGGGCAGTGGGAATGATGGCTGATGGGTACAGGTTTCCTTCTGGAGTGGTGAAAATGTTTAGAAATAAATCATGCTGATGGTTATTAGTTCTCTTGAGTATACTAATGTGATTGTTTGAAGCTGTATGTACCCCAGAAAAATATGTTCTTAAAGTCAATCCATTCCTGTGGGTATGGACCCATTGTAAATACAATCTTATGGTGAGTAGGATCTTAGCTTAAGATATGACCCACTTCATTCAGAATAAGTCATAATCCTCTCACTGGAGTTTTTAATAAGAGAATGAAATTCAGACAGAGTCACAGCAGCAAGAAGGTGAAAGCAGCAAAACCTGGAGGAGAAGGGAGAGACCAGAAGATGCTGCCATTTGCCATTTTATATGATACAGGAGTCCAGAATCACCAGCAGCTGGTCTTCAGGAAGAAGATATCATCTTGACGATGCCTTGATTTGGACATTTTCACAGCCTCAGAATTGTAAGCGTGTAAACTAATAAATTCCCATTACTAAAAGCGAACCCATTTTATGGTATCTGTTTCTGCAGCCTAGCAAATTCAAATTAAAAACCACTTAATTGTACACATTAAGTGTGGGAGTTCATGGTGTATGAGTTATATCAATAAAGCTATTAAAAATGTGAAAAAAATGCAAACTGATATTATCTTATATAGAATCCTAAAGAATCCACAAAAACTCAGCAGAGCTGCATAGTGTGAGATCAACATGCAAAATCAGTTATGTTTCTATACACCAGCAATGAAGAATCCAAAAAAGGAAATTAAGGAAATAATTCCATTTACATTAGAGTCTAAGAGAATAAACTAACTAGGAATAAGTTTAACCAAGGAGGCACAAGACTTGTGCACTGAAAATGACAAAACACTGCTGAAAAAGATTAAAGAAGACCTAAATAAATGGAAGAACATTCATATTCATGGATTAGAATATTATTAAGATGTCAGTACTACCCAATGTGATCTACAGACTCAACGTAATCCTTATCAACAAAATTCCAATTTTGTAGGAATGGAAAAGCCGATCACAGTTTTCATTTGGAATTTGCAAGGAGCTCCAAATAGCCAAAACAGTCTATAAAAAGAAGCACAAATTTTTTAAAAAGTCAGTTGCCCATGTTTGTAAGGATCTACTTCTGGATGTTTTGTTTTATTCCGCTGATATATATCAGTCAGTAGTTTATCTGTCAATACTACACTGACTTAGTTAACCTACCTCTGTGATAAGCCTTAAAATTTGGTAGATTGCAATACTAGTGGCCAGTAAGAGGGAGGGGTAAAGGGTATGGAATGTATGGAAGTTTTCTTTTTCCTTTTAATTTCTTTTCCAGGAGTAATGCAAATGTTCTAAAAAATGATGATGGTGAAATAAACACTACCATGTGATACTGGAATCATTGATTGTATACTTTGGATGATTTGATGTGTGAAGATATCTCAATAAAAATAGAAAAAAATTTTAAAGTTAAAAAAAAAAGCACAAGTTTGAAGAACTCACACTTCCCAATTTCAAACTTACTGCAAAACTACAGTAATCAAAACAGTGTGGTACTGGAATAAAGATGGACATATACACCAGTGGAATATAATAGAGAGTCCAGAATTAAACCTGTTTTATCTATGGCCAGTTGATTTTTAACAAAGGTATCAAGTCCATTCAATGGGGAAAAATAGTCTCTTCAGCAAATGGTGCTTAGACAACTGGATTTCCACATGCAAAAGAATGAAATTAGACTCCTACCTCACCCCATATACAAAAATTAACTCAAAATGAATCAGTGGGGGACAACCAGCTCAATAGGCCAAGCCCTCAGTCTTAGGGTTTGCCCCGATGAAACTTATCCCTGCAAAGGATAGGCTAAGCCTACTTAAAATTAGGCCTAAGAGTCACCCCCAGAGAACCTCTTTAGTTGCTCAGATGTGTCCTCTCTCTCAGCTGACACAGCAAGCGAACTCATTGTCCTCCCCCCATCTATATATAACATGACTCCCAGGGATGTAAACCTCCCTGGCAATGTGGTACAGAAATCCTAGGGTGAGCTGAAACTCAGCATCAACGGATTAAGAAAACCTTCTGGACCGAAAGAGGTAAGACAAATGAGACAAAATAAAGTGTCAGTCGAGGACAGATTTCAAACAGTCAGGAGGTTATCCTGGAGGTTTTTCTTATACATTATATAGGTATGCCCTTTTTAGTTTATGGTGTATTAGAGGGCTAGAGGGAAGTACCTGGAACTATAGAGCTGTGTTCCAGTACCTGTGTTTCTTGAAGATGACTGTATAATGATATAGCTTCCTCAGTGTGACTGTGTGATTGTGAAAACCTTGTGTCTGATGCTCCTTTTATCTATGGTATGAACAGATGAGTAAAAAATATGAGTAAGAAATAAACTAATAGGGGAAACAAAGGTTAAAATAAATTGAGTAGATTGAAATACTAGTGGTCAATGAGAAGGAAGGGTAAGAGGTATGGCATGTGTGAGTTTTTTCTTTTTTATTTCTTTTACTGTAGAGATGCAAATATTTTAAAAAGTAATCATGGTGATGAATACACAACTATGTGATGATATTATGAGCCATTGATTGTAACCATGTCAAGAATGTTTTTATGTTGTTTGTTGTTTACAATAAAAATATATATTTTTTAATGGATCAGTGGCCTAAATATAAGAAATAAAACTCTCAGAAGAAAACTTAGGGGTAAATCTTCATGACCTTAGATTTTAGCAATGGATTCTTAGATAAGACAACAAAAGAAAAAACAGATAAATTGGATTTCACAAAGCTAAAAGTTTTTGTGCATTAAAGCGCATATGAAATTGAAAAGACAACCCACAGAATGGGAGAAAATATGTGCAAATCATATACATATATCTGATAATGGTTTAATATCCAGAATAAATTAAGAATTCCAATAAATCAATAACAAAAAGACGAAAGATTGTTTTTTTGTTGTTGTCCATTTTTTAAATGGACAAAGGGCCTGGCTTGTTCAAGATGGTACAGTAGGATGCTTCAGGGCTCTGCCCCCCAACAAAAACATTAAACAACCAGCATCTCTCTCAAAGCTCCAGAAAACAATTAAAGGACTGCAAAAATAGGGCAAGAATGAGGAAGAACAAAGGAATGTCATTACTGCAGGGGGCTGAAAATAGATGGTAATTAATGTTTTTAAATTTCAACTTATATGCGAGACTAAAGCAAAAAATGTTTATTTGGTACAAAATTTGTATCTTGACTAGTGCATTTCCTAATATAACTTATGTAGATAGCTTGGTTGAACAACATAAGTACATGGAACCTTGGATAGGACATGTGATTTTGTTGGTTTGTCCAGAGTGATGCCCTGATGAATCCCAGAGTGATTTGATCAGTGAGTGGAAAAGTATTTGCAAAGGCCCCTTTGGGGAATGGTGAGAACGGGGGAAAATTCAACTTCCCCAAGTTGAATTCTTGATATTCCCACAAGCAGTGTGGACAACCAAAGCTATAGGCTGAGCCCTCAATCTCGGGGTTTGTTCATATGAAACTTAACTCCACAGGGGATAGGTCAAGCCTACTTAAAATTAAGCCTAAGAGTCACCCCCAAGAGAACCTCTTTTGTTGCTCAGATGTGGCCTCTCTCTCCAGCCAACACAACAAGCAAACTCACCACCCTCCCCCTGTCTACGTGGGACATGACTACCAGGGGTGTGGATCTTCCTGGCAACGTGGGACAGAAATCCTAGAATGCGCTAAGACTCAGCATCAAGGGATTGAGAAAAACCCTAGAATAAGCTGAGACCCAGCATCAATGGATTGAGAAAACCCTCTCAAGCAAAAGGGGAAAGAATGAAATGAGACAAAGTGTCAATGGTTGAGAGATTTCCAAACACAGTCGAGAGGTTATCCTGGAGGTTATTCTTATGCATTAAGTAGATATCACCTTGTTATCCAAGAGGTAATGGAGAGGCTGGAGGGAGCTGCCTGAAAATGTAGAGCTGTGTTCATTCCATTAGCCATGTTTCTTGAGGATGATTGTATAATGATATAGCTTTCACGATGTGACTATGGGATGGTGAAAACCTTGTGTCTGATGCTCCTTTTATCTACCTTGTCAACAGACGAGTAGAATATATGAAATAAAAATAAATAATAGGGGGTACAAATGTTAACATAAATTTAGTTTGAAATGCTAGTGATCAGTGAAAGGGAGGGGTAAGGGGTATGGTATGTATAATATTTTTTTCTGTTTTCATTTTATTTTTCTGTTGTCTTTTTATTTCTTTTTCTGAATTGATGCAAATGTTCTAAGAAATGATCAGGATGATGAATATGCAACTATGTGATGATATTGTGAATTACTGATTATGTATGTAGAACGGAATGGTCATATGTTAAGAATGTTTGTGTTTCTTGTCATTTTTTTTTTAATTTAAAAATTAATAAGAGAAATTTAAAAAATATAACAGAACAAGAACTGAATCAAGAAAAAATCTCCTTAAAAGCAGTCAGATCTTCTGACACGCTGGTTGGCCCCTTCCCTCACCAGCTTGGTGGAGAACCAGCCCACACTCCCAGCAAAGATCCATGATTCTAGTTCCAAAGAGAGCAGAGAAATCCTTGTCCACAAACTGGGATATGAATGTCTGGCCCAATCTGTTGGTGGTGGCCTGAGGAACTTGCTATTCTAGAACTTGCCCTGCATGTAAAAGGTAGAACACTGTGGGAGAGTAATAAAGTTGTGCTGCCTGGGACAAGATATTGCTAGCTGCTGGACATAGGACAATGCCCAGTACTATTTAAAGAAACTGGTTCCTAGGGAAAAAGGGACATTTGTACCAAGTAAATAGGAAGATTCTCAGGGCACACACACATGCCCAAGACAAGATGCTTGAGCAAAAAGGGTCAGGGAGGCACCTATACTTGGACCTGGATCTATTCTCTGAACTCATTATATGGATAAATCCTGAAGGAGAGCATTTACATAGGACAACCTGCAAAGACTGGGAAAGGGTTTTCTGTTTTTCCTTCTTTCTTTTTTTTTTTTTTTTTTTGTTGTTGTTGTTGTTCTTGTTTGGTCTCTGGCAAAAAGGAAAGCTCTGTCATAACGCTAGCTGGATATAGACTTAGGGAAAAATACCTCAGAGTCTAAATTACTGTGATAACAAACCTAAATACCCAAAATGTCTAGGTTTCAACAAAGGTTACAAAACTTGCAAAGAAACAGGAAATGATGGTGTAGGCAAAAGAGATTAAAAAAAGCTTTAGAAACATTAATGAATAAGACCAGATCTAGGACATACTAGACAAAACTTTAAAAAAGTGTGCTTAAATAACTAAAGGAAAACATGGACTAAGAACTAAAATACATGAGAATAACAATAGAGGAACACAAAGATTATCAACAGAGAAAGAGAAATTATGAAAAGGAAGCAAACAGAGCTGATGACCACAGTAACAGAAAGAGATGGTAAAGGGAATACTACAAGTTGAAAGGAAAGGACAATAGACAATAGATTGAATGCACATAAAGAAATAAAGATCTCAGGTGAGGGTAATGACATGGGTAAATATAAATGCCAGTACTATTGTATTTGTGGTTTGTAACTCCACTTTTTACTTGCTACAGGTTCTAAAGGGGAAGTGTATAAAAATGTAGTGATAAATCTGGTTTTGGACTAATGTATATAACATGTAATTTGTGACAAGAACTACAGAAAGGTAGGGGAACAGAGGGATATAGGTACATAGCTTGTATACACTGTTGAAAGTAAGTTGATACTAAAACAAATGACATTGTTACAGATTTAGGAGGTTAAATTTAAGCTACATCATATGGCTCGTTTAAACAATTGAAGCACAGGAAGCACAGAATAAGAAAGAGGTCCTTTAATCCTGTATAAATTATTGTAATGCCTGGAAACATCCTAGAGTATAATAAGCAGATAATCAGAAAGTATTGGCAGGGTCCCCTGAGGGAGGGAAGAAGGACTATGGAACTACTCAGCCTTACCATCAGGGAATCCCCTGATACTCTGTCAAAGTTTAGGAGTACCCAAATCAATAGGCCATGCCCTCGATCATGAGGTTTACTCTTGTGAAGCTTACGTAGATAGCAGAGAAGCTTAGACTACTTATAGACATGCCCTTAGAGTTACTTCTGGAGGACCTCTGTTGTTCCTCAGATGTGGCCTCAGTCTCTCTGAGCCCAACTCTGCAAGTGAAATCATTGCCCTCCCCCCTACATGGGACATGACATCCAGGGGTGAAAGTCTTGCTAGTGACGTGGGAGATGACTCCCAGCAATGAATCCAGACCTGGCACCATGGGATCCACAATTCCATCCTGACCAAAATGGGGAAAAGAAGTGTAATGGGGGAAAGAAATATAATTAATAAAGTATCAGTGGCAGAGAGAGTTCAAATACATTTGAGAGGCTACTCTGGAGGTTGCTTTTACACAAGCTTCAGGTAGACCTTGCTACCTATCATAACCTGCCAACCCCCAACCAGGGCCATTCCAACCAGTCCTAAAGAACACCTAGGTCAATCTATAGTACTCCACAAGGGTTCCATGCACTAGAGTAACTTTCCAGAAACCTACAACCTCCCGATAGGTCCCTGGTCCAGATAGGCCCTGAAACCTAGCCCAGCCTCTCCAGAACATCTTCCATCTCCCTACCCCATTATAGTGACAGGCCCTTCCAATATCAAAAATTTTAAATTGCTATAGCCCAAACAACCCCAAAGAGAGGTATGGGAAGATCAAAGGTGATGGTGAAATTATACGTAGATGATAGGACGTAACAAATTAATACAAATGCTGAATCATTAAGGTGATGTCTCTTTTACCCTCCAGTATTTTAGAGGAACTAGAAGTAAAAACCTAAAATTGTGAAATTGTAACCCATGTCAAAGTCTGAAATATGTTCTACAACTAATTGTGGTGCTGTGCTTTGAAATTTATAGCTTTTTTGTATATATGTTATTGTTCACAAAAAAAGAAGGAAAAAAGTTGATTGTGATGATGAAGTATTTAAGCTCTCTAGCCTCCTGTGTTCTGGAGTAGCTAGGAGGAAAAATATGAGAGGATCGTATGGTAGCCCATGACAAACTCTGGGATCTCTCCTGTAACCACTTGTTAAAGAGTGCTTTGAAAACTGTTGCTTTTTTGTTTCTTTGCTTTGTATATATGTTATACTATACAGTAAAAAAAATTAAAAATTTAAGCTACATCGATCTGGTTGGGACTAAGGTAAATCAGAATATACGGTAAAAGATGATATTGTCTGTATTTTAAAACTTCACCTACTATATGATACTAAAGGAAGAGAGTTTTATTTTGTCCAAAACTTAAATTTTCTGTAGCCCACACTATCTAAGTGAACCTGTCTGGCCAGTTCAGTTAAACGACCTAAACACGTGGAGCCTAGAATTGGGAACAAGGTCTTGCAATTCTGTATAGCTTAATGTAATATCTGGATATTCCAGAGTATGTTGCGCAGATAATTAAAAAGTATTGGCAATTCCCGGTGCCTACCCATGCAAAAAAATAAAATAAGTATTGGCAAAGTCCCTTGAGGAACTGGAGAAAAAAAATGGAACCATTAAGCTTTCCCTCCTGGGAAACCCCAGATACTCTCTCAAACACAAGGAACTCCAAAGTTAATAGGCCAAGCCCTTGATCTTGAGGCTTGCTCTTATGAAACTTATTTCTGTAACAGAGAAGCTAAACCTACCTATAATTATGCCCAAGAGTTACTTCCAAATAGCCGCTTTTGTTGCTCAGATGTAGCCTCTCTCTCTAAGTCCAGCTCTGCAAGGAAAATCATTACCCTTCTCCCCTCTGCATGGGACATGATGTTCAGGGATGTAAGTCTCCCTGGCCACATGGAACATGACCCCAGGCCTGAGCCGGGCCCTGACACCATGAGATCAACAATGCCTACCTGACAAAAAGAAGGGAAAGAAATGTAACAAAATAAGGCATCAGTGGCTAAGAGATTTCAGATAGAGTTTCAAGGCTATTCTGGAGGTTACTCTTAGGCAAGCTTCAAATGGATATTGCTAATTGCCATGTTATGCCAAGCCCCAAACAACAGTATTCCAATAAACCCTAAAGAATACCCAGGGTTCTATCTGAGATTCTATGGAAGTTCTACTCACTGAGCTTATTTTTCAGAAACCTAAAACCTCCAGATGGTTCCTAGGCCTGATAAGCCCTGAAACCCAGAGTTAGGAAGTCTCCCTAAGAACATCAACCAATTGCATCCCCCCCTGCCCCATAAGGTAGACACCCCTTTTAACATGAAGAATTTAGAGCAGTCATTGCCCAAATATCCCTAAAGACTGGGAGAAGGATCAAATGTGAAAAAGGAGTTTGAACAGAGAAAATAGGATTTAACAAATGAGTATGACTACTGAATGTTAGAGCAGCTAGAAGGAAATACCTGAAATCATGAAAGTATAATCCATGCCGTGCTTTGAGACTTATTCTCTACGTATTAAAATGTATTTTGAAAAAAAAATTATTTTGAAATTTATCATTTTTGTATATATTTTTCACAATAAAAATGTTTTTAAAAAATTTAAGTTGCATGGTAACTGCAAAGAAAATAATAGACAATATGAAAACTCATGGATACAGAAATTAGATCAGGTTGCCAGGGGTTGGGGGCAAGGCAAATGGGAAGTTAATGTATAATGACTATAAGGTTTCTGTTTGGGAAAATGGGAAAGCTTTAGTAATGGAAGGAAAGTGATGAGTTTGATTAATCCCATTAAATGGTATGCTTGGAGTGTTTGAGCTTGGAAAGTTTATGTTGTATATATGTTCCCACAATTTAATTTAAAAAAAGAACAACTGAATAGATAAGGACAAACATAATACATGATCCTGGATGGAACCTAGCAAAGGAAGAGAAAGGGCTCAAAGGGACATTATTTGAATATATGAAAAAATGGAATATAGACTATAGCTTTATAATGTTATATTTATTGAACTTGACAACTGTACTTTGTACATGGCAGTATTAAGTGTTCATGGAGCATGATAACTTAAGTATTCAGAAAATGGATAGATTAGATATGGATAGATTAGATATAGATAGATAGATAGAGAATGATACTGCAAATGTGACAAAATGGTAAAATTGATGGATCTGGGTATCTGGGGGTGTAGGAATATGTTAGGGTCTCTGGAATATTTTTATAACTGTCCTGTAAGTTTGAAAGTATTTCAAAATAAAAAGTTTAAAAAAATGAAAAAAGGATTTGAATAGACATTTCTCTAAAGAAGATAAGCAAATGGACAATAAACATATGAAAATATATCAACATCAATAGTCATTAGGGAAATGAAATGTAAACCGCAATAATATGCATCTTCACACATTAGGATTGGTATTATCAAAATACAGGAAATAACAAATGTTGGCGAGCATGTAGAGAAATTGAATGTGCATTTCTGGTGGGAATGTAAACTGGTGCAGCAGTTGTGGAAAACAGTTCCTCAAATGATTAAATATAGACCATATGACCCAGCAATTCCAGTCCTAGGTATATAACCAAAAGAAATGGAATTAGAGATTCAAACAGATTTCTGTACACAAGTGTTCATAGAAGCATTATTCATAATAGCTAAGAGGTGGAAATAACCTGTGTCCATCAACAGATGAATGGATAAACAAAATGTGATATATATATATATATATATATATATATATATATATGTATATTTGCAATGGAATATTGCTTAGCCATGAAAAGGAACGAAGTTCTAATACATGCTACAACATGAATGATCCTTGAAAACATTATGCTAATTGAAATAAGTCATATATAAAAGGAAAAGTATTTCAATTGACTTAAGGATGAATTTTATAAAATATCTAAAAGAGACAAATTCAGAGAGCCAGAAAGTAGATTAGAGGTTACCAGGGGCTGTGGGAGGAGGGAATGGGGAGTTATTGTTTAATATGGATAGTTTCTGTTTGGGATGATGAAAAATTTTGGAAATAGGTAGTAGTGTTCATTGTACAACACTGTGACTATAATTAATGCCACTGAATTGTACAGTTAAAAATGGTTAAAACTGCAAATTTTGTGTTAAAATGAGAAAAGAGTTAAAAATAATATATATTCTTATTTCACAATATGAAACATCAGGGAACACAACGCTTCCCCGTGCATCTACATCTGTACATCAGAGAAAAATAATGGCAGAGAAAACATGATGGTCATCACACATCATACAGAATGTCCTACACCTGGGCCTCTAGGCCCAAGAGAATGTTATCAGTTACGATGTTAGAATCAAAGTGCTCCATCCAGGCTCTGAGTTTCTAAAGAAAAGCTTTCTCCCGCATCTTTATCATAACTGCTACCTTAGGCTCTAAGTACTGTGAAAATGAATAAATAGATAATGTTACTTTAAAAAGTCATGAGCAGCAATGTGAAACCTATTATAAAGAAAATTTTTTTAGATATCAACCTTAAGATCTAGAAAAGATCTTATGTTAGTTTTCAAGTTGCCAGATTGCAATATACCAGAACTAGAATGGCTTTTTAAAAGGGGAAATTAATAATTTAATTTACTAGTTGACAGTTCTAAGGAAGTGAAGGTGTCCATATTAAGGCATAAGAGGTTACCTTCACTCAAGAAAGGCCCATGGGTCTCATACACCTCTGTCAGCTGGAAGGCACGTGGGTGGCACCTACTAGTCCCTAGCTCTTGGGCTCCATTGCTTTCAGCTTCTGTTCCTGTGGGAGTTCCTCTCTTTGCTTCTCTAGGGTTGGCTTTCATCTCTTGGCTTCCCTTGGCTTCTCTCCAGATTCTGCTTGCTTAACATCTCATGGCAATGTCTGCTGGGCTCCAAACATCCATGTCTCTGTTCACCACTTAGCATCTGCGTCACCTGTGCTGTGAAGTTTCTGTCAGCTCTGAGGCTTCTGTCGTTTCTCTTGTTTCTGAAGTTTCTGTCTCTATTATGTTTACTCTTAAAGGATTCCAGTAAACTAAACAAGACCCACCTGAAATGATGGGGTCATGTCTCCATTGACTCAAATGGCTACACCCACAACTGGGTGTGTCACATCTCCATGGAGATAATCTAGTCAGAAGTTTTCAACCTGCAGTGTTGACTCAGGATTAAAAGAAACAGTTGCTCCCACAAGATTACATCAGGATTAAAACATGGTTTTTCTGGGGTACATAATACTTTCAAACTGGCAGAGACCTTAACAATCATATACTCTAATCCCCCACACCTGCTGGTGAAGGAATGGAGGTTCAGAGAAGTTAAATTACTTGTCCAGGGTCATAGCTAGATTTTGGCAGAATTGAGACAAGCCCCTAGGTCTTCTGGACTCCCAAACCCAGAGCCCGTTCCACTCTTACTGTCTCATTCTTTAGGGAAGAAATAGAAAACTAGAAGAAAGAGATTGGCTGTGGGGGATGAGGTTTGGGGAGGTAAATAGGTATGATTTACTTCTTCCTGCCAACTGTGAGACAAGTAGAGGGTGGGCATCTTAACTAATCTACCATCACTCCCAACTTCATACATATTCTTGTACTCTTCTCCAGCTTGTACTTACTTAGAGCAAAGTGCAAGTCTTAATGAGATTAATACAGCTTCCTCATAAAGTATGAAACTGGGAGACCCCCTGGAGTTTACCTTCTGGGGACTCCATCCTAGAAGACCTGTAGGGATGGGCCATGTTATTATTGCCCCCCTTGTGAAACAGAAGCAGTTTCACAAATTTTCCCCCAGAAACGAGATAGTCAAGATCTAGAGAAGCAAGACATAAGAAGGGTGTAGACTATAGTCACAAAGTCATCTTTCTAAGCCACGAAACCATCTACCTTTTATACACATATGTCTCTACCCACTTCGATAGGAAAATTCACTATCTAGCAGTACCTTAAAAATATGTTTACTATATTGATAGGAAAATTACAAAGTACAAAATAGGAAAGGCCATTAATAAGTGAGGCAAATAGAGTTCAGCCCTTGATAGAAAAAAAAAAAAGGTATAAGGAAGGGTGAGAAATTTCCCTAACATTTTTTTAAAAGGACCATTTTAAAATGTTTGAACTATATTCCTTTTAATGCCAGGGCTATCATATTTGGAAATACCATCTCAGTGCCCACAAATACATTTGGCCATTAAGTCTATACTTGTAAAGATTATGGGATTTGTTCAATGAAACATTTTAAAATTCCACTTCGGAATATTTTTGGGGGGTATTCTTTCCCTGAGAGTATTGCTGTGTTACAGATACCGGTGTTTCAACGAGGTGGAAGTGTGATACCAGTAAAGACAACACTAGGAAAATCCACTGGCTGGATGACTGATTCCCCATATGGACTCCGGGTTGCTCTAAGTACTAAGGTATTTGGAAAATCTGTTACCTTTGCACGTCTCATTTGTTATTTCTGTATCTCTTTACACTGATAGCCTTTTGAGTGTGTGAAACTATGTAAAAGTGGTGAACCCCAACTCTGAGAATGTTGTTTATCTGATGTTTATCTAGAAATCAAGATTTTTTATCACTTCTCAATGATTGTTCGGCTTCTCCAACTTTCTGGGATTGTTTGTAAGGGAACTATGAGGTATTGAAATGACAAAAATGTCCTTCTGGGGTGCTGTAACCCTTGGCACTCCGTAGCTTGGCATTGATTAGTTCAGGATTGTACAGACCCAAACATAAACAAATTTTTACCTTTATTTGAATACTGTAAAATAATCAAGTAAGTTACAGTTTTCTTTTTCATCTGTTTCACCTAGGCATGTTTCTCAGGCTCAGCTATGGGCCTTAAACCCTGAGAGGCAATGGAACAAATACAGAACATCAAGCATTGTCAATAAATGTAAACCAGGACATGGAGTTGGAGTGCTATGACATTTTCTGACATGCAAAAGGGTTCTCCAGTAGGAACCAGACACTATCTTTAAATGGAGGACTTCTAAAGATAGTTGATTTCATCCATTATATACTGATTTTTTTTTTAACTTCTATAGCATTCTCAGAACTTTTATTACCACATTCTAGGAATGTATATCAGGGATATATGTCACTGACCATACTTTATAGTTTAAATTTCTTTCAGCAGTGCCTAACTGTACTCCTCTTTTTGAACTTCCTATTCATATTATTTTACTAGCCAGAAGAGATTGGGTTTTCAGTGTATTTTAGACTGACTACTTTGTACAGCTTGAATATTAAACTTTTGTTTGGCATAATTTTTCACAGTTTTTAATTGTATTGTTCTTTTCCTATAAAGCTATTATATAAGCACAATTTTCTACCTGTGATTCACTCTCCAGGGTTCTGCAGAGGGTGAATTATATCTTGACGATGGACATTCATTCCAGTACCTCCACAAGAAGCAGTTCTTACACAGGAAGTTTTCATTTTGTTCAGGTGTCCTGATGAACCGGTAATAGCAGCTAAAGAAACTCTGTGCTTTCTTAAATAAATTATGCTGTCCTTTTGGCATCCTCAAATGCACAGCCAATGTTTTAGGGTGCCATTTAAAGAAAGGAATGGTGAAAGCCATTTGTGGAGCATTTTTCAATCACTCCACCTGAATATTGTTTCCTTATTATCTCCATCTTCTTTGTGTCCTTTTTTCTCCACTCTTTCTAAAAAATAAAGGACACAATCTAAGCTCCTATCAATTCCATTCATTCATCCAATCAATAATGCATTAAATATCCAATCTCTTACACTTTGACTGCAGTTCCTAATCACATTTGTCCTTTGGTGTTTTCTCCATATGGCTTGCTAGAGGAGATTGGTTTGTCCACTAATTAGTTATTCCTTGGCATATAGACTTACGTTTTTTCATCTCTTCATTTTCATTTCTAAATATGATACCTGTATAGTTCATACCTGCATAGAGACAGATGGAAGGTGAACTCACAAGGCTGGACATGTTGACCTAGTGACAAATCCAACCCACATTCCTTTCCTTCTCCTAATACCATTTATGTCTGTTCCAGCTGTGCCAGTGAGAGGGCTCATTATCCCAGCAAATGTGTGGTGGAGCAGATCTTGGTCCTAGGCCTTAGGAAGCAGCCATCTTCTATAACTACCCACTCAGCTGGTGAGGAAATATGCCATTCATACCTTTTTGTTTGTTTTGTTGTGTATGTGTGTATAAAAATATGATATAATATCTCCAGTGAAGAGATGATTAGTCCCCAAACCGATGTAATATGCTTGGTTTAAGCATAGAAGTCAAACATACTAGTCTCCAGCCTGAGCAAGGCAGTCCTGCTCTTCTCTTCATGAATTGGTCTTGCTGCCTATTATAAGCTGTTTATATTTTTCTAAGGGCAACTGTTTGGGGCTTGAATAATATTGTAGCATTTCTGATTGTTTTTACTGAACTTTAGATATCTGAAGCCCTGGGGAAACATATCCAGATTTATGGAGTTTATTAAATGGTATAGAATGGGATTTACATCCTTTTTTTACTTACAAATTCCTTAGACAGATCACTTCGTTCTTTACAGGTTCTTTTCAATTAATCTTGCATGCAAACAATGAAGTGTTTCATGTTTTAAAAAAATCTTGGAAATCTATGGGTAAAAAAGCTATCTATTAATTTGGATTCTCCTAAATGGGGTATACGGTTTTATGATAGGGTCAGAAAACATTTCAGATTCAAAGAGAAGAATTTCCCCTCCTAGATATTCATCAAATATTCTCTCTTTTATTGTCTTAATATGTAGATGGGAAAGAACAGCCTGTGGCTTTTACATACTGTGCCAGAACATCCTCCCTGAGCCTGGAGAAGCTCTCGCTAAACATTGGTGCTGATTGGGAGGTCCACATCAAATGAAAGAAGTGCCCCCAGTAAGCAGGAAGTGCAAGAAGCAGCCTGCTTGTCCCTTCTCTGGCCTTTTCTGGGATTTGCGCTACACTCTGATTGTTCACGGTAATCTTTCATTACTCACCATACAGCATGCTAATGAACTATAGATTTTATATTTTTCAGATTTAAAATTTTCAGAGTACTAGTAACACTCTTTGTGTCAAACACCACCTCTTCCCCTGAATACACGTAGTCCTGAGATATTTAGAGAGTTCATGAATCTTCCATTGCCTCTTGGGCATGACCCTCTAGTAAGTGAAGTAATGGCCTGCTGCATGGCCTCTGGTTGAGCCGGATTGGAGCGGTTTGTTTTATGTAGGATGTAGACCAAACCTACCTCCTGGGACCCATTTGTCATCTTGCCTCAGGCCATGAGGCAGAGGCAAACTGACTGTAGCAGTTGAGTTGTTGCAGGCCTGTCTCCAACTGAACTGCAGGCTCTGGTTCCCCCCACAAGTTATGTTTTATCTACTCAGACATGGGCAAAACAGTCCTTTTTAGCTAACACTGTATACTTGGTAGCAACAAAGTATTCTCTTTTAGAGATTAATTTAGGAGAGCAAATTCTTTTCTCTTTTATGCTTCTCAGGTTCAAAAGTTCCAATTAATCTTATTAAAGTTCTAGTTTCTTGGTCTTAATTGCTTTTATTAGAAACTGTCTCCTAACCAAAGAATATTTATAACATGAGTAAGCTATAAATAATAATAATGAAATAAATACCAGGTCCCCACCACCACACTTCAGAAATAGAACAGGGCTTAGACAAGGATGAGATAAATGTGGCACTTGCTTTGGGCACAAAATTTAAGGGGTGCCAAAAACTCGTTCAGTAATATGTGAATGCAATACTTTTAAAAATCAAAATTAATGCAAAAAATCTATGATGAACAAAATATCAAAGTTTTAGTAAAGATCAGTATTACTGATTTTTTCTTTTGCCTCAGGCTCCATTATGGTTTGTCATGGGGATAGAATATTACGGGGTTCCACATTCATTATGATACTCTCTGTTTAAGAGCCCCCAGTAACTCCGTGCTGCCCACAATGACACCTGTTAGGGTCACCTCATCTTTTCAGCCCTCCCCAATATGCACATGTTCTTATGGGCTTCCTCCCCTTAGCACCTTGCCAACTGCCATCTTTTTGCCTTCTCTTTTCCTGGGTCACAATGTCTCCCCTCCCTCCACCTATGCAAATCTTAACATCCTTACAGGCCCAGCTCAAATTGTATATGCTCTACTGCTTAGCTTTGTCAGGAATGGACCTTGAACATATTAAGCATCATTATCTTGTTCCCCTACTAGATTGTGTGCTTCTTACAAGCACATTACAGTTATTTCTGCCAGAGCGTGGTTATACTTGGCTTTCAGTAATTATTGACTATGACTGGTTAACTGATAGATTTAATTTATTAAAAAATAAGAATTGAGTGAATTTGCTTCTGATTTGCTTCTCTGACCTAGGATTCCACCCTCCAAACACAGTAAACAGTGTACATCTCCTCATTGACAATTATCATTTTATCAGTTGAAGTTTGAGCTTTGCAGAATATATGAGCTTACATAGATACATATGGATTATTTGCTCCTATTTCTCTAACTTTTGCAATTAGGGAGAAAGGAAGCACTCTTTGTTTAGCTGCATTCGTATTTCCCAGCTTCAAGTTTTCCTAATATATTATGTATTCTAAATGATGGTTTCAAAAGAATTTAAAGCTGAGTGATTAAGACCTATCTTCAGAATAATATATGTCTGTTCTTCTGGATAAGAATTCTGTAGGGAAAAAGGAAACCAAGAACTAGCAGAGCAAGTTAGTGAGGAACCATTCTATTTTGATCCAGGTCTAAACTAAAACATTTGACTGGGAACACTGAGTGGACAGAAATATAGTCTGGATGTTTTTAATTGTTCTCTGTTCTTATTGCATCTCACACTTTACCCACGTCCTATTTCTAAGTCTGTAAAAGAGAACTGTGTAGTTTTGATGTGCTCTGCAGCTGTTCAGCTATCTATTTGTTGCTAATTCTTGATATGTTTTTTCAGGGAACTGAATTTTATGTAAGAAGATAGAATTATTTTAACAGGAAATTCAAAAAGGCTCTAAAATAAATGCATAGTGTGTCTTCCTTCAAGATTTAGATACCAAAGCATAAGCTGAAAAATCAGATTAAAAACAGAAAATACCTAACAGAAAAATGGGCAAAGGCAATCACAGAAGAAATTTAAATAGACAAAATAAGTGTATGAAAAGATGCTCAGCCTCATTCATAATCAAAGAAATATATATATTTTTATTTTTGCCTTATTGGCCAACATTAAAAAATGAAAATGTTCAGTGATGATGTTGGTGTGAAGAGAGAGGCATTCTAAAGATGCGTCATTGATGAAGTTATATATAAGTATCCTCCTTCAGGATGGCAATCTTGCAGTATCAACATTTTAATTTGCATATAGTGACCCAGAAATTTTACTCCAGACAAATCAGGTAAATATTCTGAACTTCCCATTGCAATGTGGTTTACACTGTTGAAAACTGAAAATAAACTAAATTTCCTTTAACAGGAGATTAGTTAAATAAATATAGTGCTTTCTATACTGGAATATTATTTAACATTCAAAATAATTATATATATCAAAATAAAAAAATTTTTTGATAAAATGTTTACTGAGAAATTTCATTTAAGTGAAAATTAAAGCAAATCCATATTGAGAGACATCTATACTCATTAAAACCAAAGGCCATGATACACAGGTCTGAGGGAACTGTTCCAGATTGAAGGAGACTTAAGAGAAATGACAAATATGTGATCTGGGTTGGATTCTGGACCTGTACATTGGAAAAATTTGAATGGGGTCTTCTGATTACATGTTTTTCCCTAACTTTGAATGTTGCACTATGATTATACAAAAGAGTTTCCTTGTTTTTAAGAAATACACACTGAAGAATTAAGTATTAATGACCAGCATATCTTCAACTTCCTCGCAAACAGTTCAGAAAAAAGTGTGCGTGCATATACATATATAGAGAGAATAGGCAAAATGTGGTAAAATGTTACAGTTGTGGAAGAAATCTGTGTGAAGGGTATATAGGAACTGTTACTTCCAATTTTCCCAAAAGTTTGAAACCAATTTCAAAACAAAATGTTTAAAAACAGGAAGCAGGAAGGTGGTAGAACAGAGTGAAGAAGATGGTGGCATAGAATGACTTGAATTCACTCCTGCTCCATGGGACAAGATAGGGGATGGGGAGACCATGATTGGGACTGTAGTCCCAAAGGGTGTGAGAATTCAAAAAGGGTCTTCAGGAGCTTTTTTGGAGGAGAGAGGCTGGGGGGATCCAGATGGAGAGAGTGGGGTGGGTCAGATCAACCATGATCCCCACTGGGGTCAGACTGTGGCACATGGAGAAATGCAGATGGAAGGGAACTAACCATCCCTCCACTCCAGCCTGCCCCAGGCAGAAACCTCCCTGAGCAACTCTGCTGCCAACAGCATCTGTGGGGAGCCTGGAGGCAGGCATGACCACCCACCATGCAAGCTGCACCCCAGGTGCTGGGAGCAGTCACCCTGCCAAGGTCTGGGCACAGTGGGTTGGCTGATCCCCTTAGGTGGTGGTTGGCCTTGGATTTTGAGGGTTGCCCTTATGAAACTGATTTTTTGTATGGGGAGTTGCTAAGATTACTCATAACAAGGCCTAAAAATTACTTCCAGGAAATCTCTTATTGTTCAGATGTGGCCTTTCTCTCTGGGCTCATCTCTGCAGGGAAAATCATTACCCTCCCCCCAACTGGAATATGACACTCAAGGGTGAAAATCTCCCTGACAATGTTATGGGTGTGACTCCCAGAAATGAGTCTGGTCCTGGCACCATGGGATTGACAAAATTTCCAGACTAAAAGGGGGAAAAGAACTGTAAAAAAGTAAGACATCAGTGACTGAGGGAGATCAAATGGGAACCTATTCTGGAGGCTACTCTTAATGCAAGCTTCAGTTAGATAGTGCTAATTGTCATGGTTTGCTAAACCCCAACCAAGATCACTCCTGTTCACTCTTAAGAATACCTAGGGCACACAATGTCAAACAACACAATTCTGGGCCAAAATGGCGGCTTAGCAATGTGCATGTTTTAGTTCATCCTCCAGAACAACTACTAAATAACCAGAAACAGTACAGAACAGCTCCTGGGGCCACATCAGTGACCAGACACACAGCGTACTCCAGTCTGGACCAGCTGGACCGATGCGAGCTCCCCCCCCCCCCCCCCCCCCGTGAGTTCCCCAAACCGCAGCAGCCAGTGCCCCTCCCCACAGGCTGCTTCCCAGAGGGGAAAAGAAACAGACTTTACCAGCAGCAGGGGCTGAGCCCAACCAAATGCCAATTGTGGAATTAATCAACAAATTCTGACTACTAAAAACAGGCTCCCAGCTCAGGTGAACCTGGTCAAAGCGGTGGTTGCTCAATTTTGTCCTGGTGCCAAGGGGGCAGGGCTGACAGAAGAAAAAAAAAAAGGAAACAGAGGTTTTTGTGGCTGTGTTTCCACAAAGGCTTGACTGCCTTTGGATACAGCAACAGGGCTCCTCAGCCTGCAACTGCCCCAGGCATAGGCAGAAACAAGCTCGTCAGAGAGCTTGTCTGGAACCTGTGCCTTCCCCAGGGGAGGGGTGAAGCCCAACTCAGGTGGATTCCCTCCCTTAAGGAATTCAGACATCAGGCCTTGGTAATTTGAAGCCATTAAAACCAGCCTACAACCTCTCCTCTGTCTCCACCACGCCTCCAGCAGGGAGAGTCTGCCAAAGTTAAAGGTACCACATCATCTTATGCTGGTGAGACCTGCAGGCAGACAAGCACCACATATGGGCAGGATAAGAAAAACAGAGCCCAGAGACCTCACAGAAAAGTCTTTCAACCTGCTGGGTCTCACCCTCAGGGAAAACCGATGCAGGTGACTCTTTCCTCCTGATAGGAGGCTGGTTTGGTCTGGAAAAATCCGGCTGGGGTCTATAATACCTAAGCAGACCCTCCTAAGGGTGGGGGGAGAAGGCACCATACAAGCAGGGCAAGAAACAAAAAAACAAGAACTGAAAAATTCTCCTCTGTTAAACAAAACTTAAGCTAGAGGTTCAGATAAAGCTGAACTGAATGTCAAAGAACAAATAGACAACAAATTCATCCAGCAAGAAAACCCTAGGTAAAAGAAGGGAAAACAATCTCCATAATAAATTAATTAAGGTAATTAAATGCCTAGACACCAACAAAAAAGAACAAATCACACTAGGAAAATTGAAGATATGGCCCAGTCAAAGGAACAAACCAACAATTCAAATGAGATACAGGAGCTGAAACAATTAATTCAGAATATATGAAGACATGGAAAACCTCATCAAAAACCAAATCAATGAATTGAGGGAGTATATAAAGAAGGCAAGGAAGGAACAAAAAGAAGAAATCAAAAGTCTGAAAAAACAAATCACAGAACTTATGGGAATGAAAACCACGGTAGTAGAGATGAAAAAAACAATGGAAACCTACAATGGTAGATTTCGAGAGGCAGAACATAGGATTAGTGAACTGGAGGACGGAGCATCTGAAATCCAACAAGAAAAGGAAATATAGGGAAAAAATGGAAAAATATGAGCAGGGACTCAGGGAATTGAAGGACAATATGAAACATACAAATATACGTGTTGTGGGTGTCCCAGAAGGAGAAGAGAAGGGAAAAGGAGGAGAAAAACTAATGGAGGAAATTAGCACTGAAAATTTCCCAACTCTTATGAATAAAAGACTTAAAATTACAGATCCAAGAAATGCAGCATACCCCAAAAAGAATGGATCCAAATAGACGTACTCCAAGACGTTTACTAATCAAAATGTCAGAGGTGAAAGAGATAGAGAGAATCTTGAAAGCAGCAAGAGAAAAGCAATCCATCACATACAGGGGAAGCCCAGTAAGACTATGCATAGATTTCTCAGCAGAAACCATGGAGGGGAGAAGACCGTGGGATGATATATTTAAATTATTAAAAGAGAAAAACTGCCAACCAAGAATTCTATATCCAGCAAAATTGTCCTTCAAAAGTGAGGGAGAAATTAAAACACTTTCAGACAAAAAATCACTGAGAGAATTTGTGACCAAGAGACCAGCTCTGCAACAAATACTAAAGGGAGCACTAGAGACAGATACGAAAAGACAGAAGAGAGAGGTGTGGAGAAGAGTGTAGAAAGGAAGACTATGAGTAAAGGTAAAAAGAAGGAAAATTAGATATGACATATAAAATCCAAAAGGCAAAATGGTAGAAGAAAGTACTACCCGTGCAGTAATAACACTAAATGTTAATGGATTAAACTCCCCAATCAAAAGACATGGACTGGCAGAATGGATTAAAAAAACAGAACCCTTCTATATGCTGTCTCTACTCAAAGTACATGAGGGCAAGGATACAAACAGACATTTGCTCACCAATGTTTATAGCCGCATTATTTACAATTACCAGGAGATGGAAACAGCCAAAATATCCATCAACAGACAAGTGGCTAAACAAACTGTGGCATATGCATACAATGGAATATTGTGCAGCTGTAAGACAGAATAAAGTTATGAAGTATGTAACAACATGGATGGACCTTGAGGACATTATGCTGAGTGAGATTAGCCAAAAACAAAAGGACAAATACTGTATGGTCTCACTGATATGAACCGACATTAGTGAGTAAATTTGGAATATTTCATTGGTAACACAGACCATCAGGAGATAGATATAGGGTACATATTGGGTAACTGGAGCTGAAGGGATACAGATTGTGCAACAGGACTGAATATAAAAACTCAGAAATAGCACAATACAACCTAACTGTAATATAATTATGTTAAAACACTGAATGAAGCTGAATGTGAGAATGATGGAGGGAGGAGGGCTGGGGAGATAAATGTAATCAGAAAGAAAGGTAGATGTTAAAGATTGAGATGGCATAATCTAGGAATGCCTAGAGTATATAATAATAGTGACTAAATGTACAAATTTAAAAAATGTTTTTGCATGAGGAAAAACAAAGCAATGTCATTATTGCAGGGTGCTGGAAGTAGATGGTAATTAATATTTTTAAATGTCACCTTATGTGTGAGACTAAAGCAAAAAATGTTTATTTGTTACAAAATTTATATCTTGACTAGTGCATTTCCTAATATAACTTATGTAGATAGTTTGATTGAACACCATAAGTACTTGGAATCTCAGGTAGAACATGAGATTTTGTTGGTTTGTCCAGAGTGATGCCCCGATGAATCCCAGAGTGATTCGATCAGTGAGTGGAAAAGTATTTGCAAAGCCCCCTTCAGGAATGGTGAGAACGGGGAGAAATTCAACTTCCCCAAGTTGAATTCTTGATATTCTCACAAGCAGTGTGGACAACCAAAGCTATAGGCTGAGCCCCCAGTCTTGGGGTTTGTTCATATGAAACTTAACCCCCCAAAGGATAGGTCAAGCCTACTTAAAATTAGGCCTAAGAGTCACCCCCAAGAGAACCTCTTTTGTTGCTTAGATGTGGTCTCTCTCTCTAGCCAACACAACAAGCAAACTCACCACCCTCCCCCTGTCTACATGGAACATGACTCCCAGGGGTGTGGACCTTCCTGGCAACGTGGGACAGAAATCCTAGAATGAGCTGAGACTCAGCATCAAGGGATTGAGAAAAACTCTAGAATGAGCTGAGATCCAGCATCAAGGGATTAAGAAAACCTTCTCGACCAAAAAGAGAAAGAGTGAAATGAGACAAAGTGTCAATGGCTGAGAGATTCCAGAGTCGAGAGGTTATCCTGGAGGTTATTCTTACTCATTAAGTAGATATAACCTTGTTATCCAAGATATAATGGAGGGGCTGGAGGGAACTGCCTGAAAATGTAGAGCTGTGTTCCAGTAGCCATGTTTCTTGAGGACGATTGTATAATGATACAGCTTTCACAATGTGACTGTGTGATTGTGAAAACCTTGTGTCTGATGCTCCTTTTATCTACCTAGTAAACAGACGAGTAAAACATATGGAATAAAAATAAATAATAGGGGGAACAAATGTTAAAATAAATTTAGTTTGAAATGCTAGTGATCAATGAAAGGGAGGGGTAAGGGGTATGGCATGTATAATTTTTTTTCTTCTGTTTTCGTTTTATTTCTCTTTCTGAATTGATGCAAATATTCTAAGAAGTGATCATGATGATGAATGTGCAGCTATGTGATGATATTGTGAGTTGCTGATTGTATATGTAGAACGGAATGAGCATATGTTAAGAATATTTGTGTTTGTTTCTTGTAATATTTTTTAAATTAATTTTTTTTAATGTCCAACAACAGACAAGTGGCTAAACAAGCTGTGGTATGTACATATGATGGAATGTTATGCAGCTGTAAGACAGAATAAAGTTATGAAGTATGTAACAACATAGATGGACCTTGCGGATATTATGTTGAGTGAGATTAGCTAGAAACAAAAGGAAAAATATTGTATGGTCTCGCTGATATGAACTGGCATTAGTGAATGAACTTTGAGAATTTCAGATGGAAACAGAGACCATCAGGAGATAGATATAGGGTAGATATTGGGTAACTGGCCCTGAAGGGTTACAGATTATGCAACAGGACTGTAAAATTCAGAAATCGATAGCACAATACTACCTAACTGCAATACAATAATGTGAGAACACTGAATGAAGCTGAATATGAGAATGATAGAGGGAGGAGGCCTGGGGGCACAAGTGAAATCAGAAGGAAAGATAGATGATAAAGACTGAGATGGTATAATCTAGGAATGCCTAGAGTGTATAATGATAGTGACTAAATGTACAAATTTAAAAATGTTTTGCGTGAGGAAGAACAAAGGAATGTCAATACTGCAGGGTGTTAAAAATGAATGGTAACTCATATTTGAAAACTTTTATGTGTGAGACTAAAGCAAAAAATGCTTATTTGGTACAAAATTTATATTTCGACCAGTGCATTTTCTAATATAACTTATGTGGACAGCTTAATTGAACACCATAAGTACATGGAAGCTTGAGTAGGGCATAAGATTTTTGTAGGTTTGTCCAGAGTGATGCCCTGATAAATCCCACAGTGATTTGAACAGTGAATAAAATATTTGCGAAGTTCCCTTGGGGGAATGGCAAGAAAGGGGGAAAATTCAACTTCCCCAAGTGGAGAATTCATGATATTCTCACAAGCTGTGGGGACAACCAAAGCAATAGGCTGAGCCCTCAATCTTGGGGTTTGTTCATATGAAACTTAACCCCACAAAGGATAGGTCAAGCCTACTTAAAATTAGGCCTAAGGGTCATCTCCAAGAGGATCTCTTTCATTGCTCAGATGTGGCCTCTCTGTCTCAGTGAACACAACAAGCAGACTCACTGCCCTCCCTCTCTCTATGTGGGACATGACTCCCAGGGGTGTGGACCTTCCTGGCAATGTGGGACAGAAATCCTAGAATGAGCTGAGACTCAGCATCAAGGGATTGAGAAAACCTTCTCAACCAAAAGGGGGAAGAGTGAAATGTCTGGCCGAGAGATTCCAAACGGAATCGAGAGGTTATCCTAGAGGTTATTCTTACACATTAAATAGGTATCACCTTGTTAGTCAAGATGTAATGGAGGGGCTGGAGGGAACTCCTGAAAATGTAGAGCTGTATTCCAGTAGCCATGTTTCTTGAAGATGATTGCATAATGATATAGCTTTCACAATGTGACTGTGTGATTGTGAAAACCTTGTATCTGATGCTCCTTTTATCTACCTTATTGACAGACAAGTAAGATATATGGATTAAAAATAAATAATAGGGAGAACAAGTGTTAAACAAATTTAGTAGACTGAAAGGCTGGTGATTGGTGAGGGAGAGGGTTAAGGGTTATGGTATGAACGAATTCTTTTCTTTTTTCTTTTTATTTCTTTTTCTGGATTGATGCAAATGTTCTGGGAGGTCATTGTTGTGATGCATATACATCTATGTGATGATATTGTGAGTTATTGTTTATATACCAAGAATGGAATGACCATATGGTAAGAATGTTTGTGTTTGTATGTTATTATGTTTAAAAAAAAATTAAAATTAAAAAAAAAAAATACCTAGTACTCAAACTGAGACTTTGTAAAGGTTTCATGCCCTAGGTTTGCTTTCCTGGAACCTATAATTTCTGGAGGGTTCCTAGGTCAGATAAATCCCCAGAAGGACTAGCCTCTCCCAGATGATCGATTGATTATATTCCCTTATCTTTAGTGTTGATATTTCAACACAAAAAAAGCAAAATGGGCATTACCCAAAGATTCCTATAGATTGGGAGAAGAGTCAAAGGAGAAGGAGAAGGTATAACAGAGAAAATAGGATTTAACAAATGAATATGACTCTGAATCACTATATTAATATGCCTTCTAGCATCCAGTGTTTTGGAACAGCTAGAAGGAAATATCTGAGATGATGGAATGGTACTCCATGACAAACTCTGTGATCTGTTCTGAAACTACTTGTTGAAGTATGCTTTGAAAATTGTTGCTCTTTTCTTTCTTTGCTTTGTATATATGTTATATTTTACAATAAAAAATGTTTTGAAAAACGTGCTGGGCTATGTCTCTGTATTATCTAATAGCTAAAAAATATTTTATTTCTATTGTAAATGTCTATAAACTGTGGCATGGAAAATAGGATTTGGATTAAACAAATGAAATTAATAGTGAACCAAGTACAAGAACATATATCTATTTCTGGTGCTGCAGACCATTTCAGAATCTTCATCAGATTAGTTATTTTTCCCCAGAGAAATGCTAGGCCAAGCAAAGTTCTCTATTCAAGTTCCCTGCCCCAGAGAACACAAATACCATACTCCGAGCACTAGGCCATCAGCGCCCAACCCAATGTATCATACATATTGTGGCACCACCGTGTGTTGCTTCACCACAGAGGTTTTTTCTGAGCAGAAGACCTGAGGAGGGTGTTAACACTAAAAACTATGTTTTTATGACTAGCACTTAATTAGGACAAATAACCTGTAGAGACAAGGGAAGTCCTTATGCACATAAAAGGCCAGTTTTGTCACTTTCCTTATTCTCCCAGTTCCTAATGGAAGTGATCCCAGGATCTAAGTGCCAATATAACTGGATAGCAAGATATTCCTTGCCCAAGGAGGTTTGTTTCACTTAAGTTCAACCTATAGAACTAATTATGTTCTGGGGGTGTGGCTCACTTCAGAACCATAACTAAATGAACTCCAAGGTCATGATCCAATGACCAGAGCCAATCCCAGAGCCATTTCCCCCAAAGGCTCCCTAAAGCAGAAAACGGGCTGTTGCCATGAATTTGCCTTGAGGTTTTGCAGAGCCTTATAGCTTGGTTTGTTAAAGCCAGCTGTCAGACCTCTGTAGCTACAGGGAAGACTAAAATTCTGAATTTGGTCTGTGTGCAGAATCCATTCACTTTTCACATCTTTTTCAATAACTGGTTATAATGATAGGCAGCAGAAACACACTCAAAGCACACAAACATCTGGATCTGGAGCTTACTGGTTTAGCTGGTAATTAACCATCCTACCTAAAAGCTTTCTGGGTAATGGAATTCCTATGACAATAAAAAGGATCCACTCTGCCTCTAAGCACAATTCACAGGAGCACTCTAGACTAAAATAACTTCTCTAGGGGTAGAAAGCTATCAGCAGTCCACTAGAAATAGATTACCATATTAACCACAAAAAGTGGCAGCCATGTAGCTAGCATTCTAGGAGAAATAAGGAAGAGAAGACAGTGGCTCCTGAAATCAGACCTGCCTGTCTTATGATCAGCCTTGCTAAAGGCTGCCAGTACCATAGCAATGCCAACTAGAATTAGACAGCTGCATCTTGGCAGTTATTTCCAGCAGGGTGGGTGGTGTTAGATTCCTCTCCAATCAGAGGTAGGGAAAGGAGAGCATTAACTCTTTATATGCAAGGATTCAGAGATCTTTACGCATAATTCACATTAATGGAGTCTTGGTCATCCATTTATTTCTACGCTGGAAATCAGCAGATCTCGGGTCTAGTTTGAGTCTGAATGAACTGGCTCAGTGATCTTGGCCATTTCATTTAACCTGTCTGGGTCTTGATTTCCTCGTTTGTCAAATAAGAGAGAGACTCTTAAAATTCTATGAGTTTTCCATGATGTAACTGTAAAGGTAGAGCAGATATCTCAGAGTTCCTCTATTGTAAAATGGAATTAGTCAAATTTGTAGGTTGTCATACAGATTAAAAATATTCTTTGTGTATGGAAAGGAGAAAATAGTAACTTTATAGTGGAGAAACCTAGTAAACACCACCTTAACCAAGTGATCAATATTGACATCACCTGTAACAAAACATATCACTATCATGTACACCCATTTATGATTTGATGAGGATCTGTGATATTCTTCCCCCAAATCCATAACCTCAGTCCAATCATGAGAAAATAGCAGACAAACCCGAATTGAGAGAAGAGACCTACAAAATACCCAGCAAGCTCTCTCCAAAAGTGTCGAGGTCATGAGAGATAAGGCAACACTGTGGAACTGCCAGAGATTGGAGAAGACTAAGAAGACATGACAATTAAATGCAATGCAAAATCCTGGATTGGATCCTGTAACAGAAGAAG
Source organism: Tamandua tetradactyla (assembly GCF_023851605.1). Classification (NCBI taxonomy): domain Eukaryota; kingdom Metazoa; phylum Chordata; class Mammalia; order Pilosa; family Myrmecophagidae; genus Tamandua; species Tamandua tetradactyla. The sequence continues at coordinate 56,186,882 of NC_135340.1, forward strand.
GACATTAGAGGGAAAACTGGACAAAGAAAAAGAATAAAGTCTTTGTGGTATAGTTAACAGTACTGTACCAATGTTATTTCTTAGTTTTGATGATTATACCATGGTTATATAAGGGATAAACATTAGGAGAAGCTGCGTGAAGGGTATACAGGAACCCTGTACTATCTTTGCAATGCTTTTGTGAGTCTAACTTGTTTTTAAATAAAAAGTTTTAAAATATTATGTGAAGTGGCTAACTCATGTACATGTTACAATTATAAACAAATACATTGCCCCAATAGTGTTGAATCAAAGAAATATTTATTGGTGGAAAAGATAAGGATATGGTGCTATTTGTTGGCCTTATTCGTACAACGGTAACTATTCCACCCACAGCTATTGCGTGTCCTTGGCTGAAATATGTTATTAAAACCACTTCTTTGAGGAGGCTTCTGAGAATTGAGATTTGCAGCTGTCTATTTGCTCATTATCTTTCCTTTGTTCCTGAGCTCAGATTGGATTTCTCACTAATAGCATGAGTTGCCCCAGCTGTGAAGCTCAATAAACCTTGAGCTTGGATCTGCGAATCTGAGAAGGGTTTTTATCCACAAATATTGATAAACCAAATTGAATAGCATCTTGTACTTTATGAGTTTGATATCTCCATCCTCTTAAAACAAGGGGCTCACCCATGTCAAACATTCATCTTGGTTACCGAACAGCTGGGGTTTAGACAGCAAACAAAAGAAATGTGTGGCCTAGAGATAATTCCTCCACTAGGGGTCAAATCAACCAAGAAATTCCATTGGCAAAGCAGTTAAAAAGTGTACGAAATGTCTCCTCACCTAGGGAAATTTCATTCAACAGATATCAACATATATTCATTCAGGGCCTTCTATATACTTAACCTTGAGGGTAAAACAAGTACCTAGTCTCCACCTTTACAGAATTTAAGGTCTTGGGGGCTAGTCTGGAGGTTTACTATACAAAAACAAAACGTAGGTCAGTGCTGTGATACAGAGCACTGAGCTGGAGACCAAAACTCATGAAGGTGGAAGAAGGAAAACCCACCTTTGCTGTCCATGCTATTGGTGAGTTTGAGGATGGAAGCCAGTCTTTGGAGATGTTTGTTTAGTGCAGGCCAGAATGTCGGCTTCTAGAGGAAACACCGTGTACTGTATGAGCCTGGGCCTGGTGCATCCATTGCTGGGTAGATGCTCATAGAGTGCATGCTGATGTGCATAAATGAGCGAATGTATCATTCAGTCCGATCTAATCCCGAGGTAATACTAAATCCAAGTCTTCTCTCATCATAGCAAGAACAACATTTATTGAGTGAAGACAATCCAGGTACTATTGTAAATGTTTTACAAAATTAGCCTGTTTAATCCTGGCTAAGAACTATTTTTCTCAGATTCCACTGTTTAGCTCATTTCTTCTTGACAGCTCTAAAAGAGATGAGATCAAAAAGAAGTATCATACAGACATGTCACCTAAAATTATAGAATCCAAGAGACCCTGTTCTTAGAAGGCCCAGGGAGTATTTGTTGATGATTAGCATTTTTATCCATTGCTGATAGGGTAATACAATGTAGAAATAGAATTTTATCTTTTTATTGAAAAAAAAAAGTTGGCCTGTTTCATCCTTATACCAATCCAGTAATAGAGTGACTATCTTTATGCCCATTTTATAGGTGAGAAAACAAAGACATAGGAAAAAAGGAAGAAGTAGCTCACCTAATGTTACACAGACACACAGACAGTAAGCAGCAGACCCAGACTTTGAAACTCAGCAGTCAGCCTCCAGAGGCTGCTCTCTGTTCTGCCTCTCCAAGACTACTAAATGTCCTTGGCTATTTCCTTAGAGGGACAGGAGTTTAGTCTGATGGTTCCTAAAAGCCCCAGATGTGGAGTCCCTCAAAGCTGTCACCCCAGGGATCATAAGCCTGATATTATTCCCTTTATCACTTATCACGTCCCACTTTCTCCTGTAGCCTCTAACCTTGATCTGGTGAGTCTGGTCACCCGGGAACAGGCATGGCTGCAATCAGAGACAAGCCTTCACTCAGCCAGACTTGGGATGTGGCCATGTCCTTACAGCACAGAGAACAGCTGCGTGTGTAGAAGCCAAGATAGAGGCCAGGCAGGCAATTCCCCTGGTGCTCTTTTCCAAGAACCCTGAAACCAACTTATAGTATGACACCTGGGGCTTGATGACCAATCTAAGTCAGTATCTAATTCCAGCTTCTGACTCAACACCTAGTGTCAGGCTTAAGTAATCAATATGTAAAATATAACCGGGTGCATTTTTTGGGAAGGATTTAGTCCCAGTCTTTATTTTGGGGGTGAAGGGATGCAAGGGGTAGCTAGGTCAAGTAGGTGGGCAAAAGGAAACTAAGGGTTTTTCTCAATCTAAGACTCTACCAAGTGGTATTTTCCACAAAACAGTACCTCTGAATGTTGATACCAGAACATTCTAGAAAAAAATAGCAAATCCAATACTAAGCAATATTCTGATATCCTGGAGCTTTACAGAGTAAAAGCGTGTTCTCAAAAATACCTAGACTGTTCCCCTGGAATTTACTATTTCACATTCACCCTTGCTAGTCAAAATTATTGTTTTCCATTAATTTGGCAGCCAATTATTTGATAGTCTGTAGAACCACCTATTCAATACCACATGAGCAGTTCTTTGCTAATTTTTGATGTTCAACTTAGTTACTCGGATATTTCCCCATTTCCTTACAACACCAGCATTTATTGGCAATACAAAAATGTCCCTGGCCAGATCCTTTTCTCTCAACCACATAGGCTAGTCTCATGCAAACCCTTCTCTTGCTTTCATACTCATGATCTTTCTTCATGTCTATTTTTAGTTTTCCTGGCTCAAGCTTCTTTGGGCCACTGAAACCCAACCCTCACTCTCTTGCTTTCCCTGAGGCATGCTTGCTGCTGGTAGGAGCCCCCCAGGTCAACATTGCTTCAGAAATCCTTCATTGCTCCTTCCTCAGGAGGAACTTAAGGCTTCAGGATCAAGGCATAGATTTTAAGATGGACATAAATTGGACGAACTTCTGATGGGTTTTCAACTTTGAATTGAATTGGACATTTTCTCTCAGATGACAGAATCACTCCAACTTCCCCTTTATAGTTGCTTCCTTTCCTTGGAGGTAACAGTATTTTGTTTTCTTTAAAAACCTGTTCCTTCCAAAGCTGCCTGCCATGCCGACTGTCATTAGTGCGAGTGTAGCCCCAAAGACAGGGGCTGAACCCAGGTCTCCAGGGCTGGTTCCCTACCCAGCCCAGGGCAAGAGCACTGAGGCCGGGGGTGGAAATGCAAATGGCATCTATTCAGCCATCATCAGCCGTAATTTTCCTATTATCGGAGTGAAAGAGAAGACCTTTGAGCAGCTCCACAAGAAATGTCTAGAAAAGAAGGTTCTTTATCTGGATCCTGAGTTCCCACCGGATGAGACTTCTCTCTTTTATAGCCAGAAGTTCCCCATCCAGTTCGTCTGGAAGAGACCTCCGGTGAGTAGCTTATTGGTTGCTGGTTGGGTTTTTTCCCCTCAGAGAAGACCTCCCACTCAGCACCTCCCAGCAGCCCAGCTATGACATGGGCACTGGGGGAAGAATCTTGGCTTGACCCTGCTGGCTTCTGTCCTCAAGTGTGAAGGGGGAGGAGAGGGAGAAGTCTTAGATATTATCAGATCACTGCAAAATCGGCTTTAAGAAGAAGGGAGCCAGGGCCTGATTCTCTTTCTCTCCCTCTCCCTGTTCATTTCTCTCTGTCTCGGTCTCTCTGTCACTCTGTCTCTCTCTCTCTCCCTTCTTTCTGGAATAATCTTGCTTTGTTTAAATTAGGAATTGGAACGATGGTTTAATTCATCCTATAAAAGTAAATATTCCTTTCCCAGAACAAACCCCAAACAGTCCAGCTCTACTCTTCCTTGCTTCAATCTCTTGCATCTTTATAAGATTCTTCGAATTTGGGGGGCTAAAGTCATGATGTGGTTCCTTAATTTGCTAGTAGCCATGTCATTCTAAAACACCTCACCTCATAAATGAAGAATAAAGGCACAACAAAGAGAAGTATATCCTGTGAGTATGTGCAAGAGTTTGGATTAAAACTCCTTCTCTTTTAGGTAGCTCCTCCAGCCTCTGGGTTTCAGTTACAGTGACCTGCCAGAAGGAAAATAATATGCCCCTGGCTGCCTTCTCTGATCATGCCTGCAGTGGGACTCTTCTTAATTCAAGAAGTATTTATTGAGATTTCCCCATGCCAGACTGGACAGTTGATTGGGGAGATAGCACTGAATAAGAAATACAAAAATCCCTGCTCTCGGGAAGCCTAGAGTCCTGAGAGGAAGAAAGGCATTGAACAGGAGTGATAACTAATTAGCAAAAACTTCCCTGAGCTATGTGATCCTACAGCGAAGAGAGCTAGCCTAGTCCCTTTCTGAAGAAATGTCGTGGCGCTGAAGCCCAGTGCTGTTCCTCAGCTGACTGCTGAGGTTCCAAGTCATGTTTTCATTAATCTGAGATGATATACACAACAACCCCCATCTCGTCCTGTGCGTTCCCCGGGGCTTCTTTCCTCTCCTGAAGTTATACGGTAAGGCCCATGACTGTCCTAAGAGCCCTCAGTTAGGGGAGAAAGCTGTAAAGAACTCCATTCCCTGACTCAGCCACTAACTTGCTGCCAGAGTACTCGGTCATGCCACAGCCCTGCTGAAATGTCTTCATTGATCTCCTGTGTCTTTCGCGGTAAGCCCAAACTCTGCTTTAGCTGATCTATAGGACCTTCTCTAGCTGGACCTTCTCCAGCTGTCCCTTACCTACCTGTCCAGTCCCATCTTTTCCCTCTTTCCCCCACACACTGACACAGCTGTGTTGACTATTCGACTGCTCTATTGTTCCAAGTTTTCTCACACCTCAAGGCCTTTGCCTATGGCATCCATGGTGCCATCTGTCCTTCCTGTTTTTATCTGATTCATTCTTCCTTCAAAATTCTGCTCAGGGGTCATCTCCTAAGTTCCTAACAAAGGGTATTTTTCAATACTGTTGCTTACTAATGCCATTCTTAATGACATTTTTGATAAGTTTTGAGTTTTATTATCTAGACTTGCAAATTATATTTTTAAAAAGGTTTTTAAAGTCGCCCAGTGGCAGAATACTCACCTGCCATGCCGGAGACCCGTGTTCAATTCCCAGTGCCTACCCATGCAAAAACAAAGCAAAAAAAAACAAAACAAAAAATGATTTGAGGTCTAGTATGCTCTAGACAGTTGATGGGTCCTGGGTAACAAAATTTATTCTGTCAGGGTCTGCATGAAATGAGGAGCACCAGACCTGATTGTGCCAAGTTTTTTCCACTACCTCCATCAACAACATAAAAATCCTGAATCACCCATGGGCCAAAATTTCACCCCAGGGAAATTATGTCTCTTGGTTCATTAGCATAAATTAGAGTATGGAATTTGAGAATGAACACTGGAGATGTGATCCAGCCCCTTCACTTTACAGGTGAGGTGACCCAGGTCCAGACAAAGCAAGTGACTTATATGTACAGTCTTCACCAATCCAAGTATTCAGAGACATCGTTTAGTCCCAACTGCTGCTGTGGCAGTCTGCAGAATCACAGACAGGACCCCTTCCTTACTCTCCTTTCTGTCAGGCCACCTTGGCCCAGTAACCCCCCATACCCCCACACCCCTAACCACACATCCACATTCACCAGTGTTCAAACCTACATGTCCTGTCCCTCCCACCCAACAGTCACCACCATTTTCACTTCTGAGCAAAGGGGAGTAAGACAGAGCAGTGTCCCAACACACTGAGAAAAAAATGCCCTGAGCAGTAATCATTCCCTCTGTAACTCTAATATGACTCCCTGCTCTGAATACTGCCATGTCTGCTGAATGAATACACCATGGGCGTCGGTTTTGGTAGAATTGGCTTTAGTCACCTGGAAGCAGTCAGTTATAGTGGTTAAGAGTTTGGGCTCAGAAAAGAGGCTCCTGGTGTTCACATCTCATTTCCACCACTTGTCAGCTGTGTGACCTTGGGGAAGTCGTTACCTCTTAGACCCTCAGTTTCTTCATCCTCCAATGGAGATGAAAACAGAACCTATCTCAGAAGGCTATTGTGACAATTGATCTTCTATTTGAGGTGCTTACCACACTGTGCAGAGCATTTATTAAGAGATCAAAAAAATTAACCATAATGATCATAAGGTATATATGTACTATATGCCCATTATCAGCCAGATGTTTTACTAGGTTTCTTCTCTTTTAGTAAGTCCCCACTACAACCCTGAAAAGCAGAAATGTTCTTCCCCATTTTATGGAAGAGAAAACTGAGGCCCAAAGTAGTAAGCAAAGGGGTCATAATTTAAACCCAGTTTTCCTTCAGTCAAAAGTGATGATGTGTCCACTATGTTGTGGTACCTCCAAGATACCTTGCCTTATAATTTAGTTATCTGCATGGTCCAGGTTGTGTGGGTCTGATCATCTCTAGTAGAACCGAGAACCAAATTTCCAGGACAGCCAGAGACAAGAGTGTGGCTCAATGGCAAAATAAGGGCAAGAATGGCTTGGAAGTAGGGGAAATAGCTGGGAAGTTATTTTCAGAGGTACAAGCCCCGCTACCAGTTTTCTTCAACCAGCTGATCCCAGGGAAACCTGTTCCTCACTCAGGGTAGCAGGGCAAACTTCTATGTTAGAAGGGCCCTCTAGGTTTCCTTCTCAGAAACAGCTGCCTTCCCCTTTGCCAGCCCTGCCAAATTTCCCCTCCACCTCAGAGATCTGGGGCTGTGCACCAAGGTAAATAATGCCTGGGTACACCAACAAACTGGACTCTGGGAGAGAGTATATTGTGTAAGGTATAGAATCATTGAATTATCCTTCAACAATCAAGTGTTATTTATTATAATCATGATGCTCATGATGATAAAGACACATGTTCTTATGCATGTTTATATATATACATACACATCTCCACATACATACACACATGTGTATATATATATATGTCTCTAGCCCTATACATGTATAAATGTATGTAAATGTGTATATATAAATACATACAAATTCTTGGCTTTGCCTCCCACAGGGTTAAAAGTTTCTCAGCTATTTCTCTACACTCTCCTACAATCACCCTCAAAATCAAGGGCAGCCTAAGGATCTTCAAACACTTTTGCCTTTGAAGAGATGAAAAATGAGGGCCAGTTGTAAGGTCTTGTGACGAAATGAACATCTGGTGGCCTCCTTACACTTGATAGCATGAGATCCTTGAATCACGCCGTGGTGACAGGAGCCCACCAGGGAATCCTCCCTTGGAAGGCAACCTCTCCTTCCTTGGTGCCTCTGCTATTTATAGGCCAGGGTCCCTCCACGGGCAAGTTGATTTACATTCTCTTTTAGGTTAAGGTGTGTGGATTCCATCTAGAGGATCATGTTCAGTGCTTATTTGCACCAGTCATCACAGCTCACTAAGGATTTCCAATAGCAGAAAATAGCAACAACAATGTTCCCAAGTCTGCTTTTGTCTTTAGTCCTAGGGATAGTCGCCTTTCTGTAACTCCATCTCATTCCAACCCGAGACTAACCTGGACCCTGGAGAAGGAAAAGTCCATCCTATTTGGGAGGCAAATTAAACGACATTTCAAGTTAAACTTAACAGAGCCTCCTCCATCCACATGGCATCAGTGTCTTTCGGCTGGGGCAGGAGAGATTATTTCCTGTTTGGGCCTCCAGTTCACTTATCTGAGTTGAAGTCAAATCTACATAATTGATATATAGCCACCTCCAACTTAGCTTCCAGCTCTGTCCCTAGGAAAACCCTTCTTCTTCTTCCACTGTCTTCCAAACTCCTGGGGTTGAGACCCTGCACTTTCCCTCCACAACTTTTTGCTCAGTTGTATTTTCCATTGTCTACTGGGAAGTAAGGGAGTGTCCACCCTCCTGCTTATCTCCAAACCCAGTGCCTCGTAATTTGCTGGCAGTGGCTCACCCTCCAGCCATGACTGCTGTGTTTGTCAGGGTTCTCCAGAGAAAAAGAACCAGCAGGAGAAGACAGGAGCTGGCAAGTCTAAATCTCATAAGACATATATGATAAAGGTGATACTAAAATCCTTAAATTTCCCAAGGAAAGCTAGTTGGATGGAAATTCTGGCAAGAGCCAGTTTTGACATTGAGTCCAAATTCCTCTTCTCATCTCTGAAATCCTCAGTTCTGGCTTTTAATACCTCCTTGCGTGAATAAGAAGAATCCCCACATTGCTTAGGGCAATTCCCTTTGTTAATGGTAGATGAAATCAACTGATTAAAGATGTAAATCTTATCTTGAAATAGCCTCATGGTAACCAGCAGTCTAGGGCTTGACCAAGCAAATGGACACCATAACCTAGCCAACTTGAACCATACAATTACCCATCACAGCTACCTAACTTTCTACTTCCCCTCAACTCCTCAAAACTCCACCTTTTCAAGGCCCCACACTTTGCAAATTCAGAGCTGGGTCTTAACTTCATTTATATTTCTCTGGTGTTTGCCTTCCCTCCTGTCTATTATTATTATAGCCCTGTACCCAGCTATTCTTTGCCCTGTTGTTCTAATCTTACTCTTTCTTAGTCCTGCTTTTCTCCACTCCTGAGGCCAGCAATTTCCCTTGGCCAACACCTGGAAATTGGGGAAACTTCTCTCTAAGACAGGCAGCCACTTATACTCCAAACAGGTAACTCAATTCCTTACAGTTCCCATATCCAGAAATCTCTTGAATTTGACTCTTTTTTTTCTTAGTCTATAGTTCGTTTTGTTTTGTTTTTTTAACTTTTTTATTGTATAGTATAACATATATACAAAGCAAAGAAAGAAAAAAGCATAGTTTTCAAAGCACTCTTCAACAAGTAGTTACAGAACAGATCCCAGAGTTTGTAATGGGCTACCATACTATCCTCTCAGATTTTTTCTTCTAGCTGCTCCAGAATATAGGAGGCTAGAAAGCTTAAATATATTTTTTTATCACCACAGTTGATTTTTTTCTTTTTTGTGAAAAATAACATATGTACAAAAAAGCAATACATTTCAAAGCACAGCACCACAATTAGTTGTAGAACAGATTTCAGAGTTTGCCATGGGTTACAATTCCACAATTTTAGGTTTTTACTTCTAGCTGCTCTGCGATAGTAGAGACTAAAAGAAATATCAATTTAATGATTCAGCACTCATATTCATTTGTTAAATCCTATCTTCTCAGTATGACTCTACCATCACCTTTGAACTTTCCATCTCTTTCCTTAGGGGTGTTTGGGCTATGGCAGTTCTAAATTTCTCATATTGGAAGGGTCTGTCACTAATATGGGGTAGGGAAATGGAACTATCTGATGTTCTGGAGAGGCTTCAGATTTCAGGACTTATCTGGGCCAGGGACCATAGGGAGGTTGTAGGTTTCTGGAAAGTTACTCTAGTGCATGGAACCCTTATGGAATCTTATAGATTGCCCTAGGTGTTCTTTAGGATTGGCTGGAATGGTCCTGGTTGGGGATTGGCAGGTTATGATGTTTAACTGAAGCTTGTGTGAGTGACCTCCAGAGTAGCCTCTCGACTCTATTTGAACTCTCTACCACTGATACTTTATTAGTTACACTTCTTTGGTCAGGATGGAATTGTTGATCCCATGGTCCCAGGGCCAGATTCATCCCTGGGAGTCATCTCCCACATTGCCAGGGAGACTTTCACCCCTGGATGTCATGTCCCATGTAGGAGGGAGGGCAATGATTTCATTGACAGAGTTGGGTGTAGAAAGAATGAGGCCACATCTGAGCAACAAAAGAGGTCCTCCAGAAGTAACTCTTGGGCATGCCTATCGGTAGGCTAAGCTTCTCTGCAACCTACATAAGCTTCACAAGAGTAAGCCTCAAGATCAAGGCTGTGGCCTATTGATATGGGTGTCCCTAGAGTTTGACACAGTATCAGGAGATTCCCTGACGGTAAAGTTGAATAGTTCCACATTTTTCTCCCATCCCTCAAGGGACTTGCCAATACTTTTTGATTATCTACTTAATATACTCTAGGATGTATCCAGGCATTACATTAGGCTATATAGGATTAATACCTCTTTCTTAATCTGGGTTCCCTGTATTTCAATTGTTCAAATGAGTTATAAAAATAGGTTGAGTTAGATTATGTGCTACAGAAAATATCATTGCTTCCCTCGCTTCGTTCCTTTTTTGTAGCAGCACAACCTTCTTTCATAAGTATACACCATGTTCACCAATCTCCTTCTCAGTCAGTGCATCCTTCAGCCACCTGCATTCATCAGGGATCATATGTAGTGCCCAAAGTCCATAGTCCATCAACACTCTCAATTTTAGATAATTTCATTGTTCCCAAAAGAAAGAAAACCAAGAAACACACCCTCACCAAATAGGAAATCTAAATCTCCTCTTGACTTTTGTCCCTCCCCCATTATTTACCCCTGCTGTTAGTAGTAGTGCTGAGGTTTGCCTTTTAAACATAGCCCATAGCATGCAATAGCAGTTTTCCCCCTGTACCCTGGACTTAAACACTCTTTGTACATGGATCATACCTTTGAGGTAGTTCTTACAAGAACTTATTTATATTTCTAGTGTTAATCAGTGGGAAAAGTAGGTCTATACAACCCTTTTCAATCTTGTTCATCTTCAATATGGTAATATTACTTATAGACACACTAGAGAACCACCTTCACTTCTATCTATTCCCTTGCATTTGAGTTCAACCTCCTTAGTTAATCGTTCCCCCATCTCTAGCTTCTGTATCTCTAAGTCCCCTATATTCTGTATTTTAAGCCTATGCTTTTATCTTTACCATGGTCATAAAAGTGGAATCATACAGTATTTATCCTTTTGTGTATGGCTTATTTCACTTAGCATTATGCCCTCAAGACTCATCCATCTTGTCATGTACTTCAGGACATCATTTTGTCTTACTGCTGCATAATATTCCTTTATATATATATCACATTTTGTTAATCCACTCATCTGTTGATGGGCATGTGGTTTGTTTCCATCTTCTGGCAATTGTGAATAGCTATTGCTGGGTCATAGTTTCCTAAGGAACCACCAAACAGTCTTCCATAGTGGCTGCACCATTATACATTCCCACCAGCACTGCATAAGTGTCCCAGTTTCTCCACATCTTCTCCAACATTTATAGTTTCCTATTTGCTTGATAGCAGCCATTCTTATAGGTTTAAGGTGGTATCTCATTGTAGTCTAGATCTGCATTTCCCTTAAAACCAATGAAAATGAACATCACTTAATGTGCTTTTGAGACATCTGCATTTGCTTTTCAGAAAAATGCTTATTCATATCTTTAGCCCATCGATTCATGTTTTATTTTAACTTTTGAAAAATTATATATACATTTATATATGACATAAAATTAGCCATTTTAACCATGTTAAGTGTAAAGCTCTTAATTAATTGCAGCCACAATGCAGTCACTTGTTACCATTACCATCATCCATTACCAAAACTCTTCCATCACCCCAGGCAGAAACTACCTGTTAAGCAATAATTCCCCATTTTCTCCTCACCCCAGCCCCTGGTAAGCAATAATCTATTTTCTGTCTTTATGAATTTGTCTATTTGAGATATTTTATATAAGTGAAATCATAGTATTTGCAAAACCCTTACATAAGGTTTTCTTTTTTTTCTTCGATAATTTTTTTATCGAGATAAATCATCTGAAGTGTACAATCAGTGGTTCACAGTATCATCATAAAATTGTGCCTTCATCATTACAATCAATTTTTGTACATTTTGTTACTCCAAAAAACAATAAAAATGAGAATAAAATTAAAAATAAAAAAGAACACCCAAAACATTCCATAATCCCCATATCCCTTATTGTTTTGTTTTGTGTTTTGTTTTGTTTGTCTTTTTTTTTCTTACTCATCTGTCCATACACTGGATAAAGAGAATGTCAGTCACAAGGTTTTCACACTCACATGTTCACACCTTAAAAACTCTAATTATTCAATCATCTTCAAGAATCAAGGCTGCTGGATTGCAGTTCAACAGTTTCAGGGATTTCCCTCTAGCTAATCCAATACACCAAAAACTGAAAAGGGATATCTATATACTGTGTAAGAATAACCTCCTGAATTACCTCTCAACTCTATTTGAAATCTCTTAGCTACTGACGCTTTATTTTGTCTCATTTCTCTCTTCCCCCTTTTGGTCAAGAAGGCTGTCTCAATCCCATAATGCTGGGTCCTGCTTCATCCTGGAAGTTCTGTCCCATGTTGCCAGGGAGATTTAAACTCCTGGGAGTCATGTCCCACATAGTGGGGAGGGCAGTGAATTCATCTGCAGCTTGGCTTAGAAAGAGAGCCCACCTCTGAGCAACAAAAGAGGTTCAAAAGATTTTCAAGGTTCATCCATGTTGTGCATTAGACTCTTTTTAAGGAGAGGGTTTGGGGGGAGTTTCCCAAGCTGTAATTCATCATCAACTGTATTTCACCAAAAGCAAAAGATTTTGATGCTCATACTTTCTTGATCTTAATAGAAAGTCACTACTGCCTCCTGGATGGCTACAATTGAAGGAAACTTTTAATATAAGGTGGATCACAATATCAGAGATGCTGAAATGGCAATGGAAAAAAAAAAGTCTTAGAATGGAAAAATAAGACAAAGAAGACCCCTGTTCCAGTTTGCTAGCTGTTAGAATGTGATATACCAGAAACAGAATGGCTTCTAAAAAGGGGAATTTAAGAGGGAGGAGGGCTGGGGGGCACAAATGAAATCAGAAAGATAGACAATAAAGACTGAGGTGGTATAATCTAGGAATACCTAGAGTATATAATGATAGTGACTAAATGTACAAATTTTAAAAATGTTTTTGCATGAGGAAGAACATAGGAATGTCATTACTGCAGGGTGCTGAAAATATATGGTAATTAATATTTAAAAATTTTAACTTATGTGTGAGACTAAAGCAAAAAATGTTTATTTGGTACAAAATTTATGTTTTGACTTGTGCATTTCCTAATATAACTTATGTAGACAGCTTAATTGAACACCATAAGTACATGGAACCTTGAATAGGACATGAGATTTTGTTGGTTTGTCCAGAGTGATGCCCGATAAATCCCAGAGTGATTTGAACAGTGAATAAAAAAGTATTTGCAAAGTCAAAAAAAGAGGGGGGGAATTTATTAACTTGCAAGTTTACAGTTCTAAGGTCATGAAATTGTCCAAATTAAACCAAGTCTATAGAAATGTCCAATCTAAGGCATCCAGAAAAAGATACATTGGTTCAAGAAGGCTGGTAATTTTCAGGGTTTCTCTCTCAACTGGAAAGGCACATGGTGAACATGGCGACATCTACCAGCTTTCTCTCCAGGCTTCTTGTTTCATGAAGCTCCCTCCGGGGTGCTTTCCTTCTTCATCTCCAAATGTCTCTGGCTATGTGGGCTTTTGCGATTCTCCTGGCTCTGAAGATTTCTCCAAAATGTTTCCCCTTTTAAAGGATTCCAGTAAACTAATCAATACCCACTTGGAATGGGTAAAGTCACATCTCCCTCTAATCAAAGGTTAATACCCACAATTGGGCGAGTCACATCTCTGTGGAGATAATCTGATCAAGTTTTCAGCCTACAGTACCGAATAGGGATTAAGAGAAACAGTTGTCTCCACAAGATGGATCAGAATTAAAACATGGCTTTTCTAGCATACATAATCCTTTCAAACTGACACAACCCCTTTCCGACTTAGCTCCGAGTTTTGCTATCCCCTTCCTACTCTTCCTCTCATACCATTTCTTTCTTCCACACTGCCCGTGAGCATAGAAACAACCACAGCAGCTGCCCATGCTGATCTTTAAGATCTGGTCTCTTCCCAAACTCCTTTCTGTCCAGACAGAACCATCTTCTCCCTTCTCTCTTCTCCCTCTCCGGCAAAGCTGTAATACCAGAAAAAAAAAAGGCTTTGCGTATAGATCGTTAAGTTCCTTTGGTTAGCTCCTATTTAACACTGCAGAGTTATCTTTGATTCTTTACACACTTTTAACTAAAACTGTGCTCACCCTCTGAATCCTTAATCTGGCAGATCTTCTGTTTCTATTTCTTCAAAAGGAAAAATTATGATGGAGTGGAGAAAAGCTTGAGGATTAGAACTCCTGTTAAAAAAGTCCTGGTAATTGCAGAAGAAATAATTTCTCTTTGGGGGTGGATATGATTGTTTTCTAGGGGAAAGAAGAAAATAAATTTGCTGGCTTCCACATGAGGGAGAAAAGCTAGAAAGGAAATGAAAGTTGAGTAAAGGAGGCAAAAGGGCAGAAGGTCCCAGACCCCCGCAGTGTCCCTCCCCATGACCTGACCCCTCAAAGATATCTTCACTGATGAATTTGTGAAATTCCCGAGACAGTAACTTTTTTAGAATAGACAGAGGTTGCTATCTTGACTTCCACAGATAGGACTGAGCCAGCACACCGGGAAATCACTGTGGAAAGCACAGAATGTGAAGAGAGAGAAGCCTGAGGAGCAGACTGCCAGGAACTCTCTGAACTCTGGGTGGGGGTGGGAAACTGAGCAGGCTCTGCTGTCTCAGAGGCTAAGAAGTGGGGTTCACAACCAGTTTACTTCAATTTCCAAAGAGTCATGGTGCCCCCATCTAACACACGAGAAGCAGTCTGTATAAGAGAAGTAGCATGAACCAGCTGACACTCACTTAACCTTTTTCATCCAACTTTCAAGTTCAAGTAATCCCCATCAGGACTTTTAGAAGTTTATTGTACACCTCGGAACCCCAGGCATGTAATATACTAATTGCTACTTCTTGTAGCTCATAGGACTGAAAACTTTGGGAATCACTTCTTTCAGCCATTCCAAGTAGGTTGCTTCCTCTCCTGATGTTAAGGTTTTGAAGGAAAAAGGATGCTACCATCTCCTTCCATAACCAACAGCTCATAACTTTCACAAACTGAAAGTTCATCCTTATTTCTAGCCAGACCTCTTCCAGGCACAATTATAGCATATTATCTCTGTCTCTGACCCAGGAGACAGTGAAAGAGAGTCAGCTGATTTCCTCTAAATAGGAATTCTTCCTATTCTTTAATTGTGTTATCCTTTGTCTAATTGCTTCAGATTAAATAGTCACAAAACTCCTCTCACTTTACTGTTTAGGTACAATTTTTCCACCGGGGGATGTCAGTGTTCTCTCTATCCTTACATACTTCTGCTTGAAACAATACCTTATTAAGAGTGTAATGAGTTGGAAACATCGCGATCTTTTTTAGTCCATTGCTGTCCTCATTCTTTTTGATGTTCCAGTTTCCCATCCTTGGGACAATCTTTGGGCTTGTAGGAGACCCCCTACAAGCTGTTTGTATCATTTGACATGATTCCATTAATCTTTAATGGATTTCTTGTTTTCTTGCACAATAAAATGTCCCAGATCAATTGGGTACATTTCTTGCCCCAGACCTGGAATGAATCATTTCTTCAAGGAACCCTGGGGTACGTTTTAGTCTGAAATGGAATTAAAGACAAGACAGGGAGTGAGATGTAGAGGACAGAAAGTTAACCATCAGTTTCTTAGGACCCAGTGCTTGGCTATCACCGTAGCCCTTTGAAGCTGGAAGCTGTCTTAGCTTAAGCCTTAGCTAAGGCTGCCATAATTAATTTCCTTAAACTGGAACAACAGAAATGAATGCTTTCATGGTCCTGAAGACTAGAAGTTTGAAATCAGTTTCCCTGGGTCAAAATCAAGATGTCAGCATGGCCGTGTCCCTCTGAAGACTAGAGGTGAATCATTTCTTACTTCCTCCAGCTTCTGTGGTCTCAGGTTCCTTGGCTTGTGGCGACATAACTCCAACTTCTGTCTCTGTCTTCATATGACTATCTTCCCTCTGTGTCTGTGTCTCTGTATTCAAATTCCCCTCCTCTTATAAGGGCAGCAGCCATATTGGATCAAGGGCCCACCCTAACTAGAATGACCTCATCTTAACTAATTACATCTCCAAAAGATCCTATTTCCACATGTGGTCATACCAGGGATTAGGAATTGAAAATATCTTTTTGGGGGGACACAATTCAACCCACAACAGAAAGTTTCTGCCAATCTGTGGTGACAGCAGAGGACTTTTTAACCTTACAACCTCCTCCATATGTCCCAACATCTCTATAATTAACACTCTACCACGGTTCCTCTCCAGCCAGAAGTCATTTGACCCATGTTACTCAATTCTGAAAAGAAGAAATCCTACGTCGGTACAAAATAAAAGTGATTCCATGCAAGTATAAGAGATAAGTGGGAAGGAGCTGAGCTACAGAAAAACCTGGGCTGTGTGCAAGACCCCCTCTGCTCCCAGGGGCCTATGGCCCAGGTGCTGTGGAGCTTCTCCCAGGGACATGATTTATCTGTCCAATGAATCTGGTTTGGTAGGAGGTCTGCTTGGGCCCTGTTTTAAGTCACCTTCAGTTAGACAGTTTAGAGAGAAGTGGGGTCATCAGGCTAACCACAAACAGGAAGAACTGGGGCATTGTGAAAATGGTTAAGATAGCTGGATTTAGAACCAAACAGAATCAAGTTTGAACAATGGCTCAGCCACCAGCAAGTCACTTTGACTTTCTAAGTTTTCTTTTCTCTTCTCAATAATGGGAATAATGACATTTTCATCATATAGTGTTCTGAGAAAGCATCCATAAATCCCGGCTCTAGAAGGCATTCAAGGTGAGGTCAAAATCAGCAAAGAGCAGGAGCATAACAGAGTGATGACAAGAACAGGATTTGAGGTCAGATAAACTTATTCAAATCTTCCTCCACTTAACAGTGTGACCTTAGGCCAATTACTGACTATTCTTGGGTCTCAGTTTCCTCATCTGTGAAAAGAAAATGGAAATTCTGCCTTTCAGAGAGTTGTTACAGGGATTACATGAGACACTACATATGACATGCATAGCATAGTGAGTCACTAAATAGTGATGAAGATAATTGAAAGGCAAATTGGTACCCAAAAGAGACCCAACTAAGAACCAGCCTCTCTCGATACAACAAATGATCATGATTATGCCACACTGGGGCAGGGCACAAGGGGCATAGATTTTGGTCAAAGTGACAATTTTCTAAATAACTTTTGTGATTGCCTCCCATCATATTCCACAAAATAGCAGCTTCTTCTAAGGATTTTATGGGAACAGAATTCCAGACATTATGGTGAACAGAATTATAATGTTTAAAACAGGAATGCATGAAGAAATGCAGTTCTTCTTAATGAATAAGGTTGAGCATCTTTCCATGCATTTATATATTTCTTGATCATTTGTTATTTCATTTCTTGTGAATGCCTGTTAATCTTTTGCCTTTTTTCCTGAGTTGTTAGTCTTTTTCACGTGATTTATAGGCATTCTTTATATATTTTGGATACTTATCTTTTCTTGGTTATATGTGTTGCACTTAGTGACTTGACTTTTAACTCTCTTAAGGGTGTCTTTCTTTGTTTTTGTTTTGTTTTACTTTAAAAGCTCTTAAATTTAAAAGTTCTTTTTTAAAAATTCTTAATTATTAGTTTTCCCCTTTATGGTTAGTGCTTTTGATGTTCTGTTTAAGAAAGCTCTTCCTAACCCACAGTCATTCTTTATTATCATTTAGAAGCTTTATTTTTCTGCCTACATATTTGGATCTATAGTTCATCAGAAATTATTTTTGCGCATGATATAAGGTAAGGGTAACTGTTTTTTTCCTCTCATATGGATAGATACTCAAAATGATCCTTGTACAATTTATTTAAAAGACCATCCTTTCTCCACTCTTCCGCAATACCACTTTTTTTTAATTTATTTATTTATTAATTAAAAAAGAATTTAACCTCATACGAACAAAAACATTAACATATGAGCATTCCGTTCTACATATATAATCAGTAATTCACAATATCATCACATACTTGCATATTCATCATTTCTTAGAACATTTGCATCAATTCAGAAAAAGAAATAAAAAGGCAACTGAGAAAGAAATAAAATGAAAACAGAAAAAAAAGATTATACATACCATACCCCTTACCCCTCGCTTCATTTATCACTAGCATTTCAAACTAAATTTATTTTAACATTTGTTCCCCCTATTATTTATTTTTATTCCATATGTTCTTCTTGTCTGTTGACAAGGTAGATAAAAGGAGCATCAGACACAAGGTTTTCACAATCACAGAGTCACATTGTGAAAGCTATATCATTATACAATCATCATCAAAAAACATGGCTACTGGAACACAGCTCTACATTTTCAGGCAGTTCCCTTCAGCCTCTCCATTACATCTTTTTTTTTTTTTTTATTAATTAAAAAAAATTAACTAACACAACTTTAGAAATCAATCCGTTCTACATATGCAATCAGTAATTCTTAATATCATCACATAGGTGTATGGTCATCATTTCTCAGTACATATGCATCGATTTAGAGAAAGAAATAGCACGACAACAGAAAAAGAAATAAAGTGATAACACAGAGAAAACACAAATAAAAATAAAAAGTACAAAAATATATAAGAGAAAGAAAAAAAAAACTATAGATCAGATGCAGCTTCATTCAGCGTTCCAACATAATTACATTACAGTTAGGCAGTATTGTGCTGACCATTTTTTTTTTTTTTTTTTTTTTAGACATCATACCATTCTACATATGCAATCAGTAATTCTTAACATCATCACATAGATGCATGATCATCGTTTCTTAGTACATTTGCCTCGGTTTAGAAAAACTAGCAGTATAACAGAAAAAAGTATAGAATGTTAATATAGAGAAAAAAAAATAAAAGTAATAATAATAAGAACAAAACAAACAAAACAAAACAAAACAAGAACCTATTGCTCGGATGCAGCTTCGTTCAGTATTTTAACATGATTACTTTACAATTAGGTATTATTGTGCTGTCCATTTTTGAGTTTTTGTATCTAATCCTATTGCACAGTCTGTATTCCATCAGCTCCAATTACCCATTATCTTACCCTGTTTCTAACTCCTGCTGAACTCTGTTACCAATGACATATTCCAAGTTTATTCTCGAGTGTCCATTCACATCATTGGGACCATACAGTATTTGTCTTTTAGTTTTTGGCTAGACTCACTCAGCATAATGTTCTCTAGGTCCATCCATGTTATTACATGCTTCATAAGTTTATCCTGCCTTAAAGCTGCATAATATTCCATCGTATGTATATACCACAGTTTGTTTAGCCACTCGTCTTTTGATGGACATTTTGGCTGTTTCCATCTCTTTGCAATTGTAAATAATGCCGCTATAAACATTGGTGTGCAAATGTCTGTTTGAGTTTTTGCCCTTAATTCCTTTGAGTAGATTCCCAGCAATGGTATTGCTGGGTCGTATGGCAATTCTATATTCAGCTTTTTGAGGAACCGCCAAACTGCCTTCCACAGTGGTTGCACCATTTGGCATTCCCACCAACAGTGGATAAGTGTGCCTCTTTCACCGCATCCTCTCCAGCACTTGTCATTTTCTGTTTTGTTGATAATGGCCATTCTGGTGGGTGTGAGATGATATCTCATTGTGGTTTTGATTTGCATTTCTCTAATGGCCAGGGACATTGAGCATCTCTTCATGTGTCTTTTGGCCATTTGTATTTCCTCCTCTGAGAGGTGTCTGTTCAAGTCTTTTTCCCATTTTGTAATTGGGTTGGCTATCTTTTTGTTGTCGAGTTGAACAATCTCATTATAAATTCTGGATACTAGACCTTTATCTGATATGTCGTTTCCAAATATTGATTCCCATTGTGTAGGCTGTCTTTCTACTTTCTTGATGAAGTTCTTTGATGCACAAAAGTGTTTAATTTTGAGGAGTTCCCATTTATTTATTTCCTTCTTCAGTGCTCTTGCTTTAGGTGTAAGGTCCATAAAACCGCCTCCAATTGTAAGATTCATAAGATATCTCCCGACATTTTCCTCTAACTGTTCTATGGTCTTAGACCTAATGTTTAGATCTTTGATCCATTTTGAGTTAACTTTTGTGTAGGGTGTGAGATATGGGTCTTCTTTCATTCTTTTGCATATGGATATCCAGTTCTCTAGGCACCATTTATTGAAGAGACTGTTCTGTCCCAGGTGAGTTGGCTTGACTGCCTTATCAAAGATCAAATGTCCATAGATGAGAGGGTCTATATCTGAGCACTCTATTCGATTCCATTGGTCGATATATCTATCTTTATGCCAATACCATGCTGTTTTGACCACTGTGGCTTCATAATATGCCTTAAAGTCAGGCAGTGCAAGACCTCCAGCTTCGTTTTTTTTTCCTCAAGATGTTTTTAGCAATTCGGGGCACATTGCCCTTCCAGATAAATTTGCTTATTGGTTTTTCTATTTCTGAAAAATACGTTGTTGGGATTTTGATTGGTATTGCATTGAATCTGTAAATCAATTTAGGTAGGATTGACATCTTAACTATATTTAGTCTTCCAATCCATGAACACGGTATGCCCTTCCATCTGTTTAGGTCTTCTGTGATTTCTTTTAGCAGTTTTTTGTAGTTTTCTTTATATAGGTTTTTTGTCTCTTTAGTTAAATTTATTCCTAGGTATTTTATTCTTTTAGTTGCAATTGTAAATGGGATTCGTTTCTTGATTTCCCCCTCCGCTTGTTCATTGCTAGTGTATAGAAATGCTACAGATTTTTGAATGTTGATCTTGTAACCTGCTACTTTGCTGTACTCATTTATTAGCTCTAGTAGTTTTGTTGTGGATTTTTCCGGGTTTTCGACGTATATTATCATATCATCTGCAAACAGTGATAGTTTTACTTCTTCCTTTCCAATTTTGATGCCTTGTATTTCTTTTTCTTGTCTAATTGCTCTGGCTAGAACCTCCAACACAATGTTGAATAATAGTGGTGATAGTGGACATCCTTGTCTTGTTCCTGATCTTAGGGGGAAAGTTTTCAATTTTTCCCCATTAAGGATGATATTAGCTGTGGGTTTTTCATATATTCCCTCTATCATTTTAAGGAAGTTCCCTTGTATTCCTATCCTTTGAAGTGTTTTCAACAGGAAAGGATGTTGAATCTTGTCAAATGCCTTCTCTGCATCCATTGAGATGATCATGTGATTTTTCTGCTTTGATTTGTTGATATGGTGTATTACATTAATTGATTTTCTTATGTTGAACCATCCTTGCATACCTGGGATGAATCCTACTTGGTCATGATGAATAATTCTTTTAATGTGTTGTTGGATACGATTTGCTAGAATTTTATTGAGGATTTTTGCATCTATATTCATTAGAGAGATCGGCCTGTAGTTTTTTTTTTCTTGTAATATCTTTGCCTGGTTTTGGTATGAGGGTAATGTTGGCGTCATAGAATGAATTAGATAGTTTTCCCTCCACTTCGATTTTTTTGAAGAGTTTGAGGAGAGTTGGTACTAATTCTTTCTGGAATGTTTGATAGAATTCACATGTGAAGCCGTCTGGTCCTGGACTTTTCTTTTTAGGAAGCTTTTGAATGACTGATTCAATTTCTTTACTTGTGATTGGTTTGTTGAGGTCATCTATGTCTTCTTGAGTCAAAGTTGGTTGTTCATGTCTTTCCAGGAACCCGTCTATTCCCTCTAAATTGTTGTATTTATTAGCGTAAAGTTGTTCATAGTATTCTGTTATTACCTCCTTTATTTCTGTGAGGTCAGTAGTTATGTCTCCTCTTCCATTTCTGATCTTATTTATTTGCATCCTCTCTCTTCTTCTTTTTGTCAATCTTGCTAAGGGCCCATCAATCTTATTGATTTTCTCATAGAACCAACTTCTGGCCTTATTGATTTTCTCTATTGTTTTCATGTTTTCAATTTCATTTATTTGTGCTCTAATCTTTGTTATTTCTTTCCTTTTGCTTGCTTTGGGGTTAGCTTGCTGTTCTTTCTCCAGTTCTTCCAAATGGATAGTTAATTCCTGAATTTTTGCCTTTTCTTCTTTTCTGATATAGGCATTTAGAGCAATAAATTTCCCTCTTAGCACTGCCTTTGCTGCGTCCCATAAGTTTTGATATGTTGTGTTTTCATTTTCATTCGCCTCGAGGTATTTGCTAATTTCTCTAGCAATTTCTTCTTTGACCCAGTCGTTGTTTAGGAGTGTGTTGTTGAGCCTCCACGTATTTGTGAATTTTCTGGCACTCTGCCTATTATTGATTTCCAACATCATTCCTTTATGGTCCGAGAAAGTGTTGTGTAAGATTTCAATCTTTTTAAATTTGTTAAGACTTGCTTTGTGACCCAGCGTATGGTATCTTTGAGAATGATCCATGAGCACTTGAGAAAAAGGTGTATCCTGCTGTTGTGGGATGTAATGTCCTATAAATGTCTATTAAGTCTAGTTCATTTATAGTAATATTCAGATTCTCTATTTCTTTGTTGATCCTCTGTCTAGATGTTCTGTCCATTGATGAGAGTGGTGAGTTGAAGTCTCCAACTATTATGGTATATGAGTCTATTTCCCTTTTCAGTGTTTGCAGTATATTCCTCACGTATTTTGGGGCATTCTGATTCGGTGCGTAAATATTTATGATTGTTATGTCTTCTTGTTTAATTGTTCCTTTTATTAATATATAGTGTCCTTCTTTGTCTCTTTTAACTGTTTTACATTTGAAGTCTAATTTGTTGGATATTAGTATAGCCACTCCTGCTCTTTTCTGGTTGTTATTTGCATGAAATATCTTTTCCCAACCTTTCACTTTCAACCTATGTTTATCTTTGGGTCTAAGATGTGTTTCCTGTAGACAGCATATAGAAGGATCCTGTTTTTTAATCCATTCTGCCAATCTATGTCTTTTGATTGGGGAATTCAGTCCATTGACATTTAGTGTTATTACTGTTTGGATAATATTTTCCTCTAACATTTTGCCTTTTGTATTATATATATCATATCTGATTTTCCTTCTTTCTACACTCTTTTCCATATCTCTCTCTTCTGTCTTTTTGTATCTGACTCTAGTGCTCCCTTTAGTATTTCTTGCAGAGCTGGTCTCTTGGTCACAAATTCTTTCAGTGACTTTTTGTCTGAGAATGTTTTAATTTCTCCCTCATTTTTGAAGGATAATTTTGCTGGATATAGGAGTCTTGGTTGGCAGTTTTTCTCTTTTAGTATTTTAAATATATCATCCCACTGTCTTTTAGCTTCCATGGTTTCTGCTGAGAAATCTACACAAAGTCTTATTGGGTTTCCCTTGTATGTAATGGATTGTTTTTCTCTTGCTGCTTTCAAGATCTTCTCTTTCTCTTTGACCTCTGACATTCTAACTAGTAAGTGTCTTGGAGAACGCCTATTTGGGACTAATCTCTTTGGGGTGCGCTGCACTTCTTGGATCTGTAATTTTAGGTCTTTCATAAGAGTTGGGAAATTTTCAGTGATAATTTCTTCCATTAGTTTTTCTCCTCCTTTTCCCTTCTCTTCTCCTTCTGGGACACCCACAACACGTATATTTGTGCGGTTCATATTGTCCTTGAGTTCCCTGATACCCTGTTCAAATTTTTCCATTCTTTTCCCTATAGTTTCTGTTTCTTTTTGGAATTCAGATGTTCCATCCTCCAATTCACTAATTCTATCTTCTGTCTCTTTAAATCTATCATTGTAGCTATCCATTATTTTTTCTATGTTTGCTACTTTATCCTTCACTTCCATAAGTTCTGCGATTTGTTTTTTCAGTTTTTCTATTTCTTCTTTATGTTCAGCCCATGTCCTCTTCATGTCCTCCCTCAATTTATCGATTTCATTTTTGAAGAGGTTTTCCATTTCTGTTTGTATATTCAGCATTAGTTGTCTCAGCTCTTGTGTCTCATTTGAGCTATTGGTTTGTTCCTTTGACTGAGCCATATTCTCAATCTTTTGAGCGTGGACAGTTATCTTCTGCTGCTGGTGTCTGGGCATTTATTCAGATTTCTCTTGGTGTTGGACCCAGCAAGGTTGTAATATTTTTCTGTGAAATCTCTGGGATCTGTTTTTCTTATCTTGCCCAGTATGTGGCACACGTGGCACACGTTTGTCTGAAGTGTTTGGAATGGGTCTCCCCCAGTCACCGATCTCCGTGGCCTGGGGATTTCGGATCTAATTCTCTCCATTGGTTCAGGGGCCGCGCGTGGTGGGGGCGTCAGCTGCCGCGGCTTGAGGGGACCCTGTGGCTGGTTGCGGGCCGCAGCGGTCCTGGGGGATTCCCCACCGGACCAGGAAGCCTCCCGTGGGGGGGGGCTACCACGGCTTGGATAGCCCTCCTATCCGAGACTCGTATCCGCGGACTCGAAGCAGAGACTCGAAGCCGCCCGCAAAAGAGGGGTGCTGCCTGCCTCAGCTTGGGAAACTTGCTTCTCCAATACTCTCAGCCGGCCCGGAAAGGAGGGAGGGAGTAGCTCGGACCACCGCAGCTGCCGCTGATCGGGAAATCACGCGCCACTCGGGGGTCTCACCGCAGCCGAGTCTCGCAGTCAGTCTATCCAGCCCAGACTTTGGATAGCCCTCTGATCTGAGATTCGTAGCCGCGGACTCAAAGCCGAGACTCGAAGCCGCCCGCAGAAGAAGGGCGCCGCCTGCCTCGGCTTGGGAAACTTGCTTCTCCGATACTCTCAGCCGGCCCGGGAAGGAGGGAGGGATTAGCTTGGACCGCCGCAGCTGCGGCTGCTCGGCAAATCACGCGCTGCTCGGGGGTCTCGCCGCAGCCAAGAGTCGCAGTCAGACTTGCCAGCCCAGACTTTGGATAGCCCTCTGATCCGAGACTCGTAGCTGCGGACTCGAAGCCGAGACTCGAAGCCGCCCGCAAAAGTGTGGCGCCGGCTGCCTTGGCTGGGAAGCTTGTCTCTCCGAGTCTCTCAGCCAGCCCGGGAAGGAGGGAGGGATTAGCTCAGACCGCCGCAGCTGCGGCTGCTTGGGGGTCTCGCCGCAGCCAAGTCTCGCAGTCAGACTTGCCAGCCCAGACTTTGGATAGCCCTCTGATGTGAGACTCGTAGTCGCGGACTCGAAGCTGAGACTCGAAGCCGCCCGCAAAAGTGTGGCGCCGGCCGCCTTGGCTGGGAAGCTTTGTCTCTCCGCGTCCCTCAGCCAGCCCGGGAAGGAGGGAGGGATTAGCTCGGACCGCCGCAGCTGCGGCTGCTCGGAAAATTGCCCGCCGCTCGGGGATCTCACTCACCGCAGCCGAGTTTCGCAGTCAGACTAACCAGCCCAGACTGGGTTACGCTGTGTGTCCATTCCCTGCTGTAGCCCCGGGAGCTGTTCTGTACTGTTTCTGTTCACCTATTAGTTGATTTGGAGTCGGAGGAACTAAGACGCATGTACCTTACTAAGACGCCATCTTCCGCAATACCACTTTTGAAATAAATATCTGTCTGTTTTCTGCACTCTGTATTCTGTTGCATTGGCTTCTTTGTCTCTCCTTGTGCCCGTACCACACCTTGTACCAATAAGATTTTTTTTCTAATTTTTTATACATTTCTTATTCCCCCAAGGGGGTGCACCATTCCAGGAAGTACTGCAATACCAGGTAGATGTGTGCAGTGGACGGAGCAAGCTCTTATTCCATCTCCCAGCTCCAAAAATCCATTTAATATATTGTCCTCGGATAGGGGACATATCCGATATTAAACTGATAAGAACAGATATTACACTTGATCTTAACCAAAAGGCTGAGAAGCAATTACCAATAAGTTTTTACATCCAGTAGAACAAGTCCTCCTACTTTGGTTTTCTTCTTTCAATATTGTCCTAGTTATATCTGGCTCTTTGCCTTTCTGTATATATTTTAGAAACAGGATATTTGAGTTTCACAACAAAATCCTATCAGGATTTATATCAATATGGAATAAATGCACATCTTAATATTGATAATTTTGAGTCTTCCTATCTATGAAGAAGATATGTCTTTCCACTTAAATAAACCTGGTGTGTTTCAATCAAGTTTCATAATTTTCTACATAAGGTCTTGAACATCTTTTGTCAGATCTTTTGTTGTTGTTACTTTTGCAAATAGCATCTTTCTTAAAATTGTACTCTCCATTTCTCAGATAAAAACATACATTTGACTTTCTAAACTTTTAGTAATTCTAATAATGAAGTTGTAGATTCCAAGGTCTTTGCCTGTAGATTCTATTTCTATATAGATAGAGTATTTGCCAAAAAAAAAAAAAAAATGGCAGGGTTGCCAAGTACATTATGCACAACTGTATACACTAGCTAAAGGAGGTAACAGGCATCCTTGTTCCCACTCTCAAAGGAAATATTCTTAATGTTTCACTGTTGAATGGATTTGCTATAGATTTATTTATATATACCATTTACCACATTAAGAAAATTCCCCTCTTATTCTTGCTTTGCCAAAAGTTTCTTAAAACAGAAGTATTGTTGAACTTTATCAAATACTTTTCCTGCATCTCTTGAGAAAATTATGATTTTTCTCCTTTAAACTGTTAATTTATAAAATTAATTCATAGAATTTTCCAATGTTGACTCCTTGTATTCATAGAATAAACCAAATTTAGACAGTATGTATTATCTGTTTTACATACCACTGGATTTTTTAAACTTTTTTTAATTGTGAAATAGAACATATATACAATAAATTTCCATATAGCAATAAATTTCCAAGTACATTTTTTAAATTTTTTTATTTTTTATTAAATAAAAAAAAATTACAAGAAACACAAACATTCCCAACACATACACTCAGCAATTCACAATATCATCACATAGTTGCATATTCATCATCCTGATCATTTCCCAGAACAATAGCATCAATTCAGAAAAAGAAATAAAAGGACAACAGAAAAATAAAACAAACAGAAAAAAAAAAGTTTTACATACCATACTCCTTACCCCTCCCTTTCACTGATCACTAGCATTTCAAACTAAATTTTTTTTTTAATTTTTTATCAATTAAAAAAAATTATAAGAAACACAAACATTCCCAACACATACACTCAGCAATTCACAATATCATCACATAGTTGCATATTCATGAGAATGATCATTTCCCAGAACATTAGCATCAATTCAGAAAAAGAAAAAGACAACAGAAAAACAAACAGAAAAAAAAATTTACATACCATACCCCTTACCCCTCCCTTTCATTGATCACTAGCATTTCAAACTAAATTTATTTTAACATTTGTTCCCCCTATTATTTATTTTTATTCCATATGTTCTACTCGTCTGTTGACAAGGTAGATAAAAGGAGCATCAGACAAGGTTTTCACAATCACACAGTCACATTGTGAAAGCTATATCATTATACAATCATCATCAAAAAACATGGCTACTGGAACACAGCTCTACATTTTCAGGCAGTTCCCTCTAGCCTCTCCATTACATCTTGGTTAACAAGGTGATATCTACTTAATGCGTAAGAATAACCTCCAGGATAACCTCTCGACTCTGTTTGGAATCTCAGCCGTTGACACTTTGTCTCATTTCACTCTTCCCCCTTTTGGTCGAGAAGGTCTTCTCAATCCCTTGATGCTGGATCTCAGCTTATTCTGGGATTTCTGTCCCATGTTGCCAGGAAGGTCCACACCCCTGGGGAGTCATGTCCCACGTAGACAGGGGGAGGGTGGTGAGTTTGCTTTCAAACTAAATTTATTTTAAAATTTGTTCCCCCTATTATTTATTTTTATTCCATACTTTCTACTCATCTGCTGACAAGGTAGATGAAAGGAACAATTTAAGACACAAGGTTTAAACATTGGTGTGTAAATGTCCATTTGTGTCCTTGCCCTCATGTCCTTTGAGTAGAGACAGCATATAGATGGGTCCTGTTTTTTAATCCCTTCCGCCAGACTATGTCTTTTGATTGGAGAGTTTAATCCATTAACATTCAGTGTTATTACTGCATGGGTAGTACTTTCTTCTACTATTTTGCCTTCTGGATTTTATATGTCATATCTAATTTTCCTTCTTTTTACCTTTACTCATAGTCTTCTTTTCTACACTCTTCTCCACACCTCTCTCTTCTGTCTTTTTATCTGTCTCTAGTGCTCCCTTTAGTATTTCTTGAAGAGCTGGTCTCTTGGTCACAAATTCTCTCAGTCCAAGTACATTTTAACAAGTAGTTATAGAACAGATTTTAAAGTTTAGTATGGGTTGCAGTTCCACAAGTTTTCATTTTTTCCTCTAGCTGCTCTGAATATCGACAAAAATATCAATATAATGATTCAGCAGTCATACTCATTTGTTAAATCTTATCTTCTTTGTTATACGCCTCCTCCTCTTTAAATAACATAGATACATATAAGCAATAAATTTCTAAGTACATTGCAACAATTAGTTGTAGAACAGATTTCAGAGTTTGGTATGGGTTACAATTCTACACTTTTAGGTTTTTATTTCTAGCTGCTGTATGGTACTGGAGGCTAAAAGAAATATCAATATAATGATTGAGCACTCATATTCATTTGTTAACACTCCCTTCTCTGTATAATTCCACCATCACCTTTGATCTTTCCATCCCACTCTTTTGAGGTATTTGGGCTATGCCCATTCTAACTTTTTCATGTTGGAAGGGGCTGTTGATAATATGGGATAGGAGGATGGAACTAGCTGATGTTCTGGAGAGGCTGGGCCCTTTGCATTTCATGATTTATCTGGTCCGGGAACCTAACTGGAGGTTGTAGGTTTCTGGAAAGTTATCTTAGTGCATGGAACCTTTGTAGAATCTCATATAAGGCCCTAGGAATTCTTCAGGATTGGCAGGAATGTTCTTGGTTGGGGTTTGGCAAGTTTTGATCAGTAGCGATGTCTAACTGAAGCTTGCGTAAGAGTGACCTCCAGAGTAGCCTGTCAACTCTATTTGAAATCTCTCAGCCACTGATACTTTATTAGTTACACTTCCTTTCCTCCTTTTTGTCAGGATGGCATTGTTGCTCCCACGGTGCCAGGGCCAGGCACATCCCTGGGAGTCATCTCATACGCTGCCAGAGTGTCATGTCCCATGTAAGGGAAAGGGCAATGGTTTCACTTACAGAGTTGGGTTTAGGGAAAGAGAGGTCACATCTAAGCAACAAAAGAGGTCCTATAGAAATAACTCTTAGGCATACCTATAGGTAAGCTAAGCTTCTTCACTACCTACATAAGCTTCACAAGAGCAAGCCTCAAGATCTAGGGCTTGGCCTATTGCCTTGGGTATCCCTAATGTTTGGCACAATATCCAGGACACCACTGGATTTTGATTTGTTAATCTTCCCCCAGCTTCTGGTAACCACTAGTCTACTTTCTGTCTCTATGGACTTCTTATTTCTAGATATTTCATATAAGTAAATCATATAATGTTCTTAAGTGCCTTATTTCACTCAGCATAATGTTTCCAAAGTTCATCCATGTTGTAGCTTGCATAAGAACATCATTCCTTCTTACAGCTGAAAAATATTCCATTGTATGTGTACCACATTTTGTTTATCCATTCATCTGTTGATGGACACTTGTGTTGTTTCTACCTGTTAGCTATTGTGAATAATGCTGCTATGAACTTTGGTGTACAACTATCTGTTCAAATTCTTGCTTTCAATTCTTTGTGGTATATACCTAGAAGTGAGATTGTTGGGTCATACGGTAATTCTATACTTCACTTTATGAGGAACCACCAAACTGTTTTCCACAGCTGCTGCACCATTTTACATTCCCACCAACAATGCACCACCAGTGCACAAGGATTTCAATTTTTCTGCCTCTCTAACAACTAACCATCCTCAGGGGTGTGAAGTTGTATCTCATTGTGATTTTTATTTGCATTCCCCTAATGAATAATGATGTTGAGTCTCTTTTCATGGGCTATTGGCCATTTGTATATCCTCTTTGGAAAAATGTCTGTTCAAGTCCTTTGTCTATTTTTTAATTGGGTTGTTTGTCTTTTTGTTGCTGAATCGTAAGAGCTCTTTATACATTATGGATAATAAGTCCTTATCAGGTGTATGATTTGCAACTAGTTTTTCCCATTCTGTAGATGGTCTTCTCACCTTCTTGATAATGTCACTTGATGCATAAAATTTTTAAATTTTGACAAAATCAAATTTATCTATTGTTTCTTTTGTTGCATTTGCTTTTGGTGTTAAACTTAAGAAACCATTGTCAAATCCAAGGTCATGAAGATTTGTTGTTATGTTTTCTTCTAAGGATTTTAACCTGTTTAGAGTTAATTTTTGTATATGGGGTGAAGTAGGAACCCAACTTTTCCATGTGGATATCTAGTTTTCCCAGGCTAATCTTTTATGTAGGTTTTTTCATCTTTACTCATTAGTGAGATTGACCTACTAGTTCCCTTTCTTGCATGCACTGCCCCATTTTTATATCGAGGTTATACTCACATCATAAAATGAATGGAGAATATTACATACTATATCCTGTGAAAAAGATTGTGTAAGATGGAAACTAAATGTTCCTTAAAATATCTGGTAGAATTTTCCCAGTGTTTTCTTTATGGAAAGATTTGTATCTACTGATAAATGTACTGATACAATTTCTTTAATGGCCATGGGGTAATTTAGAAATTGTTTTTCTTCTTGAATCAGTGGAAATATTTGTTTTTCTAGGAATTTATAGAGACTCTTTATCTCTTAATTTTTTTTGTTTTTACTTTAAAGTCACTTTTGTTGAATATTTTTATAGGTACACAAGCTTTGGGGGCAAGTTCTTGCCTAATATATAATTTTCCATTCCTTTTTTCAACATTTCAGTGTCCTAATGGCTTGCATGTATTTCTTTGAAATTGTTTGCCACTTTGTATTTAATCTAATCTGAAAATCGTTTTCTTTTAAATGGGAATTGCAGTCCATTTATATTAGTTATGATCCTTGATATATTTTGGATTTATTTCTATCATCTTAACTGTGTTCTGTTTGTAATGCTTTTTCAATGTTCCTTTTTACTTCTTTCTATCAGCTTCTTTTAAAGTGATTAAAAATATTTTCTCTCATTCTTTTTTTTTTTCTTCCTACCAGTTTGAATGTTATAGAGTATTCCTCTTTTTCCAATGGTTGCCCTAACAAGGTTAACAAATTCTGAAGTTAATTAACAGCTTTACTTTTCTCTTAACCAGTACAAGGACCATAAGCATTTTAAGTTCATGAATTCCTCTCCTAACTAATATGCCTTTGTCCTTCAGAATTTTAGGGAAAAAATGTTTTTTTAGCCTTAAAAGTTAAAAAATATTATAATCTTTAATCAAGCCAATATTTGCTTAGGTTTACCTACATATTTACCACTTTCTGTGCTCACTGTTCCTTTTTGCACCTTAGGCCTTTCCTTCTACTTTTTCAGATATACATTGTTTAGAAATTTCTCTGGTAAGGCTCTATTTTGTAGCAATTATGATCAATTTTTATTTGTATGAAATTTGCTCTCACAGTTGAAAGTTTCTTGGGTAATCAATCTTAAGTAGACTCTCATTACTGTCTTGACTTTTCATTGTTGATGCTGAGAAATCAGCAGTCATTCTAATTGGTGACCATTAACAAGCCATCTGCCTTCTCTGTCTGACTATTTTTCAGATCATCTCCTTGACTGTGATATTCTTCAATATCACTACATTGTGACTACAGGTATATTAATTTATATCTTTTCTGCTTAGGATTTACTGGAATTCCAGAATCTGAGGATTGGAGTCATTGTTCAGTAATAGAAAAATCTCTTAGAAAATTGCTGCTCTCCATACTTTCTATTATTTCCTTCTGGAACCCCAATTAGATGTATACTGAACTTTCCTCACTCCATATCTCTTAGATTCTTTTTTTAAATTTCTCTATCTCTTTGATTCTGTGGGTAGCATTCTAGGTAAAGTCTTCTGATTTCCCTCCAGTTCATTAATTCTCACTTTATCAATACTTTATCCATCTATTGGTTATTAAATTTCAGTGTGTCAATCTGAATTGGATTCCAGTTGCCAAAAAAGGCAGCTATAAAAGACATTTGGGGAACAACTGAAGAAATCTGCATATGACTTTAGATTTTGGCTGATATTAGAGAATAATACACTTTCTTAGTGATAGCAGTATTATGGTTAGTAGGAGAATTGTTCTGCCCTAAAGAGATGCCTACTGAAGGATTTTGGTGTGAAGTGTCATAATAACAGCAACATTTCTTCAAATAGTCCAGCAGAACAATAAAACCTACATATCCATATAGAGGGAGGTGAAGCAATTATGGCAAAATGCTAATATTGTTGAATCGAGATGTGGCCTACACGGATGGTCACTGTACTTTCTTTGACTTCTCTGGATTCATAACAAAACATGTTAAAACTACAATAGCTGAAATTTACTATTCAATAATAAAGCTAGAATATAAAATCAATGAAAATCTCTTAGAAGGAAGAACTAACGAAAATAGGAAAAGAGAAGAAAATTAGAAGTTGAACACACAACTTATAGAAGTTCTACAAAAAAAAATAAAATAATTGAAAGGAAGAAAAATTTCAAAGAACTAATATGAGAGTATCGCAGAACTGAAGACACAAGTCTCTAGACTGAAAGGAGTTGCTGAGTACTTAGTACAAAAACATTTTAAAAGGAAAGAAACTCACATAGAGACACATATATATGATTTCTTTGGATTTTGGAGGGGAGGGAGAGGAAGAGAAAACCCTAAAGGCTTCCAGAGGGAAATCATAGGTCACACTCAGAGGAATGCTAATCAAAATTGCATCACACGTCGGTAAAATGACCATTGTTTTGTTTCCTGGAGGAGCTTCGTCTGCCCCACAAAATCTTCTTTAAAAAAAAGAGTCGAAGCCAGGTTTGCACAGGCACCTGTAGCATGCAGCTCTTCCTCTTGGTCTCAGAGGCTCCACCAACCCTGTAAGGCACTCTGAAAACACCATCAGTGTCTGAACTGAAGAACCACAACTTCGTAAAGTTAGACTCAAGTAGGTAGTACAGAATGTCTGCTATGAATGAGGTGGTGGATCACAGAGGGAAATTGCTGAAATGATGAGATTCTGCTCCAAATGCGCTCCTGGCACAGTACAGGTTTCCTCCTCAGAGAGACAGATGTGAATACAGGAACGTATGTGTCAGACGCTTTGGGTTGGAAGTAATGGCAGCCCTGTCGTGAATATTCTTGGTACAAAAAAAAATCCTAAACCATAATAAACACAGGAAGTATATGTTTAAAAAAAAAATTGCATCACACGGGCAGGCCACGGTGGCTCAGCAGGCAAAAATGCTCGCCTGCCATGCCAGAGGACCCGGGTTCGATTCCCGGTGCCTGCCCATGTTAAAAAAAAAAAAATTGCATCACACTTCTCAACAATACCAGATGTTAGGAGCAGTGGAGCACCGTCTTAAAAATTCTGAGGAAAACTGTTTTTCAACCTAGAATTCTGTACCCAGCCAATTCCTCAATCAAATGCAAACATAGAAAAGATACATTTAACCAGCAAGGAGTCAGTTTACCTCCCACGCACACATTCTCAGAAAGCTGGAATACGTGTCAATAAAATTAAAGTGTAAATCAAAGAATACTTAAGACCCAGGAAAACAAATTTAGCATCGGAGAAGGGCCTAGTAAGTCCCAAGAAACTGTGTTCCAGACATGTAGAGTCCGTAAGGGAGCCTTGTGGGAGAGAAGTGGAACTCCCAGATTATATGATGAGTTAAAGTATTTAGAAGACATTTTTGCTGGATCTTCTGGAATATTGGATGGGAGGAGAGCATTAACAGATATATATTAAAATAAATGGAATAAAAATAAATAATAAGGGGAACAAATGTTAAAATAAATTTAGTTTGAAATGCTAGTGATCAATGAAAGGGAGGGGTAGGGGGTTTGGTATGTATAATTTTTTTTTCTGTTTTCATTTTATTTCTTTGTCTGAATGGATCAAATGTTCCAAGAAATGATCATGATGATGAATATGCAACTATGTGATGATATTCTGAATTACTGATTATATATGTAGAACGGAATGCTCAAAATAGGAATGGTTACATTTGTTTCGTGTTTTTTGGTATTTAAAAAAATAAAATTAAAAAAATAATAAAATAAAATAAATGAATTAATAAGAGAAAAGGAACATTCATACAGAAAGGAAATGTAATCACAGCATATCATTTACCTAAGAAATAAACAATATTTACCAAATCATAATAAAGAGAATACCAATAAATGTTTCGGAGGATGGTAGGCAAAGCATAGTATAAGGGGCCTAAATCTTATTTACCAAAAGGAAATTAACTGATACTTTCCAAAAATAAATTAAAAAGCAACAATGTAAGCATATTAATTAGAAATACAGAGGTACATACCAGAAGACATAGCTAAAAGAATTAAAGGTGGCTGCCTCTGAAGAGAGGAATTTGAAGGTGGAAAGATGAGGGGCAAGAGACCACTATTCTTCTATGGATATTTTGTTCCATTTGATTTTTAAAAAACTATGCTCATGTATTAACAGAATAAAAATAAATTATTTCTTGATTAAAACAGGGCTCAAAATTTATTTTGAGCTAGTATGGTATACTATAATGTTAAAGTTATTGCTTTAAACTTTAGTGGACCTAAGAGTCTCCTGGTGTGCCTGCTAAAAAAGTCCCAGAGTTGGAGTTTTGCAGCTCTGAAAGTTTAGCATTGCTATGTACAGCAACTGTTAAAGAAACTGAAAAAGAGATCAGGCTTCAATTAGAGATAAGAACAAAGATGATCTGGTTGGGACTAAGGTATATCAGAATACAGGTAAAGGTTGATATTATCTGTATTTTAGATCTTCACCTACTGTATGAGATCAAAGGAAAAGAAAACCTAAATTTTCTGTAGCACACAATTTAACTTAACCTGTCTGGCCAATTCAGTTAAATAATCTAAATAGATGGAGTCTAGAGTTGGGAACAAGGTTTTACAACTCTGTATAGCTTAGTGTAATACCTGGATACATTCCAGAATATGTTGAGCAGATAATTAAAAAGTATTGGCAAAGTCCCTTAAGGGACTGGAGAAAAAAATATGGAAATATTAAGCTTTACCACCTGGGAAATCCATGATACTCTTTCAAATATTAGGGACCTCAAGTTTATAGGCCAAGCCCTTGATCTTGTGATTTGCTCTTAGGAAATTTATTTCTGTAACAGAGAATCTAAGCCTACCTATAATTATGTCTAAAGGTTATTTCCAGAGAACCTCTTTTGTTGCTCTGATGTGGCCTCTCTCTCTCTAAGCCCAACTCTGCAAGTAAAAGAATTACCCTCCCCCCTGCATGGAACATGACATCAGGGGTATAAGTTTCCCTGGCATTACATGACTCTCAGGGAAGAGCCTGGCACTGGCACTGTGGGATTGACAATGTGTACCTGACCAAAAGGGGGAAAAGAAATATAATAAAATAAGGTATCAGTGGCTAAGAGAGTTCAAATAGAGTCAAGAAGCTATTCTGGAGGCTACTCTTACACAAGCTTCAGCTAGATATTGCTAATTGCCATGGTATGCCAAGCCCCAACCAATAATATTCTGATAAACCCTAAAGAATACCCAGGGTTCTATCTGAGACTCCACTCACTGTGTTTATTTTTCAGAAACCTAAAACCTCCATATGGTTTTTAGACCAATAAACCCTGAAACCCAGAGTTACCAATCTCTCTAAGAACATCAACCAATTGCATCCCCCTACCCCATAATGTCAACGCCCCTTTTCAACATGAAGTTAGGGCAGTCACTGCCCAAATATCCCTAAATATTGGGAGAAGGATCAAAGGAGAAGGAGAAGTTGTAACAGAGAAGATAGGATTTAACAAATGAGTATGACTGCTGAATCATTATATTGATATTTCTTTTTAGTCTCCAATGTCTTAGAGCAGCTAGAAGGAAATGCCTGAAATTGTGAAACTGTAACCCATACTAATACTTTGAAATTTGTTCTCTAATGACTTATTAAATGTACTTTGAAACTTATCACTTTTTTGTATATATGTTATATTTTATAATAAAAATTGTTTAGAAAATGCAGAGTCTTAGACTCCTACAAAGAGTTTTTGAGTCTACAGTTCTGGGGTGGGCTCTAGGAATCTGCATTTTAAACTGGCATCCCAGGGAATTCTAATGCAAGAAGCCTAAAGACCACATTTGAGAAGCACAGAGTAGAGGAAGGCTGGCAGGAGACTGCGAGTGAGCAGGAAGACTGGACATCCTCCTGGTGGGCAGGCTTCTAGACCTGTGCTTCCACCGTTATCTGACCCCTGCTCTCACATTAGAGTTGCCCATCTAAGTACAGGGAACCTTTGAAAGAGCTGAGGTTTCTTGTTAACATAATTCCGATGCACATTCCCCTCCTTCTCCAGTTACCATGTTATCTGTCTCAAAGGACCTGAATTTGCAACAATAGATGTCTGTTTAGTATCATTGGGGCCCACTCTAACTTGGACGAGGTCGAGTTATGTACCCTCTAGATCTCTCCCACAGATTAAAGAGTACTTAGATGGCCAGTCAACGGCTTTAGGGGGCAGGAACATCAGACGATGAAGGCTTCATTACCCACAGACAATGGCGTGCAGCAGATTCCTCCTATGCATTTAGCAGGCTGTACAGGATTAGTGTATACAGCATGTTCAGAAGGACCCATGCTGTATCCCATTGACCACTGGTGTCAAAAGCATGAATGACTTTTGCTGAGGCAGGGTAAGCCTCTCTGAAATTATACTTTCTCTTTTTAAAGAAAGAATCCCAGCAAGGCTGATGGAGGTGCCCTAAAAGACTACAGGCCATTATGGTCTGTCCTGGGCCAGTCCCTGGCTCCCTCTCCCGGCTCCCTGACTCTCTCTCCCACTTGCATGGTGTTGCCCCTAGACTGTGGGCACAGGGGCCTCCAGCCAAAGCTGCTGACTCTGACCTCGGCCTTTCTCTGGGCTGTGCTCATTTGCATCATGCTGCTGAGGGTGGAGGAGCTATTTAGGCTCAGGTCCATTCACAGGAGGATGAGGCTGGATGGAGGGCGTAGTGGGTGAAAGGCCACATTGAAGGACCAGCTCTACTCCCTGAGCGATACTATGCCCTACCTGCCACCGGGATTCTTCTGCGACCGTGTGATCCGAGAGAGGGACAGGAGAAATGGAGAGGGCACCGTCACAAGGCCCCTCAAGTTTGAGGGACAGGATTTTATGGTTCTCAAACAACAGTGCCTGGCGCAGAAGCGTCTCTTTGAAGACCGAATGTTTCCAGCAGGTGGTCAGGCCCTGGGCCCCCATGAGCTGAGCCAGAAAACCAAGATGAAGGTCATCACGTGGAAAAGGCCAAAGGTAGGGATGGGAGGGCCTGGGGTTCAGGAGACAGTCCCGAGGGAAGAGGAAGTCGAGTGGTCTAGAGTATAAGGCTATGGATTTCCTCACTGAGCCAGTGATTTACCAAGGCTCTGCTTGCCCATGTACTCCCCAAATACCTTCCCACAGGCTCCTGAAACTGGAGATGTTGTTTGCTATTCCTGAACTAGAGATTATTATAATGCTTTATAGATTCGTGAAATTGTAAATATATATACGTATTTTAAAAAGAGCTAATACAATGACTTAAAATCACAATGAGGTATAATTGAATGTTGAGTCTCTTCTTTAGAACTGGCATTTTGGGGATGGGAGAGTAAAGCGGTTAAGAATTCTAAGGCTCACAGTTTCTGGGACAGTTGCATTGAAGATGGTGAACAGTAAAGTAATGGGAGGCTGGGGGAGGCTGGAGTTTTTCCTTTTTTACCATGTCACCTAAAGTTGCCTCATTAATGCAGTGTCAGTGCCACTTAAACACAAAGGTCCATGATCACCAGCCAGACTCCTGACAGGATGAGGCAGTTTGCCCAAGACTGCATCATGGGGCAACTGAGGGCCTCATTTGTACCAACCTAGTCAGAATGCTTCGGGACCTCTGTATGATGCAGCCCTTCTTCCTACATGAAGTTTCACTGTGTTTAGAGCAGGCAAAGATCATCCTAAACCAGTGGTCTCCAAGGCGGGGTTTGGGCAACACAGCAGGTCCAAAAGTTGATCCATTTGAGTACCTGAAAAAATACTTCAATGATTTTTATCTACTTTTTAAATAAACTTTTAATTTTAGAACAGTTATAGAAAAATTGTGAAAATAGTACAGAGAGTTTCCGTATATGCAGCACCCAATTTCCCCAATTAGTAGCAGCTTTGTTAGTGTGGTACATGTGTTACTATTAATTAACCAATATTGACAGAATACTGATCAAAAGTACAGGCTATCAACATTGTTGATGTTGACCCTAGTTACCTGACTGACGTAGTGCTCATTAGGTTCTCTACTATGAAGTTAATTTTCCCCCTTTTGGTACAATGCTCTTTGGAAGCAGGTCCCTAAACATAAGTCCCACACTTAAGGAGTGGGGAGCTATGCTCCACTTCTCCAAGGGCAGAGTTTCTATATAAGTTATTTGGAATTATTCTGCATAGATTTGTCTATTCTCCTCCATTTATTTATTGATTGATTCAATTTATTTATATCAATATGGACTCATGGATATTTATTTTATATTTTGGGTTATAATCCAATACTACTTCATTTATTTTGTCGCTCAAATTGTTCCAGTTTTGGAGCTTTTTCCACCAGTTGTCTCCTGTGTCCATTTGACATACCCCTATCATTGTGAGTTATTTTTCTTTTCTTTGAAAACTTTCTTACTTTCTGGCACTACAAAATGCTCCAGGCTCATTTTGTATATTTACTGCCCTAATCCTAGAGTCAGTCATTTCTCCAAGGAACCCTGGTTCCTCTTACTGGGGAATAGTATTAAAAACCAGGATCTGGGTGCTGGGTGTGCTCATGGCTACTGGGGTGTCATTGCTTCAGTTAGTGTTCTCACTCATATACATACACATATCTATAAGTATATAAAATCATATGTGTCTATACTAAGCTAAATATTAATTTATACTGGTTTGTGCCTAAGTACTTCATTCTTTAGTCTTGTAAATGGATTTTTAAAATTTCAAATCCAGTTGCTCATTGTGAATAGGAAAGCAATTGACTTTCATATATTAATTTTGGAAATTGTCAGTCACTATTACTTCAAATGTTTCTTCTGTTCCTTTCTTTCTTCTCCTTCTTGTATTCCAATTATGCATATGTTGCATATTTTAAAATTATCCCACAGTTCTTGGATGATCTGTTGTGTTTTTTTCATTATTTTTTTCTTCGTATTTCAGTTTGGGAAGTTTCTATTATCTCATCTTCAAGGTCACTGATTCTTTTCTCAGCCACATCCAGTCTAATGATAAGCCTATCAAGACATCTTTCATTTCTGTCAACTGTTTTTTATTTCTAGCATTTCGATTCTTTTTTAAAGTTTCTCTCTGCTTTCATTACCCATCTACTCTTGCATGTTATCTACTTTCCCCATTAGAGTCTTTAACATATTAATCATAGTGATTTTAAATTCCCTGTCTGATAATTCCAATATCTGTGTCATTTGTGTTTAGTTATGATGCTTGCTTTGTCTTTTCAGACTGTTTTTTCTTGCCTTTTGGCATGCTTTATAATTTTGTTTTTTGAAAGCCAAATTTTAATAGAAATTGAGGTAAACAGAGCTTTAGCATAAAGGTTTATGCTACTCTGTCTAGGAGTTGTGCTGTGTTTAATGTTTGTAGTCACTGTAGGTGCCACAGTCTTCAAATTCCTCTATATCTGTCTCCCCTTTCAACTTTGGGCTTCCCTAAGCACTCCTCGTCAGTATTTGCATCTTGCAGGTCTTTAAGTTGTAATACACAGCTTTTATACTGGAGCCTTGTGACTGTGCTTATAATGTGTGAGGAGGGAGTTCCATGATCTAATGGTAAATCTTCTTTAGTGGGCCTGTGTCTGTGGGCTAAATGCCCTTCACACACATGTCACAATTCATATAGCTTTTTCCCTCTTTAAGTGAGACTGGAAGGCTAGAGGGAGCTGAGGTTGGAACAATGCCATTCATCTAACTTGGATAAGACTCTTATAAAGTCCTTTCCCCTATAAAATAGGCCTTTGTTATGAAGAATGCTTTGGATACATTTTACATGGACTACTCTTCCCATCTCCCTGCCAAGGTCTCTAATCGAAAATTGAGATGCAATCCCAGGGGATCAGATATGCAGGAAATGTATCCTGGGGAAGTAAGATACTGTTGAGGCAAAGCATCAGAGAAGTAATAACAGCACATGTACACTATACCTTAATTGGCGTTTTTTTTAAGAGCAAAGAGTCTTACTTGGAATAATGAGTGTTTTACATTCTTAGTCTGATTTCCATTATCTTTGAAACAATAATTGTTAATTCATTATTTATTATTTCTGTGTTATAATAGAGACAATGTACTGTACTGCAGTGGTTGTGTGCTCAGACTTTATAGTTAGAATCCTATCCTACTAGCTGATAGTCTCTCTGAGCCTCAGTTTTCTTAAACATAAAATGGGGATAATGATAATGCCTGTAATTACCTCATTGGATTGTTGTAAATATTAAATGAAATAATATATGAAAATCAGCTAGCATAGTGCCGGGTACAAAGTAAGCTTTCAATAAATGTTATCTATTAATAATAATAGATTTTTTATTATTATTCAGTAAAATTTATTTTATTATGTATTATTATTTATATATAGTATTATTTATTGTTTATATATTATTATTTATTATTATATAGATT
This sequence comes from Tamandua tetradactyla, assembly GCF_023851605.1. NCBI lineage: Eukaryota > Metazoa > Chordata > Mammalia > Pilosa > Myrmecophagidae > Tamandua > Tamandua tetradactyla. Next base: position 56,227,475 of record NC_135340.1, read on the forward strand.
TTTAATTATTATTCAGTAAAATTTATTTTTATTTTTATTTATTATGATTTATTATTATTATAATTCAGTAAAAACAGTCAACTGGTAGTGTATGTAAATCTCTAGATGTATTGTACTTATCTAAAAGCATAGATAAGTTTTTACTGAATTAGCTGCTGTTGAACAGAAAGGAAGGCCAGATGAATACTTGACTCTTTCCTTTTATAAGTTTTCAAGATAATTAATTAATTCCTTAACGTCCTTTGAAGGTAACCAATTATTACTTTAAAATATCATTATACATATGCAGATATAAACACGTTTAATTTTTATCATTCTTGAAGCTCAAATTGTCCCACAGTCAGCCTCTTGAATCTTGTTCCTTTTCCCAGGACCCCGTTAGCAGATGAGAACCTCCTTTCTCTCTGGTATGACGAGATCTTCCGGGTCATTTTGTTCACTTCCTGTCTGGACCTGGAATCGGTCATCGTTCCGGGAAGCCCTGGTTTCTCAAGTGGGAATCGGCACAACCTGCGCTAAGAGTTGTATTGTTTCTCAGCCTTTTCAGTAGAAAGAGCTGGGAAATGATAAAACATCTCTAATTTATACTGACCTTTCCAATCCAGTTCAAATTCTGGACTATAGGATATTTGAGTAAACTCTTCTGTACTACATTTCTGTCTTCTTTCTTCCACACCAAGAATCCTGGTTCTCAAGAGCACAGATAACCGAATTAAAACATCCATAATTATTCACTTGAATAAATCGTACACAATAGGCTCAGAATAATAATATTAGCAATATCACTACCAAAAAAATCCTGAAAACAGTTAAAAAATTTTAACATATGCTCTCTCAATTCTCCTATCATTTAAAATAGTTTTAAATAGTTGTCTGTTGTCTGAACTTATAGTCATTACATATTATCCATTCTCCCTTTAACCATCATATAATTTTACTGCTAAAAGTAGAACTTGTACTACTACAAATTTTACTGCTACCAGTGCTTATGCTGATGTCCCTCTAATCATTCTAGTTGTCTGAAGCTCTTTCTCTAATAGATTTCTCAGAAGAGCTCATGGAACCAATATTCCATGAATTCTTATATTATGAAAATAGCTTATCTGCACCCTTTATACTTTAAAGACATTTATGCTGTATATGGTCCTTGGTTCACATTTTCTTTCCTTGAATATCTTAAATACACAATGCCAGTTTCTTCTGGAATAAAACATTGTGGCTGAAAAGTCTGATGATATCTTACTTTCTCCTTATAAGGCACTTGCTTTTTTTCCCTAACGCCCAAGGAATCTGTTTTATATTTCTTTGAAGTTAGTAATTTTCTATATCTCTGTGTTGGTCATTCTGGGTTGATATTCTCAAGTGTTCAATTTATTCTTTTAATATGTTGCATCAGATATGTTCATTTATTTCAGAAAATATTTTTTGTGTTCCCTTTCTTTGTTTTTCTTCTCTATGGTGTATCTTTATCTACATGTTGCATCCATCTTCACTGTTGTCACTTTCTCTTCAATCCTACTTCTCTGTCATTTCTTTTTGTTTTCATAATTTTGCTATATTAAAAACATCCTATTTCTCATCAGGAATTATTGTGTTCATTTGCTCTTGTGTCCCTTGTTTATTTTTCATTTCTGAAATGAATTTTTCATCTTCAGTTCTATCACCTCATTTCTTTGTTTTTCTAATTTTTATTTTTCATGACATACCAGTTGTTCTAGTTTGCTAGCTGTCAGAATGCAACACACCAGAGATGGATTGGCTTTTAATAAAAGGGGATTTATTTAGTTAAAAATGTATAGTTCTTCAGAGGTAAGGCAGCTAACTTTCAGCTGAGGTTCTTTCTTACACAGGAAGGCACAGGGTGATTTCTGCTGGCCTTCTTTCCAGGCCTCTGGGTTCAAACAACTTTCCCCAGGGTGATTCTTTTCTGCATCTCCAAAGGCCTGGGCTGAGCTGTAAGTGCTGAGATGAGGTATGCGGTGTTGCTTGGACTGTGCTACATTGAGCTCTCTCATTTAAGCACCAGCCAATTAAATCAAACATTGTTCATTGCAGCAGGCACGCCTCCTAGCCAACTGCAGATGTAATCAACAACAGATGAGGTTCACATGCCATTGGCTCATGTCCATAGCAATAGAATTAGGCACCTTCACCTGGCCAAGTTGACACCTGAATCTAACTACCACAACATTTTCTTAATTTTTGTTTAGTTAATTTTGAAATAATTGGTTAAAGTTTTGATCTGCCTTGTTGGTATGTCTTTATGAAAAGCTTTCATTATCTATAAAAATGTTACTCTCTTACTTAAAAAAATATTACTCCTTATGCTGATATTGTACCATTCTTGACCAGTGGAAAGACTCCTCAATTTGGTGTTGGTGTCTGTTTTATTTTCCTAGACTGGACAAGTAAATCCCATGATGTGGTATGGCTTAAAAAATGAGAATTTGTTTGCTCACAGTTTTGAGGCTGGGAAAATGTCCAAATCAAGGTATCATCCATGCAATGCTTTCTCCGAAAAGACTTGGCATTCTAAGGCTGACTGATGATGATCCTTGGTTCCTCTGTCACATGGGAGAGAATATGGTGGCATCTCCTGGTCTTTTTCTTCTCTTTCTTCTCTTCTGGGTCCTGTTTCAGCTTCTTATTCCTGCGGCTTTCTCTTTTACATCTGAATTCGCTCCAATTTTAAAAGATCCAGTAACAGGATTAAGGCCATTCTGACCGATGTGGATAACACCTAACTGAGGAAGCTTCATCAAAATGTCCGACTTACAATGGGTCCACACCCACAGGAATGGATTAAAGTAAAGAACATGTTTTCTGGGGTACATACAGACAGCTTCAAACCACCACAGGGTGGTTTTAATATATCCCAGGATAATTTGGTGGTTTCCCTTATTTCTGACAGAAAATTTTCCAGGCTCATTTGTTTATTTCTATTCTCACACCTTGAACTGTCCATGCTATCAATGAGCTCTGGTTTGAACTGGATATCCACATGCAAAAGAATGAAAGAGGATCCATATCTCACATCCTATACAAATGAATCAAACACCTAACCATTAGAGTTAAGGCCTTAAAACTGTTAGAAGACAATGTAGGAAATATCTTGTAAATCTTGTACTAGGAGGTGGTTTCCTAAACCTTGCATACAAAACATGAGCAACGAAGAAAGAAATAGATAAATGGGATCTCCTCAAAATTAAACACTTTTGTTCATCAAAGAACTTTGTCAGGAAGGTAAAAAGACAGCCTATAAAATGGGAGACAATATTTGGAAACCACATATCGGATAAGGGTTTAGTATCCAGAATATATAAAAGATTCTTCAACTCAGCAACAAAAAGACAAACAGCCCAATTAAAAAGAGCCAAAAGGATATGAACAAACACTTTTCAGAAGAGGAAATACAGTGGTTAAAAGGCAACTTCACTGGCTATTAGGGAAATGCAAATCAAAACCACAATGAGATATCATCTGATACCCACTAGAATGGCTATTGTATTAAAAAAAAAAAAACAGAAAACAGCAAGTGCTGGAAAGGATGCGGAGAAAAAGACACACTCATCTACTGTTGGTGGGAATGTAAAATGGTACAACCGCTGTGGAAGGTAGTTTGGTGGTTCTTCAGGAAGTTAAGTATAGAATTGCCATATGATCCAGCATTCCAATTACTAGGTATATATTCAGAGGAACTGAAGGCCAGGACACAAATGCATATTTGCACACTGATGTTTATTGCAGAATTATTTACAATTGTCAAAGAGATGTAAATAGCCCAAATGTCCATCAATGGACGAGTGGCTAAATAAGCTGTGGTATATACATCCAATGGAATATTAAGCAGCTGTAAGACAAAATAAAGTCACCAAGCTTGTAACAATGTGGATTAACCTTGAGGACATTATGCTGAGTAAAATTAGCTGGAAACAGAAGGACAAAATACTGTATGGTCTCACTAATATGAACTAACATTATTGAGTAAACTTTGAGAGTTAAAGTTCAGAACACAGGCTATCAGGACATAGAAATAGGGTAGAGACTGGGCATTTGGTACTGAAGGAATACAAATTGTGCAACAAGACTGATTGTAAAAATTCAGAAATGGATAGGACAATACTATCTGATGGTAGCACAATAATGTAAATACACTGAATGAAGCTGAATGTGAGTATGATAGAGGGAGAAGGGCTGGGGGCATGTATGAAACCAGAAGGAAAGATAAAGGATAAATATGGAGATGGTATAATTTAGAAATGCTTACAATGGACAGTGATGGTGATTAAATGTACACACATAAAAACATTTTTGCATGAGGGAGAACAAATGAATTTCAACCTTGCAAGGAGCTGAAAATGGGATGGTATACAGGAAAAAATACAATCAGTGAAAGCTAGGATCTATAATCTACAGTAACATTGTAATATGCTTCCACTGAATGTAACAAAGGCATCATGCCAAAACTAAATGTCAACAAGTGAGGAGTACAGGGCAGGACTATGGATTCTTTGTGAAGGAGAAGGAAATATTTTCGTATAGATTATGGTGGTGAAGGCATGGCTATTTACTTGGGTTGGATTGTATGGTTTGTGAATAAAACTGTTTTAAAATGAACAGAGAGAAACATGTGCTAGAGAAAATGTGGAGAAAGAGATGTACCTATTCACTGTTGGTAAGGAAATGAGAGGAGCAGCCCCTCCAGAGGGTAGCATGGTGGTTCCTCAGGAGGCAAGGGGTGGGGCTACCGTAGGATCCTGCAATCCCATTGCTAGGTTTATACCTGTTGGAACTGAGAGTGGGGATCCGAATGGATGTTTGCACACTGGTGTTTATGGTGGCAGTGTTCATGATTCGCAAAGGATGGAGGTGGCCTAAGGGTATATGACTGAGGAATGGAAGGGTGAACTGTGGTGTTTACATACAATGGACTACTGAACAGAAGGAATGTAGATATGAAGCATGCAACTAGGTGAAGGAACCTTAATGACTGTATGTTGAATGAAATGGCAGAAACAAAAAGACAAATATTATCATGCCTCACTCATATGGACCAACTATAATGTACAAACACGGAGAATAAAAGTCAAGGGCATTGGTTATCAAGTTGGGATCTATTGTAAAGGGTCCTAGATTGTAAGCTCTTACAGCGGTTTCATATATTCAGGAGTTGTAACTGTTATTTCTAAATTCTGAGATACTGAGCTATTGGAGTATAATCTGGTCATTCCCTGAAACTTCGGGTTTGTCTGTAACACCTGAGACTCTAAGTTAGAGCACTGAAGCTATGAAAGTCGCATTACTCCATACAGCAACTGTTTAAAAAGTTGAAAAAGTGATCACACTCCAACTAGAGACATGAATGAAGCTGATTTGTACAGGACTAGGGTAAATCAGAATACAGGGTATACAGGATGAGATGGTCTATATTTTAAAACTTCAACTTCTGTGTGAGACCAAGGAAGGCATATTAATTTGGTGCAAAATTAATAATTTTGGGTAGGGCATTATCTAATTTAACTTGTATGATGAGTTTATTTGAATACCATAATTACATGGAATCTTGAATAGAGCATGAGATCTTGTTGGTTTGTACAGGTTAATGTGATGTTGTGATATATCCCAGAGTAACTTGACAGAGAATGAAAAATATTTGCAAAGTCCCCTTGGAGGACTGGGGAGAAAGGACGAAATTTCTCCCTTCCCCATCTGGGGAATTCCTGATATTCTTGCAAGCAGTGGGCACAATCGGTTCAATAAACTGAGCCCTCGATCCTAGGGCTCGCCCCTATGGAACCTATTCCATCAAATGAGAAGCTAAGTTTACTTATAATTATGCCTGAGTCACCCCCAGAGAACCTCTTTTGTTGCTTAGAAGTAGCTTCTGTCTCTAAACCAACTCTGCAGGTGAACCCACTGCCCTCCCCCCTATGTGGAACTTGACTCCCAGGGGTGTAAATCTCCCTGGCAACGTGCAGCAGGGCTCCTGGGATAAACCAGGACCTGGCATCATGGAATTGCGAAAGCCTTTTTGACCAAAAAGGGGAAGAAGGAAATTAAACAAAATAAAGTTTAAGTGACTGAGAGGTTTCAAATAGAATCGAGAGGTTGGTTATGCTGGAGTTATTCTTATGCATTATATAGACACCCCTTTTTAGTTTATGGTGTATTGGAGAGGCTGAAGGGAAGTACCTGAAACTGCTGAACTGTGTTCCAGTAGCCATGATTCTTGAAGACGATTGTATAATTATACAGCTTTTACAATACTACTGTGTGATTGTGAAAACCTTGTGTCTGGTGCTCCTTTTATCCAGGATATGGACAGATAAGTACAAAAAATAAGGATAAATAAATAAATAAATAAATAATAGGGGGGATAAAGGGTAAAAAAAAATTGGGTAGATTGAAATACTAGTGGTCAATAACAGGGAGGGATAAGGGGTATGGGATGTACGTGTTTTTTTTTTTTCTTTTTATTTATTTTTCTGAAGTGATGCTAATGTTCTAAAAATGATCGTGGTTATGAATACACAACTATGTGGTGATATTGTGAGCCATTTGATCGTATACCATGTATGGACTGTACATGTATGAAGATTTCTCATAAAAATATATATTTTTTAATGCCATGGTTTATTTTAGTGGGAAATGATAGTTGGTTTAGAGAGAGAAGCTACTTCTAAGCAACAAAAGAGGTTCTCTGGGGGTGACTCAGGCATAATTATAAGTAAACTTAGCTTCTCATTTGATGGAATAGGTTTCATAGGGGCGAGCCCCAGGATCGAGGGCTCAGCTTACTGAACTGATTGTGCCCACTGCTTGCAAGAATATCAGGAATTCCCCAGATGGGGAAGGGAGAAATTTCATCCTTTCTCCCCAGTCCTCCAAGGGGACTTTGCAAATACTTTTTCATTCCCTGTCAAGTTACTCTGGGATATATCACAGCATCACATTAACCTGGATGTTGATATTCTCTTTACCTCTATGTTGTTATTGCTTCTAGTACTTTTTTAGTACATATAGATAGGAAATATGTACTTTTTTAGGAAGACAAAAATAAATCTCAAGTTATATATCCAATCCAACTTTAAGTTTCCAGGGTTGTTACTTGAACTTATTTGATCTTATAATTTTATACATTTTGTTTTACACAAAAGCTTTTGGTTCCTTATTACTGACTATATAATTAAATATTAATGTTAATTAAATATTAACATGTCCTTATTTGCTTTACCTTGTAGTATAAATGCAAAAATTTTGAAATAATAACAATATTCCTCATGATTCTTATGGTTCACATTTCTTCATGATTTTGGTTTTTGTATTTAGGATATATCCCAACAGGAATAATCAGCGAAAATATTATAAGTCATTTAAGTTAATTCCTTTTATGTGTGTAGCTATGCCACCTACTTGATAAGCAGTTAAGTTTCTTGCTTCAGTTTATTTTTAATTTTTATAGATTGATTTTTTAAAATTCTTTATTATTTAGTTTGGCTTTTCATTATGTGAAACTTTACATGGTTCCTAGGTCAAAACTACTTAAAAATGTTTGAGGGCAGGCAAGGGGGCTCAGTGGCACAGTTCGCGCCTGCCATGCTGGAGACCCGGGTTCATTTCCCAGTGTCTGCGCATGTGAAAAAAATAAAAAAATAAAAAATAAAAATAAAAGTTATGACATTAATTTTAAAAATGCTTTAAACAGAAATTTTACACCCACTTATATTCCACCTTATCCCCTCCCTCATCATATAGGCAATCTTTTTAAAAATTATTTTTGGCTTATCATTCCATTGCATTAAGAATTTGAATTAAAATTTAAAGACAAAGAAAAAATTCTTAAGATTTTTTTAAAACACAAAAAGTAATACTACTAAAAGTTGAATTTACAGGGAAAATGCTAACACCTAAATAGTAAAATGGACAAAGACATAAAGAGACGATTTATAAATGGCTAAACCTAAAACAACAGTGATTATCATTTCTTCTTTATTAAATTTGCAAAGATTTTTAAAACTTTAATTCTGATGCTATTTATGAGGATGAGATGGAAACAGACACTCAATTTCCAGATGGTGGCAGTGTGAATTGGTACACACTCTCTGGAGGATAATTTAGCTAAATGAATCAAAATTCTTAGAAACAACGCAAAACAAAAAAACTTATCTTCTGACCTAGCAATTTCAACCTCTTAATGAAGTTTATAAATTTTTTAAATAATTTAAGGAGAACATTATGAATGATATAGTGATAGCTGTCTGCATTTCTTTACAGTTTTATCACCTAATGATATACCTCTAAACATTGTACTTTTGATTTTCTTTAATTGTTTATATAAACGGAATCATACAGTATGGGAAACCTGAGCAATCATATTTTTTCAAGTTTTCAAAATGGCTTTTCCTCACAGGTGGGAAAGATATACATTTTCCCTAACAAGTCAATGAATTCATTCAATAAATACTTATTGCACATCCCTAAGTACATAGAAACAAGAGCAGCAGCTAGAGATGGATGGATGGATGGATGGATGGATGGATGGATGGATGGATGGATGGATGGTGCAGAAGACAGGATGGCATAGAGGAATGCGCTGTGGTCCATCTAGCAGGAGAGACCCTTAAGTGTTGGAAGCTTCAGCTCACTTGGGTTTATTGGGGGTTCTATGAATAAGGGAAGAAGAGAGAGAGCTGTGTCACAGGAATAGAAGGCTTCTTGAAGCTCTGAAGAATGTGTTAAAGCCAAACTACAAAAAAGAATGAAGTTCTGACAAACAGATGAACCTTGAAATCATTATAAGCCAAATAAGTCAGACACCAAAGGACAAATACTGTATAATTCCACTTAACAGTACATGAAAATCTAGAATAGGCAAATTCATAGAGACAGAAAGCAGATTAGAGGTTACCAGAGGCTGGGAGGAGGGAGGAATGGGAAATTATTTTTCCATCGGGTACAGAATTTCTGTTTGGGGTGATGAAAAAGTTTTGGAAATAGATGGCTGCACAACATTGTGAATGTAATTAATGTCACTGAATGAATAAAATGGCAAATTCTATGTTATATATATTTTTCAGCAATACATTTTTTTAAACCATAGAATCTGTCATTACTTTTTAATTAAAAAATTTTAAAAACGTAACAAATCATAAGACACATCCAAACAGAAATCAGAGTACCCTCCGTTGGGCAAACCAGGGCTGCTCTGTCGGCCTCTTTGAAGCTGCGTATACTCCCCAGTACCTAGACTTGAAAACTGCTGCTGCGGGTGCTGTATTTGGTTGACTCAAATAAAGAAATGCCCTCCCCAACCGACAAGGATGCCTCTGTTTGTTCTCTGTTCTCTCCAACTCTCAAATCCTGTGGACCCTAGAACATATGCTGACTCTAAATATGTATGTTTCCAAATCTTTGGGGAGATAGGTCCTTATTTCCCCCTGTACCTCCTCTCTTGGCAAAAAAAACAAAACAAAACACAAGAGCCATGCTTTCTGTTGCTGTTTTGTGACAGGCACAATACAGCCCTCATTCTTAAGCTGTACCTTACTCAGAAGAGTGATAGTGGGGGGAGCAGTGGGGAACAGTGTGAATGGAGACATGCTTCTGGCTTCCACCAGTTCCTACCTGTGTGCCCTTGGGCACCTAACTTAACCTTTCTGAGCTTCTGTTTCCTCATCTGAAAAATAAGGAGGCTTTATTAGTGGTGTGTGTATAGCTCCTGAGACATGGTGTGGTACTACACAATGAAACTCAATAAATAGTAGCTACTGCCATTATTACCTATTCATGTCCTTTTTGCTTTACAGGAAATTTGCGAGAATCCCCGATTTATCATTGGTGGAGCCAACAGAACTGACATCTGCCAAGGAGATCTAGGTAGGACGGTCCCCTGGGGTCATATCCAGCCAGATGATTAAAGGATAGTTAAAAGGTGTGTGCCCTTTATAGGAAGTAAAAGGACAACATCTGTTTTTGCTTTTTTAGCTTCAGAAGGAGATTTTCATATCAGTTACTTCATGCTCATTTATCTATGTGTTAGTGATTGCTTCATTTAATTTCTGTTGCTTCCGCATTTCTCGTAAGTACCCTGCCTTGTGACAGAGGAAGTAGGCTTCAATCTAAAGCCTCTTCTCTACAGTCTTGAGGACGATTTTACTCCCCACGCAGCAAAACAAAATTTCTCTGCTTTACTGTACCCTTCCTCCTTAGAAGGCAGCTCTGTGCGTACCTTGGGTATCACACACACACACACACACACGCACACACACAGCATTACTGGAAAGAGCATCTGTAACTCAAACTCTTGATTAAATTGGCCCAGAATAGCCCCACATTATGGAAGTCTTTAAACAAAGGTGGCATTTGCCAGGCGGATGAGCATCCAATTTTCTGTTTGATTGGTCAGCTTGGCTGCTCCACCAGCTTCCCTCTCTCAGCCTTTTGTTCAGGAAGTGTTATCTTTGGGTGTGGAGTGCTGGGAAGTCCCATGAAGTAAAGTTAGAGAGAATGTCAATAGAACCCATTTAAAACTTGAGGCAAAAGGGCACCCAAAACCAAATGAAAGGAATTGGACTCACTTGGTCCCAGAAGGCGCGGCTGAGGATGCTCTGCGTTCCTGCATGTGAGGGAAGGGGGCCGGCCGGCTGGGTCCCTGGACAAGCCAATAGTCTGGGCTCTTCAAGCCAATCCACTGTTTCAGAGGAGGAGGCTGGGGCGGGGAGGAGGGGGAGAGGGAGGGTGGCAGCTGGCAGCCTCCCCTTTCCAGTCTCAAGGATGCATATGTAATGCGGCCAAACAAAAGCCTTCCGCTTAGACTGCACCCATCTCCTTAGGAGGCAGCTCTGTGACTGGCTATGTACCACGCGTGTGCCCCTTGGGTGTTCACACACACGCACACACAGCAAAGGGTTACCTCAACAACATGCTGAATTCTGTCAGAAAGGAGGTCTGAGGAATGAGAAAATGTCTCCGTCTCATCCATCGCCAGCAGTATCTTAGTACCCCCTGTAGGCTGGTCCAGGGCATCTGCCCCCCTGGCTTTCCCTGCAATTACAAATCTGCTCAGCTGATGACGTCCTTCTCTGCTGAGATCGCAAGGGGACATGGACTTGCATTGCTGGGGTAGGGGGCAGGGAGAATTTCCTACAGGTGTTAGGTAGAACGATCTGATACCATAACCTACTGCTCTGTCTCCATTGAGGTCCAAAAAGGAAACTAGTTTACAATGCAGAGGGAGGAGTTTCCTGTAGCCCTTAGGAAACCTTTCCACTTGTGAGGGAATAAGTTACCCTGTTCATCACCCTGTCAAAGAACTCCTGCTAAAATCTCCTGTGCTAGGGTTGACTCCTCTGTGAGGTCGGAGCTGGAAGTAGGAAAGTGAGCACTAAGTGAATTTCAGCTCCTGAGGGAACTAGAACAGCTGGTGGGGTTGGGTCATTTCCCTTGGCAGAGGTGCAGGCCCCAGCTCTGCTTGTGTTTTCTTGCAGGGGACTGCTGGTTTCTCGCAGCCATTGCCTGCCTGACTCTGAACAAGCGGCTGCTTTTCAGAGTCATACCCCATGATCAGACTTTCACTGAAAACTACGCGGGGATCTTCCATTTTCAGGTGAGGTGAGGGGAGGGGGGTGAAGGGGGCCAGCCGCAGTCCACCCACGACTGTTCTCTGGCCTTGACTTACCAGCTGTCCCAGGAAAGGCTCCACCCACCCTCCCATCCGCGACAGTGGACAGTGCCCCCCCACCCCGAGCAAAGCCTCAAGCCTGTGAGGAAGGAAGTTGTTTATCTCCACCCAGCAAACCTTCCGCTATGCCCCAGAAATGCAGGAGGTCATCTTCTTTGTTGGAACATGGATCTATTTTTGCCTCTCCAGCTGGCTGGCTGCTGCGTTATTGCCTGCAGCCCTTTTCAAGTGTGTTCCTAAGGTGTTAGCCTTGGGAATCCAGGCGCTCAGGGCTGTAAAGAAATCCCCAGTCCAAGAGCTGCAGCTCCTGGTAACTTCCTTCTCTTTCAGGCAGGGCTAGACCGCTCACCAATTCTAGGCCCTGGAAGAAAAAGTCTGGTTAAACTGGGGGCCAGGCTTCCGGTTTGACCCCGAACTGAATCTCTTGATTCCAGAATCAATTCAGCCACCAGAAATTTTCTGGGTCCAAATTCTGCTGCCATGGAGCCACGTCCTTGTGCTGGCCCAGAACCAAAGTAACCCCACATGTGAGATGCTGCAGATAGTGGGGTTCTGAGGAGTCCGTCTGTCTCCAGCCCTGAAGGCCCCTGAATGTCCCAAGACTGACCCAATTCATCAGTTGATGTAGCTGATGATATTCTAACTCAGGACGGAAGGCCTCAGAAGAAGTCTTCTCATTAGACACTCCCACACAGCATTCCGCTGCCCTCTGAACACGGGCAAGGCAGACAGGCTCTGAGTCTTGTTTCTTCCCTGTGCCATCGAGATGCTGTTTTCCCTCTGATATCTAAAGGGTTGTGCCAGGGTGGGGTACTCCCTGTAAATACAAAGACCGGACTGAGATTTTTGCCCTCTTTTCAATAAGGGAGAAAGTGCCATTGGAAAGGAGATTAAACTACATTTGGCCTTCTTCAGCTAAAAATGATTTGTTCAAAAAAGAACATCCAGAGTTGAAATCACTGGACAACATTCCTGCTACAGCTAGAGTATGTCCTGGGTCACTTTCTCTTCCATTGCCGTCCTTTTTTTTTTCCAGCGGCAATTTCTACTTTATAATTTGTCATCAAGACATACATAAATGTGGATACAACACCTTCACTTAGATCACTAGTTCTCGACTCCTGCTGCACGTTAGAATCATCTGGGGTGCCTAAAAATACACTGAAATCCAGACCCCACCCCAGACCTACTAAGCAGGGGAATGAAAATCTCAAGTCCTAAGATATTCACCGAGACCTGACCATACCTAGTACTGGGCTGGTCTGGACCCTGTTGAAGAGACAACACGGTATGAAACTCACTTCTTCCCCTCAAGGAGCTCACAGTTATTAGAGATAGAGTCACACTCCTCAAACCCAGAACAGGAAACAGTACTGCTTTGGGATCAGAGAGACCTCTGAGGAATGTGAGAGTAGGACACACTTGCCAATGGTAAACCGAGGATGTGACTCTGTGCTTGACACTTCCGTGCAGTTCTGGCGCTATGGAGACTGGGTGGACGTGGTTATTGATGATTGTCTTCCGACTTACAACAATCAACTGGTTTTCACCAAATCCAACCACCACAATGAGTTCTGGAGTGCTCTGCTGGAGAAGGCCTATGCTAAGTAAGGTGACACGCTGGAATGTGAGGAAGGGTTAGCGGTGAGGAGGGTGGCTGCAAAACCAAGATCTTATTCACAGCAGGATGTTTTTGTCTATGTATGTGCATATGTGTATGCATATGCGTTCAGCTGTGACACGAAATCAGAGAAGGACAGGTTCAGGCAGTAAACAGCTATAACTAAAAACACTTCAGAGTAGAAATTGTGTGTATTAGCTTTATTTTCCAAAGCGAGCCCTGGTGGCATTGCAAGTCTCAGGTCAGAGTATGGTGTCTCTGGCGCTCAGAACCCAGGATCTTGCTTGATTCAACCTGATGAGCCTATAGTATGTTAACAAAACCATGTTGTCTCTCATCTTGGAATATATACCCTAGCTACAAATGGCTTTAATGTGACCCTGCCTTGAGGTATGGGGTGCTTCTGGTTTGCTAATGCAATATACCAGAATGCAATACACCAGAAATGAAGCAGTTTTTGTAAAGGGAATTTATTAAGTTACAAGTTTACAGTTCTAAGACTATAAAAATGTCCAAACTGAGGCATCCAGAGGCCCATACCTTGACTCAAGAAAGGCCAACAGTCATGGCACCTCTGTCAGCTAGGAAGGCACGTGACTGGCATCTGCTGGTCCTTTGGCTTCTGGTTTCAAACAGCTTCCCCAGGGACTTTTTCTTTCTGCATCTCCAAATGTCTGGGTCTCGTGTGGGCTCTGTGGGCTCTGTCACTTCTATTGGCTCTGAAGCCTCTTCCAAAATGATTCCCTCTTAAAGGACTCAAGTGAGCAACCCTACCTTTAATGGGTGGGTCACATTTACATGGAAACAACATACTAAAAAAGATCCCACCCAACAATATTGAATCAGAATTAAAGAACATGGCTTTTCTAGGCTACACAATAGTTTCAAATTAGCACAGGGGTATAGTGGAAATAGAATTATCAAAAAATAGGAAGACCTGGGTTCTGATCCCAGTGCTTCTGGTTCTCTGTGGCCTTGGGTGCGTCACTTAACCTCTTGAGCTCAGTTTCTTCATGGCAAAGAACGGGAATCATAGTATCATTAGCTCATAGGATTGTTGAGAATAGGAAAGGATGAGAGAATGTCACAGAACTCAAGAGGAAAGTTCTAATAGCAAAAGTACCTGGGTCATGTTTCCTTGAAGCCTGTGATTCCAGATTGGTCTTTATCTTCTCTCCAAGGCTTCACGGTTCCTATGAAGCCCTGAAAGGTGGGAATACCACAGAGGCCATGGAGGACTTCACAGGAGGGGTGACAGAATTTTTTGATATCAAGGATTCTCCTAGAGAGATGTATAAGATCATGAAGAAAGCCATCGAGAGAGGCTCCCTTATGGGCTGCTCCATTGATGTAAGTTTGGGGTGTGGGATGCAGGACAGGGAGCTATCAAGTATCAAGAAGCCCTTTACCAAATGAAAACAGCAGTAGAGAGCTTTCTTCTGAAACAGGGTGAAATGTTTTGTTTTAGGAAACAGGAATTGGCTCTCTACTTTGAAAATTGGAAATTTCTCAAGGTAGAATTGTGCATGGGGATTTTCTATAAAAGGACTGGGCAAGTACATTCCAAGCACTGGGATTTAGGTGGAAGGTCCAGAGACTAATGCTGTGCTGGCCTCTCTTTCCATGTTTCTCAGGCCCAGCACATACATGGCTATGGACCTGAGCTCTCCATCTCCCTAAGAAAGCCTCCAGGCAGGGACTTTGACCGTATCCCTTACTTGGTGCATAAGGACCAAAGGATATGAACTTTGTGTTGTTATCCTAAGAGAACCTCAGCCTGTAGCCCCTTCTTGTTGGTGTGAACTGAGAAAGAGCCAAGGAGAGAAGTATGGAAATGGCAGACCATGGCTGGGCCATGGTCTGAGTTCCAGGAGACATACCTTCCAATGTATCAGCAATGGAAATAGAAGGGGCCCCCCCATGCTGTATTCCTGCTTCTTCCTCTCCCAACATTCCCAATCGATAGGAAAGCTTGGGAAGATCATGTAGCATAACTAAATGGATGAATATTTTCTTTCTGTATCACTTTTCTCCATCTTTTCTCCATTCATGCTCTATTTATCTCTCCTCTTTTCTGTTGTCTGTCTGCTTCCTCCTTGCTGTCTTCTTCCTTTTCCACCCCCCTTTGTTTGCTTGTTCTCCCTTTCCTGAACTGTCCCCAACCTCCCCCTCGGGCCTCAGGATGGGACGAATATGACCTATGGGACCTCTCCTTCTGGTCTGAACATGGGGGAGTTGATTGCACGGATGGTGAGGAATATGGATAATTCGCGGCTGAGGGACTCAGACATCATCACAGGCTCAGATGACAGACCAACCCGGGTGTGTACACCACCAATTTTCAGGACTGGCCATCCCTTCCACCTGCATGTCCCTGTCCTCTCAGTGTCAGACCCCTCCCCACGGCAGCGTCATATACACAGACACCAACCCAGGGCCTTTCAGGACTCTGGGTTGGAATAAGTTGCTCTCCCCCAAGGTTGCTAAAGAAGGTGGGAGAGCCAATGCTTGGAAAATTCCTTCATACTCTATGGTCCAGATAGTTTTTCTGACAAGAAATTAACAGGCAGAAATACAAAAGAGACTTCATTTATTTTAACATATTTCCCCCCTTTTAATTCACCCGTTTATTCATTCAGCACATATTTATTGAGCTTCTACTATGCGCCATACACTATTCCAGCAGTGAACAAAATAAAGTACCATATATTCTTGAACTTTCAGAGGAAAGATACCACGCCATACATTCCCCATCTAAAGATAATCACTTAACATTTGGTATATGTCCTTCCTGGATTTTTTCTCTACATACAATTTATATTTTCATTTTAAAAATATTGTCACACTGAATGCACCCCATTGTAGTTTGCCTTCCCTAGTTAAATATTCTTAATGTGTCAATAAGAATTATGTTATAAATGTTGTTAGTGGTATCACAATATTCCAACTTTTCATAATTTACTCACCCAACACCCTATTATTGGAAAATTAGGTGGTTTTCTCTTTTAAACAATGTTTGGTTATTATTCTGAAATGCTACAGTGAACATCCTTCTAGATACATCTTCGTGTACATCCATGGTCATTTCCATAAGACATATTTCAGCAGTGGAATCTCTAGGCCACATGTTAGGCCTATATAGGCAATGCCAAAAGTGTCATGTCAAGTGGCTTCCTAGGCGTGGGAACCAGGTTGAGTGAGAGTCTTGGCCCCTCCCTTACCCTTTCCATTCTGCATGGTTAGGTCGTCAGTGAACTAAGATCTGGAGGGACTGAGATGCCAGAAGCCCACCCACATCCTTTACCCGAGGCTCCAGGAATTCCACAGCCAAGCATAACTCTGGGAAAGTTTCTCTTAAAGCAGTTATGTTACTAGGCAAAGTAGAGTCACAGAGATCCTGCCTAGGCTTATTGGACTTTGGTGATTCTATACCCTCTGCTAAGAATCCTCTGTGTTGCAACCTGGAAATTTCTGCAAATGGAAGCACTTCCCCTGTACCCTTAGGTGTAGTCAGATCTGAGCAGAATACCCCTCTGGCCTCCTCAGAATTCTTTCTCCGGGTATGCTGCCTGCTTTCTTGAATATCATGTTGCAGGTAGATATGGAGGAGGTGATAGGATGTGAAGAAAAAAGGTTAGATCTATATATTTCATCTAATCACTTTTCTCACCCTCTATCTCTTCCAGTAATGCTAAATCCTGTACTTCAGGAATAGTAAACCCGGGTTTAGGGAAAGGAGGAGCCCAAGGTCCAGAGCAGCCTCTGTCTGTCTCCCTTCTTCCCTAAGGGGTCCAGGAAGGTGGGGCAGGGACACTGTCACTCACATCCAGGCATCCAAGTTGCTCTCTGATGGTGAGAACAGAGTCTTCTCAGAGTGGTCAGCTTCAGGAAAACTATTCCTCAGGGGCTGTGTCTTGACTTTCTTAAAGGGCCATTGAGAGGATGCTCGTGGTCAGTTAGACACACCTTCAGGGCATGGAGTAGTCCTTTTCCTCGTAAAACCTGGAAAATGATTTAATATGAACTTCATCTCCAGGCAGCAGAACTTTTTCCCAATCCCTGACAGACTGGTCTTTGCTCCACAGACAATTGTTCCCGTTCAGTATGAGACAAGAATGGCCTGCGGGCTGGTCAAAGGTCACGCCTACTCGGTCACTGGGCTGGAGGAGGTGAGTCTGGCCAGGACTTTGCAGGGCTTGGGGAGTCACTTGGACCACGGCCCAAATGCAGGTGCCTCCTGAAATCAGGACTTAACTTTCTTTGCTTGTTTACTATTGGCAGAGCTTGCCTCCAATCTGGGGATACACAGAAGGTCCAAATAGAGTACCTGAGATTGGAGAGGGCCCATCAAGATGGTGCTCAGTTAATCTTTGTTTTTGGTGCTAAGGGTGGCAATTTTCCAAACGTTTACAAGGAACTAGTAGAAGCGTCACTCTGTTGATACGTAGTCATTTTCATGCTTTTTCTTCTCTTTCTGTTCAGTCACAATGTTTTGCTCCTCTGGAACTTTTGTGCTTTACTGGGTCACGCAGGAAAAGGGAACCTTGTCAGGCCTATTGTGCACTGGGCAGGTAGTGGCCCAAAAGAGGATGGGCACAGGGGGGCAATCTGCTGCATCAGCCCATTGCAGCTGACTGAAGAAGGGGTACCTTTTACTAATTGGTCCATCTAGAAAGAGCTTCTTTCTGTAACTCCTGAGAGCAGGAGTGCTTTTTCTGATTCACACAAAGACATCTAATGTGCTGGGATTCTTATCCCCTCCCTACAAAGTTCATAATGGCAGGGTTTTCCCTGGGAAAATCACTTCCTAGAGGATGGAGGGGTAATGGCCCATTCCATGACTCCTGCAGACTGAGTGCTAAGGCTCTTACCCCTTAAGTCCAAGCCCCTATTCCATAGAGAGCTTCTGATTAGTCTCCTTGACTAAGACCAGGGAGGACAGTCTCCTGTACGTGGTCTTCCCCCACCCCCTTCCTGGCCCTTGGGGCAAGGCAGAAGACCCCCTTTCCAGAGGTTCCTGAGCTTCAGAGATTTTTCTCTTTGTCCAACCAAGGTCCTGTTCAAGAATGAGAAAGTGAAGCTGGTGCGGCTGCGAAACCCTTGGGGCCAGGTGGAGTGGACTGGCTCCTGGAGTGATGGGTAGGTGGGGATACCTCTCAGGTGGGGGACAACAGGACCTAGAGCAAGACTGGATTGGGTACTGAGCCGTGAGAGTACTTCCAAATGTTTGGCCTGAAATCACCCTGAAAACCAGTGATCAGCAGAGAACAGGGGCTCCAAGGAAGGACAGAGGGTGAAGCCAGGGGAATCAGGGACCCAGAGAGCTTGCTCATGTCCATTGGCTGGAAAGCAAAGATTCTAGAAGGCATGGGTTAGGCCCAGACAAGAGGGAGTTTTAGAATACAGGGGCCCAAACTGGGCAGATGACTTCCCTTCTTTTTTTTTTTTCTCTCTGATATATTAACTTTAATAGTGGACAAATGAGAAAGTTGATCTTCATACTTTTTGAACAGACAAATTTTTCTTTTTTTTTACATGGATAGGATGAGGAACTGAAACTGGGTCTCTGGCATGGCAGGCGAGAACACTATGACGTCCCTTCTTGAAGTCTCTGTTGCTTTATCTGTAAAATGGGAACAATAGAAATACTTACCTCCTGTACTGTTGTTGGGAGTAAATGTGATTACATGTGAAGAGTATTAGGCCAGTGCCAAGTTTTCCTCTCTGTGGCTGTCCCTGTAGATGAGCAAACATGTCCTTTTAAAGAATTTTACTGGTTATCCCTGAGGGATATAGTATAGGAGAAATATAAAACAATAAAAAAACATAAGGAATTTGTTATGAAGATCCAGAAAATATACAAAGACTTTACAGTCCCACCCCAGTCTCTGGTTCCTGATTTCCTTTAGTGAATGGTAGACTACCCCATAAGCTCCTCTTTTATTCCCAAGAGGGGGATGGTGGGTCTCAGTACCTGAGAAGGTCACACCCAGATAGGACAGAGTGGCCTGTGTCCTGTGTGTGCCCTTCAGCCCCTGTGCTGACCTCTACCCCAATGCCCTGTAATTGCTGGTTCCTTCAGTCATTCATTCACTCAGCAAGTATTTATTGAGCACCTACTAAATAGCAGGCGCAGGTCTAGATACAGGGGATATTCTGTAAACAAACAGCCTTCCTCAATAGACTGGGATAAGAGATTGGCTCTGGGGTCCCCTCTGCCACCTGCCGATAGTCACCCACATTCCTTCACCATCCACCCAACAACCCCTCACTTCCTCACTGCTGACGTGTGCCAGGCCCTATGGTACTGGCCAGAGACTTAGAAATGAACACAGAGACACAAGCCCTGCCTGGTGGACTTGAGGGTCAGTGGGAAGGACAGACAAACCAACACAATTAAGTGAAACAAATGCTACCTTAAAGAACAAACAGGTAGGACCCCTCACCCAGTTTGGGGTGGGATGGGAAGAGTGGTAAAGGTCTTCCTGGATGAAGCAGCGTCTGGACCGGGCTCTCTGCTCCCTGAAGGCCCTGAGTGCCCCATCAGTTGCTAGTCACCCACAGGAACCCTCGCTCAGTTCTCCAGCCTCTGAGCTCCATGTTCTGCCTTAACCCGCTTCCTACCGACGCTTCCATGGCAGGGGCTCAGCCCTTCATCAGTCAAAGAAAACCCCCAACCCCCAAAACACACACACTGGTCCTCCTTCTAGGCTCAGGACTCTCCATGTTCCCTCCAGAACTCCCGACTCCAAGCCTTTCCTCAAGCCCCCAGTCTGCTGGGGTTGACCCTGTTTAGTTTACTCCTCATTGGTGAGCCTGAAATACCAATGCATTCTACTTCCTTCCTCCTCCCTCTTCAGGAAAAAGAATGTGTATGACCCATTCAAGCCTTTAGAAACACAATGCCAGGCTGTTTCCTGAAGTGGTTAGAGAAAGGATGCTTGGTCTCTTTCCTAACTTAGACACTTCCATATAAAATGACAGGCAGTGTGCTAAAAGGTCTGCATGAATTATCTCATTTATCTTCATCATAGCCCTGTGAGGAGGTGATATTATTTCCCTTTTGTAGTTGAGGAAAGAGAAGCTGAGAGAGGTTAAGTGACTTGCCCAAGGTTATATAATTACATACTGTTATTAAATTGGAATCCTGGATTATCTATTTCCGGAGCCTCTTTTTTTTTTTTTAATAGAAAAATTCTTTAATCAAAATACTTATACAGGTTGACATTTATGGCTTAACTAGACTAAACCTGTTCAAATCCATAGAGATAATGCCTGTTATAAGACCCCAAACAATGAGTCCTAGTTCCATTGTAAGACCCCTTCAAAAGCAAAAATCCAATTGTCAAAGTTGAGAATTCAGAATTATCATCTATAAATGAAAATAATTATCCATGAGGTCAAAACATACAACATATGTCATACACAAACACCTTTTTTTCTGGCAACTTACAACCACAGGCCTCAAGTATAATTCTACCTTGAATGAAGTCATTTTCCCAAATTCATATAGTTTCAAAACATGGAAAATACCCATCAGCTGTTGAAAACCACAAACTGATCTATTACTCAAAATGCCTCAGAAATGCTGTCCTTTACTCACCATGCCCTTAAATTTTGTGTTAACATTGGTTGGCCCTGATTTTGTGCATGTATGTAAATAATACCAACTATCAAAATATGGTGACTTTCTTACTTTGCTTACTTCTCTAAGCAATTTATGTTTCCCCTCTTTGTCACATATATGCCATAGAAATGAAAATAAAAATTCCCTTGTAACACAGCCATGTTTCCAAACAGGTTAGTTTTCTTAGGTAGTATTTATCTTATATTTACTGCATAAGCATCATGGATTGATTTTTTCCAATTAAATAAAATTCTACTGAGTTCCTTAATGAGTGTGACTTAAAAACACTTACAAACTTGAAACATTTCTAAAAAATAAACTTTTATCATTTAGCTTTCAGTTTTTGGCTACTAGTGCTTAGAAAGGAGCCCCATGTTGATATCAAGAGGGTTAATAATTCTAAAGCCAGATTCATTCCTATATATAACATAATCCACTCTCTGCAGGAAAGTTATGTGATTTCGCTGAATTTCCAACCACAAAACGAAATTATCTTAAAAAATTAGCATGAGTTTTGTACTTCACAGAATTGTCAGTTCAACTTTAGTGGGGTATCTAGCTGTCCAGAGGCCAACTCTTAACTTTAAAGCGTGAAGAAGGACAGAAGATTCCATTTATTCTTAATCTTGAGGGTGGTGGGAAGCAATTATTGGATTTTAAATGGAGGAAAAAAGAGTAGATATGAATTTTGGTGGTTCCCACTGGCTGCAGTTTGGAGAGGGACAACTCCACAGCTTTCTAGTTAATAACGCTCCTTCAACTTCATTGTATTTCTGACACCCATTGCCCCAACCTACAGCAGGCCTTCCCTTCTTCCTCTTTCCCTGATTTATCCATTTTCTCCCAGGTGGAACGACTGGAGCTTTGTGGACAAAGATGAGAAGGCCCGTCTGCAGCACCAGGTCACCGAGGACGGAGAATTCTGGTGAGTCCAGGATCCAGGAGGACCCAGAAGGGCCAGGCATGGGGCAAGGAGCTGGAGTCCCAAACCTCAGTCCCTGGACTGAGGCCATCAGACTCCAGCCCATGGCAGATTTGGGCCCTGTTCTTCTCCTCCAGCCAGCGGCCCAGAGATGACGTTTTGAGAGGAAACCACACACTTGCTCCGGACAGAATTGCTCCCCAGCCTTTCTGGGCCTAGAAAGCTCTACTGACCCTGCTTACCCCAAACCATTCTCACTCTCGCCCTCACTCGGATTATTTCTATTCAGCCTTCAAGTCTTTGTTTAGAGGGAACTTTCTAAGGGAGGCCCTAAATTCCCTCAGAACTAATAATTAATTCCCTCAGAATTAATATTAAGGTGTGATATTCCTCACCCTTAAAATTGCTTGCTTAATTGTCTTTCTGTTCCTATCCTCACTTCTTTTCTCTGTACCTGCCACTGTGCCTGGGCTCACTGGCATGGGGGTGCAGTAGCTTTTTGGAGAATTGAATTGCCATGTTTTCCCATTCAAGGATGCCTCAGTTGGAGTCATTACTGGAAGAGATGACAGTTTGGGGTGAATTCATCGGATTTGACAGCATTTAGTCTATAAAACAAAGGGCTGCCAATATCCCTAAAGATTGGGAGAAGGATCAAAGGAGAAGGAGGAATTGTAACAGAGAAGATAGATTTAACAAATGAGTATAAGTATTGAATCGTTAAATTGGTATTTCTTTTTAGTCTCCAGTGTATTAGAGCAGCTGCAAGGAAATACCTGGATTATGGGACTCTAACCCATACCATACTTTGAAATTTGTCTTATGACTACTTGTTCAAACATATTTTGAAATGTATTGCTTTTTTATATATATGTTTTTTTCACAATAAAAAATGTTAAAAAACAAAAACAAA